>NC_044986.1:71577374-72179324 GCF_008728515.1 Papio anubis | reverse complement strand
CTCATTCTGTTGCCTCAAATGGAACTTCACTGAGCTCCTGGCTTCATTACAGATAGGTCTATACAACCCGAGTATATATATTTCCAACAGATACTTAGATCTTTTTTATAGGCCAGAGATCAAAGAGATAAGAAATACTACATATTTCAATAACATGAAGGAATATGAACATTCATTTTCATGTTTGTAATGAGCCACCTAGCATCTGGTTCTGAGTTGTTCAGCTTAAGAATGCAGAGAGTTCAAAAGGGAGTTCTGAGAAGCAGAAGACCATCTGGGGCTGCTGTGCTGAAAATACGAACTACCCCTCATCATTTAAGATACTGTGGGATGTCCAGGTCAGAAGGAACCTAACCAGCAAGGAAGGAGGCCTAGGCTGGGTCCTACACTCCCAGGGTATTAAAATTAGAGTTCCTCACTGTTCCATGGGAAAGGAACTCCCAAAACTCTCCCTTGGGTAAATCCAGGGCACAGAGTGGCCTTCTAGCATAGAAAGAAGATGCTAACTAATGCTACCAGTACCTTGCTTGCTTGTTTCTACCAAGGGAAGTCAATACCAGACACTATTTTCATTGCTAAAGGTTAACCTGCAAAATTATTAAATGCCATCTTGCTCTAAAGAAGATTATTTGGAAAAGTTCACAACATTGCTACCAAACCCAAAATAACTTTCTTAATCGTCTGTTAAGGGCTCCCAACAGGCCACCTCTAGAGAAACATTTGTCCTTGGAGTGTTGCTGCTGTTGTTTTTCTTTAAAATGCTGTCCTTCACCACTGTGTTTCTACTTTCCACAAAGATACAGAATGATTAATGCTGAAAAATAAATATGAAAAGCCTTACAATCAAATTAAGAGAGCACTTGATAAAATAAGCCCTCTTCTTGTGAGTTTTCAAAGAATAACTGTTTTTCATTACAATCTCAGCTCCCAGCAGGTCCTAACATAAACCAAGCCAGCTGCGGTTCAAGAAAAGGTCCAAAGGAGGACCCACTCGAGGTGAGGATAAATCACAATTGTGATCACAGACCAGGTTTCTATCTTTTTTATTCCCCTTAATAAATTGGGCTTGACCTGAAACTCCAAGAAAGTTAATTTATAACAGCCAAAATCTCTTTTTTTTTACATAACAGCCCACCTTTCTTTTTCTTTTAAACTTAAACCATTATGACAAATGGAGATTTATTACATACTATAAACACATGTGGCTTGAGCACTGGTATTTAGTCTGGAAACTCAGATGGGGCAGTAAGCTGCTGCTGCAATCAGGAAATGCCATGTGACATTCTTGATAAAGACAAAACACACACACATTCCACAGCACTTATTGTGGCTACAGTGGTTTTAGCCATTGTGTGGGCACCACAGCCCCAGTGCAGGGCTGTGAAGTGAAAGATGATTCAGTAAACCAGGGAAAGATACTCCTGTCAGAGCCACATTAACTCGAGTCAGAAAAGTCTTCACAAGCGCCACCAGAGATTTTAATTAGAGATAAGCAAATAAAACCAGCTTCCCAAGACATTTCTCCCACCTAGGCCTGGTCTTCTCCTCCTCATCCATACCTAAAATAGCCCTACGAGTGGTTCATGTGTTTTGGTCCAGAGATACTCAGTAATGCTATATAGAATCATCCTGAAACATGAAATTGGGTGCACTGATGAATAAATAGAATCTTGGGTGATCCTTCTCCCTTCCCTTGGCCAGGCTGAAAGGATCTATTTCTTCTCAACTGATCATTCTTGTAGTCCTCACTGGCAACAAGCACTAGGTGATTTACCAGCTAAGCAGGATTCTCTGGGAGGTCATATTAACTGGTGGTTAAAAACATGAACTTTGGAGTCAATCCTAGCTCCACCACTTCCCCCAAACTATCTAAAACTAAGTTTTTCCATCCATAAAATGGGAATATTGAAGTTCCCTATGTGTCTGTGGGGAGAATCCAGTGGAAAAAATACATGTATATCACATAGATTTACATAGATTTAACATTATTAAAAATGTAGAGATTCTCTATCATAATCTGAATAGCCACATAATGGTACAATTAAGCTATCAGTAATGATTATTATTAATAAACTTTCTGTATGTGTAGGTCTTCTCTTCAGACTATAACAACAGTCCCTTGGGGGCAGAAACTCCATTATTACACTTATTTTGCCTTGCTTATAATTCCAATGCATAAGCAACTTATTAATGAATACTCGATCACATCAATTCTACCATTTAAAAAAATTTTCATCATAATTTTGTAAAACAGAAACTAGTAGAAAAAAAATACAGATAAAAAAGAAAAACTGAAATCATCCTTGATCCCAACATTAGAAATAACCAGTTAATATTCTGATGTATAGCCTTCTGTTCTTTTTTGTATGCAAACATATGTTTATTTCAAAATACAATTGGGATCAATAGTGTACACAGTGTTCCATAACCTACTTTTTAAGTTTATGAATACTTCATGCGTATTTTCCCCTACCATTAAACATTCTTCAAAAACATGACCTTTGAAGGTAGCATGGTCTGCTGTTCTATGGTTACATCCCCCACTGTCCTCACCCACCACCTTGCAAATGGAGAATGCTTGATTCAGTAAGATCACTGAAACCAGAAAATGTGTGTGGAATCAGTTGGCACCATGCCCAACACTGGTCAACACTCAGTAAATATTCTCTCATTCCTCCTCTGGGTGTCCATTGTCTTTAAAGAAACTTCATGAAAGATTCCAACTTGCACCATAAAATAAGGCTTCCCAGCACCGAAAGAGCAGAAGCCCATGACCTTCTGGATAAAGCTTCTGCTCATTCCATTTGGTTCCTGGCACAAGATTTTGGATAACCATCACAATAGAGTTCCTATGAGTTTCATGTTCGTTAGAAACTATAATCCTACTTACCTCTTCCTAAGACCTTCCAGAATCCAGAGCTCTCACACTGGAATTTTTGTCACTAAATATTTCTCTAATTATTTCAGACATGTTGGACTCTCCTTCCCAACCAGATTTAAGTTCTAGACCATGAAGCTTAATACTGTAAGCTGAAACAAGCTTAATACTGCAGAGAATACAGGACTTAGGGTCAGGAGACCTGGGTTCTAGTCCCAACTTCGTTTCTTACTAGCTGTCATCATTTTGGGTAATCTCCCCTCTCTGGGGCTCAGTTTTCTCATCTGCAAAATGTTAGTGAGATAATCTCTAAGATTCATTATGTCACCACCTTTAGGGCGGCAACCAATTTCTACATAGTTGTCATATATTAACTAAGGTCTAGTGTAAGCCAGACACCTATTATGTCCACAGTGTCCTATGATATCAGTACTGTCACTTGTCACATTTAGCAGAGAAAGAAACTGAGGCTTAGAAAGGTTAAGCAACAAACCCAAAGTCTGCAATATAACCATCATCTTGATTCAAGTGTGTGTCTAAATTCTATGGTAACAACCAGGAAGCTGCACAATTCTCAAATCTTTTTCTTTCTGCCCAACCCCCCAGAGCAGCTCCAAACTCTTCGTAACACTTGATTAACAGATTGTAGTTTCTGACTCAGTTGATGGACTTTTACCAAGAGCTCATTTCTATATGTCATAGTGCTAAACAACATAGACATTTCAGACCTGATAATTATTTGTTGTGGGAGCTGTCCTGTGCATTGCTGGATGGTAAGCACATTCCTGGCTTCCCCGGACTAGATACCAGCAGCAACCACCCCACCCCAAGTTATGACAAATCAAATGTCCCCAAAGAGTGGGGAAGAATGCCTCCCCACACTGAGAACCACTTCTCTGAAATAAAACATACCGAAAACACAGGAAAAACAATTTTAAAAAAGACAAAAGAATAAAAGCATTGGACTAATACCTACACAAATGGTAAAACAGAAATGTAATCAAATAATTAAATAAGATTCTAAGAGCACATCCCTACTTTAAAACATCTGACTTAGTGGTGAGCTTGCACTAACTAAGAATAACACTACAATCAAAACAACAAGTTGTATACCTTAAATATATACCATTTTTATCTGTCAATTATACCTCAATAAAGCTCAAAAATGAAAAAATTTCTATTGTTTCTCCTTAAAATGAAATATTGTTTATTATAGATATTTCAAATCATGCAGGAAAAAAAACAAAAAAGTTTTTTAAACACACGCAACAAAAGAATAACATTACAGCAATGCAGCAGGAAGAGTTTATACTCCTGCCCAGTGCTTAAGGTCAGGGGAAGGCCAGCACTTTGACAGCTGGGATCATGAAAGAGGCAGTTCCTTCCTCTCTAAGTCATAGGCAGTGAATAGGAAGACAAGAAAAACTGTCTTTCTAGCACCCTATATCCAAGTAAGGATTCTGAAGGTTTTTTTCCAGTAGATCCAATGCTATAATGGTTAGGTTCTCAGGCTAGCCCCAAAAATTCCACTTACCCAAACTAGTCCTTTTCATTTTGCAGAAATAAATTTTGTGAGATAGTTTAGAAACCTATCATCATTTAATCCTCCATTTTTTAAAGAATAATTCTAAATATGTACTACCAATTAACAATAAAGTTAGGGGGTTAGGGACTAAATATAAGGTAAATAAATACAGCCAAATCTTTTCTCTACCTGTTCTCCTAGAAGTTCCATTAATATTAATCTGTATCTTTCCTCATAGGTTTGCCATCAAAACTTATCAAATAAGTGTGAAGACACACACGGACACAAACACACACACAAATGCACATGCACAAAGCTTCATTTCTGAAGTGAATCTGTAGTTGAGTTTTTAAGTATCTCCCTGGCATTCCTTTGAAGTTGGTTCTTGGTATGAAACTATGGACACAGGTGGGGTGAGGGACCCAAACTTTAAACATGCCAAAAAGCACAAGCCACAGCAGGGAAGCACATTCAGGGACCCTTGTATCAGAATTAGTAAGTTTCTGTCACTGATGGGAGTGAAAATCCAGAGTGCTATACATCATTGGGGACATTTCAGCTTACTGTCATATTTCATAGACAAAATCACATTCCAGGAAGAAAGGGGTGAGGGGAGAAGGGAGAGGAGGTGTAGGGAGGGAGGAAAAGCCACACAAAAGTTCTGAAATATATCAATGTCCAGAAATAGGAAAGGAAAAAAATAAAAATAAATCTTTGGAGAATTTTAAAAACATGAAATAAAATATCTATCTTATTTCAGAATCCTGGAGTAAATAATATTTCTGATGTTCCCATAGAGAGTCAAATCCAGCCAGCAAAACAAACACAAATACAAATAAATACTGGGCTGGTGAATTAGGGAAGGTACACAGAGGAATTTAAAAATAGGACGAGGGTTTTGTTCAGAAATGGGATCCTTCCTCTCTCCTCCTCCCCACTTCCATTTTTTTTTCTTGAAGTCAAATCCATTATTTTGAAAACATCATTTGAAACCCTAAAGAAATAGCAAAACACAGTATTGTGGTATTCCAAAGTAATATCTCTTGTTTATAACCATATAAATTTAGCCCCTGGCACTACAGGGCTTATATAATAGAATAGAGTTATTTTAACAGCGCCCTGTTAAAGAAGAAGCAAAATGTTCAGCTCATTTTCTCCAGTGGGAGGGACCCATGGCCTCATGCGAGAGAGGGAACATGCCTAAGTCATTACTGCGGGAAAGCAATCCGTCAAAGCCGGGTCGCTCTGGCATGGCCAGCACCACTGGTGAGATCAGAGAGGCAGCCTCTGCTTGCAATTACCAGAGAAGGACCTTGGCTCTAGGCAGCCTGCTATCAATTACAACCCTGGCCTCGCGCTTGGACTTGTCAATTTCCCAGTGTCTTCTGTTTTGTAACAGTAAGAAAAAGGGCTCCTCCTGACTGATTCTTGGAAGTTTCTCATGTGTTGTGTCACTCCTCGGTGTCATTAACAATTCAATTAAAATTTCACAGCACACAGGCAGGCCGCGCCGGACAGGGGCGGGAAGGGGCCTGGTAGAGATTTCTGAAGGGCCTGCATTGGGGCCACATTGGATCAAGTGAAACCAATCTTGAAATTTCTTTGATTTCTCAAGTCAGGCCTGCATGTGTCTCCCATCTGACACGACGCTGGCTGTCATCTTGACAGGACGACATGTTTGATGTTCTCACCCCATGGGGGGTGTAGTGATGGAAAGGAATTTCAGGCTGGCTAGAAACAAAAATCTTGTGCTACTCCACTAAATATTTTGGCTCCAGAATAGATCACTATAAATATTTGCAATCAGCTCTCTTAATCTACAGTGAGTTCTAGAAACTTCTTTTTCTCCATTTGTTTTTTTATTGGGTCCTTCTATTTTCTTGCTTTTCAGAGTGCGGTTGTCTATAAAAAATGACAGACAGAGCATCAATCACAATTAAATTCTTCAGGAAGGTAAGATGACTAGGAATGCTAAACAGGATGGCTGGAAACAAGAAAGACTTGCTACTGTCATTATTAACTCTGTGAAAGTGCAAACACTCCTTTGTCTCGCTGAATGATGGAGCTACACATGCTCACGTGCTTTTAAGCGTCCCAAGGGTTTAGGGAAAACCAAAAAAAAAAAAGTTTCAGGCTTAAGACTTCTGAGGCAGCTTTCTCTCTAACCCCCTCAATGAGTTTAGTCATGCAAGGAAAGATTCTTTAAAGTTACCAAAGACTTTGTTTAATGCCCAAGAAAATGCAGACTGTCAGCACCCTTTGTCAGGTTTTGGTGGCTTAAGTCCATTCCCCAATACACTGGTGACCCTCCACCCTCATTCACTAGTTTCTTTTTGACATCAAGCGCTGGATAATTGTTTGATTTCCTTCTAGGTAAAAGGAGATTAAATGCCCAGCTGCAACAGCTGACACACAAAAGGGAAAATATAGTTTAACCACCATATTTATCAAGATAATTTTTCTTCCACACACTGATTAATAACATTAGCCAACATCCCCTTTGGCTTGGGGAAAGAGAGGTGGGGAGAGACATGTCCCCCTCAGAGTATCAGAAACAGGAGTTGACAGTTCAAGGCAAAAATGATTTGCATGTAAATTCTGATCAAAAGCAAGTCTGCACCCTGAAGTTGTCAAGTTTTGCTACCAATTTGACACTTAAATGGGCTATAGCAAAACTTGATTTAAACTGAAGAGGAAAAAAACATGGCAACTCAATTACCCCCTAGCAGATCGGATCTGGCAGCTGAGGTCAAACTTTTCACCCTGCCATTACATTTCTCAATACCTGATGCTTTAAACAAACACTATGTATTCCTCCTACAATCCTGGAGGAAAATGCATTTCTCAGGGCTCCCTACTGTGCCCCAGATTAAAAAATAAAGTTTCACTTGTGTGGGATCTGGGGCCATTTTCTCCATGTAAATTTCTGAATAAATCAGGACTTAAGAAATGGCCTTTTGCACTGAGAAAAATAGTCTCTGCTTTAAAAAAAAAAAAAAAATTGTGGGGAAGATTTGTGGAGTATTAAAAGATGATTTAAAAACAAATATTCCCATAACATTAGAGGCAAAAGGGTGACCTGTTTTTAGTTTGCTTTTAATATATTTCATATTTGAGCTTAGGCTGAACAGCACATTAATTCAGCAGGGAGAAAAACAGCTAGCTAGTTCCAAGTCGGCTCCAAATTTATGGAGGACAAACTATCTCATAAGGCCCTGGGACAAAGGCTCAAATCCAGGAAAGACCCAGTTGGCCTCTGGGAATTCTGTCCCACCAGGGTTTGAATGCTGTGGTTTCCTGGGCTATTCAATCACTGCAAGAGTTCTCATTCCTGCAACAACTATTTAAACCAACAGTTGTTTAAACTCTTCTTATAAGTGCCCTAAAGCAGATCCAAAACTGCTTTTTTCCTTTTTTAAAAAAAGCACTTGTTTCCCTAAGTTGGTTTTAAGCTCTTCCTATAAAAGCAATGAGTTTATTGACTCTGCATTCACCATAATTTCTAGTTCTTATAACAGGTAGCCAGGTAACACGTAGGAAATTATTTTGCTTTTTTAGCCAATAAATACATTACATATTTACTGGATGCCAGGCACTGTTCTGAGCACTAGGGGCCCAAACATGAGTAATAGCTGCTTACAGTTGGGAAGACAATCACATACACAACTAATTACAATAGTGTGGGATAAACACTGCAAGAAAGTAATATTCAAAGTATATGAGAACACATTTAACTAAGGGATTCAGTCTGGGGGAGCGAAAGTTTCAAATTCCCCTGGTGACTGGGACTGTATCTATATTGGCATCCAGCAAATTGTGGAGCAGAGTGCTAGTGGGGAGGTAAGATGTTTCTACAGAAGCCAGTCAAGTGGAAATAAAAAAGCCTGTTTGGCCAGGTGCTAGGTAGGGGAAGACAGTATGGTGATAAAACGAGAATCCTATGGCTACACACATAGGACAAATGTATGAAACCGCGCTCCTCTTGTGTCTGGTCTTCCTATAAGCCTATCATGCCAATCCCCAAACTTGGAGCATGCCCACCATTGGTGGTGTACTTGCTATGCTGTTACTCAAACATGCCAAGCTTGTTCTGGCCTCAGGGCCTTTTCACTTGCTTTCCCTCTGCCAGGTTTCCAAACCTTTGCACAAGCTATCTCACCTTAGCTCTTTGCTTAAATGTCACTTCTCAGAGCAGCCCTCCCTGACATCTCTACCTAAAATAAGCTCCCACACCCACTTCTGGGGCACCTAACCCTTTACTCCTGTTTTATTTTCAATACGGTATAATGTTGCTAACAGAAATTTTATTATCTGTTATTATGTCTGCTCCTCACTAGATTATAAGCAGCATGATAATCAGGCCTATACCCCCAGATCCTAGAACAGATAGTAGGTGCTCAATAAACATATAGTGAATCTATTAATAACCTTTAACCCCTGGGTGCTGATAAGCTAATATCTCTGAATTAATGCTATAAAGAAAATTAAAACCCAAAAGACTCTGACAGACTCTGACTTCTAAGCCCTTGCATCGAGAGCAAATAATGCTATAGGAGTTAATGCAAATGTAGCATTTTTTAAATCTAAATACAGCCAGAGGGAGAAAATTGCCAACACATCAACAACAACAAAAAAAAATAGCCATTTATACTGAGCCAAATCTCTGAGATCTTTCTGAAAATATATATTTAACTCTAACCAGGTTCCCAGGCTTCCCACAAATCACCACCATGCAAGAGGAAACCATGTGAGAAGTTATGTTCTGCTTCTGAGCATTTAAGCATTTTTATCAATATTATTTGCCAGTGTAAATATTTCCCCCATAACTTAATATTTAAAATAAGAGTGCACCAAACTGAGGCTTATAATGTGCAAAGGAAACAGTTCAGTCTAAGGTATTCATGACTTCAGTCATTCTCTCATAAAACAACAGATGAAATAAAATGTATGACATTCCCAAAGAGGGAGTTTCTCGTGTAATTCATCTTAAAATGCAATGTTCTGTCATCTCAAGTAACACTTACTGAAAGCAACCATCAATACTTTTTGTCAAAAGCCCGTACTCTGTGTAAAATGTTCCATCAATCTCTATTTACATAAAACAAAAAACTTTCAGTGTGGTTCTAACACACAGCCATGGAGAGTCTCCATCTCCAGTTTTCATGCTCTGCTGAAAAATAATTTGACTGACACCAGAAAAATAACGATGACCCTTAAAGGAAAGCTTTTAGGAAAGGGAAAGCTGCAAGGGAAAATGCCTTACATTGTTGGACACATGTCCTACTGAAGAGAAGTTTTTTTGGTTTTAAACCATACGATATGTATTCTCTCAAAATAAACAATTCCATTCTGCCAGGAAATTCTCTAAAAAGCTTTCACTCAATTGCATGCAAGCAACACTAATATAGGGATGGCACCCCGCTGATTCTAAACTTGAACATGCAACCTGTACCACTCTATTCCAAGACAGAAATTTTGGCATTCAGTACTGTAGAATGTGAATATCACATGAGGCTAGAAGAAGGTCATCGCCTGGGGATGTTTATAAAACACACAAATTAAGGTATTAGCCTTTCACCCTGGGGGTCTGAAGATCAAATCCCAGCTTAGGTAACACACATAAAGTCTCTCTGCCAGCTTGTCCTAATACTTGCTTGTTGAAATCATACAGACCCTTTCCTCTGACCCAAGTTAACAAAGGCATAGGTGAGAAAGCTAAGAAATGACAGGTCAAAGTCAAAAAAAAACAAAACAAACAAAACTACTCAATGCCCATCTGAGACATTTTAACTTCATTCTCAGTGACCATTTTTTGCCATTTTTCACCCTCTCCCTATGATTTTAACAGTCTACAGTTGAAGATTACACAAGAGACAACACTGCCACTTACATCTTTTGAATCACAAATATAAGATGCATTAGGAAATCACTTAACCTTTCCTAATTATTCTTACACTCACTCACTCAGCATGCTACGTGAAATGGGGTAGAGGGTGCAGTAGGTGGCCAGATACAGCTTCAAGTACTGATGCAGGGACTCGGCCAAATTGCTGCACTGCTTTGAGTCTCTGTGTTCTGCAAAGCTTAGGCAGCACAAAGCTTCCAGGGTCTCCTAGGAGGAGAAATGACAACATAGCAGATAGGGTCTTGGCTCCCCTTCGATGCAGGGCCTCATCAGTATCTGCTTTATATATGATGAGCTAACAAAGTTTAAGGTTTCATTTGCAACTGTGTCCTCAGACCTCAAAAGTCTCTCCAGCTCTAATAATCCCCAACCGTATACTGTGGTGGAGCAGGAACACATATACCCCAAGCAGGTGTGATGAGCCCTGAACTTTGGGTTAAAGAGGACGGAGAGAAGAGCATACCTCAGTAAAGTCATGTGAGCTGCATGTGAACCACCACGGTATATAAACTGTTAGGATTTTCAAGGGTAGAGGCTGGGACTTGATGGAGGATAGAGAGAGCATCCTATAGAGGGGACACACAGGACAAGCACAGAGCCAGGCCAGGGGGCATGTTTGAGAAGGAGGGCATCTCTACAAAGGAGGGGAAAAACAGATAGGAGTGATTAAATGCCTGCATGCCAGGCTGAGAATTCTAAACTCCCTGGACCCAAGAGGTACTCACTCCACCCAGTCATGAATGCAAGTGCTCCTCCCGGCCCCCAAGCAACCCAAGCTCATTTCAATACTTTGATCACATCTGCAAATCCCTTACACATTTGTCCAGATCTGAACTTCCATTTTTACAGGCCTGGCTCAGGCCTCATACATTTGGCAGTCAATACAGGCTTTGATAGCAAGGATAATGAGGATAAATTATGCCAGGCACTGTGCTGAGAGCTGTACAGTCAGGGTCTCATTTAATCCTGACATTCAGGGACGTAGGTACACCACCATGCCGTGGGAGAGAAAATCAAGGCTTAGAGAGACTTAACAATTTGCCTGATGTCACACAAAGCTAGGCAGAGTCAGAGCAGAACTTAAACCCAGAAGTACCCAGCCTCTCAGCCACATGGCCTGTCTCAGGAGGATTCTCAGGGGCTGAGCCAGAAGTAGCCACAAGTGGAATGCCTCCAGGTGATGGAAAAGATGCTTCCATCAGAGGTTGCATGTTATAATAACGATGCACTGACAAGGCTTTGAGCTAAAAGGAAAAATCCTTCCCCCCAAAATAAGGAACACAAAGTAAAAAGAAAGCTCTTTGGCATATAGTGTGACAGAAGAAAATAGTCTCTTAGCTAATTTGGGCATAAAAGTTCACTCTTGACCTGAACGTAAGGCAAGGGAGTAGCTGAAATACCAGAGCATCTATGCTCCCTGGCAATTCTAGGTCTAATTACCAACCACCAGTAAGATACCTGTTATTTGTCCAGCATATGCTGGGTGATATAGGGGATACAATGAGGACACTGTTTTGTCCTCAAAGTTTTCAGAGTTAAATGTCAAGCAAGGATGATCCTAGATCAAAAATGCTTCAGTAGGCCAGGCACAGTGGCTCATGCCTGTGATCCCAACAATTTGGGAGGCCAAGGCAAGAGGATAAATTGAGAGTTCAAGACCAGCCTGGTCAGCATAGTGAGACCCCCATCTCAACAAAAAAAATTTTAAGAATTATCCCCAGCTACTACTAATTACAGCCCCAGCTACTGGGAGGCTAAGACAAGAACCCAGAAGTTCAAGGATACAGCGAGCTATGATCACGCCACTGCATTACAGCCTGGGCAGCAGAGTGAGGCTCCATCTCCTAAAAATGCTACAATAAAAGAAGAGCAAGTGGGTCCAATATACAGTTGTGCAGAGCAGTATGGAATGGACCACAAGTACAATAGCAGTTCTGAGAAGAACCTGAGCAGCTAGGAAAGGTCTGGCATCATGTGAACGTGCCCTGCAAGGATGGTTAAGATCTGGGTAGACAAAAAGAAGGCAATACGGAGCAAGCAGAACAGCAGCTCAGGAGCCAATGTGAGCAAAGCCTGGATGGGAGAGGAACAGAGTGAGGGCGGCATGGCGCTGAGGCAGAATGATGAGCAGCCAGGTCAGACAATAAGGAGGTGGCGTTCTCCTCCATCCCACAATCCAGAACACCAGCTGACCCAACCTCTCATTCTAAAGGATTGCATAGAATAATTCAGAGTCTTCCTGAAAGTCATACAGCCAATTTAATGGCACAAAGGGCTCAGAACAGCTCTAATCACTGCCTCCTGGCCTGGTCCACTTTCCAGTAGACCACACTGCCTCCTCCCAGAAGCATAAACAACACTTGTTCCTCCGAGGGCAGGGGGCATCCGGAACCTGAGGCAGAGCAGTTCCAATTGTAAAGATGAGTCCACTTCAACTTTATCCAAAATGCCTACAAGGCCCTTACCTGATTTTCTTTAGTCACACCCAATTTTTTTTAAGGTTTTATGCTGAAAACCCTTGAATGATAAAGTTCTCTTCAAGAATCACTTCAAGTTCTTCAGAAATGATCTAAGCATTCTTTGCTCTGAGTAATTTGCATTAGTTAGCTCATTGTCTCCCCCAAAATGCATTAGGAACAGAAAAGAAATTAAGATGGGAAAATAAAAGAGCAAGAGAGTATCTAAATTTCAGTTTTTGCCTTTCACAGAGGGATTCATGGCTTGAATAACAAATCTTTAAGCTGTTGCTGACAGTGCACTTCATAAAAGGACGACTAGAGAAATAAATAAACAAATAAGAAGTAAGTAAGTAAAAGAAGCTAAAGGAAAGACAAGGACCTCAACTGGAATTCCAGGGAAGAAATCAGAAAGCAGAGAATGCTTACTATTTCAGGTTGTTGATGGTGTGTCAATCCTGAGAAGAAAAACTTGGTTGAAATCTTTGTGAGAATGTTCCAATCATAGTGTAATCCTGATATGGAAAAAAAAAAATCACTGAAAAACAGGCTAAAGAAAGCAACAAAAACAAAAAATTCATGACAATGAATTTCTAATTCAGAAGATAAAAAGAACTGTCTTTTACCAAAAATAGTGATAGATTGTAAGACACATTCATAAAATGTTTTTCTACAACAAGCATAACACTAAGTCTCTTCATGGTGGACAGAGACATCATCAAATAAACATGTTTTTATTTATTTGGGGTTCTGAGTTTTGTTTTTGGTTTTTCAATGAAGGTTATGGGTATAGAGAAATTCTGGTGTATAGTTTAAGCTCATACTACCAAAACTTTCCTCTGAATCTGACCCTCCATTACCTAAGTACAAACCCTAATTAGGCTTAAAAGGGGAGGAAGAAAGAAACATATCTATTTCCTTAGGAGTCTTATTTTGGGATTCAGAATTCTTCAAACAACTCAAGCTTGAATTATTCAGTCATTTTGTGGTTTCAGTCAAGGTTTTATGAGCATTTTCTGTCTATCAGCCATCACAAATTGGGGAAAAGAAGACAAAAACATCGTAATTCAGACGCTATTCTGAGGCTATGTCTATGGTCTGACAATGTTCAAAGGCAGCTTTCCCTCCAAGAACTAACACACACTTTGGAAAGCAGTCCTTGACTTAAAAGCTAAAGATTAGAAACTATTGTCATCTTCCATTCTTACTCCTCAAGTTGACTCATAAACCTAGAATCCCCCCTGCCAAATATATGCACCCACAATACTGCCAAGAAAGCAAAGAAAAGTTCTAAGAGTCAGGACAGCTATAAACAATCTTAAATGCCACCCAATTCAATGGTAGCATTTTTTTCACTGTTTTTTTCTTAACTTCTGTTTTAAAGTACACCACATGACAGCAAGTCCCAGGAGGACCACTATCCACCAAATGTGATGGGCAACTAACTGCCACACACAGCACTTTGCACCCAGTAGGTGTTCAAAGGTATTTGCTGAATTGAATCAAACAGACACAGGTTTAACGCATTATAAGCACCTCACAACTGCGCATCAAGGCACTTCAAATACTCACCCTCATATACTATGTTCCCTGTAAAAGACCTAACTTATGCTGCATGTGCAGAGGCCTGTGATGTAGAGAGCATGAACAGAGCCTGTTGATGCCAGGAATGGCCAAGAGAAGGAAGATTAAAACTGGGTTCTGTAGGACACCATCTAAGTCACTGGATCTACCCACCTGCCCTAAATGCTACCCTAACACCTAGGCAATAGATTTCCTTTACTGTTGAAACCAGGTTGAGTCACTTGCAATATAGAGTCCTCATATGTTGCACATATTGCATGTGCATTTTATTTTGTCTTTTGACAAAGTCCCCTCCAAATGTCACCTCCTCCAAGGAGAAGCAATTAATTGTTACTCTCTCTGCACCCCGTGGAATATCGTTGACTCTCTCTCTCCACTCATCCTCTGAGTGGGCCCAACTCTCCCAGTGATAGCAAGGGAAAGGAAAGGCTTACTCAGCAGCAGACTGCCACGACTGCCTGATCCCAAACACAAGACACCAGAGAATAAGCTTCAAAGTTTCCCACTCCATGACTTTCCAGAAAGTGATGTCCTCTTGTACATCAAGAGACAAGAAAACATAGATGTGCAATGACATAATTTATTATTTACCTACTTTTAACCAAGTCAGTGGGAGAAACAATAAATATGAGTATGCCCAGAAGTGTCTCTTACTCAGACCCATAAAAACTCATTTATAAATAACTCAAAATTTCCACCCAGGATTGATGCTGTCTCTGCTGCACAAAAGTCTCCCAGGCTCTCTTGTCAGCCTTTCCCTGAAGGAGATCCAAAGAGACCCTCAGTTACCCCACCCCTGATTGCTGTCTATTTCATTTGTATATAGGTTTTCCTCATTAAAATGTCATTATAAAATGAGGAGTCCATTTTAAGGGTAAAAAAGAGTGGTATCTAAATATACTAATATCTCAGCCTTTACTGAAACTACTTTTACGTAGTCCAACTCCTACCATGTTCTTTGTTATCCTCTCAGTTGAAAGAATGTAGAATATTCTACAGCTCTGCAGGCAACTTCTCTTTCCATAAAATCTCACTAACTAGGATATGCTTTTCAAAATTTACCAACCTAGTGCCTTTCTTTTCAACTTGCTATAAAATACATTCTTTCTCTGAGTAATAAGGCATACTCCACAAATGTGGCTGTGTTCTGTCTTATATTAATATCATAGTTAGCTATTTGAGGTTTGTCACTCCCACGAGACAGCGAGCCCCTTGAGGGCAAGGACAACATCTTTTCTTTAATTGCTTACAGTGCCCAGAACCAGGCTTCATACAAAACAAACCAGTAGTTTCAAACTTGAATATACATCAGGATCAACCATGGAGCTCATTAAAAATACAGATTCCTGAGTCCCACCCCAGGGACTCTGAGCCACTAGGTCTGCGGTAGGGTCAGGGAATTGGCATTTCTAACAAAGTGGATCTGAGTGATGCAGCTTGTCTGCATCCTACTGAGAACGACTCAAGCAGAACTCAGTATGTCTCAACCATACTGAGAATGACTCAAGCAGGACTACAATGAAAAGTTTGAAATGAATAAGAGTACAAACTTAGCTAGAAAGATTTTCCAATGCTCACCACCACTCCTCTCTCCAGCATGCGCACCTGAGGATGTCTCCCGGATCCACCTCCAGCCCCTGGAAAGCAGAGCCTGACATTTGGCAAACTGGTCTCTCCCAAGAGCAGAAAAGGCACCTTCTCCAAGCCCTTTCCTCTTCCCTCAAAGTGTCAACACCCAGGCCCAAAAATTACATCTGGGGTCTCAGAACCCCAAATGCTCAAAGATAGCAAGCGGCCCGGATCAAAAATTCCAGAATTTGGGACATGAAAAACATGGAAACTGAGGCTGTGGAACCATGATGGAATCTGGCAACCAGGAATGCCTTTGTCACCTCTCCCCAGGATCTTCGGGATCTGGCTGAAAAGTCAAACTTCTAGCAGGCAAACAAATCTGAGATGTTACGAAAATAATGAAGACAGCAACAAGACAAATAACAGCCCAGGAGGTCATAAAAGGGGACACTGGCTTCCTTTAAGAAAAACTGTAAACACTCCCTTGTACTAGCTCTTTTTTTTTTTTTTTTTTTTTTTTCTTGAGGTAGTCTTCCCCTATCTGCCAGGCTGGAGTGCAATGGTGCAACAGCTTACTGCAACCTCAAATTCCTGGGCTCAGGTGACCCTCCCACCTCTGGCTCTTGAGTTGCTAGGACTACAGGTGCACACCAGTTTTCTTTTTTTTTTTTTGAGACAGGATCTCGCCATGTTGCCCAGGCTGAGCTCAAGTGACTCTTCTGCCTCAGCCCCACAAAGTGCTGGGATTACAGGCATGAGCCACCGCACCTAGCCTCACTGAGTACTTTCTAAAGCCAATTCCTTTTGGCCTAGCTGGACTGTAAATTCCTTCTGGGCAGGAAATGTATGTCTCATTTCTTGTATCTACATTAAAATTGAACATACACTAGGTGATTAAAAGACCCTATCCTTCCATCAGAGAACAAGAGTGCTGGCTTTAGAGCCAGAGAGAACCAAGGTCAAACACCACCGCATCTTTAAACCCCCATGGCACTTAGAAGCAGGCTTTGTACAAAAGAAACCAGTCATCACCACATATTCTTGTGCCAATCACTCAGCTCCTGCTGCAAAGCAACAAAGGGTGGGAGTACAGGGTATGGAGGGTCTGGCTGTTGAGACCCTCAGGTTTGCTCAGACTCTGCTGACCCTAAAAGGCCACACTCACCACGAGTCTGTGAAGGAAGGGAAACTTTAGTGTAACTCCTACTGCTCCTGCTGTCCAGCTGTCCTTCCCTCTTTTTTGGGATAATGCCTCATCCTTCAGGACAAACCTGCATTGTCCAACAAGTTCTCCTTGACCACCCGACTGTGTTAACCACCCCCTCTGCCACCTCTCTTCAACACTCGTCCCACTGTATTATACCTCCCTGTGGCCATGTCTGTCTACCCACTGGCTAACAACATTAAGAAAGAGCTGGTGATATCCCGGCCTCCACTGTAACCCCAGAGACCAGCACAGTGTCTGGCACACACAGACACTCAAGAGACATGCCCAGTGAAACAGTAGACCTTGCTTAGCTTCTATCTTCCCAGATGTGAAATGTGAGCCGTTGTCATAACAGATGATATCACACAACCTGGAATGGTCCTCATTCAATAAACTATAAATATTCTCATTGAGATTGCTAATAGTGAACTATTAGTTACCAAAAAGCCCATAGTGCTGGAACTATAGACAACAGAGTTCAATACAAGGGGCAAGGAGCCCAGGTACCAGCACCAGTGGTTTTCTGAGATCCTGTCCTCCAGGATCAATCCCTGAAGCCCACCTTTAGTTTCCACTCCCAATAAAAATCACTCAGGAATCGTGAGGAAAGGAATGTCGGCTCTTTGTTTCAAGTGGCCCCATGTTCTTCCCCAGTCTCAGTGAGCCATTACCTGAAACCAAGAGTCTAGCACGAGGCAATGCAGAGAAAAGCCATTCCCACAGTGAAGGAGTGAGGCAGGTTGATTTATGAGGAAGGATTCTAAAGAAGTTAAATACACACCACTTGGCACAGCAACCCGGGGGGAGGAATGGGGGTGCCCTTCACAGCCAGGAAACATCAGGGATGAGTCAACACTGAGGTCAGCAGCAAGGAGGGGGCAACACAGGTCCCTCCATTCTGGGAAGGACTCCCAGGCATTCGTCACTTGTCAACTGACCCAAGGTGCTCCATGCATTGCTGTCCCTGAATTCCTGCAATTCTGTGATGCAATTAAGAACTCCTCCCTTGGGAGAGTCACTATGAACAGTACTCCATGGAGACTTACCGAGAATTCCCATCCATCATTCTCATCAATCAATGTTTTGGGTTTTTTTTCAAATTCTAAAAGAAGCATATGATCACTGTAGAAATTTGGGAAATATAAACTATATAAAGAGGTAGGACCCATAATCCCACTGGCATGTTTCTCTCAAGGTTTTTAATCTGTTTTTTAGCCTTTTTATTTTTTTACCAAGTTTTATATATTTTTTAAAGAATATATAAATATGCAAATATGTAACTACCTAAAATATACGTATGTTTTAAAGAATCAAGAAATTCTATGGTTATAAAAATAAATATCTTATTCCCTTTCTTTCCCCCTCATCTCTCCTTCCACCATCTCTCTGAGCTGATGCTTTGGTATTTTCCTCCATGTCTCTTGATTTTTCAGTTAAGGCATTAGCTATTGATTTCCTACTATGGTTCACTCTTCCTATGCCACAAGCATAGACCCTTTCTATTCCTGCCTCCATTTTTCCAATATAGACACATTGTAATTTGGGTTAGACAATATTTTGTGTTCATAATTATATTCCTCATGCTATAATTGTGTAAGATGTAAAAAACTAATTCTTCTTTCCTGCATGTTTTTTGTTTTCCCAGGAGTTAAGAATTCTCTACTGATAATTCAATACCAATTTCTTAGCCAATTTTTTAAGTCACCTCTCAAGATGTCCAGATGCATCAGGTGTTACAACATCTTCATCATGCTGGGGAAGATGCTCCTGGAGCTTTCTCTCCCAGCCACTCCAGGCTGATGGCACTCCACTCTGCTGATAGCTGCCTTCTGGGATCTCCCTTGCCCATGACCTTGGAGATGCCCTTTCCCTCTCCCGAGCACATTTCCTTTCTGGTTTACTCTCTTGTTTTCACTGAACACCTTCTCCAGTAGTTACCTAAGATGGTAAAATTTTTGAGACATTTCATACCTACAATTATCTTCATCCTTCCCTCAATCTTGATTGCTTCTTTGGCTGGTAACAGACTTTTGGTTAAGGAACTTTTCCTTTCAGAATTCTGAAGGTGTTGCTCCAGTATATCCTAGCTTCCCGTGTTGCCATTTGGAAGTCTGAGGCCCTTCTGAATCCCAGTTCTTTATGTCTGCCATGTTTTTCCAGCTCCTAGTATCCTTAAATTTCACAGTCATGTGAGGTGGTGTGAGTCTATTTTGATGCTAGGCATTTAGTGAAATCTTTCAATCTGGAACCTTTTGCCCCTCTGTTCTAAAAAAATCTCCTGAAATAATTCCCAGTTACCATTTCTTCCTTTTACTCTAGAACTTCAATTATGTTGGACCTCTGAGACTGCTCCTTTTTTTCCCCCCTTTCTCATTTCTATCTTTGCCTTCTCTTACTCTGCTAAGAAAACCACCTCCTGTAGATTTTTCATTTCTTTTACATGTGTCTAATTTTTAAGGGCTTTTTTCTTATCCTGTAAATATTGTTCATATGATACAGTATTCTGTTTTTGTTTCAGTGCTATGCTATCTCATTTTCTCTCTCCCAGGATATTAATACTAGGTTTTTTCTTTTGTGTTTTCTTCTCCCAGCATAGTCCCTGATTCCTCCAAGTTTCTTCCTTTCTTTCCTGTTTATTCTGATCTCTGTCGTTCATGCTAGAGGTTTCTCATAAACATCAAGCAATCCTTAAATTTCTGCCCATGTTTAAGAATAGATAACTAGAAACTGGCTGGAATCTCTGGAAAATGGAAAGGGCTTGTCATCTGGAGTTTCACAATAAGGTGATCTAACCAGGCCAACTAGTCGGTGAAGTTCAGGGGAAGTACTTTCAACTCTCCTTTTCGTCTGGTCAGTGTCTTCTCAACCCCTGCTTCAGGGATAAAGGCTTGGCTACCACAGTACTAAATGCCAAGGAGGTAAAGAGCATTGGGTGAAGAATGTCTCAAAATCCACTATGTATATGTTGATTAATATGCATGTTCAATTACCAGTTGCCTGTGGTGAACATCATCCTCAACAATTTCTGGGAGTCCCAAGTCCAGACATCCTCTGGCTTATGCTCCCAACAAAAGAAACTTTCAATCTTTCTCCAGAGTGTGGTAAGCAAAGTTGTCGAATGAGAGATGGCATCTGAAGTCTTACAACTTTCAGAGGTACTTTCAGAGGTAATTGTGCTACCAACTCTCAGGCATTGGGCAACTCTCCAGTATAAATCATATTGGTTCTCTGCTCTCCCACCTGCTGATATAGGTTGGGTTCAATTTCCCTTATCTACTTTTCTACTTGCAAAACTCTATTGTTGGCCAGGTGCAGTGGCTCACATCTATGATCCCAGCACTTTGGGAGGCCAAGACAGGTAGATCGCTTGAGCTCAGAAGTTCAAGACTAGCCTGGGCAACATGGTGAAACGCTGTCTCTACAAAAAAAAAAAATACAAAAATTAGCAGGGTATGGTGGCATGTGCCTGTAGTCCTAAGCTCCTTGGGAGGCTGAAGTGGGAGAATCACTTGAGCCCAGAAGGTCGAGGCTGCAGTGGGCCAAAATCCCCCCAACTGCACTACAGGCAAAATTGTGCCACTGCACTCCAACATATAAATATATAATATATAATTACATATTATTTATAATTATATATTATATATTATTTATAATTATTATATAATTATACTAATATATTCTATAACTGTAATTATATTATAAAGTATATATAATTTATGTAATTATATAGTATATAGTATACAGTATATTACATATTATATGTTGCTGGTGCCTACATTCTTGTAATCTTCATCCTGTGAGTTTATGCCTTTTAAAGAGTGAGACCCTGTCTCAAAAGAAAAGGAAAACAACAAGGGTTAGCAAAGATATGGAGAAACTAGAACTTTCATATATTACTGGTGGGAATATAAAATGGTGTGCTGTTGTGAAAACAGTTCCTCAATAAATTAAACATAGAATTATGATATGGCCTATCAATTTTATTCCTAGGCATACATTCAAAAAATGCAAATAGGTGTTCAAACAAAAAGCTGCACAAGAATGTCCACAGTAGCATTATTCATAACAGCAAAATGTAAAAACAACCCAGAAATGGATAATGGATAAACCAAATGTGGCATCCCCACAATGGAATATTATTCAGGCACAAAAAGGAATGAAGTATTGGCATATGCTACAACATGGATGGACCTTAAAAACAGTATTCTGAGTGAAAGAAGCCAGACACAAAATACCACATACTGTATAATTCCATTTATGTGAAATATCCAGAATAGGCAAACATGTAGAGACAGAAAGCAGATTAGTGTTTGCCAGGAGTTAGAGGGAGGGGAGAATGCGGAGTGATGCTTAACAGGTATGAGTTTTCCTTCTGGAGGCATGAAAATGTTCAGGAACTAGATGGAGGTAGTGGTTGCACAACATCATTTGAATTAAATGCTAATTAATTATGTACTTTAAAATAATTTAAATGGTACATTTCATATTATGGTTTTTGTTTTTGTTTTTTTGAGATAGGGCCTCGCTCTGCCATCCAGGCTGGAATGCAGTGGCATGAACACAGCTCACTGAAGACTTGAACTTCTGAGCTCCAGCCATCCTCCTGCTTTAGCCTCCACCAGAGTAACAGGAACCACAGGCATGTGCCACCACACCCAGCTAATTTTTTAATTTTTTTTTTTAGAGAAATGGAGTCTTACTATGTTGTCCAGGCTGGTCTCGAACTCCTGGCTCAAGCAATCCTTCCACCTTGGACTCCCAAAGTGCTGGGATTACAGGTGTGAGCCACCACACTTAGCCTAAATTATGTATTTTTTTAACCAAACAATTAAATATAACCGTTGCTGCCTCCATTCTTGTAATCTCCATCCTGTGAGTTTATTCCCCTTTTTGTACTGTTTTATAGGGTTTGCGGGGAAACGAAACATTCGTGGGTTTCATCTGTCATTCTCACCTGTATTATTTACCTGTCAATCTCAGCCTTACATTATTTAAAATATAAAATCATCTGGGCAGAGTAGTTCACACCTGTAATCCCAGCACTTTGGGAGGCTGAAGCAGGAGTATTGTTTGAGGCCAGGAGTTTGAAACCAGCCTGGCCAACATAACAAGACCCAATCTCTACAAAAAATTAAAAATTAGCTGGGTGTGGTGGTACATGCCTGTGGTCCCTTCTACTCTGGAGGCTGAGGCAGGAGGATCCCTTGAGCCCAGGAGGTTGAGGCTGCAGTGGGCTATGATCACACCACTGCACTCCAGCCTAGGTGACAGAGTGAGACCCCATCTCTAAAAAGAAATGAAAATAATAAATAAATAAAATAGTAATAATATATAAAGTCAACAAATATTTACCGGGGTGATAGAAAACATAAAGCCCTATGAGGCAGAATCCTATCTTCAAGGAGTTTTACAATCAAGTTGGAATTTTTTTTAATAGAATGAAAGAAAACCATGTAATAATTGTGGTCAGAATGGCTCAGACAGTATGTGCCATGGAGATCAAAAGAAAAGGCTGTAGCTGTGGATATTATGAAAGGCTTTACAATAAACACTGAATCAGAGTTTGGTAAGAAATACCCTAAAAGAGAAGATAATTCGAGGAGTTTGGGTAAGGAATGAGATAAACATAGGAAAACACAAATATACTAGGCTATGGTGAGGACACCAGCTGGGCCAGTTTGTAATGAACTATATTATTTTTAAAAAGTGGTCTGGAATGAGGTTGTAAAGAGCCTATTTGCCCTTTTCTCACAAAAAAAAGAAAAGAAAAGAAAAAAGAAAAAGAAAGCCTGCAGATACAATTATCTCAATCCCAGTCTTACCAAGTCAGTTAAGCTGTTTGCATTAGCCAACCCATTCAGAACTCTACATACTGGACTTAATCCTGGGCATTTTCATTACCTGGTCTAGAAGAAGATAAATGGCCCAGATCATTATAAACTACATACTCCAATCTGCTGCAGAATTTCATTACCCTTGGCATGGCAGACCTGGGCTCACATCCCTGCCCAAACTTCCACACAAAAGGTACTCACAAACCACACTTACCTCTCACCCATCATTCTGAGTCAGCCCTGAAAGTAGGGGCAAATAACACCTGCCGACTGGTAACCAAATAACCGCCAAAGGCCTGAAATGCCCTCTCCTTCTCAGTTAAATGGGGATATCAGAGGATCCAAGTGAAGATGCTGTACAGCCAACAAATGGTCTGCAGGAAATTTGTCAATGGTCTGGGAAGAAGGGTAAAATCATCACCCAAACCTCTGTACCCAGCACTGGGCTTCCCAGCTATGAATCAATAAATAAATTATCTCTATGGCTTTGGCAAATGTATGTTGGGTTTTGGTCACTTGTACCTAAAAGGGTCCTAATTCATACATACCCTTAACTAAGCCCCACCACCACTGGACTCAATCATCTTACACTTTAAAGCACCTCCAAACTCAGGTTCCCTTTAAATCAGCTAGGCTGCAGGCTCCTTGGGTGTCTTTCTATCTCCCTCACATCAGCTTGCACATCTCAAGTACTTAACAAATGCCAGATGGATGGATGGGACAAAATTAACAAAAGGAAGACCAAAGAACAAGAACAAAAAAATACTAAAACTTCTCCCCAATTTCCTGTTTATTCATCTTTCTTTCTAAATCCCTTGGAATAGGATTTCCATAATGTCTTCATCTGATTACTACATAGGCGAAGTTGTGAAGAAGACACCATATACATGGAGAACTCCATTAGGGTGATCTATACCAACTTCCCATTTACTATCCCCGTGACCCTGGGAGAGCAGCAAAGGAGAAAGAAGAGCCTAATTCCTATGTATGCCAGGCACTGTATTAGGTGCTTTGTAAATATTCTCTGACACAATCATCACCGAGACCCTAAATTACAGGTTTATTGGTACCCCATTATACAGATGAGTAACCCCAAGACTCAGAGAATTTAAAAATCTTGCCCAAGATCACACAAGTAGGCAGAGAACAGATTCAAACTTGAGCAGATCTGTCTCCACAATCCACTCTACTTGAAGGTCAATTATTTACATGGATAAATGCCCCCATGATAAGAGCTGGGGGCCCCAAAAAAGACCAATCAACCTCTTCCAAAATGTCTCTTCCCCTGAAGCTAGAAATTCTCCCACTATAAATTCATTCATTGGGTTGCTTTGTCCAAGACCCCTCTATAATCTTATTAATAATAATTTACATTTGTATTAACCCTTCATTAGTCATGAATCACTTTCATGTAAATTCTTTTGTTTGATCTGCCCAGCAAAACTCATACAGTTAGGAATGTTATCCCCATACTGCAGATGAGAAAACCAAAGCTTGGAGTGGTAAAGAGGCCTATCCAAAGCCAAGTCGCTGATGGTTGACATCCTCAGTCTTCCAACTCCATGTTTTCAGATGCTTTTTCTATATAAAAATTAACTGGGGTGGAGGCTGACATTTTATCAGACACTAACGGTGAATGGTGCCTCAGGAAGGGGCGGAGAGAAGAAAGGATGCAGGGAAGAAGGGAGAAGGATGGCACAGATAGAGGAGTCTAAAGGCTAACTCTGCCCATCACACAATCTGCCCTGGCCTTGAACGGAACTTAGATGCCCAGGTATTATTATGAGAGTAGCCACACATCCCAGTCTGGGACAGTTCCAGGTTATGTCTGTTTTTCCAGCACAATTATTATAGCTCCCTCTTTCATTTTCAGAAGGGTCCTGATTTGGACAATAAATTAAATAGCCACTTCTGTTATTAGCCACCACAGATAGACATTGGGGGAGGTCCCCAAATATAGTCCCCGCATAGCTCCTGGCTATATGGGTCTCAAGTGAGTGCAGTAGAATCTTCTTGCTCCCCATTTCAGGTGAAATTAAAAAACAGCATGAGAGCAGTTCACACAGAGCCCTCCGGGCAGCAGAACTGGGTGTCCGTTGTACGAGTTCTTTTTCTCCTTTGGTAATTACTGGTTGCTCTGTAAGCTTAGCACCAATCCCCGCATAAGCCACCACGTAATTATGGGACGACATGAAACAAGGACATCCTCAGTATGACACAGGCCTTTCCAGCAGGATGCATGCACACGTGCTTATGCACCCATTCTCACAGGCTCTCCACCCAGGGGGAGCTAGTAGTAGCAGCAACAACTTATATGTGGACAGCACTTCACAGTTTGTAAAGCTATTTTACCCACATTACCCCATTTGCTTTCCAATACCTTCATGAGGAAAGAGGGCAAATGGTATGAGCTCCCATTTACAAGTGAGGAAACTGAAGTTCAAAGAAGGGAAATGATTGTTCAAGGCTGCACTACTGGGAGGAGGCAAAGCTGGGGCCAGACCAGGTCATCTGATTGCTGAGCAAATGCCATCTCCTCCACCACAGAGGCGCCCAAGACCCCAGGCTCAGCTCAAAGCCAGCTTCTGCTGTGGGGAGCACAAAGGGGAGACCTTTAGCATCCTCTACCAACAACACTTCCAGGCCCTGACATCATGTACTCAGCTGCATCATCTGTGTCCTTCTTGCCCCAGAAGTTCAGCCCTTTCCCCACCTCTCCACATACCTGCCCTTTTATTTTAGTTTAATGTCAGTTCAGGTAGTATTTAGTAAATGACTCCTCTATGCTCAGCCCCAAGGCAATAGAAGGTATGGGAATCCCATGTTGTAGAACAAAGAAGGGCATGGGACTTGAGCTCCTGGGACCCAGGTCCCCTCTGCCACTCATGGATGGGTGACTAGGACAATCTGCCTCATCCCTTTGTGCTTCTATTTCCTTCTCTTTAAAACAAGGAAGTTAAACTAAATTAGAGGCTGCAATTTGGTGGCCAGGAAGGTGTACCACTTCCACAGATGTCTTGAATCAGCCTACATAGCATTTTTATGTTATTTTTTAAAATCCGTCTATACTACCACCACTGTTCCTAATTATCTTACATGAAACTACTTTGCTCTTTCATGTTCTCTGCATGGAGACTTCTGAATTTGCAACCCCTATACCAGATGATCTAAGTCCTTCCCAGTCCAACCATCTGTGTTTGGTAGTGGCCTCAGACTCCCAAATGAAACTTACCAGCCACATGACCTCAATGAGTATAAGGTCTGCCTCAATGTTGCCACCTGCTACCTGAGGATAGTCATAGTACCTACTTCACAGGACTGTAATAAGGAGTAAGTGAGTTAATACATGTGAAGTGCATAGAATAGCACCTGCTTCAGAGGGGGTGCTATACACGGGTTAGCAATCACTCTTTATTACTCCCACCATTGCCACTACCAGTAAAACAGTTAACAATGCAACACAGAAAACAAAGAGCCAAAGTGAACAGATCAAAGAATAAGCACTTTAGAAGAGACTGACTCTCTACTCATTTATTCTAAGGTTGTATCAGGATCAAGCTTTC
Source organism: Papio anubis (assembly GCF_008728515.1). Taxonomy (NCBI): domain Eukaryota; kingdom Metazoa; phylum Chordata; class Mammalia; order Primates; family Cercopithecidae; genus Papio; species Papio anubis. The sequence continues at coordinate 72,152,800 of NC_044986.1, read as the reverse complement.
ACTCCCTCCCTTCAGTACTCTGAGTTATCCTTCTAGCTTTCCTTTGCTATGTTTTAATTGAGATAAAAGTAATATAACATAAAATTAATGGGATGACTGAATAGGAACAGCTCCGGTCTACAGCTCCTAGTGTGATCGACACAGAAGACAGGTGATTTCTGCTTTTCCAACTGAGGTACCTGGTTCATCTCACTGGGACTGCTTGGACAGTGGGTGCAGCCCCTGGAGGGTGAGCCAAACCAGGGTGGGGCATCGCCTCACCCGGGAAGTGCAAGGGGTCAGGGGATTTCCCTTTCCTAGCCAAGGGAAGCCGTAACGGATTGCACTTGGAAAAATGGGACACTCGCACCCAAATACTGCACTTTTCCCATGGTCTAAGCAACTGGCATACCAGGAGATTCTCTCCCGTGCCTGGCTCAGTGGGCCCCATGCCCACAGAGCCTTGCTCACTGCTAGCACAGCACTCTGAGATCAACCTGAGAGGCTGCAGCCAGGCAGGGGGAGGGGCGTCCGCCATTTGTGAGGATTGAGTAGGTAAACAAAGCAGCCAGGAAGCTCAAGCTGAGTGGAGCCCACTGCAGCTCAAAAAGGCCTACTGCCTCTGTAGACTCCACCTCTGTTGGCAGGGCATAGCTGAACAAAACGCAGCACAAACTTCTGTGGACTTAAACGCCTCTGTCTGACAGCTCTGAAGAGAGCAGTGGTTCTCCCAGCACAGCGTTTGAGCTCTGAGAATGGACAGAATGCCTCCTCAAGTCGGTCCCTGACCACTGTGTAGCCTAACTGGGAGACAACTCCTAGTAGGGACTGACAGACACCTCATATAGGCAGGTGCCCCTCTGGGACAAAGCTTCCAGAGGAATGATCAGACAGCAATATTTGCTGTTCCGCAATATTTGCTGTTCTGCAGCCTCCACTGATGATACCCAGGCAAACAGGGTCTGGAGTAGACCTCCAGCAAACTCCAACAGACTTGCAGCTGAGGGACCTGACTATTAGAAGGAAAACTAACAAACTGAAAGGAATAGCATCAACATCAACAAAAAGGTCATCCACACCAAAACCCCATCTGTAGGTCACCAACATCAAAGACCAAAGGTAGATAAAACCACAAAGATGGGGAGAAACCAGAGCAGAAAAGCTGAAAATTCTAAAAACCAGAGCACCTCTTCTCCTCCAAAGGATCTCAGCTCCTCACCAGCAATGGAACAAAGCAGGATGTAGAATGACTTTGACAAGTTGACAGAAGAAGGCTTCAGAAGGTCGGTAATAACAAACTTCTCCAAGCTAAAGGAAGATGGTCAAACCCATCAGAGGGAGCTAAAGGCCTTGAAAACAGGCTAGACTAATGGCTAACTAGAATAAACAGTGTAGAGAAGATTTTAAATGACCTGATGAAGCTGAAAACCATGGCACGAGAACTTCATGAGGCATATACGAGCTTCAATAGCTGATTCGATCAAGTGGAAGAAAAAACATCAGTGATTGAAGATCACGTTAATAAATAAAGCAAGAGGAGAAGCTTAGAGAAAAAAGAGTAAAAGGAAACAAACAAAGCCTCCAAGAAATATGGGACTATGTGAAACACCAAATCTGTTTGATTAGTGTACCTGAAAGTGACAGGAAAATTGAACCAAGTTGGAAGATACTCTTCAGGATATTATCCAGGAGAACTTCCCCAACCTACCAAGGCAGGTCAACATTCAAATTAAGGAAATACAGAGAACACCACAAAGACACTCCTTGAGAAGAGCAACCTCAAGACACATAATTGTCAGATTCAACAAGGTTGAAATGAAGGAAAAAATGTTAAGGGTAGCCAGAGAGAAAGGTCGGGTTACCCACAAAGGGAAGCCCATCAGACTAACAGCGGATCCCTCAGCAGAAACCCTACAAGCCAGAAGAGAGTGGGGGCCAATATTCAACATTCTTAAAGAAAAGAATTTTCAACCCAGAATTTCATATCCAGCCAAACTAAGGTTAATAAGTGAAGGAGAAATAAAATCCTTTACAGACAAGCAAATGCTGAGAGATTTTGTCACCACCAAGCCTGCCTTACAAGAGCACCTGAAGGAAGCACTAAACATGGAAAGGAACAACTGGTACCAGCCACTGCAAAAACATGCCAAATTGTAAAGACCATCAATGCTATGAAGAAACTGCATCAATTAACTGGCAAAATAACCAGCTAACATCATAATGACAGGATCAAATTCACACATAACAATATTAACCTTAAATGTAAATGGGCTAAATGCCCCAATTAAAAAACACATGCTGGCAAATTACATAAAGAGTCCAGACCCATTAATGTGCTGTATTCAGGAGACCTATCTCACGTGCAGAGACACACATAGGCTCATAATAAAGGGATGGAGGAAGATCTACCAAGCAAATGGAAAGCAAAAACAAGCAGGGGTTGCAATCCTAGTCTCTGATAAAACAGACTTTAAATCAACAAAGATCAAAAGAGACAAAAAAGGCCATTACATAATGGTAAAGGGATCAATTCAACAAGAAGAGCTAACTATCCTAAATATATATGCACCCAATACAGGAGCACCCAGATTCATAAAGCAAGTCCTTAGAGACCTACAAAGAGACTTAGACTCCCACACAATAATAGTGGGAGACTGTCAATATTAGACAGATCAAAGAGACAGAAGGTTAACAAGAATATCCAGGATTTGAATTCAGCTCTGCACCAAGCAAACCTAATAGACATCTACAGACCTCTCCACCCCAAATCAACAGAATATACATTCTTCTCAGCACCACATCACACTTATTCTTAAATAGACCACATAAAGTAAAGCACTCCTCAGCAAATGTAAAAGAATAGAAATCCCAACAAACTGTCTCTCAGACCACAGTGCAATCAAACTAGAACTCAGGACTAAGAAACTCACTCAGAACCGCTCAACTACATGGAAACTAAACAACCTGCTCCTGAATGACTACTGGGTACATAACAAAATGAAGGCAGAAATGAAGATATTCTTTGAAACCAATGAGAACAAAGATACAACGTACCAGAATCTCTGGGACACATTTAAAGCATTGTGTAGAGGGAAATTTATAGCACTAAATGCCCAAAGAGAAAGCAGGAAAGATCTAAAATTGACACCCTAACATCACAATTAAAAGAACTAGAGAAGCAAAAGCAAACACATTCAAAAGTTAGCAGAAGGCAAGAAATAACTAAAATCAGAGTAGAACTGAAGGTGACAGAGACACAAAAAAAACCCTTCAAAAAATCAATAAATCCAGGAGCTGGTTTTTTGAAAAGATCAACAACATTGATAGACTGCTAGCAAGACTAATAAGGAAGAAAAGAGAGAAGAATCAAATAGACACAATAAAAAATGATAAAGGGGACATCACCACTGATCCCACAGAAATACAAACTACCCTCAGAGAATACTATAAACACCACTACGCAAATAAACTAGAAAATCTAGAAGAAATGGATAAATTCCTGGACACATACACCCTCCCAAGACAAACCAGGAAGAAGCTGAATCTCCAAATAGACCAATAACAGGCTCTAAAATTGAGGCAATAAGTAATAACCTACCAACCAGAAAAAGTCCAGCACCAGATGGATTCACAGCCAAATTCTACCAGAGGTACAAAGAGGAGCTGGTACCACTCCTTCTGAAACTATTCTAATCAATAGAAAAAGAGGGAATCCTCCCTAACTCATTTTATGAGGCCAGCATCATCCTCATACCAAAGTCTGAGAGAGACACACACACACAAAAAAAGAGAATTTTAGACAAACATCACTGATGAACATCGATGCAAAAATCCTAAATAAAATACTGGCAAACCAAATCCAGCAGCACATCAAAAAGCTTATCCACCACAATCAAGTCAGCTTCATCTCTGGGATGCAAGGCTGGCTCAATATACACAAATCAATAAACGTAAACCAGCATATAAACAGAACCAAAGACAAAAACCACATGATTATCTCAATAGATGGAGAAAAGGCCTTTGACAAAATTCAACAGCCCTTCATGCTAAAAACTCTCAATAAACTAGGTATTGACAGAACGTATCTCAAAATAATAAGAGCCATTCATGACAAACCCACAGCCAGTATCACACTGAATGGGCAAAAACTGGAAGCATTCCCTTTGAAAACCAGCACAAGACAAGGATGCCCTCTCTCACCACTCCTATTCAACATAGTGTTGGAAGTTCTGGCCAGGGCAATCAGGCAAGGGAAACAAATAAAGCATATTCAATTAGGAAAAGAGAAAGTCAAATTGTCTCTGTTTGCAGTTGACATGATTGTATATTTAGAAAACCCCATCATCTCAGTCCAAAATCTCCTTAAGCTGATAAGAAACTTCAGCAAAGTCTCAGGATACAAAATCAGTATGCAAAAATCACAAACATTCCTATACACCAATAACAGACAAACAGAGAGCCAAATCGTGAGTGAACTCCCATTCACACTTGTTACAAAGAGAATAAAATACCAGGAATCCAACTTAAAAGGGATGTGAAGGACCTCTTCAAGGAGAACTACAAACCACTGCTCGAGGAAATAAGAGAGGACACAAACAAATGGAAAAACATTCCATGCTCATGGATAGGAAGAATCAATATTGTGAAAATGGCCATACTGCCCAAAGTAATTTATAGATTCAATGCCATCCCCATTAAGCTACCAATGACTTTCTTCACAGAATTGGAAAAAACTATTTTAAAGTTAATATAGAACCAAAAAAGAGCCCACATAGCCAAGACAATCCTAACCAAAAAGAACAAAGCAGGATGCATCATTCTACCTGACTTCAAACTATACTACAAGGCTACAGTAACCAAAACAACATGGTACTGGTACCAAAACAGGGAGACAGACCAATGGAACAGAACAAAGGCCTCAGAAGTAATGCCACACATCTACAGCCATCTGGTCTTTGACAAACCTGACAAAATCAAGAAATGGGGAAAGGATTCCATGGATGCAGCTGGAAACCATCATTCTCAGCAAACTATTGCAAGAACAGAAAACCAAAGACCGCATGTTCTCACTCATAGGTGGGAATTGAACAACGAGAGCACTTGGACACAGTAAGGGGAACATCACACACCGGGGCCTGTTGTGGGGTGGGGGTAAGAGGGGAGGGATAGCATTAGGAGATATACCTAACGTAAATGACGAGCTAATGGGTGCAGCACACCAACATGGCACATGTATACATATGTAACAAACCTGCACGTTATGCACATGTACCCTAGAACATAAAGTATAATTTTAAAAAATAAAAAATAAAAAAAATAAAGAAGACATTTGTGCAGCCAACAGACACATGAAAAACTGCTCATCATCACTCGCCATCAGAGAAATGCAAATCAAAACCACAATGAGATACCATCTCACATCAGTTAGAATGGCGATCATTAAAAAGTCAGGAAACAACAGATGCTGGAGAGGATGTGGAGAAATAGGAACGCCTTTACACTGTTGGTGGGAGTGTAAATTAATTCAACCATTGTGGAAGACACTGTGGTGATTCCTCAAGGATCTAGAACTAGAAATACCACTTGACCCAGCAATCCCATTACTGGGTATATACCCAAACGATTATAAATCATGCTGCTATAAAGACACATGTACACATATGTTTACTGCAGCACTGTTCACAATAGCAAAGACTTGGAACCAACCCAAATGTCCATCAATGATAGACTTGATTAAGAAAATGTGGCACATATACACTATGAAATACTATGCAGCCATAAAAAAGGATGAGTTCCTGTCCTTTGCAGGGAAATGGATGAAGCTGGAAACCATCATCCTCGGCAATCTATCACAAAGACAGAAAACCAAACACTGCATGTTCTCACTCATAGGCGGGAACTGAACAATGAGAACACTTGGACACAGGGCAAGGAACATCACACACACCAGGGCCTGTCAGGAGGTGGCGGGCTGGGGGAGGGATAGGAGAAATACCTAATGTAAATGACAAGGTGATGGGTACAGCAAACCAACATGGCACATGTATACCTATGTAACAAACCTGCACATTGTGCACATGTACCCTAGAACTTAAAGTATAATTTTAAAGAAAGAAAAACACAAAATTAATGGCCAGGCACAGTGGCTCACACCTATAATCCCAGCTCTTTGAGAGACCAAAGCAGAAGGGTAACTTGAGACCAGGAGTTCAAGACCAGCCTGGGCAACATAGCAAGACCCTGTCTTTACTATTAATAAAAATCCAAAAACTTAGCTAGGCATAGTGGTATGTGCCTATAGTCCCAGCTACGGGGAAGGCTGAGGCAGGAGGATCACTTAATTCCAGGAGTTTGAGGCTGCAGTGAGCCATGACTGTGCCACTGCATTGCTGCCTGGGTGACAGAGTGAGACTCCATCTCTAAAATAAAAATTTTTTAATTAAATTAACTACTTTAAAGTGAACAATTCACTGACATTTAGCATATTCACAATGTTGTGCAACCATCACCACTATCTAGTTCCAAAATACTTTATCACCTTGAAACAAAAACTCATAACCACTACTATTCATTCTCTACTCCCCAACATCATCCACCAGCCCCTGGCAACTACTAATCTACTTCTGTCTCTATGAATTTACCTTTTCTGGATATTTCCTATAAACGGAATCATAAAATACGTGTTGTCTGGCTTCTTTCACTTAACCTAATATGTTTAAGGTTCATCCACACTGTAGCATGTATCAACACTTGATTCTTTTCTATGGCTGAATAATATTCCATTATATGGATATGCCATATCTTTTTTATTCATCAGTTGATGACCTTCCTATGCTTTTTTCTGCTACCCAGAATAGAAATTCTAAAGAGTCATCGGAAAGGCCCAGTCACATTCACCAAGACTCCTTTTAGGCACAGCCTCTGACCCTGTCTTAGTCTGTTTGTGTTGTTATAAAGGAACACTCAGGTTAGGGGGGTAATTTACAAAGAAAAGAGGTTGATTTGGCTCACAGTTCTACAGGCTGTACAAGAAGCATGACACCAAACATCTGTATCTGCTGAGGGTCTTGGGCTGCTTCCACTCCTAGCAGAAGGTGAAGGAGGGCCTGCCACATGGCGAGACCAAGGAGCAAGAGGAGGAGGGAGACACCAGCCTCTTTTTAACTCTCAGTTCTCCAGGGACTAATAGAGCAAGAACTCACTCATAACATAAGGACAGTACCAAGCCATTCATGATGGATCCACCCCAAGGACACAAACACCTCCCATTAGGCCCTACCTCCAACACTGGGGACCAAATTTCAACATGCGATTTGGAGGGGACATATCTCCAAACTATATCAAACCCCAGACACATCCTGAACAGACACTGGAAGGACCACTGCTCCAGCCTCTCCAAATAAGGACTGTGGTCTTCCCCAAACCAGAGATGGGAACAGAGGACATTTGCAGGCTGACATTTTGGGCTTTGTTAGGGCTATTAAAAAAAAAAAGAAGAAGAAGAAGAAGGAAAAAGAAGGGAGGAGGAAGAAAAAGGAGGGAGGAGGAAGAAGAAGGAGGGGGACGAGAAGAAAGGAAGAGGAAGAGAAGAAGAAACTAAGAAAAGTGGTAGAATCTTCCCTTGGGAACCAAGAAGAAGAAAGGAATGAGGAAAAAAAAAAGCAGGTAAAGGAGGACTGCCTTTGAATCTGTACCACAGGCAGGAATGAAGCTAGGCTGTAGTGTTTATGTTCTGGAGAACAAAGAAATATCCCCAAAACAGGAATAATCACTCTTTGATTATAACAACAGTTAGGGTGATTCCAGAAGTTCAGGAAAGCTCCTGAGAAAACTACGAGGAGAAATATGTCCATGTTTACCACCTGATGTCTTCTTGCCTACCACTGTAGGCAGAATAATGTGCTTCCTGCCAAGTTACCCACATCCTAATCCCTGAAGCCTGTGATTATGTGACCTTACGTGGCAAATGGGACTTTGCTGATGTGATTAAACTAAGGATTTTGAGATAGGGAGAGTGGCCTGGATTACCCAGGTGGGCCTAGTGTAATCACAAGGCTCGTTTGTAAGAGGGAAGCAGAAGGTTTAAGAAGAAGATGTAAAATCAGAAACAGAGGTTGGAGTGACACCAGGCCGATAGCCAAAGAATGCTAGCAGCCTTAGAAGCTGAGGAGGCAAAGAAACAGATTCTCCCTTACAGCCTCCAGAGGGAAGGGGGCCCTGCTGACGCCTTGATTTTAACCCAGTGAAACCCATTTCAGACTTCTGACCTCCGGAAGTTGTGAAGGAATAAATTGTGCATTATTTTTAAGCCACTGAGTTTGTGATACTTTGTTACAGCAGCAACAGGAAACTAACACAGCCATATAAGAGACCCAGCATTCCTGCAGTTCACCAGCCAGTCCCCAAAACACAGAAAGGCACGCTGAGAAGTGGGATGTTCTCCACAGGGATACTTGTGTGGTGGTGACAAAAATATCACATCTGTGCAAATAAGAAAGCAAGCCAATACGCATGCAAGAGAGCGCGATAGGAAGACACAGAGACAGAGACAGAGACAGAGACAGCAAGCATGCACATAACAGAATGGAACGAGAAGCAAAACTCAACCCTGAAGTTTGTTACACCAGAGTTGGGGGGAAAAAATCCTTCCATCACAAATTTTTCACATCTGCCACAAAGCATTTCACAGCACCTTCAAGTCAGATGGCCCTGGTGAAAGCTTTTAACAAGTAACTACACCAAGTGGTAAGGCTCAGAAAATGAACTTTCAGTTCTGTTAATTTTCCAGTTAAACAATTCTGATTCTCTCTACAGGGAGGGAATTAAACTCCCCCAAACCGAGAAAACCCCCTTTTTCACATAACAACTGATATGGTAAAGATAAAACTTGGCTATGTAATGGCCTCATTACTCTTGCTGCAAACCATCTGTCAAATTTTGTTTAACAAGCAGGGTAAATTCAAGAGAAATAAATAACAGTTTTCTGCAAACCCTCATGTCCACACAGGTATACTTTAAATGAGCTATGCTTGACATAAAGCACACACGCACACTTACTTTCTCAATTTCCTGGCAATGCACTCTTGCTTAAATACACAACCATCAAGCACAGAGAAAGATGCAAATCATTCCCACTGCAGCCACTGCTGCTCCTCCTCCCATTTCGTTCCTCTGGGAACTCCGACCCAAACCAGTTCTGCCCCTTCCCAGCTGCCAGTTCCCAAGAACCATCACGACTCACTCGCAACCCTCCTAAAACAAACAGCACATAAATCAGCAACAAAAACTAACTCAACTTCAAACCAGCCTGGTCCAACATTAATAGTGCCTTTGTTGTCAATAAACCTATATTTGACTTCTCCTATTTTTATGTGTATTTTATTTATAAATTACTAATGCTTTTCCTGGAGCAAAATGGTCTAAGTAAAACTCTACACAGAGCCATACTCTGTCAGCTGGAGAAGGAAAAAAAAAATAATGGCTCACATTGAATCAAGGGGAGAAAACGATTAGCTGTGAATATACAGGGATTTCCCAGTTCTGATCACCAGCACCTATACTTTCCATCCCACCTACCAGGAGAGAAACAGCAAGACATGGACCTTTATGCCACAGTCAATCAGACTGATGGAAAGTGGAAGTCATAACTCTGAGGAGCCGTTCAACCTTGGCTTTGCCGATTTTTCAGAGACAATAATATTGATGTACTTGCCCAAACAGATGAAAGTGTAGATGATGTGGTGTTGGTGGTGCTAGTAGTTTTATTGCCAAGTGAGAACCCACTACAAACCTGGTACATGGGAGAACCTCCTTGCCCCTTAGAAATGTGAAGAACTTCCAGAAGCAATAGTTCACTCTTCCCCAAACTGCAGACCAAGCTAGGCCATGCTGCTTGCTGGAGGAGATGAAAAAGTTAAGCCACTTACAGAGGGAGGCAGAAGAGGAGGAGGCCAGGATTTAACATGAAGTTCCAGTTCTTTCTTTGCCCAGAATCCAGAAGACCCAATTCTCTCTGGTGGTGAGCTCATGATCTAGAAGATTTGAAAGGGAAAGTGCCTCATATGAAGGGAACGGAAGAAAAAGACAACAATCCAAGTGTCTTGAGCCATCTGGCATAGGGGAAGCTTTCTCCCTCTGATTCCTGGTTCAACTGGTTAAAAATATAGGTTATTTTTACACAACATGGGAGACAGTGAGAACCATTATGTGGACAGGTAACATCTGTCATCCTGGGGTCAGGGAGAGCAGCACTGAAATGCCAAGGCCTTTCCCAAGCTGGGCCAATTTGCAAGGAGACACATGGAGTCCTACCTTTCAAACATCACAGGTGCACTGCAGGTGAGAGCAGGAAGGTACCTGAGAGACTGTGTGCAGCCCCTCACTTAATCCCTGAGGAAACAGGGGCTCACAGTCCCACAGTATGTTGAGGGGTAAAGTTGCTACCAGAATCCTGGTTTCCCCACTCCTCCAATATTCTCTTTGGTTTTTTGTTGTTGTTTTTTTGAAGCAAGGTCTCATTCGATTGCCCAGGCTGGAGCATGATGGTGCAATCACAGCTCACTGCACCCTTGACCTCCCGGGCTGAGGCAATCCTCCCACCTCAGCCTCGCAAGTAGGTGGGACTACAGATGCATACCACCACACACGGCTAATTTTTGTTTTGTTTTTGTTTTGTAGATATGAGGTTTCGCCATGTTACTCAGGCTGGTCTCAAATTCCTGGGCTCAAATGATCTGCCCACCTCAGCCCCCCAAAGTACTGGAATTACAGGTGTGATATGCTATTTTTAATCTGTAAAAGGTGAGGCTCTTCCCAAAATCAATCCCAAAATCAATACAGTAGATGCCAGTGTGGGCACAGAAGGGAAGAGAGAAAACGGGGACTGTTACCATGTCAACTGCCTTGTTTTTCCTCCAGGCATCCAGCTATGGAATGAGCAGGTACAAACTCAGATCAGTGGCCTGGCCTTTTTTGGATATGTGTGGCTATTTCAGAAAAGGATGACCCACTCTCCTGCCTCAGGGACTAGGCCAACCCCATCCTCCCTGGGCTTGCTCATCTCCTCCCACTAACTTCTCTTCTGTCTCCATGGCCAACACCCCCACCTCTTTCAGCCTTACCTCCAGACCAGCCTCTTCCTTCCCCCAGAGGAACTGTCACAGACCACCATCCATTCAATTGGCCAAGAGAGCAAACCTGAATTTGCTGTCTCAAGAGGCTTCAGCTTGGAGCTGGTAGATTTCATCTATCCAAATCTCAATCACCCTTCAGAACTCAGCTCGAATTCTATTTCTTCCCCCAAGGAGCCTCTCATACCCTCATGTGTTAGACGTCTTGGATCACTCCACCCGCTCTAGTGCTCTTAAGCAACCATTAACACTCAACATGTCAGGAACAAGTTTTAGTCCAAAACTACAGTGTGTAACACACAAGTCCTCTTCCCAGGGACCCAACAGCATATGTGCTTTTCTTCGCCTCTGACTCTCCTCCCCAGAGCCCAGGAAATCTCCACCTAGTACTCAGAGTCAGCCAGTTCTTCTGTCACCATGCATTCTCCCAAATCTTTTTTCCTTATATTTGGGCTTAAACTTTTGACATTCAAAAGCCAGGATGGGACTCTCCTCTCCTCTGTTTTCTGTCATGCCATCACTTGTGGAAGAAAGTAAGCACCAAGTACCCAAGTTGAAGGGAAGGAAGGAATAGCAAGGGGTCCAAAGAAATGCAGATTTTCAAAAGTAAAGGGAAATGCAAAGCTCAATGATTATCTCAAATTAAATATCCTGTCACACAAACATTTATTGATTGCCTCTTCTGTGCTAGGTACTCCGCCAGGCATTTTTGTTTCTGGTCTCGCATTTGAATTCAGGGCAACCCTGTCTGTTTCAGAGGAAAAAATAGACTGGGTGGGCAGACAACTTCCTCAGAGTCACACAATCAGTAGCCCCACTTGCAGTCTGTCCTCTGCCTCAGACAGGCTGTAAGAGCCTCAAGACTGGGGCTGTAAGCTCACCCATACACCAGGAGATAAGGCGAAGTGGTTCAACATAAGAAGTGAGTAAATTCTGGCCGGGCGCGGTGGCTCAAGCCTGTAATCCCAGCACTTTGGGAGGCCGAGACGGGCGGATCACAAGGTCAGGAGATCGAGACCATCCTGGCTAACACAGTGAAACCCCATCTCTACTAAAAAAAAAAAAAAAAAAAAAAAAAAAAAAAAAAAAAAAAAGAAGTGAGCAAATTCAGATCCCTTATTTTGCAGATAGAGAAACTGAGGCCAGAAAACTGAAGTGACTTGCCCAGTGTCTCCTGACCAAAAGAAAAATGAGCATTAAATGACGAGAAGGGAAATAATGAAGTGAAAAGGATGGTTGACCTCAAATAGAAACATGGATGCTAGTCCCAGTTCTGCCACCAATCAAGACACCCTACCTCTCTGGGGCTCAGTGTCATCTGTAAAATAAAGCCTGGAAGAAATACAGCAAATCATGATGTCAACAGATATCAGAGACACCCTTCTGGCATCAGTATTCTGTAACCCTCAGAGAGCCACAGTCTTAAAGTCTAGTGCTCTTTCTAGACACAATCTTAAAAGTAGAAGACTAAATAATATGCATATGTCACATTATACAAAAACATGGTGTGGAAGCAGAAAGTAAAAGGAAATTTTAAGTCTTGATATGAGTTTTGAGTTCAATATTTGCTTTTTTTTTCTTTTTCCTCCTGGTAAAATTGCTTAAGAGTATTATACACATATACATACAGGCCATCCAACCTCTCTAGCCACGTGGGTTTCTGCTCCCAGACAACACTGCACCACGAAGAGGGTGGGAGATGTCAGCCAGCAACAGTGGCCCATGAGGGTCAACAAAGAGCAGCCAAGCACTCCCACTGTCACCACCCTAAAACACCTGGTCGAGTCTGATTAATGAGATGAGGACCAGATGCTTAAAAATGTCTGCTAAATTAAAAGAAAAAAAAAAGAAACAAAGAGAAAAGGAAAGGAAACCAGAAGCCTGCCTTTAATATAGTGCACTTTGTTATCTGTAATGTCTTTCAACCACAGATAACAGAATCAACCACATGGAATCTAAGATGCATGCCAGGTGAAAAAACACCATAAAGACATAATAAAAAGTTCCACCAGTGCCCATAAATTGCTGGGGGACTGTTACAAGGGCAGAGTCATAAATTCTTAACGTTTCCCAAATTAGAGGGTACCAACACATATGCAAATATATTTGTGTGGGTAATTGAGGGCTAAAAATCTTACATTAAGCACAGCTACCTCCTTCAAACGCTGTTAGGGGAGCCTCCGACAGGCACACACATACAGCACAAACTGTAGGAATTCAATTTGGAAACCATCATCTAAAGCACAGAGGAGAACAGGAAAGTCATATTGCTATAATGCTTAGATTATCAATCATCTTGACAGTTTATTGGCTTTATCACCACACATACCATTAAAATGATGTCTGGCCTAGACTGTCAGGAGCAAACATTAAACAGACCAGGATTAAAAAGCAGATCCCAAACAGCACTCCAGTCAAGTTTCCCTTCCACTCTGAAATTAGTTAGAGCTGACTAAGAAACTGGCGCTAGACTTTGAAGAAATATACAGCCCAAAAGGCTGCGAGTCAACTCAGACCTGACAAGCTGATAGGTAATGTCATGTTATGGCAAATCTGACTCTCCTGTGGTTGATTTATCACGTACTCTGTGAAACAGAATGATTGCTAACGGTGGAAGGGAGAGGGAGGAAAAAAACACCACCATAATTTGCCTCTTCTTGCAACCAAGGGCTTGCATCAAAAGGGCCAAGCCAGCTCCCTGAAGTGGGGTAGGAATGCTAATAAATTCACACTACTGAGCAAACATATTAACATTACCCCCACACAGGTTATTAAAGTAATTTTACAGATTCAGAAGAACTGAACAGGCAGCGGAAGAGACATTCATAATTCAAGAGCTCTAGACAGCGAAAGAGTTACGAACCCTATACGTTTTTAAAATGCTTCTGCATGTGTCACTTTGGCAAGGAAATCTCAACACAATTAAAACTATACTAGCACATCAATAGGGCTCAATTGAGAGCTGTGTACCTGCCTTTTACTAGGCCAGGGCTTTATAGATGCCTCAGGAAGAAAAGGGAAATAGGAAATTCACCACTAATTAAAGGGAACCTTCTGTGCCTAAGGACAAATGGTGGCATTTCTAAAATATATATAAAAGAAACACATTTTCAAATCACTGCCAAGGGTTTGGCTCTTTCACAGTCCCTAGAACTATTCTGTGTTTGTTTGGAAGTTACAGAGCTATTCTGTTTGTGATTAATAGTTTGCTTTCCAGGACAAATAAGTCATTAAGAAGGGTAGGGTGGGGCACAAAGAGAAGTGACAGGATAGGAACTGGCTCCAAAACAATGCAAGTAAGAAATTCAGACCACATTTTTCAATCTTTCACTCCATTGCTTATTTACCCAAGTGAGGTCCCCTGCCTGTCTCTCTGGGTGACTTCAACATGACCCTTTAAGTGAAAAAACTCATTGGGACACCACATCAGAGGCCCTTTCTCTACTTCCTTTCCCCTAGCTGGGCTTTTTGGTACCTTGAAAACTCAGCTAATTCATTATTCAGAAAAGAATCTGGAAAATGATGGCATAAAAGTAGCCCCAGGAGGCATGAAGAAGCTGCTTCAGCAGAGCTCCTGCCTTCACTGGGGTACCCCTGTGACACTCCAGGGTCGCCCCCAATAGGCTATAGTGCCATTTTGTGATGCTTCCAGCCAGCCATCTTTCTCCAAGCAGTGCCATCCTGTTTTGTTGGTTGTATGCTGGAGTGGAGAAACTGACAATACACCATTTTCCCAGGGAGAGTCACTCCCTGTACAACAGATGTCACCAGGAAAAAAAAAAAAAAAAGATGCCAGAACACAAGGCTTGTACACAGCTGAGCAAACACTGAACTTTGCACCTGAATGAGCATCTGGGTTTGAGAGACCAGGCAAGACCCACCCACATCTCCAAACATGCACTCACCCAACCACAGCACAACTCTCCCCAAGCCTGGAGAGGGCTAAACGGGAAAAGGGCAACCAGCATCCAAGCTCCTCAGACCAGGAACTTCCTCTGCCATCGCTTCTGGCTCAGGTTTCCAAAGCACTTTCACTAAGGGCGAGAAGAGAACTTCCCACAACAACCCCCTCATGCCAGGAAACAGAAAGAATCTCTGCTTTCACACTCCAAGACACCAAGGCACCAAGATTTCCACAGGGAAAGATGTAGCAGTCAGTGAAATCAATCATCATGGTCACTGGGCACCGGCCAAGGGACCAGCATGGCACTGAACTCTACAGGGGACACATGGGACTTTTAAAACATGGTCCATGTCTCCACCAAGCCTACAACCAACCCAGCTGGGGGCCATGATTGGCTTATCACCAAATAGATGGAGAGTTTCATGGTTTGCTCTCGCCACTGGCCCATGAGCTCCTGCAGGGCAGGGACCATATCTCACTGATCTGCTGGACACCAAAAAACAACAGAAATGAATGAAAAAAATAAATGAAGGATTGATTTTTTTAAGAAATCAGAAAATAACAAGCAGAGGGTAAAAAGGCAGAACTGTTAGTTGGTTTGGAAATCCCAGCTTTGCTGCCAATTCAAGCCATTCTCCACTCAGTAACTTAGAGAAATCAGACAGAGGAGTGGCAGAAAGTTGAACAAATGTGTTTTTTCTCTAAGTTCTCTCAAAATGCCATCCTACTCCCCATCACGCCTGCAGAATGCCATGTCCATCTTATCCTGAGCGTCTATGTTTGGGATCACTCAGCCTGGTTGTAATCAGAAAGGTAAGGCAGGACAGGATTAGTGGGAGTACTATTAAGAAATGAAACAACGGAGGTTTATTTTAGCTTGTTCTACTTATGGTTCATTGACTTCTACCCTGAAAACAGCTCCAAACGACTCCCAGGGGTCAGCCAAACACTAAGTTCACTGCAGGTTTTCTCACTGTGAAACTAATAAGCCTTAAAGGCTCTGTGTTTGTATTTTAGGTGCTACTACAAGAGGGATAAGGGGAGGAGAGTGAATATGGCCCATAGTAGACTCTTAATAAACATGTGTTGAATGAAACTGAGACACACAATAGTAACCTGGAAAGTTAAATAATTCAGCATGAGAGTTAGACAGAAAAGACACACCATCGGCATAAGAACTGCTGTCATTACACCATGTGGTGACAGGAGCAATGAGTGTTAAAAATTCACCTAAAGGAGCAGCTGGAGTAGGGGTGGAGGGATCGGGGACAGCTTTATGCAAAAGGTAGAAATCAGCTGGTCAGGGAAACATGAAAGAAGGGCATTCCAGGCAGGAAGAATATGGGGGTCCAGCGGTGCAGCAAGTACACCGAAGTGGTAGAACACAGGGCTCATGGAGGGAAGTCAGGGGAGCTGAGATGGGATGCAGGAGAGACTGTAAGGATCTAAACAGCACAAAATGAACATCTAACCCTTGCTCCTTCTCTTCTCCTGCCAACTGGTCCTCTTCCATGTTGTGACTGTGCCACTGCGGTAGAGACTGCTGACTGTCCCCTAATTACCTACAACTATGTGTGGCCATGAGACTCAGTTCTGACCCTTGGGATGCAAGCAACTTCTGGGTGGTGACCTTGAAGGGAAAAATCTAGAATGTGAACATAGTAGTGAGCCAGCTATAACCATGCTAAGGACAATGGTCTAGAGATGGCAGAGCAATGAAACGGAAGGATTCTAGAAGTACAATGCCATGAGACCACCAGATCAGCCCTGGAGCGCTTACACTTGGACTGAGATGAGAGCAATCCATTTCCCTCGTTAGCTACTCTTGAGTCCTGTTTTAACAGCCAAACCTGTGTCATAACTAAAATGACCCTTATTCATCCCATTTCCAAGCCAAGCACTCAGGTGTGATCCGGGACTCCTTCCTCTCTTTCCCATAACCTCTCTCTCACCTAGTTTTTCTGATGTTAATCTGTATCGATCACTCAAACTTGCCTTCTATACTCCCTCTCACTGCAACAGCCAAGGATGACATGATCTACCCATACCTACTCTGACCTCCCCCAATCCATTTATCCACGCTGTAGCCAGAGTGATTCTTTTTCTAGACACAAATCTGATAAAAGTCCCCTGATTAAATTGCCAGTGTTTCCCATTGTTCTCAGGGTAACAATAAAAATCTTTATACACACCGTACAAGACTCAGCACGGTAATCCCTACCTGCCCCTCTTATGCTACACTCCACACCAACCTTCTACTAGTTCCTAATGCTTTCTTCTCCCACAGGGCCTTTGCACATGCTGTTCCCACTGCCTAGAATGCTTTTTCCTCCCCTCCTTGTTTAGATAAGTCCTATGTATCCTTCAGATCTTAACCTAATACCCTGCTTAGAGAAGATGACTTCCCTATTACTACCCCCTATTACTACAGACACTATTACATGCATTTATCCTATGAGGCTGTCTTACAACATCTCCATTTATTATTGGCCAAGCCTCTGATATGACTTACTTTCCATTAAGTAATAAAATATGAAGTGAATTTTACATTTAGTTGATTCATGTCACTTCCTCCCTGCCCCATCCCCACCAGCCCCACCCACGACTGAAAGCTCAGCAAGGGTAGAGACATCCTTGTGTTGAGCTCCCTCCTGAATCCCTAGCACTTAGCATAATGCATGGCACATAGAGGCACTTAACAAATATGGGGTGCGGTGGCTCACGCCTAAAACCCCAGCACTTCAGGAGGCCGAGGCAGGCGGATCGCTTAAGCTCAGGAGTTTGACACCAGCCTAGACAACGTGGTAAAATTCCATCTCTACAAAAAAAATACAAACATTAGCCAGGCACTACTCAGGAGGCTGAGGTGGGAGGATCACCTGAGCCCAGGAAGGTCAATGCTGCAGTGAGCCATGATTATTGCACCACTGCACTTCAGAGCCTGAGTGGTAGAGTGAGACCCTGTCTCAAAACAAAAAAACGGGATTAATAAATAAATGACCTAACACACAAATAAATGAATGGATGGCCCTGGTAACTTCAATTCCTTATGCTTCATTAATACCCCTTATTATCTGGTATATGGCTAATCAAATACCCTTACACTTCCAGATTGTTGACCTTTCCAAATGAAGCCAAGGCTCTCACAACTGAATACAGAATAAATATCCCATCTGTTCTCCCTCTCTCAGGTTCTTCCCCCATAAAGACAACCTACTGTGAGAGTGTAGTTTCTTGTATACTTTACTCCCAATATAACTACTGTAATACCAAAAAAAAAAATCCCAGAGGAACTGAGTATCACTAGCACTTAATGACCCATTAGACAGCCACCTCAATGCAAACCAGAAGGTGGTTAATGCTCTAACAAACTGATTCTAAACCAAGGTAACAGAGGGTGACAAAGGGATTACAGCTTCTATAAACCAATAGTCATGGTTTATAACGCTAATATTTTATTAACCTAATGGAAAATAGGGCATACCAGATTCATGACCAATTATAAAGCAAGACAACTAAATCATGGGGGCTGTGGCCAAGTTCCCCCTAAATGTCTGAGTCCACAGGCCTAATGTCATTTGAATCCCCATATTTTTCCTTTAAACATCCACCACCACCCCTGCCCTATACACACATACAGTAGCAACAGTCTCTAGCACGAGAAGCCGCAATGCCCAAACTGCATAATGCAGTGTTCTAGAAGAAGACAACTTCTCTAAAAGTCAGCTGGCTTCACATTCAGGTGCAAACTTATTTTTTAAAGAAGGCAAGCACAATTGCAGTACCTGTAATAAAAAAAATTAAAAATAAAAAATAAAAAAAAACAACAGGCTATCAACTAACAGTGGGCAGCCTCACGTCCAAAACGGACATTCCCTAGAGAATGCAGTCCCTGCCTGGCTTTTGCGCTTTTACACAGTGAGAATTAAAAAGGCTTCCTGCACCTGTTGCCTACTCACCCTACCACCGACGCTTCAGTGTTTTGAGTCTCAGGTTCAATGTGAGAAAGGGAGCAAATGATACAAATAGGTGCTGCTGTGGGTTGCAGGGTGGTGTGGGCTGTGCAGGGGGCGTGCAGGCCACACAGGAAAGAGAAGAGAAGGTTGCCTATACCTGGGGACTGCAGGACTGGGCAGGGAAGAACAGCACCAGTCAGGACAAGAAGAGGGAGAAGTATACCTGCAAAACTCCCATGACATGGAGGTTTGTTTACCTATATAACAAACCTGCATATGTACCCCTGAACCTAAAATAAAAGTTAAAAATGAACAAATATAAAATAAGAAGAGAAAGATGTGTGTACCCAGTAGTGCCTCAGGAGGCCTCTGAACCCTTTGGAAGAAACAGCAAGAGTAAACTTAAGCCCATACTTGCACCTGCCTGAGTTCAAGAGCCAACCAGGCCCTGAGGCCAGGATCAGCTAGAGGTGAACCTGACATAAGTCATTCCCAAAGACACTTATTGTACCAGCTTCTTCCCAAAGAAACACTGGTGGTTTAGCTAGGGCTGTTCCTCTTCTCTGTAGAAGAGTAAACAAAGGCCCATAGGATTGGCCCCATTAATTCAACTCAGAGATCAATCAAAAAAAATCTAAAAGGCAAAAAGGTATATAACTTGTTCTCCGGACTGGTTGGGTCAACAATAATCCTCTCCCAAACTGTGCCCAACAACAGGGGAATGGTGAAATAGATCATGAACAACAGTCAGTGTTGCCGAAGCCACAGGGCTCACCCCTGTGCTGCTGCTGTCCTCCTCAGCTTCCTGGGCACACGGCTGGACTTAATTTCCCAGCCTCCTTTCAGCAACAGTCTTACCAATGAAATGTGAAAGAAAATGAGGTGTGTGACTTTCGGGCTAAGACAGTTAAGAGTGGCATGCCTTCTCCATGATCTCTTTCCCCACTCACCAGAACTGGGAGAGCTCCAAAGAAAGAGGGGAGAGCAGAGCCACAAGAACAGAACCTGGGCCCCTGAATGGTGGCAGGACACACAGCTCCCCTCCCAACCTCCCTGCACTTCACACACACTCTGCTTTCCATTTAAGACAGCAACATTCACAATA
The DNA here is from genome assembly GCF_008728515.1 of Papio anubis. Lineage (NCBI taxonomy): Eukaryota > Metazoa > Chordata > Mammalia > Primates > Cercopithecidae > Papio > Papio anubis. Next base: position 72,132,727 of record NC_044986.1, on the reverse strand, counting down.
GCAAAGACTTGGAATCAACCCAAATGTCCATCAGTGACAGACTGGATTAAGAAAATGTGGCACATATACACCATGGAATACTATGCAGCCATAAAAAAAGGATGAGTTCGTGTCCTTTGTAGGAACATGGATGCAGCTGGAAACCATCATTCTCAGCAAACTATCGCGAGAACAGAAAACCAAACACTGCATGTTCTCACTCATAGGTGGGAACTGAACAATGAGATCACTTGGACTCGGGAAGGGGAACATCACACACCAGGGCCTATTATGGGGAGGCGGGAGGGGGGAGGAATTGCATTGGGAGTTATACCTGATGTAAAGGACGAGTTGAAGAGTGCTGACAAGTTGATGGGTGCAGCACACCAACAGGGCACAAGTATACATATGTAACAAACCTGCATGTTATACACATGTACCCTAGAACTTAAAGTATAATAATAAAAAATAAAAGACAGCAACAAACAGGTTGGGTACAGTGGCTCATGTCTGTAACCCCCACACTTCAGGAGATTGAGGTGGGAGGATCACTTGAGGCCAGGAGTTCAAGACCAGCTTGGGCAACATAGTAAGACTCTTTCTCTAAAAGAAAAAGGAGAAAGCAATAAATAGACTTGGATCATGTTAAGTCACTAAGACCTGGGAGCAATTTTAAATAGCAATATCTTTCCTGACTAAAAGAATAATTCAAATGTCATTAGCATCTGGTCTGAGACCTATTTTGGCTATGTATATTTGTAGTGCAGATATACCCTCTTGGTTATTCTGGACTCTGGTTATAGTTAATACTTGGTTTGTATTCTCTCCATTGGGTTATTGAATCAAAATTAGGATAAAAATTTCACCATAGAAAGCCCTCAATATGGAAAAGCCAACAGCAAACATTCACAGGATGACCTCATTCCACGTCTATAAACAGGCCCACGACACCTGCCTTTCCTGCTCCTTCTGGCCTCTCTTTCAATAGACAGGATGCACAAGGAACCCAATACTTTTACAGACATCTTAGGTCAGTCAATAGTAAGAAAAAAAAATCATTTAAACATACACCAGGAAAGTGTGGGAGCAACTGGGAACACATTTTGCAGAGTATAAATATGAATTCCTTTCGATGGAACAAGTTGTCATCTACTCCCTTGTCTGAAACTACCAATTAAAAATACCAAAGAAAGAATTGTACATATTCAGGACTATTATCATTGATCAAAATAGAGTAAACAGATTCCTACTGGGGTAATAGGTGGGAAAAGAAAAGGCACTTTAAAAGAAAACAGTATCCCAATACCCTGCATCTCTGAAGTACCCCAGGAGGCACACTTTGTGATAGCTGAAGCCTAGACTTGCATTCCTACAGAGATGTCATAGATGACTGACACCTGCAATGGGAAAGTCTGTGTCTTGAAGCAGAGACAACATGCAAAGAAGAGACTTGAGAATCTGTCCAGGAGACTGACAACAGGTTGCAGAGTTCCATTCTGGAGTTGGGGAAGACTACTATCCAAATAAACAGATTTGGATAGGCTTTAGCTCTGTGTCCCCACCAAATCTCATCTCGAACTGTAATCAAGGGAGGGACCTGGTGGGAGGTGATTGGATCATAGGGGTGGCTTTCCCCCCATACTGTAATCGTGATAGTGAGTGAGTTCTCACAAGATCTGGCAGTTTTATAAGGGACTCTTCCCCCTTCGCACACTTTCTCCCTCCTGCCACCATGTAAGACGTGCCTGTTTCCCCTTCTGCCATGATTGTAAGTTTCCTGAGGCCTCCCTAGCCATGCAGAACTGTGAGTCCATCAAACCCCTTTCCTTTATAAATTACTCAGTCTCAGGTAGCATCTTTTTTTGTAGCAGTGTGAAAACGGACTAATATACTCCCATTGCTAAGTATTTACTGCACATCTACTATATCACTTGAATACCTGTTGTAGAAACTGAATTTGACTATTTCAGAGCTGAAAGAACTCTTAAGAGATCATCTGTCCCTTCTCAGCTATGAGACCCTTGCTTGACTCCTCAGCCTCAGTTTCTTCTGTAGAACAGAGATAATAATATCCTTCACCCTATGATAAGATTCTGAGATTATTATCTGACAGGTGCAAAGCACTTAGCAAAGGTGGGCCCACAATTTATCTTAGTGATCATCAGAATAAGAGTTACCATTAGAAGGGCTCAGTTGTGTGTGTGCCTGTGTATTATCAGTGTTCCAGAGAGGTCTGGGGGTCACTGGAAGACTCCTGCGAGGAGCAACAGGGGTTCAATCAGGATGGTCTCCAGCCCCCTATCTCACTCAGAAGCAGCTCACTGTGGGGCTATTTGACATATTAGGATTCCACATAACACATCACTCAACTAAAACGTTCTATTGCTTAGCAGGAAAAAAAAAGTTTGGAAAACACTGATTTAAACCCCTCCTCCCTTTTCTCAACCAATGAGGAAATGAGATGTTGGAAAACGGAAGTTAATCTAGGTTTCCTGGCTCTCAGCTCAACTACCTTTTCATTGAATCAGGCCGGAGCTGACAAGGGGAAGGAACCAAGTTTCTTCTTCCAGCCAAACCTGGGGCTCTGGTCTCCAGACCTTGGCTCTGACTAATGGGCATCTCTAGACACCTTGGTACCTCAGGGGAGAAAGCAGTGTTACCCATCACTGCCTCCTACTGAGGTGAAAACAATCCCTCCTACCACCATCCCAATGCTGTTGTGAGCACCTCCCCACACACTGTGTCAGAGGAGGCTGTCTATACACCGAAGGCACTGCTCAGGCCAACTCCCAGCCCAAGTCTCAGTACTGGGAGAATCATAGTCCCGATTGTGGCTTTAATTATAACCGCAGTAGCCAGCAGTCATTGAGCATTTGCTTTTTGCCAGGCACTATGCTAAGCACTGCACACACCTTACGTCATGTAAACTTCAAGACAGTTCTCTGAAGTAAAGTGCTATTACCATCTCCATTTTGCAGAAAAGACAGTGAAGGCCCAGAAAGTAAGCACCTGGGCCTGCTCATCCTGCTGGGGAGTACGAAGCCAAACCCTCACCCCGGGCAGCTTGGCTTCACTTCCCATCCTCTCATCACTAGTCCACATATTGTTCCCCAATCTCAGACCCACAAACCTGGAAAAGATACACAGGCAGGGAGAGATGAATTCCACGGACTAGGCAAGGATAGCTGTACTTTAGGAAGCAGGGACAGGAAAATAGCTGGGAAGCTAGAAGACTTTTGAATTAGAAACTGCACATCTCAAGCAAGCTGGGATGCAACACAGAAAGCATCAGCACCTCTTTCATCAATCTGGAAAAACGACCAGGAGGAGGAGAAATTTCAGAGGGTGTCTAGATTCCAGGCTCCAGGCTGTCTCCATCACCTCCTTCTCCACCACCACCCTTCCCTCCTGCCTCCAGGTTCCCAGCCTGTGCATCCAGATCAGCACGTTCTCACCTGGGCCTGCACACAGTAGGCACTCAAACACATACCCACTTTCCACCTGCTTTTTCTTCACCCACAGCGCCTCCTCCAGTTCATCCTCCCAAAACCAACTCACTCCCGCTTCAGGCTTCTGAGAGGCAGAGGATTCGTGGAAGGCCACACCCCTGTTAATACTTTGCCAACTCACCCCATTCTCCCCACCCCTTTATATTCCCCCATTATTCCTGGATCAGTTTCCTCACCCTGTGCTAATTCCTCTCCCTCTCCAGTGTTTATACCCTTCAGATATTTGCAGGCTATTATGATGTACCCACTTAGTCAAGCAGCACACATTAAATTCTTTTCATCTTTCCTCATAAATCAATCCCTTAATCCTTCCAAGCCCTTTAATCATACTAGCTGCTCCTCTCTGAACTCCGTCCAGTTTCCCCAAGTCTCTGATAATGTTGTGACACAGGGCTGGATGCAAGGTTCCAGCTGCTGACTCACCAAACTCCTTAAATGTCAAGGGGCTTGATGCACACACACACACATGCACACGCAAACACTCGTGCGCACACACATGTGGCTCCATCTAGGAGGTGGAGCTCCTGAACTCCCAGCACCCTTCCTACAGCCACAATATCACAAATGACTGTGAGTATCTATACGGACACGGACACGTTCAAGCATTTTCGTGCCACACAGAACTTAAAGTGGAAAAAAAAAAAAAGCCGCAGAAAGTTTTACAGTCCCATAAGATTTTGACTAGCTATTCCCACACATTCCCCAACAATAGAGATAATGCCTCTGAGATCAAAGGGGACTTAGGGATCAAGGAAAATGTCATACTGGAGCACCACAGGCAAAGTAAAACCACAATAAGACACCATCATATACCCAACAGAATGCCTACAATGAAAAACTGACAACACTAAATGTTGGTGAGGACACGGAGCAACCAGAACTTTCATACTTTGTTGGTGGAAGTAAAAATGAAACAGCCACTTTGGGGAAAACTGGAAAATTCTTATTAAAACTAAATGTGCATCTCCCCTAGGACCCATTATTTATGTATTTCCACTTCCATGTATTTGCTCAAGAGAAGTGAAAATATATATATAAACAAAGGCTTGTGTATGTGTTCACAGCAGCTTAAGACCAAAAACCTGGAAACAGCTTAAGTGACATTCAACAGGAGAATGGGCAAAGCACAGTAGATGCATACAACAGGCTATTCAACAACAAGAAAAACCAAACTACTGGTACATACAACAGGAATAAATTTCAAATGTGCCATGCTGATGGAAGAAGACTCCCGTACACAAAAATACATACTATATGATCCCAATTGTGTGAAGTCATAAAACAGGTAAAATTAAGCCATGGTGGAAAAGAAGAAAAAAAAAGAGTGATTGTCTATGGAGGGGAGGGAGCAGGAATTAGCTGAGAAGGGACATAAGACAACTTTCTGGGTTGAGATCAGGATTTACACTTTGATAGGGGTTTGGATTACACGGATGCATGTATTTATCAAAACTCACAGAATGGCACACTTAGCGTTCATGCATTTCTCAAAAAAAAAAAATACTGAACACTAGAAAATGATAGAAACGCTGAGTGTCCAGGGTGAGGGATACTGATGTCTGCAACTTACTATGAAATGTGTGAAAAAAGCAAGATGGATCGATGGATGGCTAGAGGTGAAATGAAGCAAGCAGAGCAAATGTCAATGGAAGAATCTGAATAGTGGGTATATTCATGTGTCCACTATACAATCCTTCAAACTTTTCTGTATGATAGAAATTTTTCATTATAAAATGTTAGAGTTCAAAAAAAAAAGCACTAGATCTTTCCATTCTTGACGTCCTGGAAACCCTGGAGCTGTGAATGCCACCCTGACATGTATGTAGCATGATTTTATCATCTCATCACTATCTCAACTACCTGCTTTGTTCTGGGTGTGACCAACTCTCCCAGTCACCCTTCCCCACCCATGCATATGTCTTTCATTCTCTTTTCTTCATTCTCTGTCAATCTCTAGATCCCTTTAAAGAAAAGGAAAAAAAAAAAGTTAGGCCAGGAGTTCTTAACCTAGGATTCCTGAGGGGAGAGGGCAGGGGGTGGGGTCCACAGGTCACATATACACATATGTGTATACACCCCTCTTGTATACTCATATGTGCATAGACCCCTCATGCATATACACATGTGTATACACCTCATGTATAAACATATGTGCATTTTTCTGAGAAGTGGGTCCATAGCTCTCGTAAGATTCTCAGAGATCTGTGGCCCAGAAAGTCTCAAAGTACAGCTTGAAGTCCTATTCAACTGCACTTCCAAAAGTATGCTAGGTCAGTTCATGCTTCCAATTTAGAAACCACCTGTGTTTCTAGTTGTCAAAGCGCCTTCTCATGGTATACCCATCTCACATAAAGGGAGAAGGGGGCTGCTTGAAAAACAATCATGTGTTCCTGAACAACATCTCTAGCCATGCACAATAAGATGAGGGTTATTACATGTAAAATAAAACAACTAATAAAATTAAGATATAGACTATTGCTCAAGTTTTTAAGTTTTTGATCATAAAACAAATGAAACATTTACTAAGCGCTTAGCATAGTGATTGCTTACAAGAGAAATTAACTTTTGTTGAGGACCTACTATGTGCTAAGCACTTTACATATGTTCTCATTTAATTTCATTCTCCATTGAGTTATATCTCACTAGCCCTGTTTTATAGATTTTTTTAAAAAACCACTGAGCCTCAAATAAATTATCCCCCAAAAGTCATCCAGCAAGAGGATTTGAACCCAGGTCTCTCGGCCTCCAAAGTCCATTCTCTTCAAAGTCTCTTTAAGCAAAAATTTCATGTACCACAATCATAGTTCCTAGATCTCTGTTTAAAACTCCTGGATTTCAAATATTGTCTCACTAACTGTAAAAGTGCTCAAAATGACCCAGAGGTACAAACATTCCAGAATGCAAAAATTATCTGCTCAGACTACCCTTTGTCTTCAGAGGTAGCACAGCTCATCAGATTACATGTCCCAATTCCTGACTTGGAGAACTCCACTGCTGCCAAAGGACAGAGAGCAGATGGGCTGACATGTAAGAAGAGACACAGCAATGTCATCTGCAGCATCATCCTGCCTCAAAGCACCTTTGTGCTCAGCGGAAGGACCTGTCTTTCCTAGAGCTTGGGGACCACCACAAGCAACACCACCTGGGTTTGCAACAGCTGAGACTATAAAGAGCCAGCCACCCCAAGGCATTGCCTTCATCTTCTATCTGAGAATTCTTTAAAGTTAGTCTGTTCACAGGAGGGTGGATGCATGACACTGGCCTTGACTTTTGGATTCCAGGGACTTCTATGAGGTAAAGTGTACTCATCCCCATAAGTGGCAGGACTCTGGATCTCAAGGGGGTTGTCCTTTGGCCCAGCTGCCTACAGGCAAGAAAGGGGGGAAGTTTCTAGAGATAAATGACAGTCATGATCCAATGAAGGGCAAAAAGCTGAGAGGCTTCCAAGAACCATTCTCAGCTCTTTGGTCACTTTTTCCTCTGTACGGCAGGCCTTGATGTTTTAGCTGCATGAAAACGTTATGAGGAGGAGAAATGAAGACTTGGCACTCAAAAAAATGACCCCCTTCATCCCCACCATCTTAATATTGATAAAAGTACGTTAAAACAAACATCAAGGGAAACCTTGAAAGGGAAAAGAAAATAAAACATAAAAGGCCAGTCTGAGAAATATATGGAACTAGGGAGGGGCATTTCAACTAAAGCTTGGAAAATAGAAGGAAGGGAGGGAGGGAGGAAGGGAGAAGGAGACAGAAAGAGAGAGAGAAAGAGAATACAATAGATGAATGAATTGATAGGCAGAGTCTACAGGTGGCCTACCCCAATATCCATTCTCCCATTCTCCCTCAGGAATAGAACCTCAAATTTTAGCAGGGCACAATGCCACCCAGGTAAAGGACTGCAATTCTCTGCCTCCTTTGCAGCTAGCTGTGGCCTTATGTCTGGACTGCTATATAAGATTTCTAAAAAGACTCCTTAAAAGGCAAGAGCAAATGTCCTTCTTTCTGCCTTTCTTCCTGCTGCCAGCCTGCAATGTGGACATGATAGCCAGACTTTTAGCTGCCATCCTGGACCATGAGGTTTAGTCCAAGATCCCATACCTGAAAGAGAGCAGAGTAGAAAGCTGGAAGGAGCCTATCAGCCCAAGACTGTCAGCCTCTAGGCCTCTTTTACATGAGAAAGAAACAGGCTGGGCACGGTGGCTCACGCCTGTAATCCTAGTACTCTGGGAGGCCAAGGTGGGTGGATCACTTGAGATCAGAAGTTCAAGACCAGCCTGGCCAACATGGCAAAACCCCATCTCTACTAAAAATACAAAAATTAGCCGGGTATGGTGATACACACCTGTAATCCCAGCTACTCTGGAGGCTGAGGCCTGAGAATTCTTGAACCCAGGAGGCAGAGTTTGCAGTGAGTAAGATCACAGCACTGTACTCCAGCCTGGGCAACAACAACAACAAAAAAGGAACAAACATAAACCTTGTTTCAGCGGCTGGTAACTGGAGTTATCTATCCTATGCAATTGAACCTAATTCTAACTGATATAGAGAAGTGGATGGGTGAATACATGAATAATATCTCTTTAGAAAGTTGTTTCAACAGCCGCTAGTGGAAACTACCACACCCTAATCACAGCTCTAGTCTCTAACTAGCCCCGACTACCCAGATTAGAAAGGATTGATTACCAAAAGTAGGAGCCACCATATCTCTAAAGACAAGAAGTAAACGACCACTATTTTCAGGCTACTAAATCAAAGCCATCATTTCAAGCAAATTCACCTGTTCAGAGCATTCGGCGGAAAGAAACATGGATTCATCATTAATTAGGCCTCAGCAGCCCCACTTCATAGCACATGAACTCTACAATGCCTATTTTCACTTAAGGAAAATTTAGAGAGAGAATTGCATGCTTTAAACAAGTAAATCTGGTTGGGCGTGGTGGCTGACGCCTGTAATCCCAACACTTTGGGAGGCCACGGTGGGAGGATCACTTGAGCCCAGGAGTTTGAGACCAGTCGGGGTAATACAGTGAGACTCTGTCTCTAAAAAATAATAATAATTTACATACATACATACACATACACACACACACACACACACACACGCACACACATAAATTTCAGGCAAGTCAGTCAGGGAGAGTCAAGACCAAGAGCTACCTAATGATGTGATGGGGAATAAGAAATAGGAAACTGTGACTAGTCTTTCCAGGCACTCTTCTCCCCTCAATTATGACTGAGTAGGATAAAGAAAGCTTCCTTGAAATAATTTCCAAGAGCAGGCCTGCACCCATGGGGATGTCTCACCACACATGTAATTCCAAGGCCACAGTCAGCAGTTACCCAACAGCAGGGAAGATGAGGCCAGTGTTCCAGGAGGTGCCAAATTTTAAGGATGTGACTTAACCATCTCAACCAAGAGAATGACAGGATATCTTCCATTACACCGCCAACAGTCACAGTTTCTCCCTAGCACTCTTCGGAAGGGTGGCTTCAGAGCGCAGTAGCCCAGTCTGTGTGTCAGTCAGGGATTGAGAGAACATACCTTCAACCCACAAGGACTGCATGGGCTCCCTCAGCTTCCCATGTGCCATTTTCCCATTCTGATTTCATGGACTTCACACACATACACACCCCCCAACCTCAACTCTCCATGGTACTCTCTTCACGGAGATCCCAAAGAGTCAAAACTTGTAAGATTTCACTCACTTCCCGACCTGGGAAAACTTGTTTTCCAAGGATATCCAAGAAGGGAAAGCCATATTTTAGGACCTCAAGGTTGGATTTTGGTGATAAAGTTTTAAATTGCTGTCCATTATTAATCTCAAACGCACAGCAGTCAGCCCTGAGATCTGCAATTATAACAATTCATAAAAACAGCCCCTTTGTTAGTTGCGCTTGAAGAGCTTTTGAAATATAATTGCAATGCAGTGCAAAGTAAAATAAAAATTCAGATTTTCTTTTACCGAGGCCATGAACAATACTGTCCTTTTTACAGCAGCGGAAAGCCTCAAGACATCCGTTATATTCCTTCAATGAGCTTTGTTCAATAAATGCTAAGCCTTGAAGCTTTTAAATGTATTAAAGTGATTATGATATCATCACTCCAAAGGCACTTCAATAGAACATTAAGACAGAAACAATTTTCCTCCACACAAACGGCATAACAGTAACAAAAAGTTGATTAAATGCACATTGTATCAAAAATATTTTTGGTATTTATAGACATATGTAGATAACATTAACTGTAACCCACACCATGGGCAGGGAAGAGAAGAGAAAATAATAAAAGCATTAGAGGGAGAGCAAATTTTAACAATAAATCTTCAAAACTTAAACTGTGGTTTGTGACTTTGCTTGTGGATTTATAGTCAAAATCACACTACATAAAAGAGAATAAGGCTCAAAATTAATAAATTCTAGAGGAGAACAAGTCTTTCTTTTCTCTTCTCATAAGCCCAAATACATTCCCCACTCACATACGCCATACTTCCTTAAATGCCTCAACGTGACGACTGGCAGGAAATGTGAATCAATTTATTTAAAATTTCATTTAACATACTGCAGGCAGGCAATGACTCCACAAGGGGCAGATGCCTAAAGCGTCAAACCAGGAGGTGTAGAGAGGTTAGGAAGGAGGGCAAGAGGTGGGGTCAGAGCAAAACCGCAAGATGTAAGATTCTCTTTGTTGCAGGCTCGTTACAGAACGCTCTTAGCACAGATAAGGGGATTATGAATTCACATGTGAATTTATCCCCTATTAAACTTTCAGCAAAAGGGTCAGTTGGCTGGAATGGCAAAGCCAAGGCACCATGGTCACATGCCAAGGCAGAAATTACTTGTAGGCTCTCCTGACAGATGTAAGAAAAAGGGGACGTTTCAGCCCTTTCTCTGAGTGTGTCTACATTAACATCTACATCTGCTTGGTTCTCTGTCCCGCTATTTTGCTCAGCTTTATCTTGAGGGCACCATTCCCAAGGTGTTTAAAACTTGACCATACCCCTTTCCAGGGTGGTTATTTTTTGTAGCAGCTATTTATATAGTAAGGATATCAACCCTATGCTTGTCATAGTCGTTACAAACATTTATCAATTGTTTTGCTCTTACGTTTGCTCATGGAGTTTTATAAGACAAAGGAGTTTCCCATCTTGAAATTAAGAAAGAGGAACATATTCCAAGGAACAAAGGGAGACCTCAGGGAGGACAGAGAAGAAAGCACATTCTCAAACCAGTCAAGACCAAATCCCTACATCTGACCAAGTGCCATTCAACTTGTCTTATCCCCTAGGCCAAAGAGAAAGTGTCTATGTTTCTCAGTGGAAAACACTCTATAAACAATGCTGACTATACAAGAAAAGCCACTGACAAGGCCTTTTATTACCCAACTTGGGGCCCTTGTGATTTTCTTTATGGGAGAGTATCCTTGTCCATCACTCCAAGCACTGCTCCCTGGCCCTGGCGGCTTCTTAAACCAGCCCAGAGAAAGTAATACATAACAAAGGGCCAAGAAAAATGGGAAATAAAGACCATACAGTGGGTGACAAGTTCCCCCACTCAAGCAACTAGCCAGTGCCGCAGGCCAGAATTGATTTTCTATATGACATCAGAAAGGATTACCTCTCCCCCACAATACCGCCCAGGGGGATGGAGTGCAAATCATAATTAATTCAGGCAAATTCAATTCTGAGAGTCCGAGTGACAAATACTTTCCTTATAATATAAAGCACAGTCTCAAAACATCTTAAAACAGTTGGTGGGAGCTATAGCAACACACTCAATGCAATAATGACACGAAGCTACACAATAAAAGGCCTACAACCAAATAATAATTCTTCCAAGTCAGGAAAGAATATTCTTTCAGAAAATAAATTCAAGCTTCAAAGAAAATGCATTTCTATTAATAATGCTGCCTCTCCTTCCTTCCTGATGGTATGGGGTAGGCGGGAGTGGAGGTCAATTTAATTCCTTAACTATCTTGGTCCACTAGGCCCACAAAAAAAAAAATTCTCTGTTAGAGGAAAAAGTATTACTGTGCTCCTGACACAAGGAATCGGATGGGAGAGGAGAGGTTGCTTCCATTGCAAATGTGACCTAAACCCCTAAGAACCTAAAAACAGTATCACAGTCAACAACACATCAGCCACATCAGCAGAGGAGTATCAGTGATACCCATACTTCAAAACAGACAAAACACAATTTCTTCTTGGCTTCAGAGTCTAGACCATTGAGTGGTAGGGTCACACAAAGGGAAAAACATTGGATCAGTAGGCAGATATCCCAAAATCTAGTTGCAATCCCTGAACTAATCAACTAGAGGCCTTGGGATAATTAATGCCTCTCTGGAGGGCCTGAGTCTCCTCTCTAAAATGAAATGGTTGACTTTCATGTCTCCATATGTTTGTTCAATTCTAATATTCTATAACTGTGTGATTATTACAATCTTCCTAACGATATTCTGCTTAGAATTAGGTTAAATGAGTTTCTATTCCTTGACCCCAACAGCTAGGCAAGGGTGAAAACATGCTGAGTGAAAAAGAAGCTGACATTCTAGAATTCACAATTAGAGGGTTAGCCCCAAAGCAGAAAATCAGAAGTTGACTGTGTGTGTGTGTGTGTGTGTGTATGTCATATGTGCACATACATCTTCTTGGCCAAAATACTTCTCATCATCACTAATTTTTATTAAGTGCCCATCAGAGAACATCTCTATTTAGTTAATTATATGTGTTCAGAAAGGTTGATAGGAGTAGACTTTGAAACCAGATGACATTCCAGCTCCTTGGGCAAGTTACATAACATCTTGGAGCCTCTATCTCTTCCATCTAGAGAGTAGCAAAGATAATAAACAGTGCCTTACACATAGGATTATTGTAAGACACAAATGAGATGAGCCACATAAAGCAGGCAAAGTAATTGCTATAATCATTATTCCTTACCATTACCACCACCATTACTGCCTCTATCAATATCCCATTGGGTTGTTGTAAGAGTTAAATGAGAACACGTATAAACAATTGAGCACTAGTACCTGATACATAGTAAAAGATAATAAATATTGCCATTATTCTTATCATCCATGACAGTCATCCATGGAGCATTATTATACTATCCTCATCAAATAAGCTCGTAGCATTTCTCTTAAGTCCAATCCTTGTTTTTCCCCAACAAGGACCATTTTCAATGGAATAGTTCTAGCACCCAAGCCCCCTCAAGCACAAACTACAAACCCCAAACAATCTAACACGTCCTGGTGATAACAAGGCTTGGTGAGAGGAACCAAGGAGTAGAGGCTGGAAGGCTTATTTTCCTCTTTTTAAAACGTAAGAAGGTAAGAGCTGATGAGCTCAGAGCCCACTTCAAACTCCAACATCGTACAATCCTACTTGCCAGCCATTAAAAAGTGTGGCTCACACACAGGATCCAACTTCCTCTCACACAAGTCTTAATGTTTGAGAATCCCAAATAAACAACTTGAAATCCAAAGGACTAACTTTCACATACAGCTGAAAGGGCAACTTATTGGGGGTTGTTAGCAAAATCTGGGCTTGGCCCAATTTTGTTCTTCATATGAAATAATGAGATGAATATTTCTGGACACCAAGTCATAGAGACCAGTCAAGGAAGTTTTCAGCTACCCCCTTTTGTTTCCTTAGAACAATATTCAGCAACACTCCATTTCATTGTCATTCTCAGCTAGTGAAATTTCTTTTTTTTTTTTTTTTTTTTTTACTAAAAATCCAAGGAGGTTGACATAGTTTTGTCCACAACGGGGTGACTGCTGCACAGTGAGATGTCCTAACTCTTTACTCCATGGCTGAGGCAGTCCAGCAAGGAGATCCCTCTCTGGTTCTTACAAGCCACATGAAATAACAAGTAGGCATTACATCCTCCTTTGGTTGTAACCTATGTAATTTATCTTTCTGGGAAAGGTGCACAAGGTCGTAGAGGGACTCATGTAAGAACTCATGTGAGGACTGAGATAACTCATCACAAACGGTCAGTTTGCCAATTTCAGTTGGTTCCCACGAAGGGAAAGAAAACTGTATGCTGAGGGTTAAGCGGGCTCTTGGCCATAAAGGGGAACATAAGCGACTGCACTTCTGGGGAAAAGAAAGGCAGTATTTTAGCATTCCCACCCAGTGCCCCTCCTTTTCATACCCACCCTCAGCCATAGCGCTGCCACCCATCTAAATTTTCCTTTGGCTTCAAGAAAGAGGTTGCTGCTCATGCTAGACCTTTGAATAGCAGCATATTCCAGAACCACAGGGACAGTGACAGACACTCCCTTCCTCACCTCTGCCTCTTGCTTACTTAGTGCCTGGAAAGTGAGTCTCAAAAATCCAGTGGGCAGAAAAGAGGAAATGAAGAAGAAAACAACAATGATAACTTTTTATCCTTATTATTTAGTTACTTTATTAGAGTTTTCCTAACTCCTCTGCACAAAGGGAAGGGTAAGCTAGAGAAAACTAAGTGGCTTTGTCATCAAAAGCCCTCACTGCACTGGCACACAAACACCTGTCAGTGCAAAAGATGCCTCTTTATCAAGTCTTCATACCTACCAGGAGCCAAGCACACTCGGAGCTTTCAGACTATTTTCTTCCAATGTTTTGAAGTCCCTTTCAGTTCACATGAAGGCTAACAATTTCAAAAAGGTGGGGAAAAGAAAGGAAAAGTTCTCTTTTTTTTTGAAAAAGGAAAAGATACTGTGCCGTGATTATGAAGTCCTAAAAGCCTTTTAGCTGACAGCATAGGCTTTGTTGAATAGCCTCTAAGAACCTCCACTGAAAGACACAATTCAGCAATAAAATAGAGGCAGGGCATACACCATTTAGCATCCTCAGTCTCCCAAATTCAGGTACCCCATTTTATGCCATAAGTCAGGTGTCTCCCTCAATAGCCCTTTGGAATGCTCAAGGTCCAGAGTGGCATCAAACCAACTGACACATGAGCTGATACATCATGTGCTGCCAACAGAGAAATTAGTCTGTACCAAACTCAGCACAATCCTGCAGTTCAAACCAGAAATTCAAAAATGGCAGAAGTGGCTCAAACCCTCAGAGTGACCCATGCCCCATCTCTATCAGTCCACTCAGGATGCTCCATCCTCAGGGCCTGCATGAAGCGATGACTCCCCAGCTAACAAAGCCTGCTCTTCCAAGAGCTTGGCCGACCCTGCAAAGCCCAGACCACTCACAGACACTCAGCACTTGGATACTGAGGGTGCTTACATGAGAAAGCACTGGCTTGTGGAGAGTTGTGGTCACAGCTCCATAAACCGACCTGTTATAATCTCAGTAGCTACTGTGCTGCCTGCTATTCTGCCCAGAACGCTGGGTTCTAGCTGTAAGAGAATAGGAATGAAGGGTCGGAGAAGAAACCATGACCAAGATTATACTAAAACACCTCTCACACCTCCCACACCTCCCAAACATGAAACCATGATTTCAACAGCACATGTAGCACTTGACTTGGGTGTGTGAAATACCAGCTTTTGAGTGATGGAGCACTCACCCCTATTTCAGACATATCTTTTCTCTGAAACTATTACACTCAGAGAGCTTCAAGTCCTGGCTCCAGACCCATCCATCTAACAACAGAAAGCACCTCTCAAGCTCCTTTCTGACATGAGCCCATCATTCACCATTTGCTGGTACACACAGTTTTTGCTGACAAAGCTCAATTACTAGAAAAAGCTCAGTAAGTAAAGCTGATTTGAAATAACTATATATTATATGGAGGCTGGATGAGGAAAGCTGATTTGAAGTCTAGAAAATCATCATATAAAGAGGCTCGAGAAAGAACTGCTTAATTATTTAAATACCTTCACTTCCTACCGACCACACATCATTTGATTTATCAACAGTATTAAATATTTGGTAATTTACTGAGGTCATCTGACAAAACAACGCCATATAGCAAGTACATATCAGACACTGTAATTCTTCTGTTAAAATCCCTTCGTCTGCCTGATTAATGTTCAAATACTGAGCTAATGCTATCAAACTGAGGTGCTTGCCAATTTCAGCTCTCCAGTAAAAATGCAAAGCTGAGAGCACAGCAGCAGAGTGGCCTGAAGAACAAATTATCATGTGCTATCCTCCACTGCTGCAAAGTAGTCTGATGATATGGTTGGGATGGCCCCAATAGAGATGCTTATGCAGAGTCAACTGAAGGAGATAACTGGACCCATGGGACCCTGACTCAACCACTACAGCCGTCATAGAGAGCAAGCCCAAGGAGGAGGGTGTATGCCTTCTCCCCAACATGCCAGATGCACCCAAGGCCCAACTTTGCTCAAGTTGCCCTCCAAACCAGAATGCCCCTTTACAAATTCTCTAGCTCCTAACGTCTACTTGCTCTTCAAGACTCATCTCCTGCATAAAGCTTTCCTCCCTTACCCCACCTCAAGATGCTATCTCAGTCAACTCCTATGCACTACCAGCATTTTGTGGAACAAGATCAATTTGTCTCTTTAATAAATTCAAGGTGAAATTTATATCCTCTATATACAACCTGAAGTTCTTAGCATAATAATGAATAACAATGCCTCTGTAAGCATTGGGCCATGTTAAGTCAAGTGGATCAAAAACAAGAACTACAAGAAGCGCAGTATCAATTCATCAGGATATCTGATAGATTTTGAATGCTATAGTGTAAAAATAAAGATACAATTTTTTAAGTGCCTATTTACAAAACTTAATCATCTAATAGGTCACAAAAAAATACCTAAATTCCAAGAAGTAGAAATAGTGTATATATAGATGACATTCTCTGATCACATCTCACAGAAATTTGAAAACACTCTCTTCAACAACTTTTATGACAAGAGAAAATTAAATGAAAATCCCAAAATACCTAGAACACAAAAATGCAAACATTGTGTGTTAGAACCCATAGGACACAAAGCAGTGCTCAGAGGAAAACTCATAGCTTTAAATACGCACAGTTCTAAGCAAGAAAGAGTTAAAATGCTTAAATGAAGTGAGCAGCTCAAAATCAAAAAATAAAAATAAACAAGGAAAGCAAACAATTGGTAGAGATAAAAACAATAATTAATAAGAAATTATAAAATAGTGGCCGGGCACAGTGGCTCACATCTGTAACCCTAGCACTTTGGGAGGCCAAGGCGGGCAGATCACTTGAGGTCAGGTGTTTGAGACCAACTTAGCCAACACAGCAAAACACTGTTTCTACTAAAAGTACAAAAATTAGCCAGGCATGGTGGTGCGTGCCTGTAATCCCAGCTACTTAGGAGGCTCAGGCAGGAGAATCGCTTGAACCCGGGAAGCGGAGGTTGCAGTACGCTGAGATTGCTGCACTCCAGCCTGGGCAACAGAGACTGCATCTCAAAAAAAAAAAAAAAAAGAAATACATATATACACACATACATACACACACACACACACACACACAATAGCTGGGCATGGTGGCACACACCTGTAGTGCCAGCTACTCAGGAGGCTGAGGCATGAGAATCACTTAAACCCTGAAGGTGGAGTTGCAGTGAGCTGAGAAAACGCCACCGCACTCTAGCCTAGGTGACAGAGTAAGACTCTGTCTCAAAAAAGAAAAAGAAAATAGTGCTAAAAATAAATCCAGGCATTATTAAAATAATAAACAACTACAAAACCAAAAATCAAGGAAAAGAGCAGAAAATATAGTCAAAATAAGGATGAGACTGTATATAG
This sequence comes from Papio anubis, assembly GCF_008728515.1. Lineage (NCBI taxonomy): Eukaryota > Metazoa > Chordata > Mammalia > Primates > Cercopithecidae > Papio > Papio anubis. The sequence goes on along the minus strand of NC_044986.1, from coordinate 72,115,552 downwards.
AACCCCAGATACAGAATAAATTAAAAGACATCAAATAGATGATTTTTCTCAACCTTATTCTAATATATTTGAAAACCTGGATAAACTGGATGTTTTCCAGGACAATATAAATCATCAAAACTAAGTCCAGAAAATACTAAAAGTTTAAATAAACAAAGTGCTACAGCAGATATTGATAAAGTTAACAGAGATAACTAACAAACGCCTGGCCCCAAGTATTTTACAGGTAAGTTTTACCTATTCCTTCAAGGAATGGATAACAAATGCTATCTGAATTGTTTGTTCTAGAACATAGGAAAATATTTTAAATAGTTTTACTTTTCTATACTTTCAAATGTAAGTATAACATTGTATTAGTCTGCTCTGGCTGCCATAACAAAAGATCACAGACTAGGTTGCTTACACAAGAGAAATTTATTTTCTCACAATTCCAGAGGCTAGAGGTCCAAGATCAAGGTGCCATTAGGGTTGGCTTCCAGTGAGGCTTCTTTTCCTGGATTGTAGACGGCCACCTTCTTACTGTGTCTCACACAGCCTCATCTCTGTGCATATGAGGTGAGACAGAGCTCTCTGGTGTCTCTTCCTCTTCTCGTAAGGACACTAGTCCTATTGGATTAGGGCCCCACCCTTGTGGCCTCATTTAACCTTAATTACCTTCCTAAAGGCCTCATCTCCAAATATAGTCACATTGGCAATTAGGGCTTCAACATATGGAGTTTGGATGAGAAACAATTCAGTCCATAATAAACACAGAACAAATCCTGAAAAATGCAGCATAGTAAAAGAAAATTCCAGCCAATTACTCTTATGAAAACCAATGCAAAAATCTTAAAATATTAGCAAATAGAACCTAGATAACCATTAAATGAGTATTATATCACACTTCACAGAAATTTTAAAATGTTCTTTTCACAACTAAGTAGTGATGTCACTACTAAGGGAGGTTTTTTAAGAGGATTTATAAGTACCTCAATATTAAGAAATCTAATATAGGTTTTTGTTTTTTTTTTTTTTTTTGAGACGGAGTCTCGCTCTGTCGCCCAGGCTGGAGTGCAGTGGCTGGATCTCGGCTCACTGCAAGCTCCGCCTCCTGGGTTCACGCCATTCTCCTGCCTCAGGCTCCCGAGTAGCTGGGACTACAGGCACCCGCCACCTCGCCCGGCTAGTTTTTTTGTATTTTTAGTAGAGACGGGGTTTCGCCGTGTTAGCCAGGATGGTCTCGATCTCCTGACCTCGTGATCCGCCCGTCTCGGCCTCCCAAAGTGCTGGGATTACAGGCTTGAGCCACCGCGCCCGGCCAAGAAATCTAATATAGTTTATCATATTAGTAGGCTAGACAATCTTAGAAGGGCCAGGCACATGTCTGTAATCCCAGCACTTTGAGAGGCCAAGATGGGAAGACTGCTTGAGCCTAGGAGTTTGAGACTAGCCTGGGCAACATGGCAAAACCTCATCTCTATAAAAAATACAAAAAAGGTGTGGTGGCCCATTCCTGTAGTCCCAGCTACTTGGGAGGTTGAGGTAGGAGGATTGCTTAAGCCCAGGAAGCAGAGGTTGCAGCGAGCCATGGTCAAGCCACTGTATTCCAGCCTGGGTCATAAAGTGAAGTCCTGTCTCAAAAAAAAGGGTGGTGGTGGGGGGAAGACCACATGGTCATGTCCATAAATGCCAAAAAAGCACTGAAGTTAAAGTAATACTACCTGAAAAATCATTTAAAAAAAAAAAAAAAACTCTCCATACTAGCCAATGCAATTAGAGAAGGAAAAAAATGAGAAGCATAAAAATTAGAAAGAAGCAAAATGATTTTTTTTCATATGACACAATTATATACTCCCAAATTCCAGGAGAATTGAAAAACTTTTAGAAAAGAGACAGTAGTAAGGTGGCTTATTATAAAATTAGTATTTTAAAAATCCAAGTTTTATTCTTTATTTCATTTTCATTCATTCCATTTCATTCAATTAACTATAACTTACAAGCCCTTTTATTTTTGCAAAGCCCTTTCACAATGCTATGAAGTAGGTATTAATCCTGTTTTATAGGTGCAGAAAATAAAGGTCAAGAAGGTCAAATCACTTTTCATGGTCACAGAGCTAGTAAATATATGTCCTTTGACTCCAAGCCCTATATTCCTTCCCTATAACAAGATACCTTTTCCCCCTCAAGACAGAGATATTAAATTCTATGGGTATTTTTGTCAACTTAGCCAAAATTAACTCCTAAATCAACACCAGATCTTAAAGGCTTGATCTCTGTTTTTAATGTAGAAATTATCTACGAAACTGTACCTATTTGTTCATGGGGAAAATGATGAATGTCATAAACAGCAATCTATATAAAGAAATGATGGGTGGGGTGTGGTGGCTCACACCTGTAATTCCAGCACTTTAGGAGCCTGAGGCGGGCAGATCGCCTGAGCTCGGGAGTTCAAGACCAGCCTGGGTAACATGGTGAAACCCCGTCTCTACTAAAATAAAAAATTAGCCAGGCGTGGTGGTGCGCACCTATAGTCCCAGCTACTCAGGGGGCTGAGGCACAAGAATCGCTTGAGCCAGGGAGGTGAAGTTTGCAGTGAGCCGAGATGGTGCCACTGCACTCCAGCTTGGGCTACAGAGTGAGACTCTGTCTCAAAAAAAAAAAAAAAGAAAGGAAGGAAGAAAAGAAAAAAAAGGAAAGGAAAGCAAAGCAAAGGAAAGGAAAGATTAACTAGGCTGAAAATGTGATTAACATATATTTGCTTCGAGATTGCAAATGGAATGTTTTCCCTACGATTCATGCCACTCTATTGCAAACCAATATTTTATCAAAATTTCTTTTGTAAATTACAGAAAACATGCATTTCTAAAAGCTATCATATTTGTTTCAGGTCAGTGAAGTATTATAATTGAACGCACGATGTATCCTTATACCCCTGGCAGTGGGCTGATTTCACCAGAACCAGTAAGCTCCTGGGATAGGGATATAGTTGAGCTGACACAGACTCTACTCAGTCACTTAACAATTATGTGCTGCACATCTACCATGTGTCAGACCCTATGCAGCACGCCAGGAAATATGCGCACAGTAACAGACCTGAGCGTACCCTCACAGAACTTAAATTTTAGTTGAAAAGACAGACATAAATAATATCAATATACATAAAACTGCAACTATAGTGGCTATCGAATCAGCCATCTACTGCCAAGATAATTCTGCCTAACAAGCTACATCAAAATTCAGTGGTTTGAAATAACAATCATTTATTCTCCTATATCTGCAAATCGGCTACAACTTGGCTAGGCTAGGTAGAATCCAGGTTGCAGACTGCAGGACAGGCTTAGGTCTGCTCCATATGAGTTCATGGTGAGGTCCAGTCTCAGAATGGGCAATGGCAGAAGCTCAATAAGGCCAAACAGAACATGCAATTCTAAGGTCTAGCTCAGAACTGGTATGCTCTTCCCTCCACCTACGTTTCCCTGGCCTGAGCAAGTTCCATGACCATGCCTAACATCAGTGGTCAGGAGTATACACTCTGAGGGAGGCACTGCAAAGCCACACAGCAAAGGGCACAGATACCGGGAGGGAGAATAACTAGGAACATAACAGAATCTGCCACAGCCATAAGAGAGAGGCGCGTGATGTTATAAGAACACCTAACGGAGAGATTTGGTCATGTGAGGAAGGTCAGAAAGAAAGCATAGCTGAAACTGAAATCTGAAAGACAAGTAGGAATTAAGCAGGTGGAAAGGTGGGAGTAAGAGACTTCCAAGCAAAGAGAACAGCATGTGCAAAGTCCCCATGGGCAAAGGAGACACGACCAGTGCAAGGCATTTAAGAAAGAATGGTGTGGCTGGGCAGAGAGAGGGAGAATGTGGTATAAGATGAAGAGAGATAAAGAAGCAGAACCATGTCAAAGAGTTTGCTGCCTTCATCCTAACAGTATAAAACCATTAAAAGATGCCAAGTTAGAAAATCGCATAATCAGATTTGCCTCTCCAAAAGATCTCTCTCTGTGGAATAGAGGATGAGTGAGTGGACCTATTAAGAGGTTACTGCAAAAGTCCAGGTGAAAGATGATGATGCCTTGGACTAACATGGTTGTTGATGAGGATGAAGAGAACTGAAAGTGTTTAGAGGATATTATGTGAACAGAAAAGCCCACTATTCTATCAAATCTTTCTTCCCAAGGTCACTACCTACCTCCCTACCACTAAATCCAATGGCTATTCCAAGATCTCATCCTATTTTTCCTCTTTGCAGCATGTAACCTTAATGAACACTTCCTCCTCTTTAAATTTCTCTTTCCCCAGCCTCTGGCAAAGCACAAATCTGCTGGTTTCCTCTACTCTCTGGTTTCTCACCCTCAGTTCATTCCTTCAATCCTCAGATTCACCCTATAATCTCTTCTCATCCTAAACTGCCCCACCCAACCCCAAGCAAATTCATCCCCTCTCTACTCCCATGCTCTCAAAACTTCATTATTCTGATTCCTTCTGAAACTACACTCTCAACCCTACAGCTATATATCTACTGCATCCTGGACATTTCCACATGGATGGCCCAAAGGCACCTTAAACCCAATGTGTCCCAAATGCAATTCATCTGCCCCTCATCCCCTCCATCCTGAAAACCCTGTTCCTCCCCAGCTTCGCCTTCACAGAGATGGCCTCCATCTTTGATCCAGTTGTTCCAACAAAAAACCCAAGAGTTAGCTGTGGTTCCTCCCATGCCTCACCCCTCCACATCCACTCAACACAAATACCATCAAAACCACCTCTAAAATCCCATCAGGTTCATCTACTCTTCTTCCCCACTCCACTGCTCCAAGGCAGGCCTCTGCCTCGTCTGGAGGACTCTACAACCTCCTAACTCGTCTCCTAACCTGCACCCCCAGCCCATTCTCTTCACAACCAAAGTGATCTTGCTAAAATAAACATGACTGTGCCACTCTCCTACCTAAAACCCTCAAAAGTGGCAAGCCCTTAGCCTATGAATAAAGTCCAGATGCCTTAACAAAGGGTTTACAAGTCCCTTTGTGATCCTGCCTCTGCCTTCCCTGTTGTGTCCCTTGAATACACTCGTTCTGCCTGAGATCTGGACATTGTTGTGTTCCCTCCGCCTGAAACACTCTTCAGGTCCCAAGGCCACCTTACTTGGCCAGCTCACCTCACTAAAATGCAAGCTTCATGAGGACACAGATGCTGCCCGCCTTTTCATTGCTATTTCCCAGTGACTACCCACTACATGCCCAATGGCTCTATAAAGTGAGTGAGTAAATGAATGAATGAATGAATGAGCGGCTCCTTCAGGATGCCTCTTCCTGATGTCCTTCCCTCCTCCCAAGGTTGGGTATACTTTTTTTTTTTTTAGACGGAGTCTCGCTCTGTCGCCCAGGCTAGAGTGCAGTGGTGCGACCTCAGCTCACTACAAGCTCCACCTCCTGGGTTCACGTCATTCTCCTGCCTCAGCCTCCCATGTAGCTGGGACTACAGGTGCCCGCCACCACGCCCGGCTAATTTTTTGTATTTTTAGTAGAGACGGGTTTTCACCGTGTTATCCAGGCTCTTCCTGATCTCCTGACCTCGTGATCCACCCACCTTGGCCTCCCAAAGTGCTGGGATTACAGGCATGAGCCACCATGCCCAGCCTGTTGGGTGTACTTTTTAGGTGTTCTCAGAGAAGCCTAAGCTTTCCCTAAGAATCACCTCACTAAACACTTGGCCGCAACCTCCCAATCCACTTACTAAAATGTAAACTCTGTGAAGGCAGGAACATTTTCTGTTGCAGGAAGGAGCCCTGCGAGCTAGAGGGAACCAGAAATGGCCCTTTCTTGAAGGAGATCCCCGAAGGCATTGAAGCCAAGAGAGAGATTAAATGAAGCCAAGACAGAAGCTGGGGGTGCAGGTCCAGATACAAATAAACTACATACAAGTTCCTAGGGTACACAGAGGACGTACATGGCAGGGCAGGGAGTAAGGTCAGCAGTTAAGGAGTAGTGCAAAGATCAGACTGAAGTCAAGCATTGAGACCAGAGAGGTCCATTTCTAACTCACCATCACTGGTTACGCAGACACTCTTTTAGGTAGATTCACACAGGTGGGATAATATCTCCATACCTTGTAAAAACGCACCAATTTCCACTGAAATCCATTATGTATTATTGAAGAAATGGTCTTTTTGGAGACTTTTGCCCATTGCCATTTCATTTCAAGGGGACAGACTGCATTTAAATAAAACCTGAGGTGTATGTGAATGCCTTTTATAATGGATAGAATTTCATTAAAATCAGTCAACTTCTTCCAAAGTTATTAAAGAACAGCCTTTTAAATGCAAAATGCTAAGTACTTACGTTGAAACAGAAACCTTAATTCAGTCAATTAAATACAGTAAGGTGATCAGGGACGAGGCAAAGCAACTGCAGAGGTGAACCCAAGCAAAATCAAATATTGAAACTAAAGAAGTTAAAAGATTGGAGATTCCCTGTTGACAGGCAAAAATATGGCCTACTTGGGTCTTCAATCTCTAGGTTATTAACAGCAGACAATGCAACATCAGTCACCAAGCCTGAACCAAGGACCTTTTGCCTGAGGTTAGGTTTCCAAAGCATCCACTCAGCACATTCAAACTCTTAAATATGATGTTCTCTTTGCTATTTTTCTCCACCTGACTTGGAGCAAGTTGGAATCTTAGGGGAGAGCTGCTTCCTCCCAAGGTGAATGCTGGCAGCTTGGAGCTGGCGATCAGCTGCACACAGACTTAAAGACCTCCTCCCAGGCCTGTGGTCCTTCAGCGCAATGGTCTAAATGAGGCACGGCTCAGAACCCCGAAAGGAGGCCTCAGCAGAGGCTGTGCCTCGGGGGCCACGGAAGCAGTGGCAGTGACCCAGCTGCCTCTGCAGGAGAGGACAGGAGTCTCCTGTGCTGCAGCTGAAAGGGGCCATGTGGATAAGATAAGTAATTAGAAGAGGAATAGTAATTACCACAGATATGACAAGGAGGCCTGCATGACAGGGAGTTCTGTCAAAGCCCATAATTCTTGCAAATGAGCAGCGGTGCCTGGGTGACACAGTCCTCCCTCATGAATTATACAGGTGGCCACACGTGGTACACCCTGAGTGATGCTTAGCCCAAAGGGACTGCTTATGGTGGGGACAGCAGGGCCCCAGGAGCTATACAAGCCTCGTGGGCCCCAGGAGCTATACAAGCCTCGTGTCCCCAAGAGGTGGAAGCAAAAATCCAGCCTTCATGACAGCAGTCGCACCTGGGGACTTGGCTGCCATAGGGGCCTCCCAGAACACAAAAGGCAGCAGAGCAACCATGCACAGAGTTAGGGAGAAGTTTATGGAAACGTGACATTCAGAGTGAGCCTTGAACATGTAGGTGTTTGACAGGCAGAGGTAGAAATAAGGGCTTTCCTTGTGGAAGGGTATTACGGGCTGAATTGTACCCATCCCCCAAAAGAAATTTGTATGTTGAAGTTCTAATCCAGAATCTCAGAATGGGAGATAGGGTCTTTAAAGAGATAATTAAGTTAAAAATGAGGTTATTAGGGTGGGCCCTAATCCAACGTGACTGGTGTCTTCACAAGAAGAAGAGATTAGTGCTTTGGGAGGCCGAGGCGAGAGGACTGCTTGAGGCCAGGAGTTCAAGACCAACCTGGGCAATATAGCAAGACCCCATCTCTAGAAAAATTAGCTAGGCATGATGGTATACACCTGCAGTCCTATCTACTTGGGAAGCTGAGGTGGGAGAATCACTGGGGCCCAGGAGTTCAAGGCAGCAGTGAGCTGTGTTGGCGTCACTGTACTCCAGCCTGAGAGATAGAACAAGACCATGCCTCCAAAAAAAAAAAAAACAGAGAAGAGGAGGAGGTGATCAGGACATAGATAGACACACAGAGGGAAGGCCATATAGAGACACAGTGAGAACACAGCTTTCTGCAAGCCAAGGAGAGGGGCCTCAGAAGAAATCAATTCTCCCGACACTTTCATCTTGGATTTTGAGCCTCCAGAACTGTGAGAAAATAAATTTCTGTTGTTTAAGCCACGAAGTCTGTGGTATTTTGTTACAGCAGCCCTGGAAAACTAATACAAGGGGTCCAGCATAAACAAACACCATGAGCCGGGAAAACACAAGACACACCGAGTCAGTTCATGCAGCTGGAGCTCAGGCAAAGAGGAAGCTGAGCTAGAAAAGTCACCTGCTGGCTCCAAGGTTGGCCTAGATTCTACAGACACTAGTTTTGAGCAGGGAAGCAACTTGGATCAGACTGTGACTCTAGGCAATTCCTGCTTTGTTGGCAAGGTGTAAGAGATAGGGGCAGACATGGCGATCCTTAAGGGTGTGAGAACGTGAACTTAGAGGTGAACCTGGGGCGTCAGGAGGATGGCTACACCACTAACTGAGATAAAGGAGACAAGAACAAATTTGAGGAGGAATTAGATGGGCTGAGTCTGCAAATATTTGGGGTAGGAGGGCAGGGCGGCATCCAGCCCTGCCTCACGTCCTCTGGAGAACTGAAGTTACTACACTCCCTCACAGAGCTTGAGGCCACACATGTGCAAACTATTTCTATTTAGGCCCCACATTCACAAGCAGTGATTTTTTTAAAAATTAACTTTACATGATGCCATAAAACCAATCAACTTAACCCAAGCACAATGGTCTTGAAACAGAAACCCAGTGAGAACAAGACTTGGATCACAACACTTTAAGTGCTGATTCCAGCAACTCCTGAAAGGGTCGGCCTCCAATTTCCATTCTGATGGGTCAGATTAGAGAATCTCCAGTGAAGCTGTCAGAATATTCTAATGTTTGCACATCGTGAAAGTTCAAGCAAGAGTCAACCATGGGGGAAAGAAAGGAGGGCGGCCCTTAGAATATTGTGGTCTTGGACCACTTAAGAAAAACAATCAAAAATCACTTTCAATACCCACACCTTCTTTCGGAAGGAGAAAAACATTAAAAAGCACTGCCTATTGGGGGGAAGTGGTATAAATCGTTTTATTTCATGCTCCATCATTTACTCAGCACAGACTTCAGTGACACCTCCTGATTAGGTTTAATTTTAAGCCAGTGAGAACACCACATACGGTATTGTCAGAGAAAGTTCCATTTCTCTCCAAGCCTGATGGGCGACTATTGTAATGTAAAACCCCGAGATTTAAATAACACAAGCGGATTCTATTATAGGAGAAAGGTTTATATTTTGGAGTCTTTTTACTTCAAAGGAGCCTAGATACCAAACCATGAATTACCTGAAACAATGGGCTTCAATGATCAGCACTTCACCCGTTTCTTTAGGAAAAAGACTACTTTACTTGACTAACGAGCAGGACTCAGTGATCCAATTATCTCTCGGAAGCAGTCCCAGGTTCTTGAAACCAACACACTGGTTAGGAAAATTGGAGCAGGGAGGAGGACAGGCTTACCCCAAGACGGCCCCTGACTCCTGCACGATTCCTTCCTCACCCAGGCTCCTGGGTCCTCCCCATCCACAAGGCATGGGCTCTAGCGACCTAACACCCATGCTAATCTCCAGGGACAGCCTCCCAAGAGGACTCACAGGAGGACCATCTCCCCAGGAAACTCAGAAAGGAAGCAGCTGGGACCAGAGGGAGAAAACTGAAGCACTATGGCCTCCTGGGTCTTCAGAATTCCACATGTGCCCAACCAGGGGTGCAGCATCAGGGCCCACCAGATGCTCATCTCCAGTGCTCTCCCAGGACCCCAGCAACAGCATGGGGATCTTATGCTGATGTCCTCAGAGGAGACTTAGTGTTTCTCAAGAGAGACATTTGAACATGACTATGTGCAGGTGCTGGGCTACAGATACCTAGTTTCCACCTTCAATGAACACAGAGTATGGTGGGCAGACAGTGAAATACAGAAACACCGGCCCTGCAGTGTGATACACACCTTTAAAGAGACCAGCGCCAAGTATTAGGGACAATTTCCCATAGGAAGTGACACTGGCAGGGGTCTTCAGGGTCACACCTCAAAGCCACGTTTCTCAAATTAATCAAGTACTGTGTCACACGCTCCTGTGCACACACGTCTTACAACCCATTGAAGGGGCCAGCCCCCAAGAAATAGGACACAATACAAAGTGGACTGGTATTACACTGAGGGGCTCAGGATACATCCCACTCTGACTACCCTCCCAGATATAAAGCAAATTGCCTTGTAGCAAAGTCACCTGACAGAGGGTCTGTTGTAGTAGCAAGTCTAACCTGTACTGCTAGGGTCTAGATGTTTGCATCCCACCTTCCCTGAAATTCATATGTTGGATCCTCACCCTCAAGATGATGGTATCAGGAGGCAGAGCCTTTGGGAGATGATGAGGTCATAGGGGCAGCATCTCATGAATGGATCCAGAAAGAGACCCCTTGCCCCTTCTGCCATGCTAAAATCAGAAGACAGCCACCTATGAGGAACCAGACACTGAATCTGCCAGCCCCTTGACCTTAGACTTCCCAGCCCTCAGCACTGTGAGAAATGAATTTGTGCTGTTTGTAAGCCAGCCAGTCTATGGTATTTTGTTATAGCAGCCCAACTGAGACACATACACAAACAAGGCTGGTTTAAAGAGCAGGAAACACTCACTGCCTTACTTCTTTATGACAGCTCATCCTGACACCAGGTATTCCTTCATTAATCACAGGAATCCTTGATTTTGGAGGAATTCTGGCTAAGAAATCATAGAACCATCAGAAGAGATAATAGTGGAGTGGGAGGAACAGTGTGTGCAACTGCATGTTCTAGATGATATTACTCGGAACACAATGCAAGGAGATGTTGCTTCACATGGTCCACAAACTAGGCACATCAGCATCACCTGGGAAGTTGTTAGAACTGCAAACTCTTGGACCTCACCCTAGACCTACCAAACTTGATACTCAATGGGATAGAGCCTAAGACGTTGCATTTCCAACAAACTCCTGGGAGATATTGATGCTGAGGATGGGGCACTGACTGAGAACCACTGCTCTAGGGGAAAGTCACCTTGATCCCTGGTGAGATGATGACCATGATCATGATGACACAAACAACAGCAGCCACTAACACTTAACTGAGCAGTTTCCATAAGTCAGACACTACACAGGCAGCCTACAAGCATCACCTCATTTAATCCTCACAACCAGCATGCCACAGATGAGGAAACTGAGCCACAGAAATGTTAAGGAGTTCACCCAGCATCATGGTAACAAACATCCGTCGAGCTGAGATTTGAACCCGAGCAGTCTGCCTTTGGAGCCCACATTCCTAGGTGCACTTTCTGCAGATGTACCAACAACTCCACCTCCAAATGCAGGCTGCTGAGCCACTGCTGGGAGACTGCACCGCAAGACTGGCATGCAAGACTCTGGTAAATCCTGATGTGGAGAAATCACTGAACTGCAGAAACCCATCACCTCCAGACACACTTATTTTGAGTAACACTTATTGTCATCTCTGTAGAGTACCTATCTCTATATTCCTTTAGCTCTTCAGCACTGCCCCCACTCCCAACACACAGCCCTTACCACCTCTAGAGCTTTCATCCTTGACTCTCTTATGATGTGTTATGCTGGCCTCTGCAGTAAAGCTCCAGGTCTCCCTCCACTTTGGTATATACCTTTGATTGGGTCCAACTTTGATTTGCATCCAATCTCATATCACTAGCCCAGAACTAGGTAACAGCAAAAGGAAACACCTCCATAGCTTTCCAAAGCTTCCCACACAATCTGGTGTCAAAACAGCTCTCTCTCTCCTGGTCCATCATGGGGGAACAAGAGGTGCAAAGCTCTAGAACTGTTGCACAGACCAAACCCCATGCTAGGTAAAGCTGACGTGACACTCAAAGCTAAAGGTGACCAACACGGCAGATCATGCCAATCTCCTTCTCGTGCCAAAGCCCCAAACCTTGAATGCCTAAGCCCAGATCATTCAATTCTAAGATCTTGCCACGCCCACCCTCCTGCTTCCTGTGAGGACCTCAGCAAGAGAGGGAAACTGAAGAACAAAGACAAAGAACAGATGTGGGGCTTTGCTCTAGCTCAGGGCAGAAGGCAGCTTCAAGATGTTTCCCCTCCTCTCCATCTCTTGTCAATACCTGACCCTTGCCAAAGTGTAGAGATCACACTTTGAAATGAAAAGCATACACCGTATACATGGTGGACTAGATTTTTCCCTCCTGATTCAGCAGTGCACTGGAGGAATTTTCATCCCCATAAAGGAAACTGCCCAATAATGCAACTCAATAACCACTGAATGAGCACCTACTATGTGCTCTATTTGCCCTGCACATTGATCATGAAAGGGTATGGATAAGAAGTTAAAGAAATGGTACCTGCCATTTGGGAGTTCTGCCACTTACGTGACACTCATTTCCTCTTGCCTGGGCTTGGGTAACTTTGAGCAAACAACTTAACCCCTCTTCTTGTAAGCAGGGGATAATGGATCCCACCTCAAATGGATCATTATGAGGATTAAATGAGGCAAGACTTGGAGAGAGCCTGGTACATAATGGGTGCATGAATGGCAGGCCCTTCTGCCTCTTTCCTTACCCAGTTTTGGGGAGATAGGAATTCATATGACAGACCATAATTTGGTGTCAAGTTGAAAAGGGTGGAGTTTCAGGGAGTTTGGAGCAAGAAGAAATCAACATTAGCAGAGGGACTGGAGGCTAGAGATGTTGAGCTGATTTGAAGGCTGGACAGAAGCAGGTAGAGAAGACTTGGAAGAGGGAAGGCAGGGACCATTTTAAGCATAGAGAATGGATTTGGGACTGGGGAATAAGATGAGCAAACTGGTGGGTAAAAAGAGACCTGGCAGATGATTTTTGGCTCTCCCTGAGGAAGAAGGGAAGATGAGGGGTTTCTGAAGCACCCAACAAAGAAGTATGTCTTGAACCAGAAGCCAGAGGGTCAGGAATAAGAACCCAAGCTCTCCTTCTATGAGCCTTCCCTGACACAGGAAGACACATTCCCCAAGCAATACGGAGACCCTCAAAAGGCTACACCTGCACCAGGCCAGCTGCTCCTTTTGGGGGACAAGAGGGAGTTTCAGAACTTGCCACTCGATTTCCAACAGCAAAGAAATTAGAAATAAAAATTCAACATTCAGGGACTGGTTTACATTAGAGTACGTCAGCATGGGGAGAAAAACCATGTAGTCATTTAAAAAGATTATCATGAATATTACAGAAACACAGTGAAATGCTTTTGATACATTAAGTGAAAAACAACAGAACTCAAAACAACGTATGTAGCATTATCAAGGGATTGGTTTGGCAGAGGGAGCACAGGCTCAGAACAAACAGAACCAAGGTCTAATACTGGGACTCCACTACTTAGGAGCTATAGGTCCTTAGGCAGGTTTTGCCTCCATTTCCCTGAAGATGAAAGGGAGATCATAGAAACCACCCTTTAGGGTTGCTAAAAGTTTTAAATGCCTAGTTCAAAGTTTAAGTTCAACTCCCCCAACTCCTACAATGTCTGCAGGGTGAGACACAGCTCTTTGGGTAGAATTACGGTTTTCAACAGAAAAAAAAAAAAGTAAACTTTTTAAACACAGATGAACTTTCCTGAAGGCAGGAACTGTGTTTTGCTTACCAGAATCACACCCTGCCCCTCCCCCCAACTAGAAAAAAAGCAGAATTAAGGTGACGAAATTGTAAGTGGTTTATTACTACCACTACATATGGTTGTTAAAAAGGCAGTTAGAAAACGTCTGTCCCTAGAAGACATATCCCAAGAATGTGACTGTAATCAGGCCCTTTCGCCTCTCTCAAATCTGGCTTCTTTGCTCAAGGCAGAGAGCCCAGAAGCGAGCTCTGAGCTCACAAACCAACCCACCCATGAGGGAGGTCAGCAGCAGCTCTGCACCAGGCACATGTGCTGGGCCAGGGCTGGGGAATTCAACAGGGAAGACCCAAAGCTTCAAAGACTTCCCAGGCTGGAATGAATCCTTCAAGTATGGGAAAGCAGGGCAGGACTCGCCCAAGCCACCAGTGCTGAGACCTGCAGACATCTTCACCATCACCTAGGAAGTGAGCGGCCCTTCTCCTGGGACAGGACCCCACAACCTTATGTACTCTGGGGACATGACTGTTCCAGTGGAAAATGAGTGGGGCTGCTCAGACTGAGGGCACCTACAAGGAGGGACCTGCCCTACAGACAAGTGAGCTCTGGCACTGGGAAGGACAGGCATCATCCACACCACAGCCAGCACAACCAACTACCTGCTCCACCCCACCACTGGCCCAGCCCACATCTCAGAAGGATACCCTAGACCCCTCTTTCTGATGGCTGAAATGCCTTCAAACACATTTCTGTCCTTCAGCTTTATGGGTCTTTGTTTTCTTGAGACTGAGTCTCGCTGTGTCTCGCAGGCTGCAGCGCAGTGGTGTAATCTCAGCTCATTGCAACCTCCACCTCCTGGGTCCAAGTGATTCTCATGCATCAGCCTCTCCAATAGCTGGAATTACGGGCACCTGCTACCACACCCAGCTAATTTTTGTGTTTTTAGTAGAGACAAGATTTTGCCATGTTGCCCAGGCTGGTCTCAAATTCCTGGCTGCAAGTGATCTTCCTGCCTCAGCCTTCCAAAGTGCCGGGATTACAGGTGTGAGCCACAGCACTCGGCCTCACCTTTATGTTTTGATCTTCACTGAAATGCAAATAAATGCAATGTAGGTAGAGCTTATTCTGGCAACTCAATCCTAATACGAAAGAATTTCTGACCTGGTCCTCAGACCATGTTGATGGTGGCAGAGGAAATGCAGGACGGTATGAGTCTTGAGGAAAAGGGGGAAAAATATTATTAAAGGGGAGAGGTGTACCCAAGAATCAGAACTAGTCAAAGACTAGTTCTTAGACTCCTTCCTATTGCTGATTCAGGGTTAGCACCCTGAAGGTGGTGAGCCACTGCACACAATAGACAACCAAGAGGAGAGAAGTCCATGGAGACCAACACCAACCTCTGCACCTTGTTTGAAGCTTAAAGCACAGTTACTATGGTTCCTGGGCCCATAGGCCTCATGCTGGATCCCTCACCCCATACCAGTCTCCAGGTTCTTCCAAGCACGGTAGAAACACCCACCCCTCTGCAAAAGTCTAGCATTGTTCTGCAACTCCAAGGAAAGCAAGGAAGTCACCGGCTCCCCTCACGCTACCATCCTCTTCCACTGCCCACCACTTGATACATGGGGCGGCACACCCTTCAACACACACACACACGCACATACACTCACATGGGCAGCCAGTGCAACACTTGCACACCCACCTTAGCTGACAGGAAGCTTAGAACAAATGCAGAATGAAATCAGTCATCAGAAAGGGGTTGGGACGGAGACGGAGATGTGGAAACAGAAAGCAGCACACGCTCTGGGTTCAGCTCTTTGAATCTCTTTAGAGCAAGGGCCCAGAAGCTGCCAATGCCTTTGGTTGGATTGGGGGGCAGTTAGGGCAAATAACTGAAGGCATTTCAATTGGTGATGCTCCCCCAGTGACTCACTGTTTCTTTATTGCAACATGCTCTCTATGAAAGCCATTTTCCTCTCACAGGATCTGCTTGGGCAACATGTGATGTCATCATAAATCATCTCTGGTTTTTTTTCCTTTAAAATGTCAGCAGATTTCTTGGAGTTTCTAAAAAACCAAGAGAGCCAGCACCACCTCCCAGTTTTGGCAGGGAAACCCATTTTCTTTCCCAAGACGTCTGTCTTCACTTTTTCCCCTTGCACTCCCATAGGAACTCTGCAGAGATAATGCCTCGAAGAGTACAGAAAGTCACAGAAAGCATTTATGAAAAAAAGCTTTTCTTTCTACCCTTTCCAAATGCAGGGCCTTTCTCTCGCTCCCTTTTTTCCTCTCGTCCTAGTTTGGTGCACTTCCAGGGGAAGTGAATGTATAGCGAGCACTTTTAAACAAGGTCTAATACAATCCATGCCTCCAAGACACGAGTGCCATTAATCAGAACGAAGACTTTGTGCAAGAGAGGCCACAGGCTGGACGGCCGCCATGGACGAGTAACACAGACAGGCCCCTACCTCCCCACTCCACCCCTGGCAGGGCTTGGCATTCTCTTCCCACCCTCCCCCCTCCCAAATCCTGTGCCCGACAGCCCCCCAAAGACCTGTAAAAACCTACTCTGGAGAAAAAAAGTTTCCTTTCATTCCAAGTTCATTGGACCAAAAAGTGACTAACATCATTTCAGGTGCAGAACCTCAAGCGCAAAAGAAAATACCAAACCAACTCTAACCCATGAGCACTCGGGCCACGGCAAAGGGGAATCTACTGCTGAGGTGTTTGTTTCATCACCCTGGGTATCTCTTAAAGCAAATCTTCCTTCTGGAAGGACTCTTTCCAGAAAGATCTCTGTGATTAGAGACTATAGCTGCCCTGTCCCCTACATGCAATGACCACACAGTAACAAAGAAACGAAGATAGCATGGCAGTCCTAATGGACCTTCTTTTTACATCCTTGGATATGGTCAACAGTCTTCCCCAACCCCACCCCACACCCCAAAAAAATAATTCAGTTAACTAAAGACCATGGGAAGCAAAGAAACTTATGTATGGGGGAAACTGACAACCATTTATGTGAAGTCCTTTGGGGCTATTATCAATGCCCCAACCTCTCCCCTAAAATCAAATACTTTTGCCTGGTCCCAGATTACTGACGCTCCATCATTAATACTTGAACATTAGGATCAGTTATGGAAATGTGCAGATAGTCCTTGGAGATTTTTATACCACTGTCAGCCATTTCTACCTAAGTATGAGTAAGTAATACTTTGCGACTTTGTGTGCGTGTGTGTGTGTGTGTGTGTGTGAGACGGAGTCTCACTCTGTCACCAGGCTGGAGTGCAGTGGCGCGATCTTGGCTCACTGCAACCTCCACCTCCCAGGTTCAAGTGATTCTCCTACCTCAGCCTCCCGAGTAGCTGGGATTACAGGCGCCTGCCACTACGCCCAGATAATTTTTGTATTTTTAGTAGAGATGGGGTTTCACCATGTTGGCCAGGATGGTCTTGATCTCTTGACCTTGTGATCTCCCCACCTCAGCCTCCCAAAGTGCTGGGATTACAGACATGAGCCACCTCGCCTGCCCGACTTTGCGATCTTGATGTCTGGTGTACAGTCCTGTCCCCACAATTTATCCACACGCAAGCATGGGGTCTTCCAGGAACCCATCACATTAGATACTTGTTGGGGAGGCCACACCCTTTGTTGCCCTCTCTTACCCTGACTGATCATAATTCCTTATGTTGAAGAGAGGCAAAAGGTGGGAGAAATTCAGGAGGGAAAAAGAAGAGAAAGAAGAGTAGGAGCAAATAAGGGGAACAGAGGACGAGGTCTTCTTCTTCTTCTCAAACACCTAGGACAGTTACTCACACAACTTAGACACTCAGTGTGTGCTCTCTGAATAAACAGAGACAACTAGGTGCCAAATGTTGTGCTGGTCAAGTAATGGCAGGTGGGGAAGTCACTCACCAGGGCAAGCCAAGCCTTGGCTGCAACTGTTCCACCTTTCCCTGCCATGGCTCACACTTGCCCTACTGCCTGAAATGTCCTCCTCAGCCTCCCGAACGGTTCAGCCTGCTGGTCACTGCAGACTCTGACTCCAGGACCCCTTCCCGCCCCCTCTAGGAGGGCCAACTGCCACGTGTCTATGTCATCGTACTCGATGCATCTCTCAGGATGTCCTCCCTTGGCTGGGTTGCAGTCACCTATTTCTTCATGTCTCCTCTATTAAGTGTTACTCATCTTTGCATCTCTAACGCCTAAACCCCCACATCACACACAGCAAGCATCTGGTAACTGCTGAATAAATCAACTGAGTCACTAAAAAAAAAAAAAAAAAAGCCACTAAATCACCAACTAAACCTATTTGAGTTTGGGGTTTGGTTTTTTTAATTTTTTCTTTCCTTTTCAGAGAGATTTATTCCCAAAAGCTAGAAAAGGAGAATCTAGGGAAGAGGTGAGGACTTAGAGGTGGGAGAGATCCAGGTCAAATATGAGAAGGGTGGATTCAGCAGGGGGTGTTTCCTTTCTGTGATGAAGGGGCTTTCTGGACTCTGTCCACAGGGATCCGCCGCATCACCTCAGATGGAAAATGCTGAGGAGGGGGCAGGGCACAGCCTCACTTATCCAAGACACTCCAAGTCCTGCACCTTCAGGAGGGAATGAGCCCAAACTTTTTATCGATCTCTGCTGGCCACACAGTTGGCCAGGGTAGCTCAAGATGGCTTCAGTGGATGAAAAAGAGGTTGTCCATAAAGGTATGTTAATGCTCACAGAACAGCCCTAGGCTGGCGGAAAACCACCAATTCCCACAGCACCCAGAGAAAGCAGGGGGCAACTGAAGAACTTACCAGGCAAAGAAAAAAGGTACCATAGAGACTTCCCCCACAGACCCACCCCATCCCCCTGAAATGATGGTTCTATCACTACAGACCCAGGAAAAAACAAAGATGGGAAGGGAATTAAAATCTCCCCCCAAAATTAAGCAACAGCCCTCCACATCCTCTCCCATCCAACACTTTACACTACCTTTTGCAATCTCCCAGGTTTGCTTCTGGAAAATTTCAAAGTCACCACCAACCAACCCTTCCTAACGCACAATGGCATTTAATAATTGCTTACGGTTCTTGCCTGGGAAGCCAGGCAAGCACCCACAATTCATCACATGTGTGACCTTTCGAGCCCTAGCCCCCAAATGATTTTCACTCACTTTAATCTGAGTCCGATTCAAAACAGATCTGCTGTCAGCAGCCTGAATTCTGTAGCCCCACGGATGGGCAGTGCCTACGGCTAATCTTTTAGTGCCTTAATCATAAAATACAGTACTTCCCCAGCTGTTTTCACCCAAATAGTCAGAAAAGGGGGTGAGCAGGGTGTGAGAAATGATGAATTATGAACTCCAAAGTAGTATTTCATTAAGCAAGATTGGACGCTAAAACTTTTAACTGTGCTCTCCGCAATTGAAAGGCCATTTTATAAAAATCCAAACTGAGAGAATTTTGAAGTTTCTACATTTCACAGGGGAACCCGCTACCATATGCCAGATTGGGGGAAGGGGGAAGGATGAAAGCAGCGGTCAGCATGAAATGTTTTTTAAACCATGACCACTTCAGATTTTTGCAACATGATGCCAAGCATGTTCAACAGGTCTACAAATGTGCTGCATTAGCCTAAATTTAGTGGGTGTTAATTGAAATCAGAGCTGCAGTCATTACCACCGACATGTTTCTAAATACTACCCAATAAATTTTTGTCTGTTTCAGATTCTCCGTGACAGCTGGCAATGAAAAACCAAGAGAGGGCACGTAAAATGGTCTTCTTATGTACCTAGTCCCACAGTATGCATACAAAAGGATGTCTGCATGTGGATCTGGCCTGTGTCTGCACGCACAGACCTGTGTATGGATAAACACAAGATAGATGTGCGTGCTTTGCCCATTTTTAGAAGGCGAACAGAAGACATGTGCAAGGATACACGTATACTCTGGCAACTTCCTTTTTACTAATGTACCTCCACAGAAAGCAAACTGGGCCTCTCTCCACGTGACAAAAACATTCCATTCTAGTTTACAGTGACAAGGGTTTCTGCTGCAACTTAGATCCCTTTTTCAGATGAGACGATTTTCTTCCTCTCTGGGTTGCCTCACCCTCTTCAGGTAAGCCTTGTTTTGATTTAAAAAACAAAATTAAAGTTTCCTCCACAGCAGAGCATTTAAGGGTCAGCCAGAAAAAGGTCTGTGGGACACAGAATCTGGAAGGAAGAAGGAAGAGGCCCCGGGGAAGGAGCAAAAAGTCTGGAAAAAGAACCATCAGCTTTCCTGAGTTCCCTCAGCAAAATACCAGTTTCATCCTCCCAATTACTCATTAGTTCATTATTAGTTTACGTGAAAAGAAAAGAGGTGGCTTTGTGCTCTCTTGAGTCATAGCTCCAGCTGAAATAAAAAAGAAAAGGGAGGAGGGTGGCCTTGAGGCTGCACATATTTTGCCCTTCCTTGATCCTCTGATGATAATTTGAGGACTTCCCCTGATCCCAGTAGTATTGTCTAACTTTGCCGGGGGTCTATTCCATTCGAAAATAAACACTGTAGTCAGCTCCACAGCAGTGTGCCAGGAGGAACCTTGGAGGCAAATATGTTTACCAAAGACTAATGACACCAAAGGACTCCATTTTAGCCCCAGCAGCAGATCCTCATGCCGTTCCTTTCTTCCTCACGTATATCCCATCGATCTGATTATTCAAATGAGTATCAGCTACGGAGCCTTATTGCTCCTCTTGGCAAAGTCCCCCCCTTCCTCTGTCTCATCCTTTCCTCTAGATTTGGTATATGCCCAACCCTAAGCATACAGCTAACATGTGTGTTTACATATCATACACATAAACTAGTGTACACATAGTCTTGCTACATGCCTATCCACAAACACACCACTCGAGTATACACAAAAACACATAATTTCTGCTAACACAAACATTAGTACATGTCCTCACCACAGTGAGCACATGTGCACAACACACACAAACACATACACCAACACACACAGCCAAGCCTTTCGAAGACGGCTAGGTAACTTGGACTTAGGAAAGAGGCGCCTGTTCCCCACCCCTACAGCTCCAGAGAACTAGAGAAAAATCAATGGATCCCAGCCTGCTCTGAAGGGACTAGAAACATTTCTACAGAAGAAATAATTTTTGGCACAGAAATCATCCAGAACAGGATGGGTGCAGTGGCTCACGCCTGTAATCCCAGCACTTTGGGAGGCCGAGGCAGGTGGATCACCTGAAGTCAAGAGTTCGAGACCAGCCTGGCCAACAGGGAGAAACCCTGTCTCTACTAAAAATACAAAAATTAGCCAGGCACACTGGTTCATGCCTATAATCCCAGCACTTTGGGAGGCCGAGGTGAGAGGATCACCTGAGGTCGGGAGTTCGAGATCAGCCTGACCAACTTGGAGAAACCCCATCTCTATTAAAAATATAAAATTAGCCGGACCTGGTGGCACATGCCTGTAATCCTAGCTACTCAGGAGGCTAAGGCAGGAGAATCACTTGAACCTGGGAGGCAGAGGTTGCAGTGAGCCAAGATCACGCCACTGCACTCCAGCCTGGGCAACAGAGTAAAACTCCATCTCAAAAAAAAAAAAAAAAAAATTAGCCGGGTGTGGTGGCATGCACCTGTAATCCCAGTTACTTGGGAGGCTGAGGCAGGAGACTCCCTTGGACCCAGGAGGTGGAGGTTGCAGTAATCCAAGATCCCACCGCTGCATTCCAGCCTAGGCGACAAAAGTGAAACTCTATCTCAAAAAAAGAAAAAAAAAAAGAAATCATCCAGAACAGTGTAGTCCACCCCAGTATCCAAAGACTCCTCTCAGCTCATCACC
Source organism: Papio anubis (assembly GCF_008728515.1). Classification (NCBI taxonomy): domain Eukaryota; kingdom Metazoa; phylum Chordata; class Mammalia; order Primates; family Cercopithecidae; genus Papio; species Papio anubis. Next base: position 72,094,188 of record NC_044986.1, on the reverse strand, counting down.
CCACATTGTCTACAGGAGCCTCTCAGATGGTCTGTGGGAGGAATGGACTGAATTCCTTGACACTCAATTCGGGTCTAAGCAGCAGGTCAGCATCCCCTGGGAACTTGTTAGAAATGCAGTCTCAGGCCCAATCCCGGACCTACTGAATTAGACACTGCATTTTTACAAGTTCCCCGGGGATGTGTGTGCACGCTTAAGTTTGGGAAGCACCCCTTAGAGCCCACCCATCCCATACTCAAGACATGCCCAGCTGAAGTCATCCTGTCCTTACCAACTCTAAAATTCCAAGCTCCCCAGCTCGGGCTGAAGCAGAGAGAAGAGGGTGCAGGAGCATTCCTCCACCCTCAGACCCGCTGCCTCCTCTCTCACCAGCAGCAACTGGAGTTAACAACGGAGCCTCAGGTGTCCAGAACTTGCCTGCATCTAAACCCACCAGGAGCTCAGTGATACTAACAGTTTGCTCCCCACTAATTGTCTCATCACTCTACAACTGCTGCTTTTTATTTCATTATGCTTCTCATCAGTCTCAGATAGGAATATAACCGAAAAAGAAATTGAAGAGGAACAATTTCAATATCTCAAAACACATGCAAATCAACGCCCAGAATCCTACCTGGAATGTTTTTATTGAGACAATTCTGTACTTGTCTGAGAGATGACCTTATAATAAATAAATTCATATCTCGCAAAGGTAGATGTTCTCCCCACCTTATAAAGCTAATTATACTGGCACAACATAACATTTTCCTAAATGCTGATAACCTCATCCTGTTACTCAGGAAATATTATTTTTAAATAGGTGTGATAGATACAAACTGAAACACTCAGATTTCAATTCCAGCCCCAATTCCCGGATCCCCTCTCTGAGTAATTTAAGGACTTCCTCCAGATAGTTTTTCATATTCTTTTAACTGACATTTTATCTTTATACAGTATCTCACAGAATGAGCACGCACTAAGACAATGACAGCCAAGAAGGCCTGTCATTTCTCATTCCGACAAAGACAGATGTCTTACACTGGCTTATGCCAATAATAGATCCAACAAAAAACAAAAGAGACTACACCTGCCGCTGATGTAAAGGCACCAATTCACATTTGTGACACTCATTTGTCAATTAACAGATTTCTTCCATTGTTGACACACGAGACTTAAAAGATGTGGGCTCGAATGTGATGAATTAAAAAAGACAGATGAGTAAGCTATGAGCTGCAAAGTAATGCTATAATGTGCTTTAGATATGAATATCAACTGACACCCCTGACAGGCCATACAAGGTTTTATTTCATTTTGCACTGTATCCAGGCTTCATACTTTGTCTTCTTTGTTCGCTTTTCATCAAGCTCCTAACATCTCATTCTGACAGCCAGAGACATTTAAGGCACTTTCGTTTCAAATGCAAGTTAGCGTACTTGATTTGTCATTAAAATGCAAAACGATTGCCGTTGCAGGTAAATGTAGGTATGCTTAAAAGGTTGGGTCTGCAAAGGAAAAGCTGAAAATGGTTGGAGTTCCTCACTCTGCCTCCTTCACTAGCCTGGCCGCCGCCTCATAGGGCTCTGGCCAATGCCCCCTTTGACAAACACCTACCCAAAGTGAGCCTTAGGAGTTCCCTGTCCCAGCAGCGGCCTCAGAAGTGAGCCAGCCGTGAATGAAAAACAGCTTTCCCCTCCCCACGAGGTGTTCTGCAGATCTGCAAGTCTTCCTGTGTTTGGACCAGTGTAAGCATACACGAGCATTCCCCTGTGGAGAGGAAACATGGATAGGCTTGGATCAAAATGCTCAAGATTATTTTTCATATTGAGCTCTCATCCTCCATCTCCTTAGGGAAGGAGAAAACTCCAACCCTTAGACTCTCCCTAGGAGAGATGGAGGAAGAATCCAATAGGGGTGATGGGATTCAGGACAGGCTACCCCCAAAGTACCTTGGCATTTGAGAAAACAGCAGAAGCAGGCAGGTCTCTCTCACCTTCCACTGCCCTTCTCCCCTAAGTAGGCCATGAAACCTAGGAAGATCATCCTCTGATTTTTTCCTGCCTTCCACTTCTGAAAAAAGAAGCCCTTCATTAAAGAGGTGCCCTCTCTATACCCAAAGGAAAAAACACCCTTATCTTTGAAGACCCAGGGACACAGAGAAGAAACTGGACAAACAGGCCTTGCTAAGTTGTTTCCGTATCAACAGATCATGCTTTCTTTTCCAATCACACTTCTCCACAATGAGCCACTTCTCCATCAAACCTAGCATAACAAATACACAGGTTTACCTGTTTCTTTGGGTCTTCATTTCTGAAGACTCCTGTGTCACGTAAAATTTCTATTAAATAAATTGGTATGCTCTTACTAATCTGTCTTTTGTTACAGGGGCCTCAACCACAAACCTAGCTATGACTGAAAATAGGTATTTATTTTCCCTTGCGAGGGCTTCATGGGAAGCCTTTTTTGTTATAATGATCTTTAATTCATAATTTCACTCTTTGTGAAATTATCTTGCTGAAACAAAGAGAACACTGAAAACAGTGAAATAATGATTTACAGACAAAGATGTTCATCACAGCATGTCTTAATAACACCAAAAAGTGGAAAATACATAAATATATCAATCAATCAGAAAATGGGTAAATTATGGCACATTTATGTGAAAAGATATTATGTAATCACTAACAAACCATATTAACCAAAAAAAAAAAAAAAATCATGTGACATTAAGAGAAAAAACAGAAGTCAAGACCTTATATACAGCCTGATCCCAATTTTGTAAAAATTTATACATACCCCAATATTAATAGTGGTTATTGTTCAGGATAAATATTATGGATTATTTTTTATTTCCTTTGGTATGTTTTTCTGTATATTTAAACTTTTATAAAATGAGTATTATCTTATAATCAAAAAAATACAATTAAAAGCAGCTTGAAAAACTAATTTTAAAAAGTAAAAATTTATTTGGCCTAACTTCCTATTACATAACACCAAGCTACCATTTGCACTTTCTGGGTCTCAAATTTCCTTCATTGAAAGAAAATGTTAGACCAGTGTTTTTCTAACCGTGTTCCACGGAACCCTAGGGTACCACAGGGGGCTTTCGGAGTTTCTCCAACTGATTCGTTTGAATTTAACTTTTAAATTATTTTAACCATTTAAAAAAACGTAATTTAAAAAGCAGTATGCACTCCCAAAGACATACTACACCAAATTTTAACACACTAGAAGATACTGCCATATTAACTTACACTATCACATTAACTCACTTTTCAAAATATAGCTGCTTCTTACAATTATTTAAAGAATAACCTGATATTACAAGATGAACTTTAAGGGGAAAGTAACTGTCACCATTTACAAATACTTAACTGAGTGTATTGACATTTAAATGTTGCACACTCAAACCCAAATACAAGAATAATCTGAATGCTGGGACCAGTATAAAACGGCATTTTGTCTCTAACCTTAATACCAAACCCAGTGCTATGGTTTGAATGTGTTCCCCAAAGTTCATGTATTGGAAACTTAATCCCCAATGCAACAGTGTTAGGAGGTGGAGCCTAGTACGAGGCATTTATTAATAAGAGTGATGAGAACTCCACCTTCATGAATGGAGTAATACAGATTATAAAAAGGCTTGAGGCTACAAGTTCAATCACTTGCTCCCTTGCCCTTGCATCTTCCATCATGCGAAGATGTAGCAAGAAGGATCTCACCAGATGCAGCCCCTAGATCTTGGACTTCCCAGCTTCCAGAACCATAAGCCAGTACATTTCTGTTCATTATAAATGGCCCAATCTCAGGTTTACTGTCTAGCAACACAAAATGAACTGAGACACCCAGTGTTCATCTGAATAGTTTCACTATTTTTGCTGAGCTTAAAAAATATATATATTTGTATTCCAAAATGGGCTTTCTATAATTTGTTTGACAAGGATTCTGCTGCTAGAAACCACTAGATTAAACCAACCTAAGGTTCTTTGGAAGCATGTGATTTTGTGAAGCATAGCATAGGAGATCCCAGGAGAAGTTGAGCACTGTGATAAAGAGGTATGGTTGAGGCCCCACTTCCATGATGCTATGGCACAATCATGGCTCACTGTGGAATTCAAAACTCCTGGGTTCAAGCAATCCTCCCACCTCAGCCTCCTGAGTAGCTGGGACTATAAGTGTGTGCCACCATGCCTGGCTAATTTTTAAATTTTTTGTAGGGACAAGATCTTACTATGTTCAGCCCAGGCAGGTCTCGAACTCCTGGCCTCTAGTGAGCCTCAGTTTCTCAAAGTACTGGGATTACAGGCATGAACTACTGCGCCTGGCCAATCTGACTAGTTAACATTCTAAAAGCAGGGAGTTTTTTTCCTAATATTAAATCAATTTCAAATTTCCACATTCCACCTTGCTGTGCACTGCCTAAACGTGATTTTTACAATCATCTTCCATGAGAGGTTCTAACAAGTCCTTAAAAGAAAAAAAAAAAAAAAAAGCTAAAGCAGACCCTGAAGTTAAAACTGAACCATTCAATTCAAGGTAGATCAGAAATTGCATAAAATGAAAACTGTTAGTAAAGACAAAAAAAATCAGATGGGAGGTTTTTTTACGGTTGTAGAAATAGCCGCATGCTCCTTGCAAGGTCTATGATCCTCCTTTTGATACGTACATGAACCAGGAAGATAACTGTTCCCCAAGCCCAAGGCAGGAAGAGTAAATTCAGTTCCTCACACTTGACGGAAAGCTGTCCCATCAGGTACAGTCTGTGGAAGAGCAAATTGGGGAAGGGTGGGGTGCATCTATGTTGAAACTGCTGTGGAGGGTTAGGTGATAAAATTCTTCCCTGAGCTCAGAGGTACAACTACATAAAAATCATGCCTCAAAATTATTAAATAAGATAAGGAATTTTACTCTGACATCTGGTTTTCTTAAAATCTTACTATAATGACATACCTTATTTAGTATTCTATGACTGCTAATAATCATCATGTTTATTTTGTTCTAATGAAGATTCTGCTTCCTCCCTCTTCCCTTTTAAAACATAATTGAATTGGAAAATGTTACACTCCCAGTTGTCCTGGTCCAAGAGAAACCTGGCCATTCAGACCCAAGTCCATAACTTTGCAATCTACAGTCCGGCAGGAAGTAGACCCCCCCCACCCCCCACCACAGAGCCCTAACTTTGCCAAACCGAATCTATAAACAACAAATGCCATAGGACCCCAAGTAAAATAATCATAAAGATAAACTTGCTCAAAGTCAAAAGAATCAAAAATGAAATAAACTACTTTTGGGATATCTACTCTTTCAGTATATCTTCTACAGGAACAAAACTCTTTTACATTTAATATTTCATTTGGTCTTCATAGCCCCTTCTATCCCCTGTCTGGAAAATGACAACAGAGATTAAATGACCTACTCAATATTTCACAGATAATTTGTGATGGAACAAAGACAAATAGTCAAAACTCAGGCATCCTGTGTCTTAATGATCTCCTTGCTTTTCTACCAGATCATCCTCCAGCCAGAACTACCCCAGCTTCTTGGTCTCCAACAATGTCTCTGAGCTTCAAACTAGCAAGAGTTCAGTTCCTCAATTAAAAGTAAAAAGAAAAAATGGCAGTAATGCATTACAGTTATGTAGTGTTAGTGATTTACAGCGCATTTGCATTCAAATCACCTATCTCCTCTGACCCAGAAACACTCCCAGCAGTGAGAAAAAAGGACAGTATTCTTTGCCCGTAACTGATGGAAGATGCTGTCCAGATAAACAGCAGCAGCAAGAGGACTAAAACATATCTGAGATGGAACCAAAAACTGGTGGGGCATAAAGGAACAGGACAATAAAATGTAAGCTGATTTTCTGTGGACTTTTATAATACTATTATTTAATGTAAAGCCTCAGTGCCTACAGTTTTATCTCCTCCTGAAAAAACAATAAGGTCAAATATAAGTTTGGGAAGAAAACAAAACAGCAGCAGCCGTAGTTGTCTCCCCCGCAACTCCTGTCACTCCAGGGTGAAGGTTTGATGGGAGAACCCATACCTCGAGTCCTTACTTGGCGGGCCTCCCTGAAAGACTCTGGCATGGCCAGCTTCTACTTCCCAGAATCCCCACTATGCTGTAGGGGTTGTCCCCTTCTCATGAACCTGGAAGACAATTTTCCTCTTCTCAGTCAACCTACACTAACTAGTTTGCCAGATAAAGATCTTAGGACAACAATGAATTCGAATTGGGGGAAACATACAATCAAATAGAATACAGTGTAGGAGCTAACAGTGGACTTTGTAGTCAGGGAAAGCTGCGTTTAGATCTTGGTCCCCCACTGACCAGTGGGAAAGCCTTTTAACCTCTGCACATTTTTGTTCTCTGTCTTTAAGCTGGAAAGAACACCGTGCTTGCCATAAAGATTCAAGAAGGTCATCAGGGAAAACTGATAGATGAACAGGAGTCACCAGTACCATTACCTCTTCTAAAATAAGCAATTACCATGTTTTTTTAAAATCCATTTTACCACCAGGCAAGGTGACTCACACCTGTAATCCCAGCACTTTGGGAGGCCAAGGCAGGTGGATCGCTTGAGGTCAGGAATCTAAGACCAGCCCAGCCAAAATGGTGAAACCCTGACTCTCCCAAAAATACAAAAATAAGCTCGGAGTGGTGGCGCACACCTGTAATCCCAGCTACTCAGGAGGCTGAGCCAGGAGAATCACTTTAACCCCGGAGGCAGAGATTGCAGTGAGCCAAGATTGTGCCACTGCACTCCAGCCTGGGCGACAGAGCAAGCTCTTTTTCAAAAAATGAAATAAAATAAAATAAAATCCATTTTAGCAAATGAAGAATTTCCAGGTTAGATTGTGTCTTCTGATAGAGGGCACCTACCTAGTGCATAACCCTGTCCTGGACACTTCTGAAAGTGAAGCTGTTATCCCATCTTGGAAAAGCATACATTTCAATGGGAGACAGAGATCCTGCAAAGGCCCTAAGGCATTCACAGAACCAATAATGTACCAGTTCTCCCAGGGGAGAATGTACCCCTAAGTGCTGGCCTTGCAGAAACACTGTGGCATGGAAAGTGATAATAAATGCAATTTCTGAAAGATGAGGTTTCAAGTTTTAGTTCCTCCCCTTCTGAACAAGCACAAAGCCAGCCCACAGGGCCTTGCTGGGTGTGAAGAGGCACGTGCTTGTGGCAGAAGTCTTGGAAGAACTGCATTAACCGTGACCCTTCTAACAGCATAATTGCTGCGTATATGTGTCAGGGCCGAAACGCAGGCCCTGCTCAGCCTGGGACCGGGCTGCCCTCCACCAGCTGGAGGTGGCTTGTCTCCCCCGCAACTCCTGTCACTCCAGGGTGAAGGTTTGGTGGGAGAACCCATATCTCGAGTCCTTACTTGGCTGGCCTCCCTGAAAGACTCTGGCATGGCCAGCTTCTACATCCCAGAATCAGCACTACGCTACACAGCAAAAGGGTTTCTGTCTTTGGGTGTGGGAAGAAACTTACCCTGTTCTCCAATTTCACTTCTCCTGGATTCCAACCCACCCCTGAGGGCATACAGATCACCATTCCCACTCAGGAAAATCCTGGTCCCAAAGCCCTGACATTGTACAAGCTCCGAAGTCTTAAGGCAGCATGGAAAATCCTGCCCTCCCTCCAGGAGGTGGCTCAGGTCTCAATTTCTTCATGAAGTTTCTTTTGAAGATGTTCTCCCTTCTGAGAACTTCTTGGGCATGAGAACCTCTCTTATACTCCTGGCAATTAATTGGACTGTGTTATCCTGTGTGTACATAAGGTATGCATCTGTCTAGGAGCCAACCCAGGATTCACCTGGGTCATTTTACCTGCTCTGCTGGGCTGGCTGGCTGGGAACCCTCCGCTCCATGTATAGCTCCCCAATGCCAGCTCAAAGAGAATAAGCTTCCCAGGCAGTAGACAAAGTCACTACGTTCCCCAGTAGGAGAGAACTGCAAGGTTCTCAAAGTCCACAGGGAGAATCTGACCATGGACCCACATTGTTCTCTAATAATTTTACCTGTATTAGCCTTATCTCCACATTGAGCATGCGAGCTTTCAAATGGGGAAACATCACAGGTATAAGGTCCACAAGCTGGGAACCCAACATCGGGGCCTTTGCAGGAACTGTCTCGATATCTGAAGGTATACAATAATATCTATGGATCTACAATAAATAGGAGGAGACCTGCAAGGGACAGTAGTCAAGTTCTCAGTCTCTGAGTACATCTGAAAACAGTTTTGGGGAAATCATGCTATTCTGGGCAGTTCCCACCCTCATTTAGTCAAAGGATTAGTCTATTGCCATGCCTGTACCAGCCATGACAAGACCCTAAAGAAAGACCACCTAGCTCAGGTGCCTCCAAGGAGGGGTCCCATTGTACCAGGCAGCTAGAAAGACCACTATAACCCTACTGGCATCCTCCAAAACATAAGTGGCCCAGGCCTGACTTCTACCCACCAGTTAAAGAGGAAGAAGATAAGAAAAGCCTTGGCGTGTATGGTTAAATTTACCCCTACTGTCATTCTTCTGGGCTTCACGACACAAGCTGGAACAAATACAGTGCTCCTCAGAGGCAGAGCACTTGACAAAAGACTTTCAGGAGCCACTGCCAGGCTCCATTTTTCTATACCCCAGGTAAGGCTGATTTTTCTTGCCAAAGTCCAGCCTGAAAGAGTTGAATTCAGAGTACTGATTTGCTATATCCAATTACAACTGGAAGAATGGTTAGCTCTCTGTGATGTTGGTCCACCTCAGGCATCTGGGAAGAATTCATGTGAGCCAACCAGGACAGACTCGTGATCCAACTGCCAGCACAGGTTAAGACAGCTGCCACCCAGGCTCCTGGCTCACTGCGCTTTCGGAGGAAGTGCTTAGAAGGGATAGGGAATACATTCTGAAAAATAAGTCACTGGAATAAAACTAAAAGCCCACCAGGCAATTCCAATGCACCCCCCCTCCCTGCCACTTAAAGACTGTGTTAGGACTCAGAAAACGACACCCCAGGCTGGGCGCAGTGGCTCACACCTGTAATCCCAGCACTTTGGGAGGCCGAGGCGGGCGGATCACGAGGTCAGGAGGTCGAGACCATCCTGGCTAACACAGTGAAATCCCATCTCTACTAAAATTACAAAAAATTAGCCGGGCGAGGTGGCGGGCGCCTGTAGTCCCAGCTACTCAGAGGCTGAGGCAGGAGAATGGCGTGAACCCGGGAGGTGGAGCTTGCAGTGAGCCGAGATGGCGCCACTGCACTCCAGCCTGGGCGACAAAGCGAGACTCCGTCTCAAAAAAAAAAGATAAAAAAGAAAACGACACCCCAGAGTATGGTGCTTTGGCGTGCTGAGTACTTGGAACTAAAGGAGACTGGAAGGTCTCAGAGGCTGCCTCAGATGGAAGGCCTCTCTGACCGTCTCCTGCCCCTTTTGCTTCCCCAAAATGAGAGTTGCAGAAGCCAGAATTCCTCCTCCCCAAGGTGGGTCCATAGAAAGTAGAACCCCTCTCCCTCAAAACAAACCATAAAACCTAAAAATATTACTCAAACCTTCCCCCACCTTTCTGTGCAGGAGCTGGCTACAAGAAATTCTCTGACCTACCTTGTCTGACAGTTGGTCATAAGACCCTCATTCCAGAAGCGTCCTGCCCTATAGCCAGGAAGAAGGATGCTACACAGAGAAGCCAAGAAGAATCCAGATAGGCAGGCCTTGCTGGATTCCCTACCCCCTCAGTCTGTTATCATTAGATCATATCCTTTTGTCCAATCACATTTCTACATGGCTGTCCATTCTTGATCAAACCTTAGCATAGACACGGATCATTTTCCCTGGGTTTTGGGGCCTTCAGTTCACAAGGTTTCTGTGGTCACATAAAACTTTGATTAAATACATTTGTTATGCTTTTCTCTTGCATAAGACAGGTTATGTATTTTGTTACAGAGGTGTCAGCCATGGCCCCTATGATGGGTGAGAAAAGGGAACACAACTTTGTACCCCTACATATGACATGCGAGTGGGCAATGCCCAACCACCTATCTCCTCAGAAGTCAGCAAAAGCTCTTAATGCACCCCATCCCCTCTCACCTTCTGCTCCACCAACCCCCAAAATGCATTTTAATACGTTCAATCGACAGAGCTGAAGCAGAACAAATATTAAAAGAAAAAAACATATTAGGGTTTTTGAGGAACAAAGCACCTCAAAACTCACATATTTAAACCTCTAGAGGATTGTATGTCGAAGTGAAATAGAAAAGTCTTGGGGGAAAACATGGCACCTTTGTAAACAGCATTTTATTTGAAAAGAATACATCTAAATGATCCCATGCTTTCATTTCTTAAGCAGTACAGGGACAAACTAAAGCTAGCTTCAATTAGCACAACTTTAATTTTAAAGGAATAAAAATGAAAAAAAGCTTCCTTTGCCATCAACCTATGTTTTTCCCCACTCATGTTTGCTACGAATTCAAAAGAAAAGACAGAGTAGGAAACCGGCAGCTAGGTAGAGACTCCAGGCAGAGACAAAACTACTATAAATGCCACATTTGGACAAAGGTCAACCGCTAGAACTCTTCTTCACACATTTTCTCTCTCTGTCTCTGAAGGCACTCACAGAAGGATGCCCTGTTGGAGGTATACGATAATATCTGGAATTTATCTTTTTTGGGTAAACAAAGCTGCATACATGACTAATCTGATTTCTCTTTGACCCATATTAAACTAAATCAGGCTGAGGTTCCAGGTATCATTACCCCCACCCGGCCACACCAAATATACAAGTCTTTTCCTCTCAAAAGATCCCCACAATTACTAAAATAATTTGAGACTTCATCGGAAAGACTATTATGCTTGTAAACTTTAAATAATTTAAATGCTTCCTTGTATATAAATATTTCATATCAGAAATTGACTTCCAAATCAAGTGACCACACTAAGCAGTGTCCAAGTGCATCCCAATGAAATAAAATTCAGGCAGCTTTTTTAATGCAGTTGGCATGAGGTCATGAAGGATTCTATACACACAATACAGAATTAAAATTGCTGCCTCAAACTCCCTTCAAGTCAGGCTAGAAACCTATCCAGTGAAATCTCCAGGAAGAAGAGCTAAACAAATCTTTGCTTTGCTAAATTGCTGAATTTTCGGAGGAATAACCTAGGGTGGTGGTAAGGTTGACAATGGATACTAGATGCGTTTAAAAAAAATAACAAAGTCATATCCTGAAATCACTGAGTTTTAACCTTGGGTAAGACAAGCGTGAGGTTTTAAAACCCGATCCAAAAAAGGCTCTGGCCACTAGCCCTTATCTTGTGTCAAGAAGCAAAGGAAAAAAAAAATCCTATTCTAAAATTTGCAAGAAAAAACAAGGCTATGATGTGACCCCAAGTCTCAAAACATGCAGTTTCTCCCTGAGCGGCATGAACGGCAATCACGTTGAAAAGGGTGAACAAAGAACAGAGACGCGCGATAAACACCATTAACCAGAGCTCCAGGCAGCACAGAATAAACCAGCTCGAAATAAATGGGCATTGAGACCCCAACAAAAACTTTCCACGCAGCCTCAGGAGTGTGACAGCCCAGGACCCCAGGCAAATCCTGAAGTGTAGTGAAGGAGGAAGTGAGCAGGGGGTCCACACTGGAGCCCCTCCCTTGACCTCTCCAACAACACTGGCCACTTCTTTCCTCCTTCCCTTCCTTGGGTACCGAAGGAAAAAGGCATAACAAGACCAAGTGGGACTGAACCAAGGAAAACATGCCCACTTCTTACGCCAAGCCAACGGCACAGAATTGAGCAAATTAGCATGCACATGTAACCCCCAAATGTACTATCCAGCACAGCACCATGTCACCGATGGAGACTTAGAAGACACACATACACACACACCAAAAAAATGCTTTTTTTTTTTTTTTTTACCAGAGCAATAGCTGAGAAGAAAAAATTATAACTCCTCAAGCCGTAGCGAAAGTTAAATCCTGCCTTGCCTTAGCTGCAGCATTCAGCTTGATGTGGCTAAATTAACAAAATGTTCCCTTGGCATTTAAATTCTCTCTTTTCTTTTTTTCCCCTTAGAAGCAGGGTGGGAGATGAAGTGTAATAAGTCAAAAGCAACTTCAAAACAAAATCAGTTATTTGTAAACAATCCTTGTGGGGAATTTTTCTCCCCTCCTCTCCCCCTACCCCAAGAAAAACAGCCCTGCCAGTTGTAATAGAAAGCCAAGTAAAGATAAATCAATTAGCTTGCTAATTTCTCCCCTCTCATTTATTTAGCTCTGCACTGTATTTGTCGTAATTGACTACAATTATGTTAATTACTAACTCCAGTATAATTACTATATTTATTGTCATTGAGCACGCGATGTACCCACAGCAAAGCTGGCATTTGTCGGGCATCAAGAAAGCAAACTGTCGAGAGGTGATTCTCGGCAAACTGGAGGATGTGGCTTCAGCAAATGAAAGGGCAAAAGAGATTTCATGCAATGTTAGTTTGAAAGCACCGGTTCATTAAGGATATTAATTTTCTGATAACTACACATTTAAGCATGACACACTCACGCAGTATCTACAGGATTTCGCAATTATTAATGCGTGACAGTTTCAAATGCTAAGTGAATCAATTAAACAGCAGCATTCACAATTTGAGAAGAGATAACTGCTTCATAACTACCTAAGACTACAATTTTCACATGACAAAAAAGAGCCATTGAGGCGCCTTCAAAACCTGACAGGTCAAGAAAGAAGTTTGAAACAAAAGCACCTTACAACCATCATCTCTCCTCTTTACTTGTCAGATCAACTTTGCTAGTGTCTCCCCAGAAACGGCATCACATGCCAGCTGCCACAAGGTGATTTTTCATGTCTTGTCAAAGAAATCTTTTATTCTATTTGCTCTGCATTAACATGTTACATTTATTGATCAAGGGCCTGTTCGGCAGCCACAGCAGGGCACTGAGCTCTCCATGCCTACGGGGCTTTGATGTCCCGGTGACATTCGAGCCCGAATAATGCACATACTAAATGGATTTAATGCAGAAATGTGTTTGGGCCTGACAGTTACATTAATAACAGCCCCTCACACTGATAAATATGCAATTGCTACTATTAAGAGTTACCCAATTACGGGGAAAATATTTCTCTACCTTATAAATAAATCCATCAAGGAAAAAGAAAGTTTTAACAATGGTGCATTTTCTTAAAACACTTCTCCAGCTGCAGGAAACGGGCCGTGTGGGGGTTAACACCCCCTCTCCTGCCCTCCCTCCAATTGTTTTTAATAAGTCTTGCTTTATCTCAAGAATGGTTTGGTGATTTTTTTTTTTCTTTTAAACCTCTTTTGTTGGTCTTCCCTGTTCTACCCGTCTCTTGTTTCTTCAGAACCAGAGAAAAAGCAGACACCCAGGAGACTGAAAAATTGGGTTCTGTATAAACTCAGCAAGGAACTTAGGGGAGGTGGTGCAGAAGTGGGGGCACGTAGCTGATCTCCATAATGATGGGTCTGGAGGAGGAGCTTTAAAAAAAAAAAAGAAAGAAAGAAAAAGAAAAAGAAAACTCTACGCAAAACCTGAACATGTATGTGTCTCTCTCTCATTTAAAACCCTAAGTGACCTTGTGCTAGGGCAGTGACGGGGGTGGGGGTGTGAAGGGGAAGAGAAAGCAGCTGGGATGGAAGAAACCTTTTATTAGAAAAGTCTCGGCCAGGCAGAATTTGTAGTTATTATATCCCTGCAATTAAACACAGACACCCAGCAAAAAGCATAATCGCTCCCCTTTCATCATCAAGGAGCAGGGAACAGCTGAAATCACCAACACTACAGTCCCTGAGGAGAGGAAAGAGGCCTTTCAGATGGTGGGTGTGTGCACGCAAGTGAGTTCATGTGCAAATACACACACACCCCCATGCACCTCTTCTTTTCGCTTCAGACTCAGAATTCAAGCATGCAGTTGTCTATCTCAAGGTCCCCCAGTCCCAAGGCTGGCACCACAGTCAGCAGTTGCTGAGCCATTTGTCCCACCGCTGCCACCTTTGATCTGAACCACACCTCACAGAGCAAGGGAGAGGAAGAAAGAAGATAAGTTCTCTGGAAAACTCCCACCTCCCAGGCCTCATGAGGTCCTGCCTCGCCAAACTTCCCAATCAGAAAGGTTTTAGAGAAATGGGAGAGACCAGGAAATGCTATATACATATGACTCCAGGGCCTCCAGGGTCTTGAACTCAGAGCAACAAAATCTACTCAGACCCTGGTATAGTGACTTCCACAGGCATTTAATGATTCAAAAAAAAAAAAAAAAAAAAAAAAAAAAAACGAAGAAGAAGGAAACTTCCCCCTACCCCCAAAATTAAATACAGGCTTGGCAGTAGCTGTCTTCTCCCACACACAGAAAAAAGATTTACACCCTGAAAAGCAGTTTAGGATAACCATAAAGCTGAAGTCAGACCACTGGGGCCATTTAATCCCAGCTCTCCCATTTAACCATCAGGGTGGTCTCAGGCAATTACTCTGCTACTCTGGGTCTCAGTTGTTTCATCTGTAAAATGTGGATAAGAACAGCTCCATTCTCAAAATGTTGTTGGGAGTAAACGAGATAACATATGTAAGTGTTCTGCCCAGGCATGGCATGTAGTGCATACTTGATAATGTTGGCTGAAAATAAACATGACGTTTTTTTGAGATGGAGTCTCACTCTGTCGCCCAGGCTGGAGTACAGTGGCACGATCTTGGCTCACTGCAACTTCCGCCTCCTGGGTTCAAACGATTCTCCTGCTTCAGCCTCTCGAGTAGCTGGGATTACAGGCACATGCCACCACGCCTGGCTAAGTTTTGTATTTTTAGTAGAGATGGGGTTTCACCATGTTGGCCAGGCTGGTTTTGAACTCCTGACCTCAAGTGATCTGCCCGCCTCAGTATCACAAAGTGCTGGGATTACAGGCGTGAGCCACTGCGCCCGGCCTAAACATGACTTCTGATGTCATCTGTCTGACTCTCTGTCCTTTGACTACTTTGGAGAGTAGAGCCAGTCTTTCAGTATTATTGGCAAGTCTGCTTTATCATGAAGCTCATCAAGAGAACCATTCTGCCAGCTATCTCCAACAGGGCACCAGAGGTCTTTCTCGACAGGCTGCAGTTGGCATGGGGGAGGAAGGATTCCTTTCATCCAAAGCTGTCCTATGCCCTGACATTTGGCATCCCTGGCCTCACCCACTAAATGCTACTAGAGCCCATCCCTATCACTGTGACAACAAAATGCCCTCTACAGGGGCAGAATTTCCTGGTTGAGAACTTGAAGGTCTAGCAAGTAGAAAGTTTGAAAGGGTTAAATTCTCCAGTCTCTTTCCTAACACCCCCAAATCACCACTACTCCTAACAGTCACCCCGACAATGTGGAAGGCAGCACCACTCACATGCCCGATATTGTCCTCAGAACAGAAAGCAGGGCAGAGGGGGAGGGTGGGGCAGTGGGGCCCAAATTCCAAACAGCTCAGGGAGAGAGAGAGACTTCACAAGACAGGAAAATAAACCCCAAGATTCTGGGACAGCAAAATGGGTGAGAGGGGAAATAAAATGCGTTATCAAAAAGTCTAGGAATGTCTTATATTAGAGGCAAACGCTGCAGGAAATATAGTGACAACATTTATGAAAGCACTTTCTAAATCATATCGCAAGTTACAGGGATCATCATCATTCAAGAAAGTGAACCTCAGGGAAGTCCTGTGGCCCCTTAGCAACTCTCTCCAGTTGCCCACTACCTCCTGGACGAGTCTTACCGTAGCACAGTGCATCATTTTCTCTGAGTAGAAATCCAGGAAGTCAGGAAGCCTTAGGGAGGAGGGAGTGCCACAAAAACCACCTTCACAGTGGCCTGAAACCTGCTGCCTTAGTGCTCTTCCCTCCCTTATTGAGTCAGATTTTTGTTTGTTTGTTGTTGAGATTGGGTCTTGCTCTGTCACCCAGGCTGGAGTGCAGTAGCACAAACACAGCTCACTGCATCCTCTACCTTCCAGGCTCAAGCGATCCTCCCACCTCAGCCTCCCAAGTAGCTGAAACTACAGGTGCATGCCACCACACCCAGCTAATTTTGTGTATTTTTTGCAGAGATGGGGTCTTGCTATTTTCCCCAGGCTGGTTTCAACCTGGGCTCAACTGAGCCTCCCAAAGTGCTGGGTTACAGGTGTGTGCCCCCCTGCCCAAGCTAGTAAGACTATTTTGATGCTTCTACAGGCAGGGAGGTCACTCCAGAAAGTGTAAGTAAGGAGAATCAAAGTCTTCTAAGTGAAACTTTTCTTTTTTTAGATGGAGTCTTGCTTTGTTGCCCAGGCTGGTGTGCAGTGGTGTGATCTTGGCTCATTGCAACCTCCACCTCCCAGTTCGAGGAATTCTCCTGCCTCAGCCTTCCAAGTAGCTAGGATTATAAGCACCCATCACCATGCCCTGCTAATTTTTGTATTTTTAGTAGAGATGGGGTTTCACCACATTGGCCAAGCTGGTTACAACTGAGACATTATACATCACCCACCAAGTCATTTTCCACTTTACCTTTTGATTGTATGTTCTGGTGGTAGCTGGAGACACCAGGATGGCCAGTGATATTCTTAGAACAAGAATATTTTTTTTACTGCAATGCTCAGTTTAAAGAGAACACTGGTTCTAACATACAGAGTACCTTGCCTCCTAGGAATCAGTCAGAATATATCAATGCCCTAGAACTACATTGAAAATTCACTAACAATTTATCTTCTAAAGCCTATCTTTTCTACCACCATCTCTTCTGCTCAGGCTTACAGATATGAGCTCTGTTGCCTCCCCTACCCCAATATCAGCATGTTTCCCCAATAAGACCACTACATTTGGGGTTGGAAATAAATACGAATAAGGCCTTTGGCTGCAAAGCCAATATTTAATGAAGACCCACTACCAACAGAACATGTCCTTTGAACTGTTCTCCTGAGAGTCTGGGCGGGGAATTTTTTCTCCCCAATCCCACTGGAACACGATCAAATATATGCTCCTAGCTGGCAGGGATAAAAAATATATATGAGGTGAGCTGGTTTAGCCTATGGAATATCAGGGACAGTTGGAAAGCTAAGGTGTTTATATTAGTTAGGATAGCGTAGGTTATGCTGCATTAACAAGTAACTCCAAAATCTTATAACACAGATTTATTTATCATTCAAAATCTATGTCCACAATAGATAAGCAAATGGTTATACTCATTCTGGTCAGAACCCAAGACTGATGATCATATTACTAAAAGATGAAGTGGCAAATCATTCACTGGCTCTTACAGATTCTGCCCAGTGGTCAACCAAAGAACGCTGAGATGTGCAAACACATTATGTGTTGAAGAAGATGAAATCCTGAATATCTGTGAGGAGCCTCAATGACAACCATAGTGAAATGGCCCCCATGGAGGGTCAAGCCTGGGCTCTTAGCCTCACTAGCACCATGTTCTAAGCACTAACTATGTTTACTAAAGACCTATTATATGCCAGGTAATTTAGAAGGCACATTACACACAGCACTCAACATTTCTGCAATTAGCCCAAGGTCAGTTAACCAACAGGTAAGTGACAGAAACAGGATTTCAAGCCAGGATGGTCCAACCCAAAGCCTTGGTTCTTTTCATTACACTGCCCATCTTCCCAAGAAAGCAGCAAGTTAACAGCCCAGCTCTGTCTAGCAGTTCATAACAGAGACACAGAAAGTATGGTGTGTCTGTCCTCAAAGCAGCTCTGACAGTACTCCAGGTGTCTGCCTCGTTGCCTCCAGCAGGGGAGAAAGGGCAAGGCTGCTGTTTCTTTTCTGAAGTTTCCCAAACTCCAAAGCCCTTTACCCTCATCCTGGTCAAAGCCAAGGAAGCAACAAGCAAGCTCTACCTAAGAAATTTTCTCCTAAGCAATTCTCCAGCCCAAGCATTTATCAGAGTGATGCTAAATAAAATGCAGCTGCAAATAATTTAATTTTTAAAACGTAAGCTTCCCATTGCCATAGATCAATTAAACCTTCTTGATTTTATTGCCAGGTTGACATGGGAATATTTATCACTGTTTGCCATGGGAGCTCTGCTCTGCCGCTATGTTCAACAAGCTAAGCAGGCAGCCCACTCAGGGCCCCTGGGGCAGGGGAATGGGGCCACCAAGGAGAACTCTGCCCTGCCCCAATCAGGGGAGATGGGAAACTAAAAAGCTGGAACGGTTCATTAAAATGTCCTCTCTGCATTGAGCAGATTAAGGAACCAACACTGGCTAAAACACAGAATTCTCTTTACTAATTAGCAAAGGAAAGGTAAAATATAAACAAGCTCAAGGAAGAATTTGGGACCATGGACATTCAAACACTCTTGGAAGGAGAAATTGGTATCACCTCTCCAGAGGGTAATCTGACATCTGTACCAAAGCTGCCCTAATTTGTCTAGGAATCTGTAAAAGCAACTAATCAGAGACATACTCATTAATGAGTATTACAAAGATATTTATATTAGAGCTATTTATAATAGTAGAAATTTGGGGGGAAAAAAAACAACTAAACATCCAACACTAAGGAATGACTTGAGAAACCATTAACAATTGTGATACAGGCTGGGCATGGTGGCTCACGCCTGTAATCTCAGCACTTTGGCTGCGGTTAGAGGATCACTTGAGCCCAGGAGTTCAAGACCGGCCTGGGAAACATAGGGAGATCCCACCTCTACAAAATTTAACAACAACAACAAAATTAGCCAGGCATGGTGGTGCATACCTATAGTCCCAGCTACTCAAGGGGCTGAGGTGGGAGGATCGTTTGAGCCTGAGAGGTTGAGGTTGCAGTGAGTCATGATTGTTCCACTGCATTCCAGCCTGGGTGACAGAGTGAGACCCTGTCTCAAGAAAACATTGTAAAGCAGTAAAGTATTTATTGAGATGGGGAAATGCTTCCAACACAATGTAAACAATGGCATCATTTTTTAAAGTATTTGGCATTGTAAAAGACTAGGAAGACAATACAATGATAACAATGGTGATTTCTGGTTGGTAAGATTATCAGTGACTTGAGAGGAAGACGGTTTCCTTCATACTTTCTCTGGGTTTTCTAATATTTCTATATTAATTACTGTTACTCTTATAAGAAAAAAATTATCTTCAGAAATAAAGAACTTAAATACAATTTCACACAGATGTAGACATTGGACTCACATTCACTAATGTATTCAATTTCAAGGGACAAAATGTCATGCCTCCTGGCTGTTACCTGATCAGCTCCCTAAACCCTCTATCCTCATTCCAGGGTGGATGGCAAGACCCTGACCCCAAGAATTGAGTCCAGAGAACTCAATCCAGTTCACAGTCACTATGGCTGACCTGGTTCCCGGCCAATCACAGCAGGAAGAATCAGATCCAGGCTGAAAGAGCAGAAGAAAGGAATGTGTGAGCCTTTTAAGGGAGCCAGAAATTTCATTTGGGCCTGTTTTCTTGTTTCCGTTTCCAATTTCTAACCTGACAGGGTACACACTGGCTCTAGTAACTTTAATTCCCCCCCAGGAAAGAGTCACAAAAACAATACAGCCTGAAATCCATGACCTTCTACATGGAGAGGTCACCAGTTTACTGTCGGACAATCCAACTAACACAGAAGTGGATTTGCCATAGTTAATGCAGGAAAGAAGACTTTGAAGTATAATGGGAAGAAAAAAATATGTACAGTAACTTCAAACAAAAGTCCAGAACTTATAAATCCATAACTACCCTCCCTTCCAGCATAAACAGGTGGTCATAGTAGAATCAGCAGAACTATCTCTTTTATGAATGAGATTAACAATGATTGTGGATGGATAAGAATGAATGACAAGGCTGGGCATGGTGGCTCATGCCTGTAATCCCAGCACTTTGGGAGACTGAGGCGGGCAGATCACGAGGTCAAGAGATCGAAACCATCCTGGCTAACATGGTGAAACCCTGTCTCTACTAAATATACAAAAAATTAGCTAGGCATGGTGGTGGGCACCTGTAGTCCCAGCTACTCGGGAGGCGGAGGCAGGAGAATGGCGTGAACCTGGGAGGCGGAGCTTGCAGTGAGCCGAGAGCGCACCACTGCACTCCAGCCTGGGTGACAGAGTGAGACTCCATCTCAAAAAAAAAAAAACAAAAAAAAAACAAAGAAGGATGTTCCTTACATGAGTAGTTGAAACCTGGTGCCTTTCTTCTAACTAACATCTTGGCAGGCAGTAAATACAAATTCAGCCACATAAAAAAAAATCACCCAAGCAGATCAATTAACAAATAGGGAGATTAAATAAATAATCAAAAATCTCCCAACAAAGAAAAGTCCAGGACCTGATGGCTTCACTAGTGATTTTTATCAAACATTTAAAGAACGAACATCAATCCTTCTCGAACACTTACAAAAAATTGGAGAGGAGGGAATACTTTCAAACTTATTTAACAAGACCAACATTGTCCTGATACCAAAGCCAAACAAGGACACTACAAGAAAGCTACAAGCCAATATCCCTAATGAACATACAAGCAAAAACACTCAACACAATCAGCAAACCAAATTCAACAGCACATTAAAAGAATCATGCACCATCATCAAGTGGGATTTATCCCTGGAATGCAAGGATAGTTTAATATATGCAATCAATAAATGTGATGGACCACATTTAATGGTATATATACCACATTAACAGAATAAAGGATACCATATTAACAGAAAAAGCATTTGACAAAATTCAACATCCTTTCATAATAAAAACTCTCAACAAATTAAGTACAGAATGAATTTACCTCAACATAATAAAGGCCATATATGACAAGCCCACAGCTAACATCACACTTAACAGAAACAAGCTGAAAACTTTTCCTCTAAGATCAGGAATAAGGATGCCCACTCTCACCATTTCCATTCGGTATGGTAATAGAAGTCCTAGCCAGAGCAATTAGGCAAAAAAAGAAATAGGAGGCATGTAAATTGGAAAGAAAGAAGTAAAACTGTCTCTGTTTGCAGATGACATGATCTTATACATAGAAAACTGTGAAGACTACACCAAAAAACTGTTAGAATAAACAAATTCAGTAAAGTTGCAGGATACAAAATCAACACATAAAAAGCAGCTGCATGCCTATACACTAACAAAGAATTATCCAAAAAAATTAATCCCATTTACAATAACATGAAAAAATAAAATATTTTTATAGGAATAAAATTTATTCCTAGAAATTAACCAAAGAGGTAAAAGATCTGTACAATGAAAACTATAAAACATTGATGAAAAAAATGGAAAGATACACACATAAAGGAAGATATCCCATACGACCTAAAGCCATCAACAGGTTCAATGCAATCCTTATCAAAATTCCAATGGCATTTTTCACAGAAATAGGAAAAAAAATCCTAAAATTCATATGACACAAAAGACTCCAAACAGAGCAATGTTGAGCAAAAAGAACAAAGCTAGAGGCATCACACTACCTGACTTCAAAACATATTACAACGCTGTAATTATCAAAACAATACATAGTAACATAAAAACAGACATATAGACCAATGGAATAAAATAGAGAGCCCAGAAATACATCTATGCATTGACAGTCAATTGATCTTCAACAAAGGTGCCAAGAACACACAAAGGGGAAAGAACAGTCTCTTCAATAAATGGTGTTAGAAAAACTGGATATCCATATGTGGAAGAAAAAATTGATGTCTTATCTCACACCATATACAAAAAATTGATCCCTTTTCTCAGATCATATGCAAAAATCAACTCAAAATGGATTAAGAACTTAAACATAATGTAATGTACAGCATGGTGGCTATAGTTAATATTACTGTATTGTATATTTGAAATCTGCTAAGACAATAGATCATTCATGTTCTCTTCATACAAAAAAGGGAACTGTGTGAGGTAAGGGATATGTTAATTAGCTTCAGCTCAGTAATCATCTCACAATGTATGCATCTCACAATGTATGCAGAACATCATGTTGTATGCTACAGATACAACTTTTAGCTGTCAATTATGCCTCAATAAAGTTGGGAAAAGATTTAAAAATCATATGTTAGTATATGCATGTAACTCACATGTTAGTAAATCACATGTTAGTATATGCATAGTATCTCTGGAAGATGACACAAAAACTGAGTAACAATAGGTAGCTGTACAAAGGGAACCTGGGAGGCTAAAGGACATGGTGTAAATGAGACTTTCTTCTCACTGCATGTTTGCTCCTTCTAAAGGTTGTGCCATGTGCATGTATTAACTATTTAAAAACTGAATAAATAGAACTCCTTGTCTAAAAGTAAACTTTGCCCTAAAACACAAATGTACTGCAGCTGATCTTGCAACCTAGGGGAGTGCAAAGTTTTTATTTATCAAGGTACTGCTCTGTTTAAGGCAGTATCCTGATATGACTTTTGGAGGTTTAAAAAAAAAAAAAAAAAAAAAAAAAGCCTGTAGAGATGTTCTAGAAGGAGAGGAAAGGGTTAATTTTTCTGTATATAACAAGGGAAGAATTTTGTGCTTCTGAGGATAGCTCTGGAAAGATAGTAAGTGGCATGGAAAAGAGAGAAAGTGCCTAGGAGAAAGAGGCATTAGTCACATGCAGGAGGCCTGACCCTAATTAGAGGCACTGCCAGGGAGAAATTCTCTGTGGCAAGCAGAACCTCAAAAATGTCCAGGAACAGTGCTATCCCAACCTTATGTCCTGCTCTGTGCCACAATTACCACCCAACCCTCTTCACTACACCTTCAGCTAGCAGTACAAGTCAATATGTAATAACGTGGTGTTGGGCTTTGGAAAAATGAAGGGGGTATCCCAAGTGAGGCCAGGCAGGCTGCTCAAGAGGAAGAATAGCAGACAACAGAGCCGAAATATGGTCAGGGACTGCAGTGTGCTGGGTGCAGGGCAGCCTGACTGGGAAACATGCTCCCTGCAATCCCATGGAAATAGTGAGGGGCAGAGGGGCCTAGGGAGAAACTTTCTACAGAACACGGGATATGGATTTACAATATTTCATTTGGATATCATGATCCCTGAAGCCTAGAGAGCTTGGGTCATCCACTCCATCCCCACTCATTTGGAAGGTAAGTTTAGAATCTCCTGTCTCTTCTCTTCTCCCTATTTTCCCCCCTCCTGCTTCTTTCTTTCTTTCTTTCTTTCTTTCTTTCTTTCTTTCTCTCTCTCTCTCTCTCTCTCTCTCTCTCTCTCGACAGAGTTTCACTCTTGCTGCCCAGGCTGGAGTACAATGGTGTGATCTCAGCTCACTGCAAACTCCACCTCCCAGGTTCAAGCGACTCTTCTGCCTCAGCCTCCCAAGTAGCTGGGATTACAGGCATCCGCCACCATGTTCAGCTAATTTTTTTGTATTTTTAGTAGAGACGGGGTTTCACCACGTTGGCAAAGCTGGTCTTGAACTCATGACCTCAGGTGATTTGCCCAGCTTGGCCTCCCAAACTGCTGGGATTATAGGCGTGAGTCACTACTCCCAGCCTCTGCTTATTCTTTTTAAGAGGAATTAGCTAAGCATCTAAAACATCTTAGATGTTGATTCAGCTGAAGGCAAAGATAGAGACCAGTGCCCAAATAAGCTCAAATCTTCCTCTAATACCCCAGAGAAATAGTGTTGCCTCCCCTGCTCCTCCCTCCAATTAGGTAAATAAAGAAGATCAAAGGTGATCCACTCCCAAGCACACCCAACTCAAGTCAGGAGTGCTTTTCTCCATTCTGGTCTGCAACTGTCTCCAGCATAACCAAGTCCCTAAACACAAACTTTTTCTGAACATTAGACCTCACCCCTCCACTGCTTATCCCTGCCCAAACTCAGCTACAATCCAGTGTGGAGCTCACACACTGACGACAACACGGACAAGAACAGGCTCCTACCAGATGTGAAACCAACTCAAACTCAACACTACAGAAATGTGTCTCCTCTCAACAAAGGAAAATACAAATCTTCGGTGTTCTCCTTCTGAATCCACTCTTCAGCCACCCCCTTACTAAATTTTCCTGCATCTAGGATGTGTCACTTCCTACAATAAATCCATATAGATCCAGCCCCTCAGAGCCAACAGCCCCTTCTTGCCACACATACACACCTCCCAAGGTCCAGTCCCTCCTCTCCCAAAGAAAGGCGGGGCCCCTGGACATCACAAAGATGGTTGTGTTTCCTCAGACTTGACAGCCCAGTCCCATGACCCGCATACACTGATGCTCCCTCATGCGGCCCAGCCTCCTCAAACCCACATCCGGCTCCCACTAACTACTCAGGGCAACCACAACCCCGAGCCCCAGTGCCCTGAGCCCCTGGGGGCCGGTCACACAGGAGGAACTCCTTCCATGCCCAGGAAAGGGAGCCTTTTGCCTGAGTCTGCTCTGGGAGGCTGGAGCACTCAAAAAAAGTGCTCAGAAAAAGATATCTCAAAAAAAAAAAAAAAATCCTTCATTTCTCTAGAGTCAGCATGTATTTATTTGGCTTCCTCTCATCACTGTGTACTACTTACAACTTGTCCGTTTCAACCTCTCCCCAGATGCACAAAAACCCTTTGGGAGTAGGGAAGAATACAGAGACAGTGGCCACTCTCCATCCACCACAACCCTCAGGGTGCCCCTTTCCTGGAGACAGCGCAGCTCTGTGTGGCCGCGTACTCCCGAGCAGCATCCGAGGAGTTCCGCTGGCTGACCTCAAACAAATCCTCTTTTACCTCTTGTGCCTTATTGCCCTGAGTTGTGTTCAGTTTCCCTCAAATTTCTAATTCCCAAGTATCCAGATTCAGCAGTGGGAAATGAAGACTCCGAGGCCTAGAAGCAGGAAAGTACCTGGGCCCTGGAATGGAATTCAGGTTCCTCATCTCTCCTTTGACCCCAGGACAGTCTGTCCCACTCAGAGGGCAGCACAGCTCTCAAGGAGGGCACTGAGGAAAAAGCCCTGGGTGGCACCAGCTTGTTAGGAGAAAAGCAATCGCCCTGCCTGACCCCTGCTCTTATCCCACTGACACCTGCTTTCCAAGTACCTCTTACTTCTCTCCTCCAAGCCCCCAAATCAGGCACAAGGCATAACCTTTTAGGGAGAAAGGAAATAACTGCCCGTATTCTCCACTGGAATAATATACAAGATCACACTTACCTTTGCCAAGACTTGAACAGTTGTCAGAGAGTTTCCCTCCCACCCACCCCACACCAACAGTGTTTAAATTGCTTTGAAACACCATCTGGGAGACATTATCATCACAAACATTTAAAGCTCCAATTCATAAAAAGGCAAAAGAAAGAAAACACACACATACACACACCCTACCTGTGACTCGACAAATGTTTTGGGACATGTGTTTATCCTAAAAAAGCACACCTAGACACCCCAAAATACTCTTGCGGGCTCCATCTCATTCCTTCCCCAAGAGTATTCTGACCTGTCTGCACAGGTATCCATGAGAAATGAAAAGAACACGGTGAAAACATGATGGCCCTCTCATAGGAACTGGTGTGAAACGGATGAGGCTCAACATGCTGCCTAGGCATCTTCAGCAGCACAAAAAAAGGCAGCCAAGGAATCACCGGACACAGTCAAACCTTTGGGGCATGATTCCACACCTCTCAGAGCCTTCTGCTGAATAAAAGGACACCCTATGTGGAGTTGGAACATTTGACTTTTATCTGCCGGCCCTAAAGTACCCGGGAGGACTGGGTCTCCCAGGCCTGGCCTACATCTTGTGAAGGTTACATACCTCAGAAGGTTAAAGCTCAGATCAAGCCTCTTTGCAAAATGTCCACAGTCCCTGCCAAGGTGCTCTGGAATTTCTCTGCAGTCCTGGCCTATGTAGGACACCTGGAAATTAAATGGAACAGAAACAATGTGGCAAACGGAAATCACCCATCTGCTCCCAATCCTGAAATTATTGATCCAATGATTGCTTCTGCAACTTGAAACGCAAGTTTCTCACACACAAAAAGGCCACATTTGTGACTGTTTCCCTGATCAAATCAGCTTTGGGGGCTCCAAGGACACCACCAACAGCTCCCCTTTCCTGGTGCAGTTAACATGATGGAGACTAATCCCAAGACGATGGAAATTGGACTAAAATTGGCCAGATTCAGGTGTCCAAAAGAAACCTGAATATCAGGGCACGTTGATATAACTGCAACAATCGCCCTCTCACTCAGGGGCTTTTGCAACAGCTGCTCCTCTGCCCCTTCTTCTCCCTCTCCTCCACTGCCCCCCAGTACCCTGGTATGCACATTACCTCATAAAACACACAGCAGATGCACTTACCAGCATTCAACCTTCAGGGTGCTGGAACAACAGGGTTGGAAAAGAAAACCTCCCCAGACCACCAATCCCATCCAGTTGCCACCGTGTACAAAATGCCCTCCACACCCAAAAAAAGCTGATTTGAAGGCCACAGGGCAACAATGTGTGCCCGGGGCTCCTGAATGTCCCTCCTCCAGAGGCCCTTTGGCAGCCAATCCCACTCTGTGCACAAAGTTGTTTCCCTGGGCATTCTTCTATTACAGATTATTTATTATTAAGTACCTGTATGTGCCCAAATATTAAAAGGCTGAACTGAACTGATTCCAGAACTGATGCCTGTGAGAAGGTCAGTGGGCTTTCTCACTACCCTAATCACCCAGTTTTTGGAACCCATTTTTACAGACAGCACTCTGTGGGCAGACTGGCAACTAATCCCCAAACCATAAAATAAACCCACGGGGCTGAGCTGACCAATGGGCCACAATGCATGCTGTTTCCCTAAAGTACAACATGCTCAACCCCCAGCTCGAAATCCAAGCCCAACACACAGCTACAACCTTCTTCTGGTTTCCCTACAAATCACATTCTTCCACATATACAGACAAAGATCTCTTAGAATGAGAAAGATATTCCCCAGGAGGTTGTTTCCTCATGGGAAACAAGACTACGGTGACCATCTTACATCCTCAGATATTAGGTTCAACCATGTGAGCTACAAATATCCATTTTAGAACCACAAAATAGCTCTTTTACATGGTTCAACCTCATATAAGCTACACTGAACCCTGACACCCTCAACATCTCCAGTCACCTCTCAACCTTCTCCTATCCACTGAGGACAAACTGCTGACAATGCAATATCCTATATCCACTCTCCTTCAGTAACTTCATTCTAGGAGAGAAAATAAGGAGAAAGAACAGAAAAATAGCTGACTCCAATAAAGTAATTTTGACTCAAGAAGATATAGGCTAAAAAATAAAGGACTCTAAGTTCAATCTAGCAGTCTCTCCTCTTTCTACCTGGGGTCCATCTTTCTTCACAGTTCTTTGTGTAATAAATTAAGTTCTGCTTCCAAGTGGAGAGAGAAATCATACGCCAAAGAGAGACTGTGGCTATAAGGCTCTAGTCCATCTGGGAACTTCGATCTCCCTCAGGATCTCTGCTTAATCAGCAGCTTCTTCTGTATTGTACATTCACAGTGAACCCCAGGTCCATGGCACTCACCAGAAAATCCATCCCATTCACCCCAGCCTGTACCACTACCTTGTACATATTATCAGTCAAGACCTCTGTGATATATATAGTAGAGACATTGAGTTTTAGATGTAGAAACTGAGTTCTTTCCTCTTAGAATGGCCAAGAACTAAATCTCAGAGAGACCCAGTTTGTCAAAACTTCTTATGTTTTATACAAGGAAACTAAGACTCCAGAGGCCTGCCCAGCACAATCTTAGTGACAGAGCCCAGATCAAGTCCTATACCATAAATAAGGACTTCCAACTTGGGAGCCATGGAGTGTTTACAAATCTACATGTGAGTTTGAGATTTCTCTTTTTTTTTTTTTTTTTTTTTTTTCTTTTTCTTTGTAAGAGATGGGGTTTCACTGTGTTGCTCGGGCTGATCTCAAACTCTGAACTCAAGCAATCCCCCCACCTCAGCCTCCCAAAATAGCTGGAATTGCAGGTACAAGCCACCATGTCAGGCAGACACGAGTTTTCTTGATCAGCAAATGCCAATGGTGCATCTATCATCATGTTTTGGCTTCAAAATGAGTCTTCTGAGCTGAAAGGGCAAGAACTTCTCCCATGGTGCTACACTGAGGGCCCAAGAAGACTGTTAGAGCCTGGGAAAAGAGAGGGATATTTGCTTCCCTTTTTCTTCTGTAGGAGTTCCATTCAAAGGAAACAGGAGCACCAAGGAGAGCTATCACCACAAAGCATTTGGATCACTCACAACATCTGATGAGACTGTCAGCAGCCTGTTTCATTACATGGTCTTAACTATATGACATCCCAGGAAGACTAAGAAAAATACAAGTTGTTCTCATTGTTCTCAAATGTGAAGACCAAGTCTCAAAAGTTTAGCATGAGAACCAACTTGGTAAGTAATCTGCATGCTTAGATAACCCCTGTGGTAAAGTAGAAGCTTTTAGAGATGTGAGTTAAGCCGACCAGGCTGAAGGGCTCAAATCGGCTGGAAAAGGCTTAAAAGCAGCAAGCAGTCACTGCCAGATATTGCAAGCAACACTTGAAGCTAGAAAACAGACTTAAGAAGAGCTTCTGAGGGAAGACATTACCTCTCAGGATGTCAGGAAGCTTCTTAGAGCACAGGACCACCTAATGTAAGATGCAAGGCCAGAAGAGCCAAACCAAAAATAGTTTGCTTCTTCAGCAAAAGGGAGATGGGATACAGAGATTAATATATCTTAAATGGCACAGAAGCAAGAGCATATTCAGAACACCACTGTATTTAGTCAATTACCTTGATTTAGACTGCATTGAGGAACAAAGATTCGAACTTATAATTTCTCTATTTTCTATAATTTGTACCCTAAGACTTCCACCCTGTGTGGAATAACAGGAAGGGACACCATTACCAGGCAAATGAAAATATAACAAGTTAAAGATCCCTATGGAGAGGAAACTAGAAAGGGAAAGGAGAGTCTGGAAGGGGTCCCCATCCATGTACACACACAATCCCTCCGAGCTGAAGCTGCAGAAAATGACCAAACCATAGAAGACTGCAGGTTTCACTTTGCTTTGGGACTTTCTAGCTCCCAGGGCATTTCTGGAGATGAGTTTGTCAACAGTCAGATGTTGAGGAGATTATTTTATGATGCCTGCCCCTAGCCAGGGGTGGGAGATCCTCGATTTTAAATTTGTAATACTGAGCTGGGCACAGTGGTGCACACTCGTATTCCCAGCTACTCAGGAAGCTGAGGCAGGAAGACAGCTTGAGCTCAGGAGTTCAAGGGTGCAGTGAGCTATGATTGCGCCACTGCATGTCAGCCTGGGCAACAGAGCAAGCCCTTATCATTCATTCATAAATAAATAAGTGTATGTGTGGTACTGGAAGCTGTTGGAGTAGAAACAACCATAGGTAGAAATCTGATTCCCGGTACTGCCACTGCTAGCTGTGTTGTCGCGGATAAGTCACCATCTCCAAGTCTCTGTTTCCTCTTCTGCAACTGGACTAACACTAACTCCTCCAAAGGTGTTAAGAATAATGTAAAAACCAACATGTATTAAATGCCTATCATGTGCTTGTTATCTATTCAATCCTTATGAATCAGCCCCATGCATATTATTGTCCCTATTGTACTTACAGGAATGCGATGAGCTAACATATTAAAAGTGCACAACACTGTCTTTGGCACCCAGTGGCCACTCTGTTAAACAGCTGTTGAATGAGACCACTCTCCCCACAGAAGGGATTCATTAGTCCAGTATCTCTTGGGCACAAGATTTCAGTGCCCAAATTCCAAGTTTGTATTTGTGTCTACAATTGTATTAAGTTGTCTAAGCTAGAGGAAAGAGAAATGACTTAATGCTGAACATAAATGATGCATTCAAGCCAAGAGAAGCCAAATGAAGTCAGACCCATGGCAAATGAAAAGACTTTTACAGAGAAAAGCAATAGGAAGACTGCAACATCCCCAGGCAGGTGGCATCATAGGCTTGTGGAGCTCCTAAAAACCAGCTCCACAGCAGTCAGCCCACAGTGGCCTTAAAAGCAGTGACCTACCTTCAAGCCAAGCAGCATTCATCTCATTAAATTGTTTAATTGTATAGGATTTTTTTTCTTTGCACTTAAACCATCCCTTTATTTGGGATTTATAGGTCTCTGGATACGGGAAATTTGTATCTGGCTTTATGTTTTAATATTTGAGTAACACTGTAATAAAAACTATATTCACACGATGGGTTCATGGGAAGTTTTGCGGGTTTTATTTTTCTCCCTTTAAGAAGGATCTACTAAAGTCTGACAAGTACTGTTCCATGCTACCCACATTCAAGGTGCTACCTCTTAAAACGGCAGCCATTAGAAATCACTGGGAGCAGAATGTGAAAAACAAAACAAACAAACAAAAAAACACAACCCTCCGGGGCCTGGCACTCAAATCCACTAACCTGGGCAGTTTGGGAAATGGGGCACTAAGACTCTCCAGGGGCATTTTCCCAACCTACCTTCTTAGCTCCTCCCCAGGCAACTTGGTCTAGTAAAACAGTCCCCAAGGGCCTAAAATGCTTCACCCACACTTCCATGAATGTCCTTGGGCTGTGTGGAGTAGGCTAAGAACAGTTGTTGCAGGAAAAATCAAATCTAGGAAACGCAGGAAGAGCAAAGGGAAAGGAAGCACAGGAAAGTGCTCAGCCCCCTGAACTTGTAGCAAGGTACACCGGGAGAATATCACATCTGAAAACACAGAGACCTAGGGTCTGGGGGGCGGGGAACCCTCCTTCTTAGGTAGATACTCCAAGAGAAGGAAGAGGCCCTCTTGTCCAGTCCCTCCCTCCAGGCAGTCATAGTAACTCCCAGGAAAAAAAAAAAAAACCTTTCCCTGATGGCTGAACAAGACGGGTCATTTTTAGCCTCTCTGCAAGCTGGTAGCTCACTTCCGAACTCTGGTCTTTCTCCAGCTCTCTCCTCCCAGGCTGTGGGTCAAGGGACAGAGCCAGTATTCCTAAGCAACAAAAATGTTAAATGGGGGGGGTGTACAGAGACAAAGGAAAGGCTTATTTCCAGTAACACCTGGCATGGTGCCTGGCATACAGTAGGCACTCAATAAACATGTGTACCAGATGAAATGACAGGACTCTGGAAAAAAAGAAAACAGGCAGCGGCTAGTTTAACGGGCAGCACAGATGGCCCTCACTGCATCTGTAGGAGCTGTAAAAACCCCTAGAACCTCCTCTAAGGAGGAATCATTCCCTTCAGCCCAAAGTAATCTCAAAATCCAATTGTGCCTGACACTACCTGCCTTAGGCAATCCAAGAGGAGAGCTTCAAAAACTCAGAACTATTTCTCCAGGGTGTGCAGGGAAAGGTGGGAAGTAAGAGGGCTCTGGCTTCATCAGAGAAGAGAAGAGGTTAAAGACAGAGAACTGGCTTTTTCAGCAGGTAAGAAAGACACCTGGTCCCAGCGTTGCTGGGTTCATCCCTCCAGCCATGAACACCTGAGGCTTCACTACAGAGTTAAAAGCATGTAAGTCTGGGTGTCTGGCACCCAGGGTTGAAACTGGCGTGTTGCCATTCATCACAGACTCCTGTTCAAGAAATCGAGTGTGGAAATAGAACTGGAGGTCGGTAGCCTTCCATCAGCCTTTGGCTATGGCGTAGCCCATTCAGCGCAGGGCCCACCAGCACCCTCATCTCCAGGGATGTGCTGGGACTTTGGGTACCCTAGACACTTTTGCCTACATAAACCCCTTCCTCTATTTACAAATAAGTAAATTTATATATTACAACTGCATTGGTATAAAGATGACTATATCAGTGTGATTTATCAAAATGGATTATTTGACCAAAAGTTTTAAAAATTCGGATTATGAAATTGGAACATTTTCTGTGGGCCCCCAAAAGTACCGGGGGCCGTCAGCACGGTGTCCGCTGGGCCTGCTCAGTGAGGCGCTAAGGGCAGAGGGAAGTGGGGGGAATGGGGGACCTTCGGGGTGTTCTTCCCGCAGAGCCAGGGTGTGTGCCAGGCCCGAAACGGGGTCTGTAGTCGCCCCACTAGGGCGAACCTGAGCACCTGACGCTCACCGCCTGCAGATGCAGCCCCCTGAGGCGGGGACAGGGGTGTCTAGGCCCTGGGGAACCCCTGTGCGCCGCTGTTCCTCCCCACGCGGACTGCGCCCCGGGCGGAGGCGGGGCTGGCCGGGACTTACTTGAGTTCCACTGACCACGAGCCCGGCCATGGCTGCCAGGACGCGGCGGGCGCGCGGCACGGAGCGCGGGGGCGCGGCGGCGGCGGCGGCAGCGGCGAGCGCGGCAGGGGAGCGCGGCAGGGGAGCGCGGCGGGCGCACAGTTCCGCACTGGGCAGTCAGCTGACCCAGCGGAAGCCGGAGGCGCGGGCCGGCCGCGGGCACCTCAGCTCCGCCGCGCGCCGCCGCCGCCGCCCCTCGGCCCGGCCCCCGCGCAGGTGAGCCCTGGCCGCCCGCTGCAACAGGTGTCCCGCGTCCCGACGGCGGCCTGACCCCGACTCCCCGCGCCCCTTCCTCCCCCGGGTGTCCCAATGCCCAACACTCCATGCCCACAACTTTATCGCGTTAGTCTGGGCCAGGCCTGAGGTGGGGGGATTCCTATCAGGGGCGCCCCTTCTGAGCCGTTAGCTGAGCTGTACCCAACCGGGCCTTTCCTGCATTTCGCAAGCTGCGTTACATAAGGGCCCTCAACTGCAGCGAGCAGGGGCCTCTTGGCTGAACTCTCCTCCCCACCAAAGCTGGTAAGTTAGAAGGTTGAAGGACTCCTGGTGGGGCGGAGTTTCCATTTGTAGGAGGGGAGGGGGATTGGGGGGGTTGAATTTCCCTATAAATAAAACGTGGGCTTGGTTAAGACCACCCCATCCTTTCCCTGTGGCCTCTAAGAGTTGACAATAATAAACCCTGGGGAAGGATAATTGGCTGGTGACCCCAAGTTTCAGGCTTTTCTTCTCCTGCTTCTCAGAGGGAAAGAGATTTGTGAGGCTTAAAGTCATCAGTGGGGTCATTCGCGCTGTTCCCCACCCACCCCATCTGGAAGAGCTGGCCATGGGCCTCCTGTCTGGATGAAAGTAGACCCGGTGGGCAGGTAAATCCCTAAACCCATGCCTGTTTTTCTCTGAAAGGATCCAAATTTTCTCCTTGCCTATTCTTGCCTCCAAGCCCAGGATGCACAAAGCTACCAGATATCAACTGGTTGTCATCTTCCACTCCTGCTGCAGCTAAGACCCACCCCAGCCTTAACTGGCATCGTCTCTCAGACAGCCCTGGTCCTAACACATTGTTAGGTGGGCCCTTGTCAGCATTTTGATGAGCAGTGTTGATCTCGGAGGGTTGACCTTCCTGCCCCTCTCTCAGCTGGGAGGAGCAGACTCAGAAGAGTGGAGCAGTAAGAATGCAGTCTTGACTGTGTTTACTTTGGGGGATTCCAGGAAATGCTGCAACAAAAGGTCCTGCAGGCCAAAAAAGAAAGCTTACCCTCCAGAGATAAGGGGATCAAAGGGAACCTTCCCAGGCCTGCTGGCCCAAGGACCAGCTCCCCCGCCTCCTCCCTCCTTCTCTGCTGGACGCACCCTCTCTGGTCCATTGTCCACTTTTGTCTGCTTTTCCTGCCTGAAAAGGAGGAAGTGAGCCTGGGCCCAGCCAGCACTCTGCCCTCCGCAGCTGCCTTTCAGCTCAGCTTTCCTAGAAGGGCTTTGACAGATAGAAGAGGACTTGTGGAAACAGGCCCAAGCCGACTCAAAGATGAGATTAGAGAACGGCTCTCGCTTCCCCGACCAGAAGGGAGTTACTGAAGGTCATCTCATCCATCCCCCTGCCTCCATACACAGCTGGGTCGTCTGAGCATAGGCTGTTCTGCAGACACTACCAGTGTCACCATAGTGGGCAGGTATCTTTCCCCTTTTCCACACCCTCTCACTACTATTGCCTCCTCCACATAGCCCCAGGGCAACCATTTTAAAAGCCCAATTTGATCCTACCTAAAATCTTTCAATGGCTCCTAATCAACTAATAATTAATACAGTTCAGAATCTCTAGTATGTCCCTGAAGATCTCTTATAATCCCATCAATTCTTACCTCTTCAGCCACGTGTCCCAGCTCTCCCGTCCTCTGATTGGTTTCGCAGAAGCTGTTAGTGTCGGCTGGAAATGCTTCCCCACCCACTGCTGTCTCTGTGAACACATCAAGAAGGCCAGTTGATGGCGTGGGGAAGGATCATGTGCAGAAATCACAAAAATTAAGATCACGATAGCTCTGTTGGAGGGGGGCTTTAGTGTTGGAACTGTAAACTGTAACAATAGGGAGTTATTGAAAGTTCTTGAGCAAAGTAGTTGTCTTAGTCTACTAGGGCTGCTATACCAAAATGCCATAAACTGAGTGCTTATAAACAATAGAAATTTATTTTTCACAGTTCTAGAGGCTGGGAAGCTGAAGATCACGGCACCCACGATTTGGTGTGTGGTGAGGGCCCATTTTCTGGTTCCTAGACAACAGCCTTCTTCCTGTGTCCTCAGATGGTAGAAGGGACAAGCTAGCTCCTGTGGGCCACATTTATAACAGCACTAATCCCATTCCTGAGGGCTCCACGCCAATGATCTAATCACCCCTCAAGGCTTTACCTCCTAAGACCTTGGAGGTTATGACTTCAACATGCAAATTTGGGAGGAACACAAATGTTCAGACCGTAGCAGAAGTAATTTCCTGAATGTTGTTGGGGGAGGACACCAGCAGAAACAAACTGGATTCACCTGTCCTTACTCCTCAGCTTTTGGAGTTAGTCTTCAGAATAGAAGAACAAGGAGAAGGAGGAGGGGAAAGGAGAATAGAAGGAACAGAAGGAGGAAGAGGGGGAAAGGGAGAGAGGTAAAAGGAAAAGAAAAAGAATCTGTGTCCCTGGACCAAGGAAGATTGGAAGCCGGGAGGGGGAACATCCTTCTACCTCCTCATCACCGTTTGGAACAAAAACAAAGATTAAACAGAAATAGTGAAGATAGTGAAGTTCCTCCGTAATGTACCCCTCCCTCGGGGAGGGGAGAGAGCAAAAACAAAAACAAAAACACTGAGATAAGACTGACCTAGGAGTTAGACAAATAATTCCTCCAGAATACAAAGAGTTTACAAGGGTGAAAATAACAGACAAGTCCCATAGGGGCTTCGTCCTGAACACAGCTCTTTCTGTCCCAGCCACAGGAGCACTGAGGTAAAAGTTGGGCTCATGCAGTCACGGTCCTCTCACACCATTCTATGACTCATTGAAAGTGAGCTGCAAGCTTCCTATCCTGCCCCATCTTACTTCACAGCCGCTGTGCCCCAGCTTCTGGCCTTGTGCTAGGCACTAGGGACATCTGTGGCTAATACACACTGTTCAGGAGAGACGCTCAGACTTGTACACAGACATTCGCAGCACTGTGTCAACAAGAAGTGCTGTCATTGTGATCCTGTTTTCTGAACCCCAAATTGAAACACGTAGCCCAGCTTGTACAAATGCACTCAGGAGGACCACAAGACAGAAAGTTCAAATCCAACCTACGCTGACCACCCTGAGCCTGTGAATTCTGGAGCTCTGACGGGCACATGAAGAGCAACAAGGTTCAACTCATACAACTGGAGATTTCCTTATCGCCCTTGATGAAGAGGGCAATATTTTATTCCTATTGTCATCATTGTTATTATTATTCTGCTTTGGCAGAAGAGGCCCTTTGCCTTAGAGTCCTTCCTCCATCACATTCCTGGGGACAAAAAGGAAGATCCTGTTTATTTCCAATCAAGGGAGTTGATTCTGGGGTCTGGCCAGAACCAGCGAAACAGGAACTGATTCCTTAAATCTTCCAACTCTACATTAGCAGCTGAAAGAACAGGGCCAGTTAACAAAGTTTTGTTAGCATTCCTAACTATCCTTAGCTGCATTTGTCTTCAGCCTGGCTTCATTTCTTTCAGGCCCAGCCCCTAGGCAGGTTAAGATGGTTGCTGTAATTAATCATGCCCTGGGCCCTAGTTCAGACTCACCACATTCAGATTTCAATTTAAAAAAAAAAGCGGGTGTCTGCCTAAGAAGTGCTCTGCTTATGAAATGCTCTTTGTTGCTGAAGCAGCCCCCTTTCAGCCTAAAGGAGAAAGTTTAGGAAGTGCAGGAAAGAAGAGAGGTTTCCAGGGCCCTCTTCAAAGTACTTGCACATATGTGAGGGGATTGAGGATGATCTGCGCTCCAAAGCCCCCCAGTATCTCCCAATCAGAACAAATTGAATTTTTAAAAATATATATTAATACCATCATAATATCTAGCATGAGTGTTCATTCCATAAATGTTAATTTATTATTCTCAGTGCCTCTAGTTTTCCTTTTTAATTTTTTTTTTTTTTTTTTTTTTGAGACAGGGTCCCAGGCTGGAGTGTAGTGGCACAATCACAGCTCACCACAGCCTCGACCTCAGGGCTCAGGTCATCCTCCTGCCTCACCCTCCCAAGTAGCTGGGACTATAGGCACTCACCACCACGCCTGGCTAATTTTTTTGTACTTTTTTGTAGAGACGGGATTTTGTCATGTTGGCCAGGCTGGTCTTGAATTCCTGGAGTCAAGCGACCCACCCACCTTAGCCTCCCAAAGTACTGGGGTTACAGGCATGAGTCACCACATTTGGCTGTTTTCCTTCTCTTTAGGTCTTAAAAGGTTTTGTCATTGTTTCTCTGTTAAAATGCAAACAATAGGACTGAGCATGGTGGCTCATACCTGTAATTGAGCACTGAGACCAGCCGGGACAACATAGTAGGATTCTCTTACTAGAAAAATAAAAGTAAAGTAAAATGCAAACATTAGCTGGCTGTGGAGAAGGGAGTGGGTTTGAGGAAGGTGGGAGTGGTAAAGGAGCTTCTGCTTTTCACTCTATTTCTTCTGTGATTTTGGTAACATGCATATACTACTTTTATAATTAAAAACAAAAAAGGAGGAGATTGGCACAGAATCGAGAATTTACCATGAAAACTACTATCTGCTAATCTCTTGGTACTATTTTAACAAATCCTGAAAACAGCAGTGAGAAACAAATCTTATTTCCCATTTTACCTGGAACTTGCTGCAACTCCAAGTCCTTAGCTGGGCTTGGGAGGCAGGTCATCGCTGACTTGGAGGAGGGGGACTCACATTGGACTTTCAACAGGGAAAGAGAACCCATCCAACTGTCTATTTCCAGTGGGAGCACCTTTCCAGAATCCCAACTTGACTTGGAGAGGTTCTGCCACTTGGAAGTTGGGGAAGGGTTCCTCCCACCCTCAATTAAAAAACACAGAACTTGGCAGTCAGTTCATTAAAGTGGTCCCCCATATCTATATTTTTCTAAAGTACTCCCAAAGTAATTTGGATTTATGATCATCCCAAATTGCTTTAGAAATCATCTACTACAGTTACTGATGAGGGAAACTGAGGCTTAAAGGGCAGAAGGGACTTGCCCAAGGTCACCCAGCAAATAAGCAGGTGACCCCAGGCCACAAAAGAAAACAGGACTCCTCCTATGTCCCACTGAAAACAGGATAAGGAGGCTGGGAGGAGCACCTGAGAGATGCCATTTCACATCTAATCGCTTCTTATCACGTTGCAACCATTTTCCTCATATGGAGCCTCACGCTGATGGATCAGAAATAACATTTTGAAAGTTATATCTGCAAGGAAATGGCTATTAATGTTCTTCCTCTCCTTTTAGAGCACCGAGGAATACATATTAATTTTCTCTCTACTTATATTGCCTATTTGCAAATTGTATTCACTACTCAGTGCTCCAATTTGTCCTACCCCTGAAGAGATTATGATGAATAAATGTGTTCCTGGAAATAAAATAAAAAATTTGTCACCAAGATTTATTTTTATAATTATTTGTGGGGATTATTTTAGAATATATGGGGGGGGCAATAATAATAATGTGCACATGAGGGTTCTGTTGTGACTTACCAATATTAATTCCGATTCTCTTCCCACTTCTCCGAAAGAAGCCCAGGCTGTCTTCACCGCTGTGAACCCAGAGCAAGCAAGTGTCAAGTGCACCTGGCACCACCAGTGCCAGAGTCTGAGGGCCAGATGAAGGTTGATACTGCTGGAGCGTTGTGGTGGGCAGTGCCCTAGCCTAGAAGAGCTGGGTTCAGGAGCTAGCTTTGCTACTAACTTGCTGGGTTCTCATAGATGAATCCTTCCACTCCTAAGGTCCTCAGTTTCCTCAAATGCAAACTAACCGATCTAAGGTGCTGTTGATTACTTAGATAAAAATGCACATCTCCTCAAATCTATTGTATACTTCAAAATACTAGGAGAGAATAATTTGAATGTTCCTAGCATAAAGACAAATATTTAAAGTTACATATAGCTGAACTATATTGAGGCTGGGCGCAGTGGCTTACACCTGTAATCCCAGCACTTTGGGAAGCTGAGGTGGGAGGATCAGTTGAGCTCAGGAATTTGAGACAAGCCTGGGCAAGACGGTGAGATCCCCATCTCTACAAAAAAAAAATTGTTTTTAATTAGCTGGGCATGTTGGCACACACCCATGATCCAAGCTATTTGAGAGGCTGAGGCAGGGGGATCCCTCGAGCCCAGGAGTTGGAGGTTGCAGTGAGCTGCAGTTGCACCACTGCACTCCAGCATAGGCAACAGAGCAAGACTCCATCTCAAAAAAAAAAAAAAAATGACGTTTATCTGATCTTTACAAATTATATGAACGTATTATATGTATTCCCAAGATATATCTATCTATTATGTATCAATAAAAATAAAAGAAAGAGAATAAGTATCTACTACTCACTAGTAGATACTTATTGAGCACCAATGATGTGTAGAGCACTGGAAAGACAAATAGTAACAAGACAGATACAGTCCTTACTCCTGTGAGGCTTGCATTATGGTGGGAGAAGACAGCTAACAAGTAGAAACATAATTTCAAGTAAGCAAAATACCTCATTTCAGATAGCAGTCATCTATACTGTGAAGACAAAAGTGGACAATGTGAGACAGGGTATGGGAGATGGGGGGTGCTAACCTAGGCACAGTGTCCAAGATCTTTGCTCACCCTCCAAAGCCTTTTTCTTGTGAAATCCTTGAGGAGCGCATCACAGACTGGATTTTGGCCCCACTCACCCCTTCTGCACAATGCTATTGTGATGCACAAACTGCACAGCCTCAGACAGCTGTGGAATATTCTGGGAAGGCCCCTCTCAAGGGAGCGACATTTGAGCTGAAGTCAGAATCATGAGATGGAGCCAGCCATGGGAAGGCCTTGGGAGAAGAGTTTGCAGGGGGAATAGCAAACACATTCTCTTAGTTTCATGTAGTCACTTTGCTTATGCTTGAGTGGTGAACTTGAACTCAAGTGTTTCCAAGGACAAAGTGTCACCCCAGCCAGAAAGAAGAGTCTTCCAGTACAGCTGCACCTGGCTTTGATTTGCTCCTCGGCTCCAAATCACAGGTGGGCTAAGGCTTCAGGATGCAGCAGCTGGAAGCAGAGTCACTCATGGACACACAGAGGTTCCACAGCTCTATAAAGCATCTGTGGTTTTCTTGAAGAGGGAAACACAGAAGGAGTGCTGGCCCTTATGCATGTCTGCACTGGCACAGAATCTCCCGGACACACAAAAGCACACAAACAGGCTGGGTACAGTGGCTCACACCTGTAATCCCAACGCTTTGGGAGGCCAAGGCAGGTTAGCACTTAAGGTCAGGAGTTTGAGACCACCATAGCCAACATGGTGAAACACCGTCTCCCCTAAAAATACAAAAATTAGGTGTGGTGGCGGGTGCCTATAATCCCAGCTACTCAGGAGGCTGAGGCAGGAGAATCTTTTAAACCGGGGAAGTGGAGACTGCAGTGAGCTGAGATCACACCACTGCACTCCAGCCTGAGTGACAGAGCGAGATTTTGTCTCAAAAAAATAGAAAAAGAAACAAGAAGCCCACAAACATACATGTAAGCACACAGCCACGTGAGACACATGCCAACCTTGGATCCATGTGTTCCATCTCACAGCTATGGTCTGAACCCTGAACCTCATTCCTAGGCACACCCTGGTCTCCCATCTCACTGAATTAGCTACTAGTAGCCAGTAGAGAATGCAGACATTATAGATACCAGTACTTCTTTAGACCTGAGAGGATTTATAGCTTATGCTGAGGTGATAGAAATTTATTCATTCAGTTCATTCGTTCAAAAAATACGAGTTGAGTGCCTACTATCTGCCTGACAGGAATCTAAACTCTGGGGACATAGCTGTAAAAAAAACAAAAAGAAAGTTTCTACCCTTGTGGAGCTTATTTTCAGTAGGAGAACAGAAAATAAACGAGGAGGTCAGGCGTGGTGGCACTTTGGGAGGCCGAGGTGGGTGGATTGCTTGAGCCCAGGAGTTCAAGACCAGCCTGGCAAATGTGGTTTCTTCTGTCTCTACAAAAATACCAGAAAATGTGCAAAAATGACTGTAGACCATATGTGAACAAAGAAGTTTGGCTATGTTCCAATAAAACTTTATTTATAAAAACAGTGGTAGACCACATTTAACCAACGGTTTGTCAAATACTGGTATAAACAGTATTTGTGGTATTGATATTACATATAATATGTGTGTATACATAGTCACACACACACACATATAACTTAGATATGATATTATTTTTTTCTAAAGTTCACCTTAGTATATTCTTATGGGCTTGTTGTATGTCTGTGTGTTTATGTTAAACAACATTGTGAACACAATGAAATAAACCTTGGAGAAATGTAAAAAAAAAAAAAAAAAAAAAATTAGCTGGGCATCGTGGCACACGCCTGTAGTCCAAGCTACTCGAGAGGCTGAAGTAAGAGGACCACTTGAGCCCAGGAGGATGAGGAGGCAGTGAGCTATGATCCCAGCACTCCAGCCTGGGTAACAGAGCAACACAAGAAAAAAAGAAAGGAAAGGGAAGGGGAAGGGGAGAAGGAAAATACATGTGATGAGTGCTGTGGAGAACAATGCAGCAGAGAAGGGGGATAGGAGTGCCAGGTACATAGGGTGACCAGGGAAGGCCCTACTGAGAAACTGAGATGAAACTGAGATCTGCAGGAAGTGGGGGAGAGCCAAGTAAACTTCTAGGGTGGAAATGTGCCCAGCAATAGGAACAGCAAGTGCAAAGGCCCTGAGAGAGGAGGACGTCTGGCACGTTGGGGCTGGAGTTAGTGATGGGGGATAGTAATGATAAGTGAAGTCACACGGCAGGTGTGAAGGGGGCAGATCATGTAGGGCCAAATAGGCTGAGGTTAGGACTTGAGTTTGTACTCCACCTGAGATGGAGAGGGTTTTTTGTTTGTTTTGTTTTTGTTTTTGAGACAGGGTCTTCCTCTGGCACCCAGGCTGGAGTGCAGTGGAATGATCCCAGCTCACTGCAGCCTCAAACTCCCAGGTTCAAGCAATTCTCCCACCTCAACCACCAGAGGACCTGGGACTACAGGTGCGCATCACTACACCTGGCTAATGTTTTTTTAAATTTTTTGTAGAGATGAGGTTTGGCCATGTTGCCCAAGCTGATCTCAAACTCCTGAGCTCACGGGATCTGCCTGCCTCGACCTCCCGAAGTGCTGGAATTACAGGCGTGAGCACTCCCGGCTGAATCGGGGGTCCTGAGCAGAGGATGGGCCTAATCTGACTCACATTTTGTAAAGACTGCTCTGGCTGGCTGGGCGCAGTGGCCCACGCCTGTAACCCCAGCACTCTGGGAGGCCAAGGTGGGCGAATCAGGAGGTCAAGAGATGAAGACCATCCTGGCCAACGTGGTGAAACCCCGTCTCTACTAAAAATATAAAAATTAGCTGGGCGTGGTGAGGCACATCTGTAGTCCCAGCTACTCAGGAGGCTGAGGCAGGAGAATCGCTTGAACCCGGGAGGTGGAGGTTGCAATGAGCCGAGATCAGGCCACTGCACTTCAGCCTGGCAACAGAGTGAGACTGTCTCAAAAAAAAAAAAAAAAAAAAAAAAGACTGCTCTGGCTGCTGTGCTGGGAATGGATCATGGAGAAGGGACAGAGGCCAGGAGGCCAGACAGCAGGCTGTCACAGGAATCCTGTGGACTGTGAACAGTGACTGGATATATTTTGAAGATGGCATCAACAGAGTTTTCTGATGGATTGGACATGGAAAGTGTAAGAAACCGTAGCTCCAAGGTGTTTGCCTGAGCTGCCAGCAGGATAGAGTTGTCGTGCTCCATCCCTCACTTTCTGCCAGTCTCAGCTTCATCTCACTTTCTCAGTGGGGCCTTCCCTAATCACCCTGTCCACCCTGGCGCTCCCGTCCCCCTTCCCTGCTGTATGGTTCTCCACAGCACTCATTACTCTCTATTTACTTATTTATTTTCGATTCCCCTACTGAAAATAAGCTCTACAGGGTGGAATTTCTGTTTTTTGTTGTTTTTGTTTTTTTGGTTTTTTTCACTGCTCTGTTCCCAAAGTGTAGATTCAGTCAGGCAGATTGTAAGCATTCAACAAATAGTTTGATTTTATTTTTTGTTGTGTTTTGTTTTGTTTGACAGAGAAAGGGTCTGGCTCTGTCCCCCAGCCTGGAGTGCAGTGGCAAGATCTCAGCTCACTGCAACCTCTGGCCTCCAGGTTCAAGCGATCCACCCTCCTCAGCCTCACAAGTAGCTGGGACCACAGGCACACACCACCATGCCCAGCTAAATTTTGTAGTTTTTGTAGAGACAGGCTTTCACCATGTTGCCCAGGCCAGTCTCGAACTCCTGAGCTCAAGCGATCCGCCTGCCTCAGCCTCCCTACATATTGGTGATTACAGGCTGAGCCACCACACCCAGCCCAACAAATATTTTTTCAATAAATGAATTGAAATGGATGAGAAAATTAGAGGGTGAAGGGCATCAGGGGTCATTTTTAGACCTGATAAGTTTGAGATTTTTTGTTTTGCTTTGTTTTGTTTTTTGAGACAGAGTCTTGCTTTGTCGCCCAGGCTGGAGTTCAGTGGCACGATCTCGGCTCACTGCAACCTCCGCCTCCCAGGTTCAAGCGATTCTCCTGCCTCAGCCTCCCAAGTAGCTGGAATTGCAGGTGCCCGCCACCACACCTGGCTAATTTTTTGTATTTTTAGTAGAGAAGGGGTTTTATCATGTTGCCCAGGCTGGTTTCAAACTCCTGAGCTCAGGCAATCCGCCTGCCTTGGTCTCCCAAAGTGCTGGGATTACAGGCGTGAGCCCCAAGCCCAGCCTAAAATGATTTTGATGTTTATTTTTCGTTGGCAGGGTTTTAGAGACAGGGTCTCGCTGCCACCAAGGCTGGAGTGCAGTGGTGCAATCAGAGCTCACTGTAACCTCAAAATCTGGAGCTCAAGTGATCCTCCAGCCTCAGCCTCCCAAAGTGCTGGGATTACAGGCGTGAGCCATGTGCCTGGCCTTGACTTTGAGGCTTATAAGTGGAGATGACAAGAAGGAAATTGGATACATGAGTGTGGAGTTCAAGAGACAGATCTGGACTAGAGTTAGAAATTTGGGAGTCTTCAGCTTTCAGGTGGCATATAAAGTCACAAGACAGGATTAAAAAGGTCTGAAGGTTGAGCCCTAGAACCCTCCAACAGTTAGAGGTCAAAGGAAATGGAAGAATCACAAAGAGATTGAGAAGGAGCAACTGGAGAGGAAAGGAAGAACCGAAGGCAAGTTAGGGCTTGGGAACCAAGAAAAGAAAGTGATCAGAAAAGACAAGGTTCCCAAGGTGACAACCAATCTTGCCAAGGATCACCAGGGGATGTTGAAAGCATGGAGTGAATAGGATATTTGCATGGCCTCTAAAGTATCATCTCACAGGCCCGGCGTGGTGACTCACGCCTGTAATCCCAGTACTTTGGGAGGTCGAAGAGGGCAGATCACTGGAGGTTAGGAGTTTGAGACAAGCCTGGCCAACATGGTGAAACCCCATCTCTACTAAAAATACAAAAATTAGCCAGGTGTGGTGGTGCACACCTGTGATCTCAACTACTCGGGAGGCTGGGGCAGGAGAATCACTTGAACCTGAGAACTGGAGGTTGCAGTGAGCTGAGACCATGCCGTTGTACTCCAGCATGGGCAACAGAGTAAGACTCCATCTCAAAATAAATAAATAACATAAAATAAAAAATAGACACAAAGTGTCACCCCACAGACAAAGGGGAATTTACAAAGGGGAAAATGTACCTCTACAGTGGAGAGATCTAGGGGTCACAACCCTAACCAACAGCTCAAACAGCATCTCCAAGGGTGATACGACCTCATATCATGGGCCTCTGATGTGATTCGATGGGAAGTACACACCACCTGCATGCTGTTCTTACCATAAAAAGTTTAACCAGAATCCGTGGGTGAGGAAACAGACAAATCCAGAAAGTGGAATATTTTATAAGACAATAATGCTAGACTGTCCAAAATAATATAATGAAAAAACAAAAAGGCTAGGAAAACTGTTCTAGATAAAAAAGGACCAAGGAGACATGACAGCCAAGTCAAATGCATGCTTCTTTATTGAACACTGGAACTGGAAGAGGGACAGCTAAAAAGACATGATAGGGACAACTGGGAACATTTATATGTGAACTGTTTGCTAATATTACTGACAATATTGAATTAACATTACTTTTCTTCATTGTGCTATCTTGTGGTTTCATAAGAGAATATCCTTTTCCTTAGGACATGAAGAAATTAAGAGTAGCCATCAAGATGCCCACAGATTTCAAATAGTTCCCAAAACTTGTGTGTGGCAGGGTGGGGAGAACAGGGAGAACCAATGTGGCAAAGTGTTGCCAGCTGGTGAGTTGAGGTGAAGAGTATTGGGCATTCATTGTCCTATTCTTTACATTGTTTTCATATGTTTGAAAATGTTATAAATAAATACAATGTGAAGGACTGAAAGGAAGACGGCATGATCAACTGCGTCCAGT
Source organism: Papio anubis (assembly GCF_008728515.1). Classification (NCBI taxonomy): domain Eukaryota; kingdom Metazoa; phylum Chordata; class Mammalia; order Primates; family Cercopithecidae; genus Papio; species Papio anubis. The sequence goes on along the minus strand of NC_044986.1, from coordinate 72,049,392 downwards.
GCTGGTTAAGGCCAAGTAAATGGAGGACTGAGAATTAACATTGGATTTAACAATTTGTAAGTCATTGGTGACCTTGACAATCTGGACAGCAAAAGGGGCAGGTAGGGGCCAGACGGGAAAGAGCTGACTAGGCCTCACTTTGAGGACAATGGGAGTAAAATTAAGCACATCGGCATTTTAGAGCAATCAATCTGACAGTTTGGGAAAGGATGGCTGAGAAGGGAGAGAGTAGGAAAATGTCCTCACAGACTCTGAAAGTTTATCCTACCCCTAGAAAGGGTGGCGAGGGCCTTAAGAGAGAGCGCAGCAATAAGGATGCAAGGGGACCGAAGGGGATGGTTGCAAAGAGATTGCCGCCCAATTGCCTTGATGTAATAATACCTGCTTGGGAGCAAAGGATGAAGGAGCTTAGATGCTGTCATTCTCCAAAATACCACATGATAAGTTCCGTTTGGGATGTGATGCATTTGAAAGCCTTCAGGCATTGTGTCCTCCTCTGGGGAAAGCAACAGATGGGACTCTCTAGGACCAACAGCCTGCCCAAGCACCCGTGAGTCATTCCCATACTGCACTCTGTGCCTCTGACGTCTGCACCACGCTTAGGGTGCTGGGGGCCACGGCTTTGGGTGTGACAGTGACCTGAAGATGCTTTTGTTTGTAAAGTCTCTGAATCCTGGGAATCCCTCTCCCCAGAACACCTTCCAAGTCCTGCTATCCCTGTGAACAGGCTTTCCCTAATGGTCCAGTCTTCGGTGACTGCTCCAGGGTCTGAAATGTCATTTTAATGCATCTTCCTTGGGCCTGACATTGATGCCTGCTGTTTGGTGGTGTTATGTCCATGCATATCTGTTCCTGACTTCCCAACTAGATGGTCAGCTCCTTGAATGAAGGGAACCCAGTTTATATCTCAAAATATTCCCAGCCTTGCCCAGAATGGATAGTCAATAAACTGGAAAGAAGGAGATGGAGAGAGGGAGGAGGAGGAGGATGAAGGCCATCAGTTAACACTCTTCATACTCAAGATGCCCTAAAAGCTTGCTGTGTTGACTTCTAACCGTGGGGACCACTTCTCATTTCTATGGGGGTGGGAGTGGAGTTACCTGGAGGCCATTGCTGTCAACCCCCCTAATTCCTGAGTTAGAAGCCCTGGTAGGAAGCCTCCCTGAAACAGCCCACTGTGCTCTCTCCTGAAGCTGTTTGCAGTAAGTGACTCACCCAATTAACAGCATCTACATAACAAAGACTTACCGGGCTGCAGAGGTCACGGAGACTGTGAAGTGTGTCTTTCGTGTATACTCTGGAGAAGGTTCACTAATTACCAGTCATTTCCACCCCTCAAGAGCCTGTCAGCCTTTGAGATGCAAGGGATAAAAGAATCCCCAAATTCCCACCCCACACCAATCACTTCTACCTCCCCAACCCACCCCTGCATTTCAAACCTGTGACTAATAAGTGCCAGCGATGGGTCTCTGCCCACCTGGCTCAGAGTGAGGAGGGAGGAAGGGAGAGGGACGAGGTCGCCTCCACTAGGAACATTTGTTAGTAAAAGGCAACTAGGAGGCTTGCAACATTGTCTCTGTTAAACAAGTAAGCAAACAAAACAAAACTTGTATTGCTTTTTCTCAATGTGTAAAGTATGAATGTTTGTAGTGGAAACTACAGGTGAGCAAGAAAAAGTTAAAATCACCCACGACCCCACCCCTAAGACGACCAGCGGTCCCATAGATGCCCTTGCAGCCAGTTTTCTAGGTGGTATTTGCTGTGGGTGTGTGTGCGCCCCTGCTCTTTCATAACCAGCTTTTTCCATTTAATGATGTATCTTCAACATCTCTTCCCACGAGCATATGGAAAGAATGTTAGAGGTGTCAGGGATGCTTAACTGGGTTAGCAGAGAAGGTGTGTTTTGGTCATGAGAGCCTGAGAGGGAGGCATTGCCAGGATTTCTGAAAGCCGAAGGAAGCTGTTGTGAGGCCACAAAAAGCCCTTACTTTTGGAACCTGAGCAAGTGACTCTCTCTCTGTGAACCTCAGTCTCCTCATCTGTAAATGGGGATAACAATATATGCCTTATAGGATTGTTGCAAGGATTAAGGGAGATCCTGGTTTTGAAAAAACTATACAAGCATTGAATGTTTATTACCCATTTTAATAAGTGTTCATTAATTAGTGCCTGCTTGTTACTTAGCTCTCTGCTAGTCTGTGTTGAGAGTATAAAGAAGGCATCTGGTTCAGCCCTGGAGGAGCTTAAGATCTAATTGGAAAGTTAAACACATACATATACACAAAAAGCTAAACAATAAGAATTTAAATAGCTAATAAAAGATATCATCAGTTAGTAGATAATTAAGTGCCAGATGAGTGGCACAGACAGCAAGCACTCCAGGGGTTCAGAGGTAAGAAAGAACACAGTGGATAATAATAATGACCACTCTGAGCACTCTTTCTGTGCCAGGCACATGCATTGTCTCATTTAATGTACCCATCGACCATATGAAGTAGAGATCATTATTACATCCATTTGGCAGAAGAGGAAACTGAAACTTCAGAGAAGTGAAGAAGCTTGCCCCGGGTCACACATCTAGCAAGCGTGGTACTGCTGTTCCTTGGACCCAAGCAGTCGTGCCCCAGAGACCACCACACGCTGAAGCACCATGCTCTACTCAGATGGAAGGAGGGGCAGGGCGGTGCTGTGTCCTAAGCTGGATGGTACAGGAGGGAGCCTCATGAGTACAGACGGGACAGAGAAGGGTGTGTTGGTGCAGGGGGAAGATTCCAGGCTGGCTAGATGGCTGGTCCTCAGGGACAGTGGAAAGCAAGCCTTGACAGTAAGACTGAAGGAGAGCGGCCAGGCGTGGTGGCTTACGCCTGAAATCCCAGCACTTTGGGAGGCCGAGGTGGTGGATCACTTAAAGGCCAGTAGTTCAAGACCAGCCTGGGCAACATGGTGAAACCCCATCTCTACCAAAAATACAAAAATTAACCAGGTGTGGTGGTGGGCGCCTGTAATCCCAGCTACTCAGGAGGCTGAGGCAGGAGAATCACTTGAACCTGGGAGGCAGAGGTTGCAGAGAGCCGAGATCGTGCCACTGCACTCCAGTCTGGGCGACAGAGTAGGTGACACTCCGTCTCAAAAAAAAAAAAAAAGATTGAAGGAGAGAAGTTGAGGCACATGAAATGCTTTTTGGCAGAAAATGAATTGTCTGTGAGGGTTTGCTTTTTTGCAGAAAATGAATTGTCCGTGAGGGTTTGGAGCAATGTGGGATCCAATCAAAGCAGTGTTTGGGAAGGTAGGACTAGGGGAGGCTACAGTAGGAGGATTTCAGATGGGTGCTGAGGAGAACTGAGGTTGAGGCAGAAGCATTTCGGGGAAGATGGAATGCCATCCTTCCTAAAAAAAAACCCTTATTCCCCTACTCTTTACCTTTGTGACATTTTGGGTTAATCTACATTTGGTTCCGTGACTGCCAGCCTCATTCTAGCATGTTTACTAACTCCTTTCACACTTGGGTTCTGCAGGAAGTAACTCATTTGTTCCTTCCATAAATGCTTGTGGAGCTCCCATTTCAAAGGGAGAATTGGTCAACACAATCTGGGTGCTAATTATGATTAAGGGGGAAAGAAGTCAAAGATGATGCTAGTGGTCAGAGCCGATCCCCACCAGATCCCCCCAGTCCCTGCCCACAGCCTGGAAGACCCACCCTCCCCACACCAGCCAGCTCCCCGGGACACTGTTGCCACTTCTCACTGCACACCCCCACCCCTGCTGAAGGGGCTGGTCCTCCTTTTCTTCTGAAGCAGCAGGGCAAGGAAACTGAGAACATGACAAAGCCTTTGACTCTTCAAGTAAAACGTTGTGAATATGAGAATGTGGTCAAAGAGCCGGTAGTAGTCACTGCAGGGCAGTATGTTCAGTTACAAAAGTGGGGACTAAGAAAGTCAAATCATTAAAAATGTATTATATAACCTAAATATTAATTTTTTTGAGGGTCTTGCTCTCCTCCGCTGGAGTGCAGTGGCGCTGTCACAGGTCACTGCAGCCTCCATCTCCTGGGCTCAAGCTGTCCTCCCACCTCAGCCTCCTGAGTAGCTGGGGCTACAGGCGTGCACCACCACTCCCAGCTAATTTTTTTTAGCTTTTGTAGGGATAGGGTTGCACTATGTTGCTCAGCTGGTCTCAGATCCTAACCTCAAGCGATTCTCCCACCTCAGCCTCCCAAAGTGCTGGGATAACAGCTGTGAGCCACCACACCTGGCCCAACCTGTATTTATTGAATGCAGTTGATGTATATGGTAGACTACGTAGGGAATAAAAGTAAAATGACATCATTTTTGTCCTTATTAATGCCTTGATTAATGGAAAAGGTAAGGGGAAACAAGGGAAAAAGTAGGGATAGAGACAGAAAAAGAAGAGAAAAGAAGAATAAACACTAAGCCCAGAGACATGAAGCATATTGGCCAAGGTCAAGGTTTGGGAAAGTGCAGTGCAGTGAGTAGAGAAAACCTACCTCTTCCCTGGTGCTTCCCCCCATACTCACACAAGACCCCAAATGCTTCAGGCCACCACTTTCCCAAGGAAATGTCCCCTGGAGATGTTTCTGTGCCATTTATTGCATTCCATAAATATTTTTGAGCACCCCGAGGTACCAGTTTCTTAAGCTCTTAAGCTCTGCTAAGAAAAAGCAGAGCTGATTGTTACCTAAGGCGGTCAATCTTGACAGTGTCCTTTGATGCCTTAGAAACCTTAATCAGAAATATTGGGTGTCATCCAAGCTTGTGGGAGGGAAGGGCTAGAAGGGAAAAATTCTGTACATTCTCAAACCAGGTGGAGATAAAAATTATTTTCTCACTGGGCTTTGGTAAGAGGTAAGGTAATGTTGTAATCTACCTAGAATTGTGTCCAGGACACAGCAGGCACTCAATAAAACCAAGTGTGATTCTCTCACTCAGTGCTGACATGACTGCTTCTCCTTATTGCATTGATCAATTTTTCGGCTGAAGTTGTTACCTGGTCAGGGTGGTATTCAGCCAGGCTGTTTGGTGCTGGGGTCCCACACAAGTACCCATCATAGGAACCCACAGACACAACTAAGAAGCAATCACCATTGGACCTGTTTAGAAGCCACCTGAACAGCCAGGCTATGGCAAATCAGTTGATGTTGTTGGTTGTGAGTGACCAGGACTAGCTCTGATTAACTTACGCAGAAAAGGAATGTATCAAAAGGATATCAGGAAGTTCACAGAATTGGTGGGAAGACTAGAGACCTAGACTTGGGAAGTGGACAGGAATTGTCAGCGGCTGGGAAATGGAAATGTGGTTGGCTATGCTACCATACCAGCTGAGTTAGGCCACTGCCTGAGTGGCTGCCATGATCACAGTGCACATGGCAGTGACTGTCCTCTCTGCCCCTCCTAGTCAATGCCATTGCACTGGGCTCACTGCTGCTACTGAGAAGAGTTTCCAAACTACCACAATCCTCTGCTCACCCTTTGAGTCTGAGACCCAGGTAGGGAGCATCCATTGGTAGAGGGCAGAGAGAAGGAGGATGTGGCCTCTTCCACTTCAGTAATCAGACACAGGCCCTGCTTTCCAACAAGCAAGAGGATTCAGATGTTAGGCAACCAAATGAGTAGGAAGAAACTAAATGTCCACCATGCAATACTTAACTGTAGCACTGAAGGTTAAAGGTATTACCACGCTTGCCTCCAGGTGTCTTTTGGTCATTCTAAAATACCAAAGCCATGCCATAAGACTGTTTGTCTGCTTCTGAGGCTATTTCAAAAGCTATACTTGAAGGCAAGTCTCTAAAGTTTCTAAAAACTGTTTTGGACCACTGTGATGGCATTTTTTTTTTTTTTTTTTCCTTTTCTGAGATGGAGGGTGATATTTCTTGCTAAAGTAGGTGAAGAATATGTCTGGCTACAATTATAAAAATCCCCAATTTCACTAGCTTAAATGAATAGGGATTTTCTAACAAAATAAAAGTTTTGGAGAAGGAGGATTGTTGATGATGGCTCAGTGTCCCAATGACATCAGGATTAAGTCTCTTTCTTCTGTTTTCTAGGACTTTCCCTCATGGTCACAAGATGGCTACTACAGCTCTAGATATTATGTCCAAGCTCATGCAAGGAAGAAGGGAAAAGGGAAGGGTCCAACCATAGGCATCATCCCCTTTGATCATGAAAATAGAGTGCTTCTCAACATTCACTTCCTGCTTTGCCACCCCTGTACTTCTACTTGTTCCTCATTTGCCAAAATAGGTTGCATGGCCACCCAGCTACAGGAATGCAAGGGAAAGATGAAAACAGGATTGTCATGATAGGCCTATGCCAAATGCAAACCACTGCCTGGGCCTGGTACATTACTGCAGTGTTCAAATGAGGAAGGTGGAGGGAGGCGGATATCAGATAATATATCTAAATTCTGGTATCAGATTTGACCATTGCAGGACTGGAAGTTAGACACACAAGCATGGAGGACAAGGGCTTTCCAGGCAGAGGAGACAGAAGGAAAACACAGGGCACGTGGGGAGAACAAAGAAATTCAATTTGGCTGATGTGTAAGTAGCTGCACTTTTGGTAAACTATCCTAGAGAAGTAAAATCACTAATTGCAAGGATATAGACATAAGAAATTTTATTAGCCAAAAAAACCTGGTAACAATCTATGTGCCCATTAATAGGGGAATGGTTGAATAGGTGTAGTATATACATCCTATGAAACATTATGTCACTGGCCGGCATGGTGGCTCACGCCTGTAATCCCAACACTTTGGGAGGCTAAGGCAGGTGGATCCCTTGAGCTCAGGAGTTCAAGACTAGCTGGGGCAACATGGAAAAACCCCGTCTCTACAAAAAATACAAAAACTAGTCAGGAGTGGTGGTGCGTACCTGTAGTCCCAGTTACTTGAGGGGCTGAGGCGGGAGGATCCCTTGAGTCTGGAAGGTCAAGGCTGCAGTGAGCCATGTTTGTGCCACTGCACTCCAGCCTGGGCAACAAAGTGAGACCCTGTCTAAAATACTTACATACATATACACATATTTTTTAAAAAATTAAAATTAAAATTACTCTGTAGCTAAAAAATGAATATATTCATTCCATATCTATAGACCCATTTATTATTAAGAAAGAATGAGCAAGTTGCAGAGACCCCAATATAATCCTTTTTGTATAAACAGGCAATAACACAATAGCTCCACATATGTGAATGTAGTTTATTATGAGCATGGAGAATGGTGAAAGGGATAGAAGTTATACCACAGGTCCTTAACAATGGATATCTTGGGAGACTGGGTGGGAAATGCAGAGGAGGTGAGGAAGATCACTAATGTTTTTCTTTGTATATCTTTGAGTGTTTTCCTAGTTGAGGTGAACATGTATTTCTTTCATAATTTTGGAATGCATCTTAAAGCTTTACAAAAGTAGTTTGGAAGTGGGTTATGAAGAGTCAAGTGTTACATTGTGTGATAGGGAGCCACTGAAGATTTTTGAGTAAGGGAATGATATGGTCAGGAAAATTAACCCAGCAGGAGTATGTATAATGGATTAGAGGCAGGAGAGGTGGAGGATGGGCAGAACAATTAGAAGGTTCTTGTAGCAGCAGTTCAGTCAGAAACTAGTAAGAACTGAACTGTGATAGCAATAATATGTGAAGAAAGGAAGAGGAAAGGGGGCACAGGCTAGAGCCTTGAGACATACATGCCCAACACTGGGAGATGGTCGTGGGTGGCATGTTTTTCCATTAAATTGTGTCAACCAACACATCTTGCATCTTGAAACCCTGAATAAATGACTGTAATCCATGCATATTACTCTTCTCCAACCTCCTCCAGCATCCCCTTATTTGACATTTACAATAAAGGCATTCAAAATAATGTACATTTTCATGAGATTTGTATCATCTTCCTCATTAAGTTGAGAACATCTTGGAATGTGAGACCATACAGAATACTTACTGGTGGCCCCAAAAAGTGCAGTTTCATTCGTTCATCATAGTTGGTGGTTTACACAAATGCTGTTTCTTCATTTGTTCCTTGAAGGAACAGCCCCAGTCCCCTGGGAGTTTACCATCCAGTGAAGGGGACAGACTCTCAACAGGAAATTCTATTATAAGTGAGGGTAATGGGACGTGGGAGGACGCAGGAAAGTGATGTGTGAGCTGAGAACTGAAGGAAGAGGATGAGCAAGGCAGGTGAAGAGAAGGACAGGTCATTCCAGAGAGGCAGAGAAAAGCAGGAGCAAAGCCCTTGAGGTGGGGAGTAGCATGGCACACTTGAGGAACTAAAAGGAAGCCTTGGGTAGCAGGAGTTCTGGGTGAGGGGGTGTGGAGGCAGACCAAGGCAGAAAGGCAAGCTGGGGCAGAGCCAGTGTAGACCCGCCAGCCAGGGGAGGCAAGCTCAACTTGTTCTCAAGAACAATGGGAACCTGGATGCTTTTAAGCAGAAGAGAAACATGGTTGGATTTGCTTTTTAAAGAAGGCACGCTGGCTTGGGCTGGGACTACAGGATGCTCAATGGTCCGTTTTTCCCATTAGGCTGGGAGCTGGCCAGGGGCTGAGATGACCCCATGCCATTTATACCGTTCTCCTCTGTGCAGATCCCCCTCCTGCTCTGCACTGGCCTCAGCTGCAAATGGTTGTGGTTAACAGGCTGGTACTCCCCCATCAGAAAAGTAAAAGTCCCCCTCCCTCCAATACTCCCCCAGGGTAAGGAGTTGGGATGCTCCAGATCTGAAGAAAAGAAGGAATAAGGATAAGGATGGGATGTGGGTGAGGCAAGGCCGATTTATTCTCTCTGGGCCTCAATTTCTTTATCTATGAAATGGGGCATTCATGGTACCTACCTCAGAGAGTCGCTGTGGGCGAGGACATAATTCATACGAAATTTTCTAAATGGCACCTGGCACAAAATGAACAATCAAAAAGTGTTAGTTTTTGTTTTTGTTCTTCCTGAAAGATAGGTGGGGCCCTGTGATCACGGACTATATTCCCGACTGTCCGAGAGGATGGCTGCTCACATCCGCAGAGAGAGCGTGAGGACCCCTGGGCCAGGAGTACCAAATGACCTAAGTTTCAACAAATCTCACGTCCAAGTTTGGGCCTGGGATCCTAGTCCGCAGATGCTTCTGTTCCTATGACTTAAAAAGAGAGTACCCCCAGGTGAGGAAAAGGGAGCCGCCCTCTGCCCTCCCACGAAACCCGGTTCAGCCCGTGGCCTCCGGGGGCAGGGGCGCTTGGGGGGGCCGTGACCTGAGATCCCGCTCCGGGGCGGTGGGGGCGGAGCCTGGCCTGGAGCGGGCGGGCCCGCGCGGCTGATGGGCGGGACCGGCGCGTCAGCCCTCAGCCCCACCCCCAGCGGAAGTGCCGCCGGGCCCGCCCCTCCCTCCCGAGGCCCGTTCCCCTCGCCCCTCCCCCGGGCCACTCTTCCTGGCGCAATTCGGCTCCCGGAGCTGGTTCTGCCGGGGCCCCAGCACCGGTCCAGAGAGGAGGTCCCGGGTCCGCGCGTCTGGCTGTGTCGGACGGTGCTCTCTGTCCCTCCCACTCCCCAGCCCTCCCTTCCATTTCTCGGCTACCTGCGCGGCTGCAGGCGCCGCGGGGGACTGCACAGGTAAAGTCTCGGCAAGTGAGGGCGCAGGTGTGGGCGCCTCCTGGGTCAGGCGGGTAGGGGAGAGGCCGACGGCAAGTGCCTGGCTTTAAAAAGATTGATTTTTTTTTTTTTTTTTTTACAGCGATTGTATTGACAGTGGGGGCTTGGGGAGGGCAGACAAGGACCCTAGGAGCGCTGCAGGGCGCTGGGGAGACAGAGGGGCGGGACTGAAGCCCCGGGAGCTTGCGGGCCGGTTGAGCTAAGGCCCCGCAGCTTGCGCAGGCTCCGTGGTGCCTGGGAGGTGGTGCGCCGGTTGGGTGGGGGCGGGTCCAGGCCGCGACGTTGGAGAATTGTCCCCCACCCAGTCCCCGAGGTGACTGGGTTTTGACAGTCTCCCCTCCCGGGTGCGCACATTCCCAGGTTTGGAGAATGAAAATCAATAAAATCGATGCAGTGGCAAAGAACACGAAATATGTTGGGTTATTATTATTTGTTTGTTAAATTCTTTTTGGTTGTTTTTTTTTTTAAACTTGTTTCTTAGAAAAGGTGGTTTCGGCTTGGATAACGGCCTCAGAGAGGGACGAAAAACGCCCCCTGGTCTCCCAGCAGGGGCCGGGGGCCTGTCTTAGGTCCCAAGCCTCGAAAAACGTCCCGGGTCGGCCGTGCGGGGTCCGGCGGCGGGAGAGAAGCCCTGGGCACGCTCGGTTTCCGGATACGGCTATTCCCCGCACCTCACCCTCTGCCCTTTAGGGAAATGGGCCCCCTCCACCGACATTTCCCCGGTTCACCACCCCCACGCCCCAGGAACCGCGCCTCCTCCCCTCCCCGGCGCTCTCCCCGGCGCTTTAAATAATGATATTTGCATGCAGGGAGCGATTCATAAATATGTCAGGGCTGGTGAAATATAGGCAACATTTCAAACTTTCTATTTAAAAAACATGAATTATGGCCGCGGAAAATGTGTTCCCATTTAAAGGCGATACGAAGTATTTGGTGTCTCGTCCCCGGGCCCATCCATCACGCAGACAATAAAGAGAGTTTTTCGCCCTGACACCCGCGATTTATGGGCGCCCTTCTCTGCCCTCATCACTCACCCGCCGCGGCCGGCCTGGCGACAGGCCCCGCGGAGAGACGCGCGGCCGCCCCCGCGCGGGCTAGCGAGCGCACTTTGCGCCCTCGCCGGCCCCGCAAGATCTCGACTCCCAGAGGGAAGCACCCGCTCCCAGGAGTTGGGGGGATCGGTCTTGAGGGTCTGGGCAGCCGAGTGGGAGCGGAAACCACACTGGTTCTCCCACCCCGTGCAGCCTCTCAGGGCTGGGGCCGAGCGCGCCGCGGCGGGGTTTTGCTAGCCTTTGCTGTGTCCTGGCCTCGCCGGCGCCGCGCCTGGAAGTTTGCAGGGCAGGCGGCGGGAAGTTATTTAAGCGCTGGCTCGAAGTGAGCACAGAGAACTGGGCAGGGGGTTACCCAGGCCAATTCTTGGGCTATTCCGCCCCAAGGAACGTGGGAAGCTGTCCCCAAGCTTTCTTGAGCCCCGCCGGGCGGACGCTTCTGGGCTAATCTTTCTGCAACTTTTACAAAGCCGCTTCCTCCCCAGTTTGATCTCTGCAAACACATCCTGGGCGTCCGCGGCAGCTTGGAAACTATTTTTACCGTCTAGGGCCAAGGAGTTGCATAAGGAAGGCGAGGCGCCTTCTCTTGCGTTTCGCCCTGGGCCAGGCTGGGTCACCCAGTGTCCTTTTTGCCCCCTCGCCCCACCCTTCGCGCGCCCTCCGGAGCCGCCATCGAATCTCTGTTGCTAACTTGCAGCGCTCTGGGGTTTCTTCGAGATCCAGGCTCAAGAGAGAGCCTTCGTCAAGGAAAGTTCGGGCTACCTCTGTAGGGGAATTTGCTTTCATTTTTCACTGCGGGCGAACCTGGCCAGGCGGGTTTCCGAAGCACCGGCAGAGCTGGGGGCTGCCAGGCAGTGAGAGGCCGCTCGACCTGGGGGCGCCGCTTGTCCAGCCTCCCTCGGAGGCCGGACTAGCAGCCGCCCAGGCACTAGGAGCCACCTCGAGTCCCGCGTTGGGCCGAGGTGTCGGCGTACACGCGAGCCGAGAGCCGTTTCCTGCAGGATGCCTGCGAGCTGGATTTATTCGGATAAATGCAGCGCAAACGACAGCCAGAGAAATCCCGTCGATTCTAAAAATGACAAGGTTGAATTTATTAGACTGAGATTCATGTGTAAGTGCAGGGAGATGAAAGTTATACAAACAGCTCCACGTCCACTGTGAACACCACTGATTGCTTCCAGCTTCCAGGGCATGTAATTAACACATCTGAATATTTAGATATAGAGAGAAATATAAAAATACTCTTAAATTCTCCGTGTCTGGACATATATTTCACTTGAAAAAATTATAGAACAAGTGTCCTTTTACAGCCCCTGCTTGGGTGTCATCAGGGCTGGAGATAGAACTTATGTCCAAATAACCACCCAGAGAATATTATCTATAACCAGTGTGAGTCCCGCATCGCTGAGGGTTACGGCATCTACAGATCTTTAAATATCTGCAGCGTGGCAGAGGTGAAATAAATATATTTAAGAAAAGCAGGCGCGAAGATTACCAAGCCACTGTGTCCAAACAATATTTCTGGGCATGGAAATAAATTTCCTACAAGGTCGGCAGTGGAGTGCAGACAAATGGAGAGGCTTTCGGAAACCCTGTGTGGGGGCCACCGGTCCTGGACCCCATGCACCATGCAAGTTGAAGTGGGCTCTATTGGATGTCCGTGGCCTCCCCGCGTGACTGCTGCGAGAGGCTCGGCCCTGACGCCCAATACTGCAGCGCCCTGGGGGTCCTCCGAGATACAGGCTACAGGCGCGAAGAGCCTTCGCGGAGCACTGAACCGACATATCAGGTAGCAGGCCTGAGCTCCCCCGGGCAGCCCTTTCCTCGCAGACACTTCAGCTACCCCTCAATCCTGGCTCCACCTGGCTCTGGCAGTGGCTGTTTGGGTCTATAGATGTGGAGGAAGAGCGCAGAAAAGGGCGGGTCCGGCTCGATTCCGAGGCATCCCAAAGCAGGAAGCGGAGGCCACCGGGAAGGAGGCCACGATTTTTGCGCCTTCTAGAAGTCAGGCCCCACCCATACTCTTGGGGCACTAACTTGAGGCCACAGAGGCAGTTATCTGGGTGTATTTACTTCTATCAGGCACACACACACAGTCACTACTGAGGCCCGGATGCCCCCCTTGAGTCTTATCTACGTATTTGAAAAGCCCGGGCAACGCCAACAGCGAGGTCGGCAACGCTGCGGCTGTGAAATTCCAAGGCCAAATACTAATTCCAGGATAGGGCAATTGTCCACCAGTCTCTCTCCCTCTTTTTTTCCTCTTCACCCCTCCAAAACCACCCAACCCTTAAACAGGAGCAGAGCTTCTCAGAGCCCCTGCTCGGAAAGAGATTAGAGAGGACTTTGCCATGAGTTTCTAGGAACTGCACACTCCTGGGGCAACCCTGCCGCGGGAGAAATACCGCGTGCCCTGAGAACGTCCTACTCCAGGCAGTGTGACTGCGCACGAAGGGTTTATACCGCACACCGAGAAGAGGGAGCCAGAATGGGAAATACTCTCTGGCAAGTAAGAAAAGGGAAAAGGAAATGAAGGAAAGAGATGGGGGAGCCCAGAAAGACGCGGGAGAGGAAACAAAAAGGAGAAGGGAGACAGAAAAAAGAAATGACAGGCAGGAGAGGCGCGCCGAGGAGAGCGCAGGCCGTGGCGAGACCCCGGGACAAGGCCGGGCCGCGGCTTCTGCACGCCAGGCTTCTCCCCTGCCCCGAGCAGCGGCGAGGGCCGCACGGGACTGTCCCCTACTGGCCCCGCGAATCTGGGCCTTGCTCCCAGTCCGGTGGGGCGGACCTGGGTGCAAAGGCCTCCGCGCGCGCTTTCTCTCCCTGCTCCCTGGGACCGGGAGGCGGGGCAGGACAGGGGTGGGGAGGCCCCCGGGGGCGCGCGCCAGTCCGGGACTGTTTGGGTGCTCTGGACCAGGCTTTCCAGCTCGCCGGGCCTGACCTGTCAGGCGGATTATCTTCGAGGGAGATTAATAGGGGAGGCGGGCTGCAATAATAATCGTTTTGTTTGATGTGACAACTCTGATAGGCGTTGATTTACTTACAAACTGATAGGCTTTTAATTGAGCGCCTCCGCCGAGCCCGAGATGAAAGGGAAGCGGCGGTGAAAGGCGGCCCGCCTGCCCTCCGGCCTCAATACTGATTAGCCATCTCGACAGTGAATAGTTCAAGGCATTTTCAAACTTTTTTCCTCAGCTCTCTCCCCTTCCTTCTCCTCCTCCCACCCCCTCCTCCAATGTCTGCCTTGCCCACTCCTTTTTTAGAGAAAACAAATCATTTCCATTGTGTGCAAATAAAATCCGCAGGACATCCAAGCCAACCGCTGCTGGGGGTTGGAGGCTTCAGGCCTGGCGCAGAGTAATTAATGGTCCCCACCCCCGGACCCGCGCGGCCTTCGGGGGTTTGGCCTCCTGCGCGAGGTGCGCAGGCTCGGACGCTGGCGCCTCCCAAAAGCCCCGGGCGTGCAGGCCCCCAGGCGCCCCCAAGCGCTCGGACCCTCGGAGTGGAGTTTTGAGAAAAGCAAACGCACGCTGACCACTACCCGCACCCACGCAGCACACCGCAGCCCTACGAGCGTGTGCGGCCACATCGGGGAACGCGGGAGCCACTGCCCGCCCCCCCCCACCCCCCCCCCACCCCCCGGCTTCAGGTGCTGAGGCTGCCTCCCCTGAGCCGCCGGCGTAGTAAGATGCTGGAATTAGAGGAGAGGGGGAAGAGCTGAGTCTGGAGGCTGGGGAGGGAGGGGAGGGACGCCCTTGGCTGTGTCACCCCCAGCCCTGCCGCAGCCCCCAGAATTTCAGTGCCTGGGCCTCGCGGGGAGGCCGCGGCTACAGCGGCCCAAAGCTGGGCTCGCGGCGTTGGGAGCACTACCATTGGTTGGGTCGACACCTAGACGGCCGCGCACTCAGTGACCAGGCACACATGGGCACACCCGAAGGGTAAGAGCGGCTTCACAGACGCGCTGCCCCGCAGAGACAGCGTAGGACTGTCCCGCCCTCCGAAACGCGCACCTGGGACTCGCTCCCCGGAGACCAGACCACCTGTACAGCGTGGGGCCTCGCCACTCGCTCGCCGACTGACCTTCCTCAGATGTCGCACGGACACTACAAACCCCCTTGAATGCAGGTGTGCTCTTACACACTCACATTGACAAACACCAGCCCCAAACACACACCGCCTCATTCCCCTCTTCTCTCCAAATGAGCTTCAGTCAAGTTACCATCTCATGAAGTTTACCAACCCAAAGAATCAAGGGATAAAATCCAAACGCAGAAAAAGAATGCCTAGGAGCAAATTCTAAAACTCACCCCAGAAAGTTCTCGGAACCCTTGCGGAGTGGGAGACAGAGAAAGAATTGGGGGAGGGGAGTGAGGTGGGGAAGGGGAGTGAGATGGGCCAAGAGGAGAGGGCGAGCACGCCGAGGGCAGGTTCTAGCCCCGACCGCGCGCGTACCCAGCTCAGCCCCGGGTGCGCGCCGGTCGAAACCGGGTCTCCAGGCTCGGCCCCCGCCCCCCGCGCGGGCACAGACTGGCTACCGACTCCCAGAGCTCCCAGCTCCACCATTTATCAAAAGGACTTGACAACAAAAGAAGAGCCGGGGCGGAAAAGCGGAGGAGGGGAGATTCAAAGTCTTCCAAGTCGTTCCGAGGAAGGGGGTGTGTCGTCCTCACCCACCCACCCCCTCATAATTTCTGCGAGTTTCTGGAGGAGACCCTCGAACCCGCTCCAGACGCTATCAGAGCCCCGATAACTCACGCAGCGCCACAGGCATGCATACACACTGGGCACCCAGGTCCAGGTACCCGGTGGCATGCACAGCGCCTCCCCTTTTCTTCCCAAACAACTCGAGTGACGGTGCAAATCGAGGGGAACGCGGCAGTCCCGCTCCGCTTCCCTGGAAGAATCCGCGTTCCCACAGGCAGCCGCCTCCTCCCTCTCTCGCTCCTTCCCTTGGCTCTCCCAGCGCAGGTCGTTCCGACTCGGCGTTCCAATAAATTCTCGAGAGCAGCCCCAAGTGACCCTGGCTCCCCAGCCTACGGGGATGGCGGCAGGTGGGAGAAGGTCGGGAAGGGGGCATGAGTGGGCCTGAGACGTTTCTCCCCCATACACCCATGGCCAGGCCTCTTCTTCGCAGCCTCTCAGCCCTGGTTACGACCCGAGGGGGTCAAAGAATTGAGGCGAGGTTTACCCCACCATTGACCTCCAGGATTCGAGGTTCCTTGGTGGTGTGGCTCTTAGAAGTCTCCGAGTTTGGGGTTAGGGAACTACGGAGGGTGGCAGCCTGACCTCCGCAAGCTACACGCCCCCCCCCCGGGGACTAGCGGCGGCGGGGTGGGGTGGAGGGAATCTCCCGTGTTAGACGTTGCCGCCGCTGGTCTCAGGTACCCGGAGCCGCGCCCGAACTCCGCGACCCGAACAGACCGAAGCCCCCAGAGGTGGAAGGGCGTCTCTCCGACAACGAGAGGGCAGGCGCGCACTCCAGGCCTGCGCACCCCTCTCGGCGCCCTGGGCGCACCTGCGCACTTTACTCTCGCTATTCATTTTCCTGACACCGTGCGCCTCTTTCCCCTCTTTCATTCTTTTTCTTAGAGCCCCCATCCCACCCCACCCCCATCCCAGGAGGCCGCTCCTCCTTTCCCCTCCTCCAGTTCCCTCTCGATCTCTTCCTTCCTCTCCGTCTCTCCCTCTCTCTTTTTCCCTTCAAGTCGCACCCGCCTTGTAATCAGCAACAAAAGCTGACATAAATCACGGGAGGATTGACAAGAGCTGACAAATAACTGATTGATTGCGGTCGAGGAACATTGACAATTGATGGAGGGGTGGAGATGCCCAAAGAACGGGGGGAGGGAGGAAAAGAGGGTGGAATGGGAGAGTAAGAATGGGGGGTTGGGGGAGAGACTGAGTGTGAAACAGAGGAAACATGTGATCCCCGCTGCTGCCCCAATCTACGCGTCCCCGGGCGTCACGTGGCCGGGAAGGGCGGAGAGCCCAGCGCGCATCGCGGTGTTGAGCCGCCGCCGCTGCGACTGCCCATCTAGCTTCTGGTTTCTCCGCCGCGGAATCTGAGGAAATCAGAGCGGGCGGGCGGGCGGGCTTCTTCCAGCTCCGGCTCCCCCACCTTGCCTTCTTACCCTGGTGGCCGCGCTGCGCCGCGCGGGATCTCGATTACTGCGAAGGAGAAAACACTGGGTGTGCGGGTTCCTTTAGCCCCTGGAGTTGACAGTCCGGCCGGTGTCCACACTCCCACTGGTGCTCCTTCTGGACACCCCCGCAGTCTGTTCCTCACGCGCACCCCCCTCCAAAAGAAGGTTTCAGTTTATTTTCGAGCTGGGGAAAGGAAGAACGACGAGGAGGAAAAAAGAGGGAGGCGGCGGATGGCAAACGTAGAATAAATGTCCATCTCGTCCTCGGAGCGAAATCGAGGGAGGGGACACACGGGGGGGCGGGCGGCGAAGAGGGAGCTGCCCATTAAAACCAGCTCTGAGAGTCCTGGCAGCGGCGGCGGCGGCGGCGGCGCGGGACGCGTCACATCCCCTTGACCCTCCAATCACCTCGGGCTCCCATTTGATTGGAAGGCGGCAAAGGCTTTAATCTCCCCCTCGGTGCAGCTGCTTTTGAAGTGAGTTTCCTCGCCAGAGCCCCGGCTGGACACGCAGCGGCTCACATCGCAGAGCGCAGCGTCGGCGCGGGGCCGTGAGAGCGCAGCGCAGGGGAGCAGCCCCAGGCGGACACCGCGAGCCGCCCGGCACTCCCGCAGTCCAGCCGGCTCCTCCAGCCCGGCCACGGCTCCGCTGCGGGCCACCCAGGATTACTCGCGTCTGGCTCCAGGCGCCGAGAAGGCGCGCTGGGCGCCCGTGGCCGCCGCGCCAGCTCCTCCTCCTCCTCCCGCTGCTCCTGCTCCCCGGGCGAGCGCGCAGCCCCGAGCCCGCCCCGCGCCTCCCGGAGCCCTCCCCCCCGCTGCTCCCATGCGCGCGGGTGGGTCATGAGCACAGCGCCCTCGCTTTCTGCCCTAAGAAGCAGTAAGCACAGCGGCGGCGGCGGAGGCGGTGCGGACCCTGCCTGGACCAGCGCGCTCTCTGGAAATAGCTCCGGCCCCGGCCCAGGCTCGTCCCCGGCCGGCAGCACCAAGCCTTTTGTGCACGCCGTGCCTCCCTCTGACCCCCTGCGCCAGGCCAACCGCCTGCCAATCAAGGTGCTGAAGATGCTGACGGCACGAACTGGCCACATTTTGCACCCCGAGTACCTGCAGCCCCTGCCTTCCACGCCCGTCAGCCCCATCGAGGTAAGGACCCTCTGGATCGCACTGGGACCACTACCCTGGTTGCCACCCTAGGGCTTTCTTTTTCTCGGCATGTGGGCGGGGGTGGGGGAGTCGGAGTGATTCAGCTCCCGAATGGGGGAAGAGGCTACTGCTTCCGTACCTCAAAACTAGGGCGGAAAAGGGGGAGGAAGTGGAATGGGGCGTGAATGCTAGGAAGCAAGGCTGCAAATACTTGTTTCTCCTTTTGATATGAAAGCCCCTACCCCGACCCAGGCCCCTTCACTCGGCACCGAAGGCAGGCGGAGGTCTGAAATACGGTTTCAAAGTCGCCGTCCTCCGGATCCCCAGAAGGCAGTGTGTGCACACAGCCTCTGAGGCGCCAGCCGCCCAAGCCCTTACTCTGAAGAATTAAGGAGTGTTTGTGGGGAGGGGGTACAGTTCTGGGTCTAGGAATCGAAAACCGAAACGTTTTGCTTTTTAAAAATCTAGTTAGCGCTCAGAGAGGGCAGGAAAGATGCTCCTGGGGGTGGTGGTTGGGCGGGGGAAGCAATCTGCTGCCTTTCCCAAGGGCGAGAATGTTTGTTTGTGAGTGGGTGTTGAAGACGGGGTGCCGCCTAGAATTGTGCCTCGGGGCTGGGAGGATCTTCGTGGGCTGTTGCGGAGAGGCATTTGAACCCCAGAAGCCAGGATTCTAAAGGGTTTCCACTTCTTTCTCTGTGTGACCCCCCCCCCCCCCATCGTCTGACCCCGCAGCTCGATGCCAAGAAGAGCCCGCTGGCGCTGTTGGCTCAAACATGTTCGCAGATCGGGAAGCCCGACCCCTCGCCCTCCTCCAAACTCTCCTCGGTTGCCTCCAACGGGGGCAGCGCGGGCGGTGCCGGCGGCGGCGCCGCGGGCGACAAGGACACCAAATCGGGCCCCCTCAAGCTGAGCGACATCGGCGTGGAGGACAAGTCGAGTTTCAAGCCGTACTCCAAACCCGGCTCGGATAAGAAGGAGCCGGGAGGCGGCGGTGGAGGCGGTGGCGGTGGCGGGGGCGGCGGCGGGGGTGTTTCGGCGGAGAAGTCGGGATTCCGGGTACCGAGCGCCACCTGCCAGCCATTCACGCCCAGGACAGGCAGCCCGAGCTCTAGCGCCTCGGCCTGCTCACCGGGAGGTATGCTGCCCTCGGCCGGGGGTGCCCCGGAGGGCAAGGACGACAAGAAAGACACCGACGTGGGCGGCGGCGGCAAGGGCACCGGGGGCGCCTCGGCCGAAGGGGGACCCACGGGGCTGGCACACGGCCGGATTAGCTGCGGCGGCGGGATTAATGTGGACGTGAACCAGCATCCAGATGGGGGCCCGGGGGGCAAGGCTTTGGGCTCAGACTGCGGCGGTTCATCGGGCTCCAGCTCCGGCTCCGGCCCCAGCGCGCCCACCTCCTCCTCAGTGCTGGGCTCTGGGCTGGTGGCTCCCGTGTCACCCTACAAGCCGGGCCAGACAGTGTTCCCTCTGCCTCCCGCGGGCATGACCTACCCAGGCAGCCTGGCCGGGGCCTACGCCGGCTACCCGCCCCAGTTCTTGCCACACGGCGTGGCACTCGACCCCACCAAGCCAGGCAGCCTAGTGGGGGCGCAGCTGGCGGCGGCCGCGGCCGGGTCTCTGGGCTGCAGTAAGCCGGCCGGCTCCAGCCCCTTGGCCGGAGCGTCTCCGCCGTCCGTGATGACAGCCAGTTTGTGCCGGGACCCGTACTGCCTCAGTTACCACTGCGCTAGCCACCTGGCAGGGGCGGCGGCCGCCAGCGCTTCGTGCGCACATGATCCGGCCGCTGCGGCCGCGGCGCTGAAGTCCGGATACCCCTTGGTGTACCCCACGCACCCGCTGCACGGTGTGCACTCCTCGCTAACGGCCGCCGCGGCTGCTGGCGCCACACCGCCCTCCCTGGCCGGCCACCCCCTCTACCCCTACGGCTTTATGCTCCCTAACGACCCGCTCCCCCACATCTGCAACTGGGTGTCGGCCAACGGGCCGTGCGACAAGCGCTTCGCCACGTCAGAAGAGCTGCTGAGCCACTTGCGGACCCATACGGCATTCCCCGGGACAGACAAACTGCTGTCGGGCTACCCCAGCTCGTCGTCTCTGGCCAGCGCCGCCGCGGCCGCCATGGCTTGCCACATGCACATCCCCACCTCGGGCGCGCCGGGCAGCCCTGGGACGCTGGCGCTGCGCAGCCCCCACCACGCGCTGGGACTCAGCAGCCGCTACCACCCCTACTCCAAGAGCCCGCTTCCCACGCCCGGCGCCCCCGTGCCGGTGCCCGCCGCCACCGGACCCTACTACTCCCCCTACGCCCTCTACGGACAGAGACTGACCACCGCCTCGGCGCTGGGGTATCAGTGAGGGCGGCCGGGAGGGCGAGCGAGGGAGAGGAAGGAGCTGGGGGAGGGGAGGAGCCCAGGGAAGGGCGGGATCACGGCCCAGGCTGCTGACACCCGCGCGTGGGGAGGACTCGGGCCACGAAAGGAAATAAATATATACCGTATCTACCCGACAGCAGCGACCGAGACCCGGTGGGACACTCCCCTTCTCCCCACTCTCACCTCCCCACCCAAACTTTATAAAAGTTGAAAAAATATCGTTTGACTTTTTATAGAAAAAGAAGGAAAAAATAATTGAGAAAGTGTTCATCTGAGGACTGCATCGGTGGACACTGGTATTTATTTATGTTAGCTCCAAGCGGACCCGTGGTTCAAAAGTGCATTATTTAGTTTGAGCTCTGTAGGTAAAAAGGAGGAGGGAAAAAATTTAAAACTTGAGGGTAAAAATGTGGAAAACAAACCCTCCCATCCCTTGTAGATTATAAATAAAAGCAAAACCGCCACAGAACTAGAGGTCTTCTCTTTAATGTTACTTTAAAATTGCTATGATTGTATTGTACGTTATTTAATGTCTGATTGAAACACAAATTTACATGCATGTTTGTTACAAAAAATGAAAAAGTCACAATTTGTCAGCTCTGATTTAAAATTGCAATTATTTTTAAGGTGTATACCATCGAAGAGAATGGGTATTTTTTTGTATGTATTCTGGAAGAAAACAACAAAAAAAAAGGAAAAAAAATTTATTCCAAAACCTCATTTGCCTTATTTTGTTCTTTAAAAGGAACACTTAACTATTTTTAATTTTTAAGTCTACCCGCTGAGAAGGGGACAAGGTTTACGTCATGTACTAAAATAATAGACAATGTATCGCTTTAAAGATTAAAATTCCGTATATTTGATGTATTAAAGGGTTTTACTTCTTCTTATCTTTTTTATTTTTTGGTTAAAGAGAGCATGGCAGTTTCGGCCGCAGTGGGTTCCGGGGCCTCACTGCTACTCCTTCTTCCCGGGACCGTGGCCGAATTTCCGATCGCTTTGTTGTGATTTTCTGGGAGGCAAAGGCGTCGGAAGGGGCGACCAGCCACGAAGTTGGCCTTGGGGAACATAATTATAGAGGATATCTCACTATTTGGAAAGATAGTGTCCCCTGCTATCAATCATTTCGTTTTTATTTCAATCTTCTCGTGGCAGCTGGCTTTTTAAAAGTGAAAGGGGGTGTGTGGCGGGGAACAGGGTTTTTGTTAAATTTCCCTCCTGAGCTTTTTGGGCGTTTGGGTTTCGTTTTGTGCAGAGTGGAGCAGGCTGGGACTCGCCGGCTGGGCCTGGGCCGGGGCCTCGGGGACGTGGGGCTGCGCGCTGCCCCTGCGTTGGCTTCCAAGCCTCCCCTGCCCACGGCAGGCAAGCCGAATACACTGGGAGGCGGAGGGGCGCTAGGGAAACCTGTGTCCCGGGCTGGGAAGGGAACGCCGGGACCCTTTGGTCCCTCGGGGAGAGTGTGTCCTCTTTTCTTCTTCTGGCTGCCCACGGCCTTCTAAACGCTTCCCCTCCCCTAACCCACGCCCCCACCCCTACCGCCGGCTCCTTCCTCCCTCCAGAGTCGGGACCCGGGGCAGGCCGGCGCCACCGCTGCTTTTCCCCGTCCGGGTGGCTCTGCGGCAGGCGCTCTATTCCAGTCCGCGCCGCAGGAGAGCGCACCCGGCCAGGGACCCGGCAAGCCCCTTCAAGTGCGGCCCCAAGAGCGTCCCGGCGCCCAGGCCCGGCCTCTCTGGGGCTATCAGGTGGGCACCTAAGGCTCCGCTCTGCAGAACCGCGGCGGGAGTCTGGGTCCGGGCGCAGCTCCCAGCTCTCCCCAACTTGGGCCGCAGGACAGAGCTGCCCGAAGCGCCGAAGGAAGCACACAGAAAAGAGTCCCAGTCCCTTTTGCGGGGAGGGGGCCGGAGACCCAGCGCCCCCTCCCAGACGCTCCAAGCCTGGGCGCTAGCCCTGGTCCTCCAGCTGGTTGGGAGCTCTGAGCCCAGAGCTCCCTTTCCGGGGATTCCGGGACCATGGAGTCGGGGCTGTGAGAGCGCACCCCAAACTCCCCGCTCCTTGGGGTCAGGCTCTTCTGGGTTCTCTGAGACTCGGGATCCCCTCGGCGCTCAGGTACCCCCGTTGCCTCTGGGGACTCACGGCCGCGCGGAGTCAGCCTTTGGCCTCTCGCCTGCGTCGCACAGCCCGCAGCCCCTGCCGCCATTTGCACCGGGGTTGGTGACTTTGAGATTTTCCACCCTCCTCCTAGGGCCAGCCTCACGGCTGCAGGGCCTTTACCCGGGTTGCATGCAAAGCCACCCTCAGCGACCTCCCGGATGCTGCGGGGAGCGCGCGTGCTGCTGCCTGGAACTGACTTGGTGGGGACTCTGGCTCCGCTGCCGTCTCTGCACCCCCGACCCTGATGTCCGGACGTTGCGAGACCCTGGGAAACGGAGCTGGCGCGGAAGAGGACCCCTGGCCCGCAGCGTCCTCAGACGCCGCGGCCCAGCTCCCACTCTGGTCCCGCCGAGAGAAGCTGGGCTGGGCCTGGTTCCTTGAGAATCCTGGCCAGAGGGCTTGTCAGTCAACCCAGCCTCTCGGACAGACATCCCGCGCCCTGCAGGTGGGAGAGCGGGCGATCGTAGCGGTGCTGCAGCAGGGGTCCCACGCTCCAGTGCCCACGGCTGGGGACCTGAAAGCCAGGCATCTACCACCCTCTCACCAGCAGCAGCCACTCGCTCCTGGCCACTGCGACCCACAAACTGTGCCTCTTTTCCCTAGCGTCTTCGGACAGGGGTCCCTGAGCCACCACACCTTGCCGGCTGGGAAGGACCTAGACATTCCCGTACCCTGGGATTCAGGCCTGGGACCGGCAGGGAGACGAACCTGGGACGTTCGTGCCGTCATGCTTCTTGGTATTTTATCAACACAACCCAAAACCAACGTCCCTTAAAAGTTTGATGAGAACCCTTCCGGGAGCAGCTACACAAAGGCACAGCGTTCCGGTGCTGGGGCGCCCGGGGGTGAGGACAGAAAGGATTCCCCGACGTGTTGGACGGATCCGAGTCACCCCGGGCGCCAGGTAAGTGAAGGGTGGGTGCCAGTATGTGCTGCGCGTCCAGGCCGAGGTGCGAGCCTCCTCGGAGGGACAAATGCCCCTCCCCAATGCGCGCCCCACGACTCTCTCCAGCTTTCTCCCGAGCAGCCGCGGGATCCCAGGCGTGCAGGCGGGCGGCTGGAGCCCGGGCGGAGCGCCACGTGTCCACCAGGCGGCGCTGCAGAGCCCGGCGGAGCAGGAAGGAGCCCTGCAACCCCAGCCAGCGCGCTGGCAGCCGGCTGAGTGGGGATCCCGAGGCCCCGAGCTTCCACTTTCGCGTGGCTTTAGAAGCAGTGTCCAGGAGGCCCCTCCCTGTGGCTCCTCGCCTCTTTTCTCCTGCTGCGAACCGTCTTCCCTGCTCTTCTCCACCCTCTCTGGCTTCTGCCCTTGTTTCCTCCTGGCTCTCTCTTCCTGTCCGGAGGACTGACCCAGGTGTCAGTCCCTTCCCAACCTGGGGAGCTCCCACCCTCAAGGCTCTGACACGTTACCTTGTCTGCCATGCTGAAGCAGTCCCCACACAGGCCTGCATTCATTCACTCCCTCCTTCACTGATTATTTCCTAACGCCTACCCCTTGCCAAGGGCTTTACTCATTCGTGACAGTTTGAGAAACAGAGGCTAAGTCCTGGAGACCAGTGGCAGAGCTGGTGGATAAAGTTCAGGCCTTTCCCCCACCATCCAATCTTATCCCCCTACCTGTCCCTCTGGTGGTGACACTGAGTGACCCTGGTGTCCTGGTGCTGGGTAACTCCGCATAGATGCAAATCAGGGAGGTGTGCCTTGGAGAGAGCTGCCGAAGAAGGACCAGCTTCTGAAATCTGCCACAAGCCTGTGGACCTCTGAGTAAGCACAACTAACACAAATGCGGATGCCTGTCAACACACACACTCACATGTTTGCACACTTTCACTCCTACTTCCACAGAAGCCACACCCCTGCTCTGACTCTGGCACACCTGGTTACGTGTGGCACACACTTATGCTCCGACAGCAGACAGAAGAAGGAAAGATGTGGGCTTGGTCTTTAAGCAGTGAGGAAAGGCAGATAAAAAAGCCTCACTAGATGATGAACTTCTCATGCTTTAGAAAACTCATAAAGCTGGAGCTCCAGCGGCGCAATCGGTTAGCGCATAGTACTTCCGCAGAAAACTCGCGAAAGTTGCCCAGAAGGTGGGACCCATCCCCTGCCAGGTCATCTGCTGGCCTCTGCTGCACATATTGTCTTAGGGTTCCTCACGGAATGCGGCTAGCGGCCTGGTGGTGCTTGGAGTGACTGGAAAACCTAGGCTGACCTGCTCACATCTGTCAGGGGCTATGCCCAACCCATGGGATCCTATATCATCCCACTTAAACTTCACAACAGTTCCATGAGGTCATTAGAATCTTCACCCCATTATGAGACTTAATACCTGGGTGATGAAATAATCTGTACAACACACCTCCATGACACAAGTTTACCCATGTAACAAACCTGCACTTGTACCCTTGAACTTAAAATCATCTTCACCTCGTTTTTCAGATGAGGAAACAGGCTCAGCAGGGGAAAGACACAGGTTTAAGGTCACACAGCTAGTGAGAGAGGGATATAAGCAGGGATTCTCACCTTGGCTGCTCTTGCCTGATGAAGTTTTAAAACAGAACAGTACCTGGGAACCAGAGATGCTGTTCCAGCTAGGGGAGGGTGTGGTGAACATAGCTGGGTTTTCAAAAGGTTTTTGGTGTTATTGTTATTATTTTATTTTGTAACGGAGATTTTCTTTTTTCTTTTTCTTTTTTAATTTAATTTTATTTTTTTGAGACAGAGTCTCGCTCTGTCGCCCAGGCTGGAGTGCAGTGGCTTGATCTCAGCTCATTGCAACCTCCGTCTCCCGGGTTCAAGTAATTCTCCCACCTCAGTCTCCTGAGTAGCTGAAATTACAGGCATGCACCACCATGCCCAGCTAAATTTTTTGTATTTTTAGTAAAGACAGGGTTTCACCATGTTGGTCAGGCTGGTCTCAAACTCCTGACCTCAAGTGATCCGCCCACCTCAGCCTCTTCAAGTGCTGGGATTACAGGCGTGAGCCACTGTGCCCAGTCTATTTATTAATGGAGATTTTCAAACAGAGCAGTAGAATGAATGGTGTAATCGACCCCCATAAACCCATCACCCAGCCTCAACAATGAGCAGCTCATGGGCAACCTTATTTCCTCGCTACCCCCTCCAACTCTATTTTGAAATAATAAAGACACCATTTCACCTCCTCAGTGCTTGTCACTTCCATCTATGGTTTCAACCTATGCTTGGACTGGCTCCCAATCCAGGGCTCATTCCGCTGCCCTACCTGGGTTGAGGCTCGGTGAGCTAAAGCATATTGCTCTCCAGTTCATGCACAGTATAGCTGGATTTGAACCTACTTCTATCAGACCTGGAAGCCAAGCACTTAATCCTACCTGGTGCTGGGAGTCCCCAGAAGTTCCAAGGGTATTAAGGCCTCTGTGCCCAGTGTGACCCAGAGTGAGCCCAGGGGATATCTGGGCTATTAAAAGACTTGAGCCCTGGCTAGGAAATGCCTTAGTTGGGACACTCACAGTACAACAGATATTCCTAGAGTGAGACCAGCATAAAGCCACATGGTGCAGTGGAAAAAGCACAGATTTAGGTTCAGTCTAACCTAACTTTTAGCTCCACCACTGACTCATATCTAAGGGTAAGTCTCTCTTGACCTCAGTTTTCACATCTATGAAATAGGGACATTGATACCAAACTAATAGCGCTATAGTGAGGCTCAAATTAAGTAATAAATTTGAAAATGGCCAACCTCCTGCCTATTTCATACTGGTTCTTAGTAAAGACAAGTTGGTTTCTTTCTTTCCTTTCTCCCAAAAGTCTCATTTCATTTTGACCAGCCCTCTTGCTCAAGAACTTCCAGTGGCTCCCTGTGACCCACTGTCTTAGAGCTTCACTCCACTACCTGGCCATCAGGGTGCCTGTAATCATGGTTCATCCTCTGATCTTGCCTCTGTTTGCCTGATCTACCTCGTGTCTGACCAATCTTCAGAGCTCAAATCCTCTGAAAGCCAGCTAGCCCCCCAGCCCATCCTCTAACACCCTGGTGGATGACACCTATCATACACTCCTTCCCTGGAATACCTTCCTTTTTCCATTTCTACCAAAATGCTCTCAATACTCTCCTCTTCCAGGAAGCCCTCTAGATTTTTCCCCCACCACACACTGATCTTTCCCTCACTTTACGTTCCCTCAGCACTTAATGCAAAGTCAGAGGGTAGAGATACAAAGGCCACTGTACCAGGGACCAGGACACTTGGTTTTGAGCAGTGCCTCTTTATAGTTGTGTGACCATGGACAAGTAAGTCACATGTCCTCTGTGAAGCTTGTCTCCAAAACTGATACAGGGCTGTGCCTACCAGGGTGAACAGCACATTGCCAACAAGAATAAAATTAAAAAGTAGCATGAACTGCACACTTATTAGTACATGCATTCACTTATTCATGTTACTATTACTGTCCCCATTTTACAGGCGATGAAGCTGAATAAAGTAACACTGTGCTGGTCACTGTGCCTGGGATTTTGTCCTCCACCCTCTTTTCCTTATTACCAGCGACACAAAAGTTCTACTTTAGATCTCAGGCCAAGTGTGACCTCCTTCTGGGACCCCCCAGGCCCTTTTTATCAGATTTAATGCCCTTTCCTTTGCTGTATCCTGCCATCATATTCTCTTTATGTTGTCCAGAAAGCCTGGATTCTGGGTTCCTAGGGAGAAGGGATTATCTCCTATACCTACTTCTAATCATGGCAGCTAGCATGGTACCTGGTACATAGTGGGTGTTCAATAAATTAGAAGGAGGGAAGGGAAAGAAAGGAAAGAAGAGAGGGAGGGAGAGAGGAGAAAGCAGAGGAAAGAAAAAAAAACAAAGGGAGGACAAATGTGCATGAATCGGGCATTCCTTGGATAAAATTATGCTTCCAAAGAAGGGAGGGTAGGAGGAAAAGTAGCAGTGGCCTTAGAGGAACTTTGAATGTCTTTGCCTGACGCTCAAAACTCAGAGCCAGGTAAGCTTCCATGCATCAGCTGGAAATAGCATTTGCTGACAATAACAAAGACTCCCAAATAGTGGCTTATGGAAGACAGATAATCTCCCAGACTGGAGGTGGGCAGTCCAGGCTGGGGGGAGCCCTCGGTCACCAGGAACCCAGGGTCCTTCTGTCTTCAGCTCTGCCAGTCCAGGAAGCTTTCATCCTTATGTCATCTCTGAGTCTGAGATGGCTGCTTGAGCTCAGGCACCATCAGCTCATTCTAAACCACAGGAAAAGGAACAAGAGGTAAAACGGACCCTCTCCCTTTGAATGGGTCTTCCTGGAAGCCACACCACTCCTCAGCCTGCACCTCATTGTGTAGAGTTGAGTCACTTGGCCACACATAGCTGTAAGAGAAGCTGGGAAATGTCATGTTTAGTTGGGTACACTGCCACCTCAGATAAACTCAAGGCTGCTATGGACTGAAGTGTGTCCCCAAAAAAATTCATTTGAAGGTCTACACCCCAGTGTAACTGTATTTGGAAATAGGGCTGTTGAGAAGGTAAAGTTAAATGAGGTCATAAAGGTAGAACCTAATCTGGGAGGATTTGTGGCCTTCTAAGAAAAGGAAGAGATACCACCAACCTCCCACCCCCAACCAATGCACAGAAGAAAGGCCATGTAAGAAGGTAGCCATCTAAAAGCCAGGAAGAGAGCCCTCACCAGAAACAGAATCAGCTGGCACCTTGATCTTGGACTTCTAGCGTCCAGAACTGTGAGAATAAATTTCTGTTGTTTAAGCTTATCAGTCTGTGGTATTTTGTCTGGCAGCCCAAGCTGACTAACACAAAGGGCTTTGTTACTAAGAGGGGCAGGAGTAGAAATAGAATATTGGCAGACTCCCCTGCACCCCACGAGTGGGATCACCCAGAGCCAGAGTCAAGAGAGAGCCCTCTTCTTGTTGCCCACCTTCAGTGGGTCATAGCATGGTGACTTCTGCCGTTTAGACATAAATTCTTGTTGATAAAGTGGGCAGGGGTGCTGCTGGAGAAGCCCTCAGAGTTGTAATTCAGAGTTGGTGCAATTCAGTTAAATTTTAGGTGCCTATCAATGTACAATGCAATGATGTAGAGTAGGATTGGCCCTGAGGAGGAAGAGGAGAAGGAGGAGGAGAAGGAGGAGAAGAAGGAGAAGAAGGAGGAGAAGAAGGAGAAGGAGGAAGAGGAGGGGAAAGAGGGAAGAAGAAAGAGGAGAAAAAGGAAGAGGAGGAGGAGGGGAGGAAGTAGAAGAATAATACCGGGAAAGGGAGATGGAAATAAAGAGGAATAAGAAAAAAGGAGAAAATCAAAGCTGCTGGGTGGAAAGGCAGAAGCATATTAAACCTATCTGCCACCTGCTTCCATGTTACTGATTAAAAAAAAAAAAAAAAAAAACCTGAATACAGCCTCCAACCCAAAACGGAGGCAGACCCTGCCTTAAATAATATAGTGTAACTACAGAAGCCTGAAAGAAACAAAATCCAACCATAAAGAAGACAAATGGTGTCACTGAATCATAACAACAGGTGAGCGAGTTTTGTTTTGTTTTGTTTGTTTGAGACGGAGTCTCATTTTGTCACCCAGGCTGGAGTGCAGTGGCACAATCTCAGCTCACTGCAACCTCCTCCTCCCAGGTTCCAGCGATTCTCCTGCCTCAGCCTCCTGAGCAGCTGGGATGATAAGCACGTGCCACCACATCCAGCTAATTTTTGTACTTTTAGTAGAGACGCGGTTTCACCATGTTGGCCAGGCTGGTCTCTAACTCCTGATCTCAAGTGATCTGCCCACCTCAGCCTCCCAAAGTGCTGGGATTACAGAATGAGCCACTGCGCCTGGCCCATGTGAGTTACTTTTAACCCTGCCTCTATGCACCTACAAAGAGGTGGCCCAGGGGATACCTATGCTGGGTCCAAGAGGGCACTGGGAGGAGAGGGAGACTTGCAGAAAAGAAGAGGAGGCCCCTGGGAAACTAGAGGGAGTAAGGAGAATGCAGGAACCAGGAGAGGCACTGAGCATGAATGTGAGCCTTTTGGTTGTCCTGTTGCTGGAAGTTTCCTCCAGCCTTAGGTCTCAACAAGGAAGAGACATCTCAGAGTTCTCGGCTGACTCTCTGTGTCTCTCCATCTCTGCCATTTTTCTTTCATACACTTTACAAACATCTCCTCTCCTCCAAAACCCTTCCGGGGCAATTAGGCAATTCCTAGGGTGTGAGAATTCTACACGTTCCATCCACATCAGCAGTTCTTAAGCCTTTTGTGGGTTGAGGGAAGGATGCAGAAACCACAACCTTTTTTTGACAATTAATGAAAGCTGTGGGCCCTCTTCAAAGAAACGAGTCCACATGCTCAATGTGGGAAACTTAATTTCAAGTAGTTCATGGGCCTGCAGATTTTAAATCCTTGACCTTGAAGGAAATCCAATTTTAAAGATAAAAAAGCAAGGCCTTTGGACATGCCCTGAGGGCCTCTGGGTTTTCCTTTCTAAATTATTCTGACCAATGGGACATTCCAACTACTCTGTGTGATCAACTGTAATAAATAACATTTCTGTCAACTCACCACAGCCCAGTGTACACTTGTGCAACCTCACTGGAACTCTACGAAAGAGGCACTACCATTAGCCCCACTTTATGGATGGGGAAACTGAGGCACAGAGAGGCAAAGTGACTTGCCCAAAACCACACAACCAAGAAGTAGCAGAGCAGGGATTTGTTATAGGTATTAGGCTCCAGGGTCTATTATTCTTGTGCCTTTCACTGTTTGCTACACTGCATAGTGACCTTTACTTCTCTGTACACTGAAGTCACAGATATCTGCCTTTCTCCCCAAATGCAGGTGTCAGACCCCACCCAGTGGTGTGCTGGAATCAGCTCCTACTGGCTCCCAACAGCTATCTGTGCACATTTTTCCCAACTCGTCACTCAGTGATGTTTATGTTAGTAGCTTGAAATCAGCCATAGTAGGAGTATTTACACCACAGCAATGGGCAAGTGCTATAAATGAAAGTTTTCCCAACACCAAAGAACTGTTTGTTCACCATTTACCAGTTCACCACTGGCCCTACCTGTTCTAGTACAAATGACTGCAACCTGCAGATCCAGCTGTCCAGGCCCCGAATCATGGCCCCTCCCTGCTAGTGAGGAGGACTTGGACACGGTCTGCTGTCCCCAGGATTAGCGTGTGGTATATTTAGGGTGAGTGTAATCTTTCTCTCTGACGCCACTGTATGTGGGCCACTTCCAACTGCCCTCAGTACCTCTCCTCTGCTGGAAACCAAGCCTGCTCATGTGGGGTCCTGGACCCCTTCTCCCACATAGATCCAGATCCTTTACACCAGAGGAAACTGAGAACTGTGGGATGATTCTGGCAGCCCATCTGATGCAGAGAGCCCTTGACTGCCTGGAAGCCCCTGAAGTCTGCCATATCTTACCCCTGACATTGTACCCTTGGCTATAGGCACCTGCCAGTAGATCTGGTTTAACCCAGCCACTTTGGGGTTAGCAAACAGCCAGCTCCTCACCCTCACCCCACTGGACACCAGCCCTGCTCCCTCTCCTCCACCTTCTGGGGGCACCCAGCAAAACCCAGCTCTAACTCAACTCAGTTGTGACAAGGCACATCCTCTGACCCTTGTCCATAGGGAAACCTCCATCTGACAGCAAGGATTCCAGTGGACCAGGCCTAGTGTGAAACATGCCCTGATCCACTCTTACCAGACAGAGTATCAGGAAAGAAATTGGAATTATGATTATCGATACCATTTAGTGAGCACTTTATTTATGCCAAATACTATATGTAGTGCTTTCTCTATATTATCTTTTTATGTCCTCACAAGACCTCTAGGAGATAAGTAGCTACAGTAAACTCATGTTACAAAAGAGAAAACTGAGTCTCAGAGAGGTTAAGCAATATGCCTGAAGTCCCACAGCTAAAAAGTGGTGGGGCTGAAATTCAAAGCTGGGTCTGTCTCATTCTAAAGCCCTTGCCAATAAAACCTGTGCACTTCCACTCACAGAGTCTGCACTCAGAGCAAACAGAATCTTCACAGCTGCTCCTTCCCCAGGCCCTAGGGAAGTGTGAGGAGGGCAGCACCCCTCAGTTACTCCGGGATTCTCTGAGGAAGCCCTCAAGGCCAGAGGGAAGACAACCCTGATCACCTGCAGCAAGAACAGTGCCCAGACAGAGTTGTGAGCCTCCAGCCATGGAAAGTGAGTGTTCACTGGCAAGCACATATTGAGCATCTACTGCATACACAGCATTATCTTAGGCGTGGAGGCAATGGGAAGATGACCGGGACATGGTCTCTGCCCTCAAATAACTTACTGTCCAGTCTAGTGGGTCATAGAGACAATTGTTGCCTTAAGGCAGGCTGTGATGAGGGATATAATCAGTGGAGGCCCAGGATGAACTCCAATAGGAACACGTGAAAGTCATCAGGGAGGAGACAGCACTTGATCTGGGCTTGGATGATGAGTAGGCATTTGATGGCTAGAAAACGGCAGATTTGGGGATCCAGGAGGAAGGACCAGCAGGATCAAAGGGATGGAAGCAGGAAAGATGGTGTCTTGTTCTTCAATAAGCAATAGGGAGCCATTGGAGGTCTTTGAGCAGAGGAAGAACATTATGGGATGGAACAATGAGAGACTGGATATAAAGAAACCAATGTGGAGGTCTTGTAGTTAAGAAGGAGAAAGTGAGAGCTGGAAGCAAGGGAGAAGCTGCAGGACAGGCACAGCAAGGACAGTTCCAGGGGGCAGGGAGAAGGCAGAATGAATGGACTGTACCTGGTGAATGGCTGAACTAGAATGGACAGCAGGAGGGCGAAGAAGATCCTGAGGTCTTTAGACTCAGGTATTGGGCTACGCAATGGTAAAACAAATACAGGGACTTAAATCAGAAAGAAGTTTCTCTCTCAGGTAATGGTCTCTGTGGCTACTTTGCTTCATGATATCATTCAGGGGCCCAGGTTCTTTCCATCTTGGAGCTCCTTTGTCCCCTAGGATATTGTGCTCATTCTTGTGATCAAATCTGGGTATATTCCAGTCACAGAAGGGTAGAGGGAGGAAGAAGTGCACAGTGTCCTTTCAAACAGGTGAGAAAGAAGTTGCTTATAGTCACATGGCTACACCCAGCTTCAAGAGAGGCTGTAAAATGTAGTTCTGGCTTCATCTCCAGTCTCTCATTTTTCCATGTATCAGGGGAAATGGGGGAATGGATGGAGTAGAACCCATGCCTGGGTACTCGGAAGAAATTCTAGAGGGAGAGCAGGCTTTGGTAGGGAGGTAGAGTTTTATATGGCTTGAGTTTCTGATGCCTGCATTGGGTCAGGGCTGGAGCTGTAAATTTGTGAATTGTATACAGAGAAGAGAAAGCTGAAACCTGGGTGAGTGATGTGTACCCAAGGAGAGAAAAACAGAAGAAGAAAGCTAGAGTAAGGGTGGAGGCTGAAACTCATGAGGAAGGCTTATGAAGAGCAGTCATTCTGCCAGTTGTATTTTCCAGTCGTTGGTGCCACCAATATATCCCATCTACTCTTCTCACACTATGGAGCTGACACTCCTTCCTCGACAGATGGGGTCTATGTTCCCTCCCCATGAATCTGGGAAGGTGGGCAGGCCTGTGGTTGGAGTGGAAGTGATGCTATGGGACTTGCAAGGCTAAATTGTAACCAGTGAAACAGTTTCCTCTGGACATGTGCACCCCTGGGACCCAGTCATCATGCTGTGAGGAAGCCGTGCAGCCACAGGACAGGCCGCATGGGAGTGTTCTGGCCAACAGCCCCAGCTGAAGCCCCAGCCAACAGCAGTGTCAACTGCCAGCCACGTGAGTGAACGAGGCTCAGACAACTCCTGGCCCAGCCTTTGGGCTGCCCCAGCTGACCAAAATGGAGTGGAGCAAGATGAGCCCTCCCCACTAAGCCTCACCTAAATTGCCAATTTGTGAATAAAATAAAAGTTGGACTTGTTTTTAAGCCCCTTGATTTGAGACTCTTTTTCTTGTAGCAGTAGATAACTGAGACAGGCCAGAATCCCTTTTCCCATCCCAAGAGAATGATCCCAGCCATACAGAAGAGGGGTGACCTGGGTGACCGTCCTGTGTGTCTCCTGATTGGCCTTTCTCCAGCCATAGCAAGTCCCTCTATCCATGTTTCTCGTTCTCAGCTCACTGCCTTGCTGGTCTCTGGATCCCTAAGAAGGCCACCTCTTTATCCCTCCCCTAGGCTCTGCCTTTGGCTTGGCCCCATAGGGAACCCCCTCAAAAGGACATTCCCAGCTCCCCATCCCTCATCTATCTCCATCTCGAGAGGGGTGGTCTGGCAGAGAACTGGGAGGATAGCATGGGGTCTTAGCACCAAGGACAGAAAGGTGTCCGAGCTCCCTTTGAGTATCTGTGTGAGGAAGAACATCAGACTTGGAGAGGCAGAGGGATGAAGGTTAGCGAGGAAGACTCTGAGATCAACTGGCAGGCCCAGGGGGCTGAGGACAGGGAGGTGGCCAGAGGTCTCGTGTCCTGTAGGGACATTGCCAGTCCTGTAGGGACAGGAGACCTCAGAGGAAAACTGGCTCAAGAGGGAATGTGGCCCCAGTGTGGGGACTCAGGGTTCCTCAAACTCAGCATGCCCCCAACCAGGTGGGGGCTTTGGGGAGGTGTGCAGGGCTCCATTGCCAGTGCATCATTTGGGTGCTGGGCTGCAGGGCTGTGTCCCTACTAGGGGCCTGGCTGGGTAGCTACCCAGCTAGGGGCCAGGAGTGAGGATGTGGCAAGGCCCAGGAGTGAGGATGTGGCACTTGTCTTGATGTAAGAGTGCTACTTGACCTATCTCTGAATGTGGCATGGGGCTATCTGTGGGGGCCTGGCTGTGATGGGAGACAAATTTACTTTTGGACAAGCCCAAGTGACACTATATGTGTATATGAGTGTGTGCTTCTGCCTGTGTGAGTCCATATGGAAAAGTGTGTATGAGTGTGTGTGTTGGTGTTTGTGAATTTGTATGCGATCATATATGTGAGTTCGTGGGTTTATGTGTGTTGTGTGAGTATGTGGGTGCATGTGTGAGATTATCAGTGTGTGTATGTGCATGTGTGTGTGTGTCTGTCTGCACCATCACCAGGAGGGAGGGAGAAAGAGGGGCTGGAATCCAGGGCCCTCAATGTCCTCAGACAGGATCACCCACCACACAGAGCAGACCGTGTCCCCTGCCCCACATCTCCCAGGACCTGAGCTGAGGTCTGCCTTGGGAGCAAGCCCCACAGGCCTTACAGTCCCCACAGGAACCAGACTGGTCCTAAACTTCCATCACAGCTCCAGAGCACCTCCTTCTGGAGGCTTTGAGGTCTCCTAATCACCTTTGAAGAACGGACTGATGACTACACACCCTGAGAGTTCAGCACAAGGACTAGTGCCTGCCAGGGCAAGGGTCTGGCCATTGATCAAATAGCTGGCATGCTGATTGACTAATAGATTAATTAAACAGCCAACAGATTGCCAGACCAATGACTGATGGACACAGACTGGCAGCCCCCCGATTGAGGACAGGGTTTGTACCTGGTGTCTCTTTATCCCCACTAACTTAGCACAGGGCTGGCTCATTCATGTTCAGTGAATGGCTGATCAATGAACAGATAGCAAATGAAATGGCGGAGTGAGAAGTATCTGAGCACCTGGCCAAGGGCCCAGGGATGTGAGTCGTTAGTTGATTTAACTACCAAAGAGCTGATTGAGTGACTAAGTGACCAGGAGACTGAGCGGCTGAGTCACAAAATGACTCTGAGATTGCCTGGGTGAGAGTATGACTGGGCGGCCCACAGACCTCAGGAAATGCTGGGGTCTGAGGGGCAGAGATTGCAGTCACCAATACATGCTCAGGTGGGATGACCTCTGCCCTGGGAGACCCTGGAGGTCTGAAAACTCCAGAAAAGAAAGCAGAAGTTGGGGAAAGCTCAGGCAAGAGGAGCTGGAACCTTAGAGGAAGAGGATTGGACCTGTGGCAGACATCAGGAGGAATGGGGGCTGAGGAGCACCGTAGAATAGAGCTTGCTGCTCAGAGAGTTCTAGTTTTACACCAGCCCTAAATGGATGGGTGCTCTGTCAAGAGGTTGCAAGGTGTGTGCTGGGATGGGGAAGAATCCATTCGAGAAAAATCATGAGGACTCATGTGTAAAAGCCCAACCTTCTCCCAGGTTACATGATGAGGACCATGAGCCCTTGGGACTTCCAACGCAGTGTCATGACATCAAGAGCAAGTCAAGAGCTGCAGCCACAGCTGAACCTTCAACCAGAGAATCCAGAACAGTGTGTTAGGAAGCCTAGGGGAAGAAAGGCAGATATCAGTAAAGAAGGATGCAGGCTGAACAGTGCTGGTCCTGAATTGCCCTGGAAGAGAGAGATCATGCATCCCTAGAACATGAGGTCAGAGGAGGAAGTAAACTGGACCAGTGGCACCAGCTCTCAGAGAAAGAAGAGGCTCCATAGGCAGTTCTTACCAAGAAGATGTCGATTCCATTCTCCAACACCCACTACTGAATTCTGCAAGGATTTGGGAGTCTTCTTGAAGGGCTGACACACGAGATTCTGAGAGAGCAGCTGGATAATATACAGCTTTTGCAGCAGCATATTTTGAGAGCTTTCTAGAGAAAAGAGAGAAAACCACTTTTGATCCAGCAGAATGGGGGACTCAGGTAGAAGACCGCTTCTAGAACAGCCATGTATTCGAGGAGCAAGAACCACCTGAGAAATGTGATCCTAAACAAGAAAACTCCCCGATATCTGGGAAGGAGGAAGAGACACCAGTCACCATCTTATACTCTTCTGAGGAAGATAAGGAAAAAGAAGAGGTTGCTGCTGTCAAAATCCAAGCTGCCTTCTGGGGACACATAGCCAGAGAGGAGGTAAGGAGAATGGAAACAGATAGTCTCCAACTTGAGGAAATAGAGGACAACAAGTGAGGACACTGGTTTCACCTCCAGGAAACATGAAAAATAATCCAAATCCATCAGCCTTGTTGTTGTTTTCATTTTTTCCTTAGTAAGGAAGATTTGATGTTGTGAAATAACATTTGTTGCTGTTGTGAAAATCTGTCATGAGCATTTGTTTAATTAAACATACCATTGAAACATGAAGAAAAAAAAAGTATGACTCCCTCATACTTCAAGGGAGTATTTGACTACCATCATTTTGGCTCATGGCTGAACCGAATTACGGGTTTGTTTATTAGAATTGGGTTCTGTAGGCTGGGTGTGGTGGCTCACGCCTATAACCTCAGCACTTTGGGAGGCCAAGGCAAATGGATCACTTGAGGTCAAGAGTTCGAGACTAGCCTGGTCGACATGGTAAAACCCTGTCTCTACCAAAAAAAAAAACAATTAGTTGAGCATGGTGGCTCATGCCTGTAGTCTCAGCTACTCGGTACTCGGGAGGCTTAGATGAGAGAATCACTTGAACCCAGGAAGCGGAGGTTGCAGTAAGCAGAGATCATGCCACTGTACTCGAGCCTGGGCCACCAAGGGAGACCCTGTCTCAAAAAAAAAAAAAAAAAGAAAAAGAGAAGAAGAAGAATTAGGTTCTGTGGCAAGTGACAGAAAATGAAAATAACTCTCTTTATCCATTTGTCCCCCGACTGCACACACACACATACACACAACTGAAATCTAGAGGCAGACAGCCCAGGATTGGCATGGCAAATTCATAAAGTTATCAGAGACTCAAAGTTCTTCTACTTTGTTGCTCAACTATCCTCTTCACATGGTCCATACTGGTTGCATGAGTGCCAGCTGTCACACCTGCCTCTCAGCCAACAGGAATAAGAAGAGAAAAGTGTACCCCTTCCCTTTAAGAACACATCCCAGGCCACGCACAGTGGCTCAGCCTGTAATTCCAAAACTTTGGAAGGCTGAGGTGGGGGATTGTAAGCCAGCAGTTTGACACCAGCCCGGGAAACATTGTGAGATCGCATCTTTACAAAAATTACCAAAAAAAAATTAGCCAGGCATGGTGGTATGTGCCTGTAGTCCCAGCTACTGGGGAGGTTGAGTGGGAGAATTGCTTCATCCTGGGAGGTTGAGGCTACAGTGGCCTGTGATGGCACCACTGCACTTCAACCTAGGCAACAGAGCAAGACCCTGTCTCAAAGAAAACAAAATAAAAACAAACAAGCAAACAAAAATCACGCATGCACATCCCAGAAGTTGCCACAACTGTTCCTCTTACATCTTATTGGCCAGAATTCGGTCACATGACCCACCGAGCTACAAGAGAGGCTGGATAATGCAGTCTTTATTTTGTTAAAATCAATTACAAATCAGGGTTTCATTACAGGAAAAAGAAAGAATGGAGATTGGAGGGCCTGGATTTCTTTCCAGGTTGGAGTGATCGTGTGGGATTTTCATAAAGAAACTATAATTTCAGCTGCACTGAATAATTCCAGGGAATGCCATCATGCAATTCAAGGTCTGTATGGTCACTGCCATAAGGGGCTCATGATGGGTTCTTGTTAGTGGGTGCAGGCACTTGAGGACCAAGTGTCAAGTTCAGAGGTAAAATTGCATGGAGCTTTGAAACAGTATTACCTCTTCTGCAGAATTTTCAGGGGCCACATTTTTCCCCTTTATCCCTTGGTATCTTAGGGACATTCTGAGCTGAGATGCAGAGAAGCCACCTTTGCTCTTTGAAATGATTGCTTTCTATTTCCAAAGGCCGAGTCTTGAGGAAGCAGTTTCACATCCTCTTTGATTTTGCTCACTGCAAAATCTTACTAAAGTTTCCACTCGAGACCTGGCCTCAGTGCCCCTCATTATTGCTGATCCTAAATCCTTCCCAGACAGGGCCCATTCGGGGTTACCGGCTTTAATTCTGGAGCCAGAAGCAGAAATCCTGAAAATGTGCCCTCCTCACCCTGAGTCATTAGAGCCTGCTTCAGTGGCTTATAGGTACCACGCCCAGCTCCAGGCCCCCATTGCCTGGGTTCAAACTCCAGCTCTGTAGCTGGCTGGCTGTGTGACCTTGGGCATGTTGCTCCCTGAGCCTCAGTTTCCTCATCTGTAACATAGGATGAGAATAATAGTCCCAACCTCCCAGGGTTACATAACTGGGGAGAACAGGACCTGGCAGGTGGTAAGCGCTCTAAACCTCTTAGGTATTCTGGAAATGGAGACAGTCATTTCAGGCCTGTGTTAAATCTGCCTCCCCAGTCTTCCAAGGGGTAAGTGGCCCCGCCTTTTCCATCTCTGTTTTCTTCCCCCCTCCCTCATGCACTGAAGGGAAAGTCTCTACTGCCAGGTCAGTCTGGGCACAGGGTTGGCATCGAGTGAGCAGGTCTGGTTCACACACTTCTATTCTAACCCATGTTACCAGGCACTCTCTTCCCTCCACTTCAGCCACTTCCCACCCAGAGGTGCTGAGCAGGCCATGCTGTGAGTGTGTGGTGTGCACCCCCTCCCACCCCGCTTGGAAGAAGCACGGGACGAGGATCCTCTGCCCACCTTATATTCGGACAGCCTCTGTCCTATAGCAAAGGATCACAGGGCAAAAATGAAATTTGTGTCCACGCTTCCCTCTGGTTCCTCGAGTGTCACTTTTCTGCGTATTTATGATAATCATTCCTGCAACAAAAACAGTGACTTCACTGTCTAAATAATAAGGTAATTTGTTACAGCTAATTACTCAAGGACTTCCTTAATCTCACTCAATTAAAAGATCCAAGAGGATTCCTGCCCCCTCTCATTCCAGTGTTCCTGAAGATCCCCCTAATGTATTCTGGATCACAGATTAGTGGGGAGCCAAGAAAGGTCCGTGCTGGGCAGAACTGCTAAAATCCATCCCAGCAACGTGAAGCAGTGATTTATTGTGACATGGAATGTGGGACATTTCCCCAGCTTTTGTGATTGTGGTAATGAAGCTGTAAACCAAATAGCATGAAATGAGGCAAGGCCTTACAATTTAATCAGCTCGTAAACAGATCTACTGCATCAAGCAAATGACATTATTATCCATCCGAAGTAAATCATGCTAATCTCGGGAGATAAAATCAACATCGTTAATGGTCACATGTCATATTCATCAACACTAAACCATCCCCTTTGACAGATTAATCCTAACTACAGCTCCCAGGATGTATGGTAATAGGGCTTGTAGCATGCATTTCACTCCGCGCCAGGCTAACCAGCACTCTTAGGCTGCTATTACAAATAATTTTTTTATTGATTTACATATTTTAAAATGCATTTAAGGTGAGGCACCATTAAAAACCCTGTCACCAGCCCATATTTCTTTCCTACATTCCCAGACTTTATTAATAGGAACGGGAAGACAAACACAGTAAGCCTTATAAATACTTTGTTTAGGCACTGTTAGGGGTAATTAAGATCAGAACTGAGGTTCGGGGGGTGTGGAGAGGCACAGGTGAGGAACAGACGGGGTGGTAGGAAATAGGGACCCTCTTGTGGTTCAGGAATAAAGGAAATTGCAGCTTCTTTTGCTTCCTGTTTTCCCTAGAGGTGCCAGGGAGAAAGCGAATAAATTGCCCCCAAAATTTGCTTGTGGGGCCTTCCCTCTTTCCCTTTCTGTCACATCCTACGTCCACCCCATCAACTCAGCCTTATGGTGTGTGCATCTGTGCTTGTGTTCTGGTCCCTGTATCCTGCCTGCTGACTTCGAACGCCAAATGTATTTATTTATCATGAGGCTGACCTAGGATGAATGCTCCCGGAAAAGTGTCCACTATTCAAAATGTCACTTCCCCTCAACAGGCTGTGCATTATATTGACAGGCACACTTTCAGAGGCCTCTGAATGACGAGGATGGATGGAGGGCTGCCGCAGCAGAGGGCACTGCTGCCTGGGCTGAGGGAGGGAGGGAGGAGTGAGTGGGTCATGGATAAGTGCGGAGTGGGTGGGTGCCCAGATTATCTACGCTCTCCCCCAGGAAGCATAAGCCATGGGAGCTGAGACAGTGACCAGAGATGCAAGCTGGAGACCACCAGGGCTGTGGTGCCTGGTGGGGAGCAGATAGTGGCCCACCTTCACCCAGCCACCCTTCTGATGGGCACAATCGAGGAGCTTCCTGCCCATCTGTGAAGCCAGTTGGGGGTCAGGGGTGGAAAAGAAGGGGTTTTCCTTTTTCTGAGTGACAGCAAGGAGGATAACGGTCTGTTATGGTTTGGATCTGTGTCCTCACCCTAATCTCATGTTGAAATGTAATCCCCAATGCTGGAGGTGGGGCCTGATGGGAGGTGATAAGATCATGAGGGTGGTTTCTCATGGTTTAACACAATCCCTCCCCACCTGCCGCCCACCCCCGCCACCCAGAATAGTGAATTCTCGTGAGATCTCACTATCTCATGAGACAGTTGTTTAAAAGTGTGTGGAACCTCCCTCCTCTCTCTCTTCCTCCTGCTCTGGCCACGTAAGATGTACCTGCTTACCCTTCACCTTCCACCGTGATCGTAAGTTTCCTGAGGCCTCCCCAGAGACAGAAGCTGCTATGCTTCCCGTGCAGCCTGCAAAACTGTGAGCCAGTGAAACTTCTTTTCTTTATAAATTACCCACTCTCAGGCATTTCTTTATAGCGATGCAAGAATGGACTAATACAGTGTCCCAGGACCACCACGTGTGGCCATGCAGACCTCGCATTGCACGATGGCATTCCCTGGAATTATTCCATGCAGCAACCCTGGGATTACAGTTTCTTTACAAAAATCCCACATGCCCACTTCAACCTGGATAGAAATGAGGGAAGCAGATGGATTCCCCAAAAGGACCTATTGAACTCAATAGAGGCACCTCTCTTGATGCACTAAAAAGACCTCACCTCAGCTTATATGGACTGAGGTAGAACCCAGATGCTTCCCGACACCCGATGCATGTGTCACATAGCCCACCAACTGCCAGGATTTATTTCAGAATGGGACCCTGAGAAAGTCCCCAGCCCAGGTCTGTTTTGTAAAATTGCAGCTATCGATTAGACCAACAAATGAAATAAAGCAGAGAGTAAATTAACTTCAGGGTTTAGGTGGTGACAAGTTCAAGTGGCTGGAACCCACTGAGCTCTATAAGAAACTCTGGAGATTCTGTGTCCTGGGCTTTCCATGATCCTTCCTAAGAGCCCTAGAGGTTACCTTGTCACTGGGTGCCTGAAAGGCCCAGGAAAGGCCCTTCTCTGGAGCTGCATAGTCTGAGTTAGTATGGTTGAGGGCAGTGGTTCCCAAACTTTAGCCTGAGTCACAATGTCCAGAGGGGGCTTGTGAAGACACAGATTGCTGAGCCCACCCCCAGAGTCTCTTATTCAGTAGGTCTGGGGTGAATCTAGAGGGTTTGCATTTCTAGCAAGCACCCAGGTGATGCTGATGTTGCTGGTCCCAGAACCACACTTTGAGAACACCTGATATGGTTTGGCTCTGTGTCCCCACTCAAATCTCACTTCGAATTGTAATAATCCCCACATGTCAAGGGCAGGACCAGGTGGAGATAATTGAATCGTGGGGCGGTCCCCCATGCTGTTCTTGTGATAATGAGTGAGTTCTCACTGAAGAGCTGGTCATTTCTTAAGGGGCTTCCCCCTTCGCCCGAGGGAAGGTACTCATTCTCTCTCCTGCCACCCTGTGAAGAGATGTCTTCCGCCATGACTGTAAGTTTCCTGAGGCCTCCCCAGCCATGCAGAACTGTGAGTCAATTAAACCTCTTTTCTTTATAAATTACCCAGTCTCAGGTATTTCTCTTTTTTTTTTTTTTTTTTTTTTTGAGACAGTCTCCCTCTGTCACTCAGGCTGGAGTGCAGTGGCATCATCTCAGCTCACTGCATCCTCCACCTCCCAGGTTCAAGCAATTCTCATGCCTCAGCCTCCCAACTAGCTGGAAATATAGGTGCGTGCCACCACACCTGGCTACTTTTTGTATTTTTCATAGAGACAGGGTTTCGCCATGTTGTCCAGGCTGGCTCGAACTCCTGACCTTAAGTGATCCGCCTGCCTCAGCCTCCCAAAGTGCTAGGATTACAGGCATGAGCCACCATGCCCAGTCTCAGGTATTTCTTCATAGCAGCATGAGAATGGACTAATATGACACCTAAGCCAAGGAGGGGTAGGGACACAAGGAAGGAGGTGTAGGTGGGAAACATTGGGCTCCCAGGCACAGATTACAAGCCCAGAGTTGGGTCATGGCAGGAAGCGGAGGTCAGAACAGCAAGTGACATCAGCAGTGGGACTTTACGAAACTTTTAAGTTTCCGGCACTTCTTAAGAGCAAGTGAGCAAATCAGGCCTGATAATCCAAGGTCCAGAACCCCAGAGTCAGGACTGAAAACAGCACATGTTCTGGAGGCTAGAGATGGCTGATTCTAGCCCCGGCCTCACTTCTGATCTGCCTTGTGACATACAGGACCTCCGGTTCCCTCTCTGGGGTTCCCTCTCTCACTTCTCACTTCCTCCTCTGTGAAGAGGGAGTGGAGTACTAGATTTCCTCCAGAATCCCTTGCATTTTGGATAGATGTGAGGTTATGCCACTGTTTCCCAAAGCATACTCTGTGGATCCTTCACTCTCCTTGAAAAATGGGTTCCACAGGCTCAGTGGCTCATGTCTTTAATCCCAGCAATTTGGAAGGCTGAGGCGGGCAGATCACTTGAGGCCAGGAGTTCAAGACCAGCCTGGCCAAAATGGCAAAACCCAGTCTACACTAAAAATACAAAAATTAGCCAGGCGTGGTGGCATGGGCCTGTAATCTCAGCTACTACAGAGGCTGAGGCATAAGAATCTCTTGAACCTGGGAGGTGGAGGTTACAGTGAGCTGAGACTGTGCCACTGCACTCCAGCCTGGGGGACAGAGCAAGACTCTGTCTCAAAAAGAAAAAAAGAAAAGGAAAAAGAAAGATGGATTCCATGGTCAGATAATTTGGAAAACTTCAAAACATAAGCCCCCACTTGGACCTGTAACTTATATTTACATATGAAAGCCTCTGGGCGAGGCGCGGTGGCTCATGCCTATAATCCCAGCACTTCAGGAGGCTGAGACGGGGGATCACAAGGTCAGGAGATCGAGACCATCCTGGCTAACATGGTGAAACCCCATCTCTACTAAAAATACAAAAAAAATTAGCAAGGTGTAGTGGCGTGTGCCTGTAGTGCCAGCTACTCTGGAGGCTGAGGCAGGAGAATTGCTTGAACCCAGGAGGCAGAGGTTGCAGTGAGCTGAGATTGCACCACTGCACTCCAGCCTGGGCAACAGAGCGAGACTCCATATCAAAAAAAAAAAGGTGGGGGGGTCTGAAAAATCCTGGAGTTGGGAAACTTGTTTAACTTTACTTAATCCTTCCCAAACTCATCGGATCACAGCCTTTTTTCCACTTGCCAGGGACTGATCTGGTCACTGAGCAGCTA
The DNA here is from genome assembly GCF_008728515.1 of Papio anubis. Classification (NCBI taxonomy): domain Eukaryota; kingdom Metazoa; phylum Chordata; class Mammalia; order Primates; family Cercopithecidae; genus Papio; species Papio anubis. The sequence continues at coordinate 72,005,559 of NC_044986.1, read as the reverse complement.
ATAGAGAGATAGTGGGGCAATGGCTCGTGCCCTCAAGAAGCTCCCTGTTGGGGTGGCAGGAGAGATCCTAAGTACTGTCTTGGCCTGGCACAAACTCTAGCCAAGCTTGGGGACTTTTATCCCTCCTTTTCCAAGGGCTGGCATCAATTTGCCTGGTTTCACTAGTGGATTTGCTTTGTCCAGTTTCACCTGCCTATGAAGCACACAAACAGGCTCATTCATTCACTTAACAAAATATATTGTGCATGTATTTCATGCCAGATGCTGTTGTAGGTACTGTGAGACAGTAGACTGTCCTCTCTTCCAATGGAGAAAGACAAGCAGTGAATAAAGAAACCACATGGCATGCTGGATGGTGAGGAGTGCTGAAGGGAGAGTTGGGATAGGCAGGGCCAGGGAGTTTTGCGATTTTTAATGGGGCAGGGGTGTCAGGAAAGGCCTCTCTGACCTTCGGGTAAGAATTTGAAGGAGAGGGGAGTGAGCCGGGTGGAAAGTTGTTCTAGGACGAGGGGGTGGCAAGTGCGAAGACCCCAGGTGGGAGTCCATCTGGCATGCGTGATACACAGCTAGAGGCTGATGTGGCTGGAGAAAATAAGAGGCTCAGTTGCAGAAAAGGGTCAGAAAGACAGGAAGCCATGAGAACAGTGGACGTGACCTGCATTTTGTTGTTGTTGTTGTTGTTGTTGTTGTTGTTGTTTGAGACAGAATCTTGCTCTGTGGCCCAGGGTAGAGTGCCGTGGCGTGATCTTGGCTCACTGCAACCTCCATCTCCCAGGTTCAAGCAATTCTCCCACTTTATAGTTGGATCCACAGGTGTGCAACACCATGGCCTGCTAATTGTTGTATTTTTAGTAGACAAGGTGTCAGCATTTTGGCCAGGCTGGCGTCAAACTCCTGGCCTCAAGTGATCCACCTCCTTCGGCCTCCCAAAGTGCTGGGATTACAGGCATGAGCCACCGTGTCTGCCCATGACTTGCCTTTTAATAGACCTTAAGTGACTTACATTTCAGAGTATGCCAAGTCGCTGTGGAGAGCCAAAGAAAGCAACAGTAGTTCCAAAGTCACAGGTTCCCCTGGTGGGGGTCAGTTGGCCTTTCTGCTGCTGGCCACACCTGTCCTAGAATGATGTGTGGAAAGAGGGCGGGGATAGAGGAAGGTAGGGAGCTGGAGATGGGCAGGAAGCTCTGAAAGCCAAACTTTCACACTTGCGTATTTCTACTTTGTGCCCTGTACTGTGCAAAGCCCATTCACTTATGAATTCTGAATTAACCCTATGAGATCGGAAATTCCTCTCCTGGTTTTGCATTTGAGAACCCTGTGGGTCAGAGGAGTTAATGGACTTGCCTAAGTCACCCGGCTCACCAGTGGGAGAACCCAGGGCTTCCAGATTCTCTCATTCCATTGCCTCTCCCTCAGCCTCACATGGTCTGGTGTTGAGAACGGTGCACAGAGTTCCCTTGGTCTGTAGGAAAGGGCGTCCCAGGTGGGTGAGTGACCACAGCCTTTAATGGAGGCTCCAGATATCCTGCGGGTACCCAGAGTCTGCAAGGTGATGTCTTTGGTTAGAAAGATACACTGAGACGAGGAAGTGCATGCAGGTTTATTGGGGAGTGCTCTCAGGAGATACATCTGTGAGGAAACTGAGAAGACAGGACTGGCTGGAGAGAAAATGACCCCAAATGTGGTTGCAGCAGACACCTCATCCAGTCTTGCAGGATGCTCTGGAGCTGAGATGGCCCCCAGAGTTGTCCTTAACTGAGACAAAGGGCTGGCCTTTTTACCTCCATCTGCCAGTCACTGGCCACAGGCCACAGAGATAGAGCCATAACTTTGGGCAAAGCAGTTCCCTGCAGCCAAGGGCAATGCCCAGTGAAGGACTGAGCTGTGAGCCGTCTGCAGCTGATAGTCGCGGAAGATGGTGGGTGCGTGCACCACCCTGAAGAGGGGCGAAGCTTATGCACCTTAAGAAAAGGTTCGTTTTTCCCAGTGTACAAGAGCAGATTGGCTCCCTCCCTTCCTTCCCTCCTGCCTCCCTTCCTTCTTTCCTTCCTCTGGAAGGAAGGCACTGGGTCTCTCTGGAAGGAAGCTCTCAAGGATACAGGGGTGAACAAGAAAAGGTCTTTGCCTTCTCTGGCTGTCTGCCTATTGGGCAAACCAAGGTGTGAATGAGAAAGTGCTCCCAAGAGTCTAAGGGGGCTGTAACACAAACGGGTTCGGGGTGCCATGGGAACCCAAAGAGGGCTCCAGTTGGGAAAATGCCCCCTGAACTCTCCCAAACCTGAACACAATCCAGGAAACTCGGGCTTGGATTAGGAGTTGTTGCCCACAGTAGCTTAGCCTGATCTTGCAGTCAACTCTGAAAACACCAGCCTAGTCTTATCAAACCACAATAGATTTGTATTGAGTGCTCCCAGTGTTTGGGTTCAAACCATTAAACAATCCTGTCCCAGGCTGAGTGGATTTCCCAGCCACCCTGGCCAGGATGAGCCTAGGGGTACAGTCGTTCATTGAGTCAGGCAAGTGCTTACAGAAAACCTATGCACTACTTTGAACTATTTTGATGCCGTGGTGGATACCGTCTCTGCTCTGGAGCGCCTCGCCTTTTAGTGGAGTAGACAAGCTCAATCCCAATGCTCAGTATAAATGTCACTGAGTTACTTGTTCACCTCCCTCTCTGGACCACGTCTTTTTTTATTTTCTGAATCCAAGAGACTTGTGCTTCTTGGCACATAAGAGTCTATCTTTCTACAATGAACATATGCTGCTTTTGTATTAAGAAAAATACACAATAAAACTCTTTTTAGGCCAGGCACAGTGGCTCACGCCTGTAATGCCAGCACTTTGGGAGGCCAAGGTGGGCTGATGACCTGAGGTCAGGAGTTCGAGACCAGCCTAGCCAACATGGTGAAACCCTGTCTCTACTAAAAATACAAAAATTAGCTGGGCAGTGGTAGTGGGCAGCTGTAATCCCAGCTATTCGTGAGGCTGAGGCAGGGAGAATCGCTTGAACCTGGAAGGCAGAGGTTGCAATGAGCAGAGATTGTGCCACTGCACTCCAGCCTGGCGACAGAGTGAGCCTGAGGTTCTGTCTCAAAAACAAAAACAACAACAACAAAAAACCCTCTTTTTAATTGAACGAGGCCGGCAGGCATGTTGAGCAGACAGTGGCAGAGGTAAGATGGTAGTTACGGCAAGCATTGAAAGCCAGGGGGGATTTTCATGGTCTCTCAGGAGCAGCCTCGGGAAGTTACCTGGTCTGCTCAGAGACCACCCCACCCCACCCACCTCATCACTCCCATCATAGATCGGAGTATCTGCAGACTTAATACAATGGACTCCACCCCCATGTGCAGCAGATTGGTCCAGGGATGAATGCCTGATGGGCACCTACCTGATCCAAGCTGGGCCAATCACAAATGGCTTCAGGAATAAGGGGCCGAGACCCGAGAAAGAAGTCAGTCTGGCTCTGGGTGTGAAATCACGGATGTATAAGTCTGAGAGCAGCCATGGTAGGCTGTATAGACTGAGGAGCAGGAAAAGATCTTTGGCAGTGACAGGAAAGGCTGAAGCAGGTACAGAGAGAGAGAGAGAGAAGAGGTAGAGAAGGATCTAGTCAGCTCTGGAAACACCAACCCACTCTTGCCAAACCATGACAGATTTCTACTGAGTGTTCCCAGTGTTTGGGTTCAAACCATTGAGCAATTCTGTCCCAGGCTGAGTGGCCTCCTATATTCCCTCCTGAAGTCCTGCAGCCTTCCAGGCCTTACTTGATCCACATCTTAACCCTTAGATGGAGACTCTGTGGACCAGGGGTGCTGACTCAGCTTCTCTAAGAGGAAGTTCGGAGCTCCCTGGATGCTGTCTCCGTTCCAGGCACAATGCCTCCGGGGCTAGTCCTGGTCCTCTCAGATCCTCACCTCTGAACCTCCCAGGTCCCCATTTGCTAGTCTTGGCAGTGAGATATTCTCTTACGTCATTTTTACTTCTTTCCCTGGACCCTTTTTCCTGCCCCTCACTTTTCTCACTTTGAGCTAGGCTTTTAAAAGTCGAAATCAGGACATCTCTTTCTGCTGTCCTCTCTTCCTTGAGGCATCCAGCATAGAACAGCTTCGCTTGAAGCGGTTGCAGGCTGGAGAGATATAGGGAAGGAAACAGCCAGAATTGTTAAAATTTACTTAATAGTTCCAATGCATCTCACTGTGAAACAATGGGCTTTTTGTTGTTGTTGTTGTTGTTGAAATGGAGTCTCGCTTTGTCGCCCAGGCTGGAATGCAATGGCTCGATCTTGGCTCACTGCAACCTCTGCCTGCCAGGTTCAAGCAATTCTCCTGTCTCAGCCTCTTGAGTAGTTGAGATTACAGGCGTGCACCACCATGCCTAGTTAATTTTTGTGTTTTTAGTAGAGACGGGGTTTTACCATGTTGGTCAGGCTGGTCTCAAACTTCTGACCTCATGATCTGCCTGCCTCAACCTCCCAAAGTGCTGGGATTACAGGCGTGAGCCACCGTGCCCAACTGGGAATTTTTAAACGTAAAGCACCCCAGCCTCAGGATTCGGCCACAAGCACCTTCCCAGATGAGCATCCGTGTTCGTGAGGCCAGAATGTTAATGTCAAGATCATTCATTGATTTGTGTGCCGGAATAGACAGCCCACTATTTTCTTAAGAAAAATTATTGTCTTGCCGGCAGATTATTTCCTGGGCCCTGCCCTGAAGGGGTAGGGTGGCCATTCATTTGCCCAAGTCTTGGTTAGGCTTCTTCATTGTCATAAAAGAGAGTCAACTTAACAGTATTGGCTTAGTGTTTTTAAAATTATTATAAAAGTAAATACCTACTTAATAAAATGTTACAGAAATTAACTTAGAATGTGGAAGTCTGTTGTACTCTAACCTCTCCAAAATAACCACTTCATTTTATTTTATTTTTTTGAGATGGAGTCTCATCCAGGCTGGAGTGCAGTGGTGAGATCCTGGCTCACCACAACCTCCGCGTCTCAGGTTCAAGCGATTCTCCTGCCTCAGCCTCCTGAGTAGCTGGGACTACGGGCACACACCACCATGCCAGGCTAATTTTTATATTTTTGGTAGAGACAGGGTTTCACCATGTTGGCCAGGCTGATCTTGAACTCCTGACCTCAGGTAATCTGCCCGCCTCGGCCTCTCAAAGTGCTGGGATTACAGGTGTTAGCCTGGCCACCAAGATAACCACTTTATATCTATCCAGATTCTCCCTTCATATCTTACTTCTTCAGTAACCCTAATATGCTTCATTCTTTTTAACAAAACTGCATTGTTTTCTCAATTAGCTTTTCAAAAACTATTTTTTAAATCTAAAAGTGTATTTGTCTGGTCTCACGCTGCTATAAAGAACTGCCTGAGACTGGGTAATTTGTAAAGGAAAGAGATTTAATTGACTTACAGTTCTGCATGACTGGGGAGGCCGCAAGAAACTTACAATCATGGTGGAAGGGGAAGCAAACATGTCCTTCTTCACATAATGGCAGGAAGGAGAAGTGTGAGAGCCAAGCAAAGGGGGAATCCCCTTATAAAACCATCAGATCTCATGAGAACTCACTTACTATCACGAGAACAGCATGGGGGAAACTGTTCCCATGATTCAATTATCTCCACCTGGTCATACCCTTAACCTATGGGGGTTATGACAATTCAAGGTAAGATTTGGGTCTGGACACAGAGCCAAACCATATCAAAAAACAATCCATAATTATAGTAAGGAGGGCTTGGATAAGCTATAAAATTCTCACCCAAAGTTAAACACTTACCAATTTTTGTGTATCCTTCTAGAAATTTTCTATGCCCACATGTTTTATTAATTTTTGATACAAGTGGGATCATACTATACCCACTGTTTTGCAACTTGCTTTTTTTCCCCCACTTAATAATGTATCTTAAACAACCTTTCCTGCCAGGCGTGGTGGCTCACGCCTGTAATCCCAACACTTTGGGAGGCCGAGGCAGGCAGATCACAGGGTCAGGAGATCAAGACCATCCTGGCTAACACTGTGAAACCGCGTCTCTACTAAAAATACAAAAAGTTAGCTGGTCTTGGTGGTGGGTTCCTGTAGTCCCAGCTACAAGGAGGCTGAGGCAGGAGAATGGCGTGAACCCAGGAGGCGGAGACTGCAGTGAGCCGAGATCGCGCCACTGCACTCCAGCCTGGGCAACAGAGCGAGACTCTGTCTCAAAAAAAAAAAAAAACAAACTTTCCTAACAGCATGTAAAATCTCCCTTGTTCCTATTAATGTTTGCATAGTATCCCACTGTACAGATGTGCTATAATTGATGTATCTAAATCCAATTCTCAGTCATGTGGCATACCTGCATTCCAGTCTTTGACTGAAACTATAACCTTAAACTATTTGCTGCTCAGCTTCCAATAAAATCAGAGCCAAAAGAAACACTTTGTATGGAGAATAATTCGGAGATCAGGTTGTAGTTAGTTTTTGCACTTTTCCAGTATTAAAGTTTCACCCCTGAATGAAACCATCCATTATTGAACCACATATTTGATGCACATCTCCTGGATTTCCCAGAGAGTTGGCTTTGCCAGGTCATCCAGTTCCAATGCAGGGATCTCCACGAGCCTTAACTATGAGGGTGTTTGGAGGGTGATGCCAGGTATATGACCCACATGAGGTCAGTGCAAAAGAACCTTGTTTCTGCTAAGAAGGTGGTCTGCTTTTTCTTTAAAAACTGCATAACATTTGTAAGTAATCATATGTCTTATTTTCCTTCTTTGCTTTGGCCTCCAGGAAGCCCAGAGCCAAAGTTTAATAATTACATAAGATTTATCTGCATATCTGTTTACTATTCTTTCTCCTTTCATCTTATCTGTCTATTCCTGGACCTTTAATTTTAAAGATCTTGATTTTTTATTTTTGAAGCTTTCTCTTTCTATTTTGCAGAGATTTGTTATTCTTATTAGTACCCTTGAAAATCCACTTAGTTTTTAAGCTTGCAGAATGAGCCACAGAGCATTAGAAGAATAATTGTGGAAGATGCTCTTGGAACATACCCCTTTCTGCTCAAATGCCTGCTTCTCCCCTGTACTGTTGAGGCAGAGAGGTTTGAAGGGCACCATGGAGACCACAGAGCTAGAGAGGGAGGTGGGTAGCCTAAGAGGAATGATTTGTAGCTCAAGGACATGGGGTCAAAATTCATTTGAGCTGCCTGAATTCACTCCTAGTGACGTGTGGAGGCGTTCCAGATGCTTATCGAGGTTCAATGCCCTAACTCTAGGTTTACTGGGCCTTCCCCAAGCCCAATAAGTGGCTCTTCCTAACAGGATTACTGCTCCTGGGATCAGCTTGGAAAATGGCAGGGCCAAGCAGGACTTGCAATGCTTCCAGAATCAGAGCCAAGAAGGACCCTTGGGTCTTCCACTAAATAAGGGGGAGGTGTGGCAGTCCCCGCAACCCTGTAGGTTAGATACTGTCCTGTCACCTTATGTGAGGAATGGCTGTGATAAAATAATAACCAGGAACAGTAGGTGACCCAGTTTGAACAAAGGGGACTAGGATCGATGCTCCACAGCCGCCTTCTGCTTTGTGGATCCTTTTACTACAACATTATATATTATATGCAAATCGCAGCACAAACTTAAGGCCGCTTTTCATGTCAAGAGGCTTCTTTGAGCCTATATGTTATATTTTACAGATCTTGGACAGTAACATTTTTCTTTTTAGCACGAAGTTGCTCAAGGTTCATCTGAGACTCTTTTAAATTGCTGCTTTCAGAGAAATAACAATGTAAAATGACATGATGATGTATGGCCCCGTCCGGCAGACCAGGGCTGCAGCAGCCGCAAACGCCACCAAACCTCTGGGAATGAAGCAGTCTCCGGAGCGCCATTGTGCAATTGTCCTAACCGGATCATTTTTAATTAGTTGCAATTAATTTCAAGTGACAGCATCCTGCAATATCAAGTCAGAGAGGCTCCAGTGCGTGGGTGGGGTTGTTAGGAACACACAGCTGGTGAGAGAGAAGCCAGAGAGGGAGGTCTCATCACAGGCTACAAGATTTTCTGGGTGGGGGGCAAAGAGACAATTTCCTGAGCTGGGGGAGGGAACTTCTTCCTAATGATGCAAATGTTCTGATTCTTACTGGGCTGTTTGTAGGCCCTGCTAGGTGAATACTTATCACGCCCTGCACATAGGACCCTTCTGGTGGGCAAGTGTGTTGGCAATTATCTCGCTTCAGTAACACAAAGTGGTGCAGCCAGCTAACCTCTGCCTTAGTTTGGCAGAAGCAGATTCTGAGATGAGGATTTGGGAGGTGACCCCAGGAGGGGGAAGTGAATCAGGAAAGGGGAGGACCCAGTAAGAGGTATATTAAGCAAGCTAGCAGTACGGGTACCTGGAGCTCTCGCCCATTGGGAAACTCTGGGAGACATTGGAGAACATACATCTCAGAGTTATCTCATCCACGGGATGAAAGAGTTAGGATATTTACACAATGATCTGTTGGTCACTGGTTGACCACAGGATTGAGTTGGTCACTGGTTGAGGACTGCTTTCAACCTGCCTTGTAAAGGCACATCAGAGGTTAGAGAAAGCTCTCAGGCAAAGAACTGCAGATGCTGGCTGCTGGAATCAGGCTCGGAGCACAGACATGGTAAGGGCAAAGGCCTTGGAGCACTGTGTCTGCTACAACCTCCAGGACCTTGTACAGTTCAAACATCATACAGTTTCTCCAGTACCCCTTGGATGTCCCTCTGAGGCACTTACATGTGGGGACACAGAGGCAGAGCGGTTAAGTGGGGTGAAGCACCAAGGGTCCTCACGCTTGATGGAGGAGAGCTGAAAAGTCAGGTTGCCTGCCTTTTGGTAGCAGCCAATCACCATCCTGCCATAGCATTGCTCGGGATGTGGGTGCCACTTCTAGGAACCCAGGCTACCTCTAGCCAGGCTTTTATGAGCAGATGGGGATTTTTTACTCTCCAGCCAATGCTGACACTTTTGTCTCCTGTGTCCCTAGCTGACATCACTAATTATTTGATCTTGGCACCTTTCCCCTGGCATCCGGATGTGGATTCAGAATCCTGAATAGGATGGAGCCCACAGCTGTTATCAAGCAATGGTATATACAAAAGAGCTCAAAGCTATTTGCTCCCAAGGCCTAGAGGGAGTATTCCTCCTAAGCACAATGTTCTCTGATCAAAATGTTTTGGGGGGCACAGATTACCTAGTAGTTAACTATATAGTGACACAGTCACTCCTTGTCACCTACCTAGCTGAAGCTTTGCAGCCAACGGGATAATCTCCACTTCAAATGTACTTGCTACTCTAAACAGTGGATTTAGAACCAGGACCAGGGCACTTGACCTCCTCACTGGGGCTCCTCTGGGAAAGCGAGAGGCACGTATGCCTGCCCTGATTCCTCCCTTATGTTCCCAGAGCCACCCTTCATTGGTTAATCAGCAGGAAGGGAGTGGGAACTAATGCAACTTGGCCCTTTTCTTGAGAGTAACAACAACCTAAGCAGACACTGAGCACTCACCATAGGCCAGGCACTATTCTAAGCGTTTTCATATACCATATTAACTCATTTCATTTTCATAAGCCAGCAAAGTAATATTACTAACCCCATTCCAGAGGAGAGAAAGCTGAAGCACAGATAGGTTAAGTAACTTGCTTAAGGTCATCCAGCTATGTAGTTGGGGGGCGAGGACATGAACTCAGACAGTGTCTGGAACCCAGTGATGAAGTCAACCCACTAGACTCCTACTGGGTTTTCTTTCATGATTCTTCTGACCTGAAATACATACACATTTAAAAATCGACTTTCTAAACATGCAGCACGAATCTGATCATTTCTCCTTTTTCTTTCTTTGAAAAACTGAAACGAGGCCAGGCGTGGTGGCTCACGCCTGTAATCCCAGCACTTTGGGAGGCCGAGGCAGGCAGATCACGAGGTCAGAGGTTTGAGACCAGTTTGACCAACATAGTGAAACCCCATCTCTACTAAAAATTCAAAAATTAGCTGGGCATGGTGGCGCATGCCTGTACGCCCAGCTACTCAGGAGGCTGAGGCAGAGAATTGCTTGAACCCGGGAGGCAGAGGTTGCAGTGAGCTGAGATCACGCCACTGCACTCCAGCTTGGGCGACAGAGTGAGACTCTGTCTCAAATTTAAAAAAAGAAAAACTGAGATGGACTATCGCATCCATATGGGGGACCCCTAGAAATAACCAGAGACCCAGCAGTGCCTCCTTCCTTCCAGGTTCTGGGCCCATGGTCTGTCTCAGGTTAGGACACAAGGACTCTGCCTTGGGAATGTGCAGTCATCCCCCAGATATCACAAGTGCGGCTCCTAAGGGGAGCCAAGTTTCCCTCAATAAACTTTTATGGCACTATCATCCATTAACTTACCTAAACCTGCTCTCTGAGCTTGGCCAATCTTCCCGTTTGCAAAGGATGCCTCTTTGCCACAGAAGTCGCTTTAAAGTCACCATCTCACCACACAAGATGTTTTTTCCATTCCTCAACATGTCCTGTCTTTGGATTTCCAATAAGCTATTTTTAAACAGTCTCAGGCTTTGGATGGTTTACTTGTTTTTCAATGATTTCCCATGAATTTTTTTTCTAATTAGTCTCTAATTTGATGAGACTTATGAAACATCTCTTCTAGAGTCTTGGGGCCCTCTATTTGCCCCAGTTCTCTCAAGCTGGGGCTTTCTGGACTTTGTATTACTTTGCTGTGGGTGCCTGTCTCTGGTTTCTGCTCCCAGGGGCCCTACCACTGCCAGACTTGTGTATTTCAGGTCAGTAGGCCAAGCTAGTGTCCTTTACTCCAGGGCCTGGTCAGGGCCATGAACAGTGACCACCTCAAGACTGTCCTTGAAGAGCTTTCATGTTTATTGGGGCACAGTTGACAGGATTGTCCCTGAGATGATCAAGGAAAAAAAAGTAGAAAGTAGGCATTATGAAGTACTTCATTTCAGGGAGGAAGGAAAGCAGGCTTTGGGTAGGAGCGTCGGGTAAAAGTAGTCAGAATAGGCTTCCTAGCGATGTCAAGGCTGGAATTCTCTGGCTTCAGCGCCCAGTCCATCAGACCCACAGCTTTCTTTTATTACCAGGTTTGTCACGCCCCATTTATTATCTCAGAATGGAAAGCAGAGATAACATAAGCAACCTATCCATGGAATTTTTAAAAAATCAATATATTGACCCAGCTGTAAGGTAAAGGAGAAATCAAAGGAAAGTCAGTTATAATAAAATATGTATTTCAATATGTAAATGCTCAGGAATAATGAAAAAGTGGAATGCTTGCACCTAAAGACAGACCCACCCAGCGGGAGTGCGGTCAGTGTCCTGGTGACTTAAGGGCCACAGTATGGCTGCATGAATGGTGGTTTCTGAAATGGTGCACAACTCTTGGTAAGGATCTGTGCAGAACAGAGGACAATTTCCTTCTCAATTGTCACAAAAGTTGCAATCCTAGAAAATCCAGTGTATATTACAGCCATGCAAAAATACTCTGTGCTTATATGTAGAACAGCTAGGTTTAGAGCTCTAGTCACTGTAAACAGGTTTTTCCACTGGGGTGACTGTCAAACCTAGGACCCCTCTGATGGTTGTGCAGGTTGTACACTGCACAGCCATTTACTTCATCATGGAAATGAATAGTGCCCCCTAGGGCTGCGGAGTTCACAGCGACCTAGGTGGGCATTTCAAAAGTTGTATGGAATGCGGGAGAATTATTCGCTGAGTGAGACTGTCCTGCACATTGCAGGATCCAGACAGCACCCTTGGCTCACGCATACACACATACACTAAATGCCAGCATTTCCACATGGAGAAACAGAGACAGAAGGGTTAGATAACTGGTCACTTCCTGGCCATGGCTTTGAGCAAAAGAGGTGGGGGGCATCTCCAGTCTCTGAGAAGGATGCGCCTGGACCCCACAGAGAATCACAACAACCCACAAGAGGATATTCCCCAAGGCCTGGCCGCAGGGGCTGCTCCAGCCAAGTCAGCTGATGACAAGAAAGACCCACAATACAGCCCCAAAGGGTCTGCTCAGCTCCATCCTGGGCCTGTCTCCCTGGCTGGGTGCTGTGACTAGACCTAGCTGTGGGGTAAAGGTGGACTGGAGCCTCCTCTTCTGGGCTGCTGGGCATCCATAGCTGGCAGGCCTGATAAAGCAATTCCTTTACAGGGAAGGGAAAAGTGTGTGTGTGTGTGTGTGTGTATGCATACACACACACACACACATGCCCACACACTGACTCCTGCCACCTCCGCTGCTGTCTGACATGTGGGCAGACATTCAAACCCCTCCTTGTAGCTTTCACACCCAGGGGTGGGGACTTGGCCAAGGCTGGGGTGGGGGTAGAAGTGGAATGGGCTTTGAAGAGGGGGAACTCTGAGATTTCATGCCAACCATTTTGAACAAGACCAGGTAGGAAGGCAGGAACGGGGAGCTTCGATTCCCAGCTGAAGCTGCTGAGGCTGAGCAGTAGTTCCCCCACCCTCACACAGGGCCTGACTCTAATGTCTTCTGATGGGACAAATTGGTGAGCACAACTATTAGCTGAGTGACATCAAAAGGCATTAATCTCTGGTTCCTGAGCAAGACCAGCACCACATTAGTGCCTCACACCCAGTCATTATTAAGACTTTAGCCCAAGGGTGTAATAAATGTTTTATGGCATGCAAACCAAGGTAATGGAATGCAAATCCCATAATATAGCCATACATTTATTTTCTAATGGAGCAAATGATGATGTATTTTATCTGAGAAGAGCTGCCTGATAGGGTCTGCTTTGGAAATTCGAAGTTAGAGACCCAAAGGGTGAGTGGGTGGCTCTCCTCTGGTGTGGACTGGGGGTGAACAAGGTGGCCATCACGGTGGGACTTCCCAGAAATGGTCAAGCCTTCATACACACAAACCTTTCGGACAAGCCCATCACTCTTGCTCTACGTCCTCTAAGTACTGCCCCCCTTTTGGGGCATATATCGAACATTCTGAGGCTTAATTACATCCCCTTTGCAGAGTGCCCCCTCCCAGGATCCCCCACCCCTAACCAGAGCTGCATACCAATAAGCTACTCAGCCAATACGAATCGGCTTTCCGAAAATATGGCCGCATTAAGGTGCAAAATGTTAATGGATGGAAGGGTGCAGGGCTATTTCTCCAGTGAAGTTAGGGCTTTGCGTTGGTCCTGTTTTTATTAAGAAGCCAACACTGTTCAGTTGCAGCCCTGGGGCTGGTAGGGAGGCTGGGCTAACTAGCTCAGGCCACTGCAGCCTTGGGAAGGGCTTTGGTCAACCCAATGCCCCAGGTCTTTCTGGCTGCTGCTGCCCCAAGAAGAACTTCCTGATTATTACAGTTGTCCAAAAAGTGTATGGGCTCCCCTCTAAAGTCAAAGGACCTCTTCATTCCCAGGAACCCCTTTAGTGCCCTCTCTTTTGTCCTTCCCAGCCCCGGGAACACAGCACCCACCTGGGCAGCTATCAGGCTCATGGGCCTTATGCTGATGTCCAGGGACCCACTCTGTACCTAGATTTATGGGGGCATCAAGAAGCCTAAGACCTGTTCCTGCCTTCAAGGTCCTAATGATGTAACTAGGGAAAAAGACACACATATGGAAAGAAATTAACAATGTAAATGATTTAATGGTCACCTGAGTGGTGTGTTTGAGGAGTACAGATTTCCTTGCTGGATTTTTTTTTTTAAGGCATCCATTGAGAAAAAAGAAATGAACACTGTCAGAGAGGAATCCTGATGGAGATACTGCTTTGGGCTAGAGGTACTGAAGATCCCTTAAGATCGAAAATGTAGGACTTGGCTCTTCCCCCAGAGAGCTCATACTAGGTGTTCAATTCACACTGGTTTCTGAATGGCTCGAAAACAATGATATCAGTTCTCAGAGGACTGAAACTGGATCTAGAATTGGCATTTCAATGCTTGGCAGTACTTTTGATCTAATATGCCCTCTTGTTTTCTAGAACAATAACTGACAACAATAATTCATTGAAAATTTACATCAGACCCTGTGCTAAGCCTTCGTTATTTTACTGAATTTTAAAACAACACTAACAAGAAAGTACCTTTATGATTCTATTGAGAGATGATAGAAGAAACTAAGTCTCAGAGTGAGTCTTACCCAACTTAGTAAGAGCTGGGATTATAACTGGACCTCCCTGCCTGCAGAGCCCATACTATATTGTCTGCCTCTCCAAATCACGGTAACAGGGGTCAGAGGAGTAAAGCGTTGTATTCAAGGACACAGAGAGAGCCTCTGGCTTCAGGCCCCTGCTGTCTGCTGCACCACAGTGAGCAGCTCTTGGTTTTGTGTGTGTATTATCCCAGGGGAGGTCTCCCCACACCCAAGGGTCTCTCTCTCTCTCTCTCTCTCTCTACCTTCAACTAGTCTGAGCCTAGGAAGAATATCTTCTCACTCTAAGGTATGTCAGATCATATATGAACACAACTAAGATCTGATAACAGTAAATCCAGTGTCCCAAACGGATTCTGAGCCTAATTTGAAGATTCTCTATGGATTTGATTTCTCTGTGCTTGGATGCTGTAGGTTGATTGCCCTTGAAGGATAGTTAGGCTGGGATGAGTTACGTTGTTGGGTTCTTCTCCGGTTTGACCTGGTAAAGCTTCAGAACAGGCCTCTATGGAACATTATCTTCCAAAGTCTAGAGAATGGACCAAGCCCACCTGTGGGGGAAGAAAGATAATGGCGATCAACTCTAAATTCTTCAGACTGGGTTCAGGGACAGATAGGGGTGGACTTCCAGCAGCCTAAGCAGGGCCAGGAATAGGGAGAAGAGAGATGAACCTAGGGTACAAAATTTAAGGAGGCACTCACTCTCAGAGTCGCACAAGTGCAAACCTTAAAAACAAGGGCCCCCCAAATGATGCACGGCCAGACCCTGACCCTGAACTGCCCTGGCTCTATCACAAACGGGAAAGTAGCGGGAGGCGGGGACCATGTCTCCTTGGCCCATCCTTGAGTTGGAAAGTAAAAGTAGAGGTTAAGAAACCTTTGGCAGCCACCCAACATCCTTAACCATCTTTTTCTTTCCATTTCTTAGCTCCGCTTTCCTTGATATTCTGCTTAGGCACAGACTAGTTGAAGGGAGACAGAGAGTCTCTTGGGCCTGGGTAATAAATACACCTAAAAACCAAGAGCTTCTCATTGCGGGGCAGGAGACAGTAGGGACCTGAAGTCAGAGGCTGTCCCTCGGGAGCAAATGAAGTGATGGGCTTCACTCTCAGGTTCATGAAGCCTCTCCCAAGTGAGGGCAAGATTGTTACTAGCAGCTCCAGGCTTACTTCTGGCCAGTCCCAGTGGAAAAAGAGAGCTCCTCCTTACCAGGAGCTGCAGCAATAGCTTTCACTGGCCCAGCCCGAGCCTCATGGCCATGGCTGAAATGATCCCTGTGGCTGGGGCCTAACCTGCCCTGAATGGCTAGCTCTACTCATGGGCTGACTCCTGGGGCCCCCAGACATTCAACCACATTTGGAACCACATAGATTTAGTGAAGATGTGGGTTCTCCAAAGAAGAATCTGGGTGCTCTTGCAGGAGGGATAGGTGCTGAACAGGCAAACTCAAGAGTGGTCAACTCAAGAGTGGGAGATGCTTCTAAAACTCTGGCTTCTCTGGAGGCCCACAGGACTGCTGCCCAAATCTGCATTATTTGCAGGCCTCCTCTGCAGGCTTTCCTAAGGCATGAAATACTTAAAATGCTTCTTGCTCATCTTCAGCCACCTAACCCTCTTCCCTAAGGCTCTGGTCAATGACTTGTGCGTTACACTCACTCAGGAAGAATTTGCTGACGTTATGAAAGAATGAATGAGGAACTGTGCTAGGACTGGGCCCAAAACTTTTATTAACTGCGAGGTTAAAAGCTATCGAGGGTCAGGGGCACTGCAAAGGGGCAGAGGGAGTGAGTCAATTAACACCTGCCTTTTTATTTCCAAATCGAATTGTTGCATGAGGTTTGGGGATGATGTAACCAGTCAGCAGGGTTGGGGGCAGGATTTATGAGCTAGGGTATGTGGAGCAATGGTCTGAGCAGGAAGCTGGTGAGAGGCACTTACCCTGACTGCCCTCACTTGGAATCCTCCCGAAAATAATAGCTGTATGACATGAAGGCATCTTGGCAGAAGGACTGCTGCACCCAGGGTGGACCGGAGCTGAATCACTTTTTCCTGGGTTGGTATGGAAGGGTGTCCAGTTCAGGCATGGCTTGGTGTTGGGAGGGGAAAGGAGTGGGAACATTAGGGTGAAGGGGCAGTCAGGATAGCACATTAACGCAGCCTTGGGGCCCGGGAATGGGGACATGCACCATTGGAGTCATCCTAGGTTGAGTAGGGAGTGGCATTAGCCAACACAGGGAATCCATTTGTTAATATCCATTCATTGTCTCCTACCCAAGAGGAGCAGGATTAACCTCGGCTGGAAGTTTCTGGGAATGTGGCTGGCACGGTACAAACTCGCTCACCACTCCATGGCCTGCTGTAGGACTCGGGAGGGAGAGAGGAAGGCAGGCCTCCCCTACTGCCTTTCCCACCAGTGCTTGGGTCCAAACGATGAATTTTCGACTGGGTCATTAAATGCTGATTAAAGTACTGGAGAAAAGAACAGAAGAAAAAAACCAACATCAAGTGTTGTATGTACATACACGCTCTCACCCTAGGCCCCCCTTTCCCTTTCTCAGGCTGCCTCGAAGTTCGTTCCAACCCTCCATTGGAAATGCTATAAAAGGCCAGGTTAATTAAGTCCTATATATTACCAGCGCAAACACTTCCAACTTTATTCCGGCGGCTCGGTGAGTGAGGAGGAGGCCGGGCAAGGTCCAGGCAGCTCAGGGTAATAAAACAGAAGACTCAATTACCTTGTACATTTGCAGTTTTATAAAATCATTTAAAGTTCTGCCAATGAAAAAAAAAGCACAGTGGAGAGGGATTGGAATTCTGACATCCAGCAAAAGCTTAGGGAACCAGGGTTCCCTTAGAGTTGCCACAGATAGCAAAATCATCCTGGCCATCTCCCTGTTCCCTGGGCAGGAAAGTCCTCTCCATAGAGTGGCCCACGGCAAAATATAGAGGAAGGGAAAAAGGAAAGGGACTCTCCAACAGTGCACTGAGCACCCACTGGGTCTGGAGTGCTGTGCTAGTGCCTTACATAACTCATTCGGGTGGGTATTATCCCCATTTCCAGATGGGAAAACTCATTTCCAGATGGGGAGACTCAGAATGAGTCTTTGGTGTCTAACCAAGAGAGATCCAACACCCAGCGCCTGCGTGCCTCACCCGTTATATTCCAATTCCTGCCTCTCCCTTTAAGCTACAAGGCCTGCTAGCTGCATATCATGGCCCAATGTTAGAGGACAGTTTCTGAAGCCCATGGGCCTGGATTCAAATCCCAATTCTACCACATCTTAGCTGTGTGCTCTTGGGCAAATTACTTAACATCTCTGGGCCTTAGAGATTTTACTTTTCTCATTTGTCCCATTTAATCTGCTAACAATGCTATCAGAAAGGTACTAATATCGTTTTCACAATGCCGTATAAAATGCTCGGAGCCCAGAATATGATATATATTGGTTATGATTGTGATTATTTTCTTTCTTTCTTTTTGAGGCAGTCTTGCTCTGTTGCCCAGGCTGGAATGCAGTGATGCCATCTTGGCTCACTGTAGCCCCAACTTCCTGGGCTCAAGCAATTCTCCCACCTCAACCTCCCAAGTAGCTGGGATGACAGGCGTGCACCACCATGCCCAGCTAATTTTTTTTTTTTTTTTTTTTTGGTAAAGACGAAGCCTCACTATGTTTCCTAAACTAATCTTGAACTCCTGGGCTCAAGCAATCCTCGAAGCTCTGCCTCCCAAAGTGTTGGAATTATAGGTGTGAGCTACTGTGCCCGGCCCTATTGTGATTATTGTGCTAGCTATACCTCCACTTGTCTTGACCCACTCATTATGCTTTCCAGTATAATAGCCAGTGAACCAGCTATACAAGCCATGTTCCTGTGCTAAAGAAAGGATTAGAGGAGCTCTCCCAACTTCATTTTCTATACCACAGTGACCTAATTCATACACAGATTCTCCCATTTCTGTCCTACGGAAGGGCAGAAACCTCCTTCCAATTGAGGAACCCTGTTTTTTCTTGTGGGATGAACAAAAACAAGAGCTATATATAAATAAAAAACAACTTATTTTCTTCTTCAATAAATAGAAACTGTTTGACATGCCTACACCTTGAGAAATGGGAGTAAAAACCTTCCATTCAACAGCAGCACCCAGCGGGAGGAGTTATTCTCTGGGCTATAGCCACAGTGACCCACAGCAATGTTTCCCAGGAGGCTGGAGAGAAGCCCAGAGTTCTCTTGTCTTGATCAAATCTGTCCGGGCCTCAACGGAAGAACCTGGGTGGGGCTGGGGCTGAAAGGCAGTGTAGCTATTGGCCACCAGGGGCATGAGGAGATAGCAGCTGGCACATGGTAGACTCTGATCACTTGTGCTGACTGACTGAATGACATTCTAACACCCTGAGCACCTCCCAACCCCTCCCACCTGGAGAGCTTCCTCTGAGCTAGGCAGATGAGCTACGTGATGCTTTCTTAAAAGATTCACTAGGCCGGGCGCAGTGGCTCACGCCTGTAATCCCAGCACTTTGGGAGGCTGAGGTGGGTGGATCACCAGGTCAGGAGATGGAGACCATCCTGGCTAACACAGTGAAACCCCGTCTCTACTAAAAATATAAAAAATTAGCCAGGTGTGGTGGCAGGCGCCTGTAGTCCCAGCTACTTGGGAGGCTGAGGCAGGAGAATGGTGTAAACCCAGGAGGCAAAGCTTGCAGTGAGCCAAGATTGCGCCACTGCACTCCAACCTGGGTGACAGAGCAAGACTCTGCCTCAAAAAATAAATAAAATAAATAAAAATTTTAAAACAGGTTCACTGTAGTATCTCCAGTGACACCCCCTTTTCTAGAATCTTGACATCCCCACTCCTTGAAATTGGGCAGAACTTGCAAATGAAACGTAGCAGATGTCATGCTGCACAACTGCCAAAGGTAAATCCTAAGAAGTAATGTGACTTTCACTTGTCACTCTCTCCTGGGAACCTGGCTGCCATACTGTGAGGAAGCCCAAGCTAACAAGAGAGGCCACACATAAGATATTCTGGCCCAGAGTCCCAGCTAAGGTCCCAGCTGACAGCCAGACCCACCCACCAGACACATGAGTGAACAACCCTTCTGATGATGCCAGCCCACAAAAGTTGAGTCACCTTCAGCCTTCGAATCTTCCAGCTGAGGCCCATATACTGTGGGGCAGAGACAAAGCTTCTCTGCTGTACCCCATCTGAATTCCAGACCCATAGAACCTATAATCATAATAAATGGTTGTTTTACACCACTAAATTTGGGGTATTTTCTAACCTAGCAATACATAAGTAGGATAGCCAACTGTACCTTTCAATGTTAGTTTCAGTTCTGGGGACAGCTGTGTAAGAAGGTCATTGACCAGCTGAAGAAATTCCCAAGCACTGTCATCAAGGGAGAGGGGCCTGGAACTCTGACATAGATGTTGATGGCTAGATGGGAGTGGAGGGTGAGCAGGACTCAGTCATGACCCTCCTATCCCTGAGGGAGGAGTAGGCTTGTTCTGGGGCAGCAGGGAGGTATCACGGGAAGAGAACAGGCTTCAGACAGGGATCATAGTGTCTCTCTTGCAGGACACTTATGCAGATTAAATAAGTGGCAAGCTTGATGCAAAGACTCTGAATAAATAATATCATGATTTTGATTACCCATTCCAATCTGCAAATAAATAGGAGGTTTTTATTAAAAAAAAAAAAAAGTGCTGTAGGATGTCTCCTCCGATTTAAGGAGGGGAAGGAAAATTAAAACCTAACTCTCCTTGTCTCAAGGTTTTAATGTGTAGAAAATAGGCATAAGGAGGAGGATGTGGATTGAAGCTTTGGCTTTACGAATAGCAGCAGATGGCTGGGTACTGTGGCTCACACCTGTAATCCCAGCACTTTGAGGGGCCAAGGTGGGCAGATCATTTGAGGTCAGGAGTTTGAGACCAACCTGACCAACATGGTGGAACCCTGTCTCTACTAAAAATACAAAAAAAAAAAAAAAAATTAGCTGGGCGTGTTGGCACATGCCTGTAGTCCCAGCTGCTTGGGAGGCTGAGGCAGGGGAATCCCTTGAACCTGGGAGGCAGAGGTTGCAGTGAGCCAAGATCATGCCTCTGCACTCCAGCCTGGGCGACAGAGTGAGACTCCATCTCAAAGAAAAAGAAAAGAAAAAAAAAATGAATAGCAGCAGATGTCCAATAACAATAAAGGAAGGGCAGCTATCAGAGCCTGGCATTCTCTGTGCAGCGATCTTTCATTCAAGATTCAAGTTCTTTTTTTTTTTTTTGAGATGGAGTCTCGCTCTGTCACCCAGGCTGGAGTGCAGTGGCGCGATCTCAGCTCACTGCAAGCTCTGCCCCCTGGTTCACGCCATTCTCCTGCCTCAGCCTCCCGAGTAGCTGGGACTACAGGCACCCGCCACCACGCCCGGCTGATTTTTTGTATTTTTAGCAGAGACAGGGTTTCACCATGTTAGCCAGAATGGTCTGGATTTTCTGACCTCGTGATCCGCCCACCTCGGCCTCCCAAAGTGCTGGGATTACAAGCATGAGCCACCGCACCCGGCATTCTCTTTTTTTTAGAGACAGGGTCTTGTTCTTTTTTTTGAGACAGGGTCTTGCTCTGTCTCCCAGGCTGGAGTGCAGTGGCATGATCATAGCTTACTGCAGCCTCAAGTGATCTCCTGGGCTCAAGTGATCCTTCCATCTCAGCCTGGGACAGGCATGCGCCCCCATTCCTAGCCAATATATATTTTTTTAATTTTGTAGAGACAGGGTCTTACTATACTGTGTGGGCTGGTCTTGAACTCCTGGCCTCAAGCAATCCTCCTGCCTCAGCCTCCCAAAGTGCTAGGATTATAGGCGTGAGCTACCAAGCCCAGCAGGATTCAAATTCTTTCATTGTTATAGGATTATTCAGGCTTTCTATTCTTTTGTCAGTTTTGGTAATCTGTGTTTTTCTACAACTTTGTCCATTTTGTCTAAATTTTCACGTTTATTGGCATAATGTTGCCCAACTGCCTTTTTAATCAATCGGGAATTTCCCTCTTTGATCAAACCTCCAAAATTGTGTCGTGGGTAACCCCGTGTTCTCTTGTCTCGTCGTCATGGAGGTAGTGGTTTTGCCACCGCCACTTGTAGCCACTGCCGCATTTTCCTGGGCTTCCCAAGGCAGAGTGGAGAATGCATTCTGAGTATCAGTAAGTTAGAACTGCTGTTCACCCAGAAAGTTCAAAGAAAAGCCAAATCCCTTCCCAGCACAGTCTCCCGAAGACAGCTCAAATGTGCCACTGGATGATGAGGGTTTGGGGCAGCAAGCCATCTTCCCCACCCCACTTTCAGCGAGTAGCTCCTTTCCTCCTTGCCGATTTCCCAAGCTGAGCCAACGCTGAGCTCACTTTGGCAGGAGTGGTCATGCATGTTCCACTCTCGTGTCTATTGCTTGTTTATCCCCCACTGAGGACAAGCAGTGTCTAGCAAGCTGGGATCAATCTGGGGGTGAGAGGAGAGCTTATGGGGCAGCAAGGGGTTATCTATTCATCCCAGAGTGATCTCCCATTTGCTTATGCTGAAGTGAGGATGGACGGGTGTCACCTTAGCAATGGTTCAGTGAGCTGCCGGTTTGGGAGGTACCCTGCTGTTTGCCTTTTCCAGGGGAGCCCCCTCCCTTCTTGATAGTTTCAGAAGAACTGCAAAGGATGGGACTGGTGGGTGGTTCTACCGAGCCCTGGCTTTTTGGAGAGTCCCTGACTCGCAGTCTTCAGACTCTACCTGCTTCCTCAGTTGGGTTTTCCCTGGCACCCCCCTGAGCTCTGCCTCCTTCCAAGGGTGGCTGCCCTGAGGGTCCTGGCTGTGCTGTCCTCCATCTGGCCGCTCAGCTGAGGAGAGTAGAGGACACAAGCAGCTGCTGTGCTGTCTGCCAGGGTCAAGGGTCTCCACAGAGTCAGCCAGGAACTGGCCGTTCAGTCAGCACTGGAACCTGATGCTCTGGGGGATGAGTGAGAGCCCGGGTGGGCACTGAAGGGGTTAAAAGAACGTGGTAGAAGACGGGAGAATGGAGGCACTGCTGGAAAAAAGCTAGCCTTGTGCATGGATAATTAGAACTGAACATCAGTAAACAATGCCTTTTCCCCTCATTAAGGACAAATCTGTATGTATAATGTGCCTATTTTCTCTTTCATTAACTTATAAATGGCCACTACTTTAAAGTCATTTAACCAGCAGTTTTGACTTGCCCGTCAACTCAGGGTCTGACATGTTTTCTCCTCTCCTACGAGTACAGAGGTGCCCCCGCTCGGCACACAGCTCCCATGGGGAGAGGTTGTGTAGGTGCTCCTCTAAAACACCACCTACAGACCTGTAGCAGTTTCCAGAAGGCAGTGCAGACAGGCGTGGTTGACGGAGGCGGAGGCCTGGCTCCCATGTGGTCCTTCTGCCCTAGGCCCAGGCAGCCCCTCCCGGTCCATGCCGTACTCTCAGCTGTCCTTGATGACTCACTCACTCTCATGCTCTGAATTGCTTTGTCTGTGCCCTTGAGTTATTTAAGGACCCTGACTCTTTTTTAGATAGGGAGCCCCTGAGAATGTGCCCAATCTCCAAGCATTCTTCAAGATGGCCAGCAACAAGCTGGGACCAGAGGTCCCAAAAGTAAGATAATATGCCTGCATTCAGGCAACTCAGTCCAGCTGAGACCAGCATGCATTCATACATAGGGAAGTGGTGCCTGAAGAGAGGTTCATGTCAAGTGGAAGTCCTCACCGAACCTTGGGAAGGCTTTCCAGATGACAGTGTGTTTCCTCCATCAGCCTGGAAACTTCCTGAGAATTGATATCAAATCAAGTCTCCCTCATCAGGCGAGGTGCTTCAGAGGATATTGACTAGGCCCCTCCCAACAGGCTAGGAGATCTCCTGGGGAAAAAGACCAGGTCTCTAGACCCCAGGGTTAGGAACTATTGCTCCTATCAGATTGAAAATCCCATAAGGCAGAGATCTATCCGAGGGCAGGGCCTTGCCTCTCTGTCCTTTGCTGGGTAGCCCTCCCAGGACCCTGCATAAAGACAAAGCCTGGCCCCTACAGCAGCCCCTTTGCATCTTTACCTCCTTTTGGGGGCTCCAAATGTGCCCCAAACTTGTGCCAGGGCTTGGGAAGACTGGAGTTAGTGGCAAATGGGGAGAAGGACAATCCTTGCTCTCTGGAGCACCCATAGACATTCCAATATTGGAGTGGCACTAATCCACATAGAACAATGGCGAGAGGGGAAAGGGGACTAGAGTGAACACTTAGGGAGCGCTCACCTTGTGGCGGCAAGGGGCATGTACATGACCTGTTCTGTTATCCAGCATATAAACTCATAATCCCAGGAGGTGGATAATATGACCCCATTTGTAAAATGGGGAAGAACTGGAGGCCCAGAGAGGTAAAGCAATTCACTGAAAGTCACACAACCAGTTGATGGTGGAACTGGGAATCAAACAGTCTGTCCCGTTATAAAGTCCAGGCTCTTTCCACCATATCCAAATGCCACCTTGGGTAAGTAAAAGAGCCTCATGAATAGTAGAGGGAAGGGAAGATGAGGAATAAGGAGTGAGAATGGAGGAGTCGATTCTCCTGGGAGCCTCTGCTAAACCTCAACTACAGGAAAGATTTGGAGAGGCCAAAGACCTTCTGAGGATCTTCTGATGGTGAAGCTGGGGAGAGCCCCACTTCTGAACCCCATCTGTATCTTCCCTGGATATGAAAAGTGGAGAGTCCTCAGGCCTAGTGAGGGACCATGTGCATAAATTCAGTTGTGGCTCAAAAATGCCACCTCCTGGCTGGGCATGGTGACTCGCAACAGTAATCCCAGCACTTTGGGAGGCCGAGATGGGCAGATCACTGAAGGTCAGGAGTTTGAGACCAGCCTGGCCAACAGGGTGAAACCCCATCGCTACTAAAAATACAAAAATCAGCCGGGTATGGTGGTGCACGCCTATAATCCCAGCTACTCAGGAGGCTGAGGCACAAGAATCGCTTGAACCTGGGAGACAGAGGGTGCAGGAGCTAAGATCACACCATCGCACTCCACTCTTGGTGACAGGATGAGACTCCATCTCAAAAAAGAAAAAAAAAATGCCACCTCCTGATAATATTTTAACGTTAGGCTGACTTCTGATGGATACCAGGTTGTTCCACTGTTGAGACAAGATCCCCATAATCATGATCATTAGCACTATTAATCATTCCAAAGATCTGGAAGCAACCTGAATACCCGTCCGCAAGAGCATGTAGATGATTCAGATGTGGAATGCTATACAGCATGCATTGCTCAAAAAAATGAAGTAGCTCCATGTGGCAGGACATGGCTAAATCTCCAAGACATACTGCTGAGTGAGAAAAGACAGCTTGCATGTTGATATATTTCACGTGATATTATTTATGTAAAAAGAAAAAGTGCCAGGTTGGACGCAGTGGCTCATGCCTGTAAACCTAGCACTTTGGGAGGCTGAGGCGAGAGGATCACTTGAGGCCAGGAGTTCAAGACTAGCCTGGGCAACATAGTGAGACCCTGTCTCTAGAAAATAAATAAATAAACAGCCAAGCCTGGTGGTGTGTGCTTATAGTCCCAGCTATTTAGGAGGCTGAGGCAGGAGGATCGCTTGAGCCCAGGAGCTCCAGATTACAGTGAGCTATGATCATACCACCACACTCCAACCTGCGACAGAGTACCTGTCTCAAAAAAACAAGAACAGAAAGGCCAAAGCGCTTTCAATGGCTACATATTGTACTTAAAAGGTCTACAAAATACACATCAAGCTGATAACAGTGGTTACCTCCGATTGGGGGTGGTTGTAACCAGATGGGAGGATTGAAGGGGACTTCAGGTTTCGCAGGGTAACCACCTGTCCCGGTTTGCCCAGGATGGCTTCTGTTTTCTCTGTTGCTGGTGTAACTAACAACAGCACTGCCTTGCACTCCCCAAAGCATTCGGTTTCTGTGATAAATTATATAGACCCTGCTTATCTGCAATGTTTAATTTTTTACAACTAAGAATGTATTAATTTATCACTTGTGTCACATCTAATAATGCATAAGGTAGAAGGTAAAGTCCTCCTCCAGCCCTCCAGGCTCCCAGCCCCATTCCTCAGAGGTGAATATTGGTAACAGTTTTCTAGTGTCCTTCCTGAAACTGTAAATCCACATGTAACCACATAAGCTTCAAACGGAAAAAGAGACATATGTGATTACACAGTATGCACTGTTCTAAAATTTGCTCTTTTCACTTAATGTTGTCTATATCAGGATCATCAGGCGAACCTAATTCACTAGATCCTCAGGGCCCACCAACTGAATTGCAGATTCAGTGGGTTGACAGCAGGGCCCACAGATACATATTTCTGACAGGCTTTCTGGGTGACTCTGGTGACACTGGTCCATGGACTCCATGCTAACTTTTGTCCACAGAACAAACATTCATTTGTTTGTTCAATAAACAATTTGGACCCGGGTTCTGGGGTTGGCCCTGGCTAAGCTTGGCATTCTGCAGAGAACAGAGTGGAAGCCCTGCCTCCAGGCACAGCCTCAGGTCTCCTTCCAATGGGACCAGCCGTCACTGGCAGTAGTGATTGCCACTACAGTAGTTGGCTGCAGTGGTTATGGGCATGGGCACTGGAGTCAGACAGACCTCATCCCGGCCCATCCTCTTTCTATGTGACCTTGCGAAAAGTACTTAGCCACTCTCTGCCTCAGTTACCTCATCTGTAAAATGGACACAATAATCCCCACATCACATGATGGACACTCAATAAATTGCAGTCATTATTATTAATAATAAATTAATTATAAGTAAAAAAAAAGGTTAACATTAAAACTCATGCGGCATTCTTGCCAAAAATGTTTAAACTGAGTTCAATCATGAAGAAACAGACAAATCCAAACTCAAAGACATTCCCCAAAACTGGCCTATACGCTTCAAAAATGTCAATGTCATGAAAGATTTTTTGTAAATGTAGAACTGTTCTACATTTAAAAAGACTGGCCAGGTGTGGTGGCTCATGCCTATAATCCCAGCACTTTGGGAGGCTGAGGCGGGTGGATCATGAGGTCAGGAGATCGAGACCATCCTAGTTAACATGATGAAACCCCGTCTCTACTAAAACTACAAAGAATTAGCCAGGTGTGGTGGTGGGCGCCTGTAGTCCCAGCTACTCTGGAGGCTGAGGCAGGAGAATGGTGTGAACCTGGGAGGCGGAGCTTGCAGTGAGCCAAGATTGAGCCACTGCACTCCAGCCCGGGGCGACAGAGCAAGACTCCATCTCAAAAAAAAAAAAAAGACTGAAGAGACATCCAACTAAATGCAAAGTGTGTCCCAAGATTGGATTATTGATTTTAAAAATATATATATCCATAAAGAACATTATTGGGATAACTGGGGAGATGTGAATATAAACTTATATTACATTGTAGCCATGTTAAATTTCTTGAGTGTGGTAATTGCACTCTGCAAATGCCCTTGTTCTTTGGAGATGTGTGCTGAAATATTTAGAAATAAGGTGTCATAATGTCTACAAATAACTCTCAAATGATTCAAAAAATGTGTAGTGGTGGGAGAGAAAAAAGAGAAACAGAAAGGGGGAGAGAGAGAGAGTATATAGCAATATGTTAACAACTGGTATATTAGGTGAATATATAGGTGTTCCTAGTCTAGTCTTCCAATTTATTGTATAGATTTGAAATTTTAAAAATTAAAAAATTAGGAAAAGTGAAATCTAATGGTTTTAAAAAGTAATAGGGGCCAGGTACGGTGGCTGACGCCTGTAATCCTAACACTTTGGGAGACTGAGTTGGGCAGATCACTTGAGGTCAGGAGTTCAAGACCAGCCTGGCCAACATGGTGAAACCTTGTCTCTCCTAAAAATTCAAAAATTAGGCCGGGCACAGTGGCCCATGTCTGTAATCCCTGCACTTTGGGAGGCTGAGGCAGGCGGATCACTTGAGGCCAGGCGTTCAAGACCCGCGTGGCCAATATGGTGAAACCCCATCTCTACTAAAAATACAAAAATTAGCCAGGCATTGTGGCACATGACTGTAATCCCAGCTACTGGGGAGGCTGAAGCAGGAGAATCGCTTGAACTTGGGTGGTAGAGGTTGCAGTGAGCCGAGATCGTGCCACCGCACTCCAGCCTGGATGACAGAGCGAGACTGTCTCAAAAAAAAAAAGAAAGAAAGAAAACAAAAATTAGCTGGGTGTGGTGGGGGGAGCCTGTAATCCCAGCTATTCAGAGGCTGAGGCAAAAGAATCACTTGAACCGGGGAGGTGGAGGTTGCAGTGAGCCAAGATCGTGCCACTGCACTCCACTGTACTCGAGATGGGACAGAGGAAGATTCCATCTCAAAAATAATAATAACAACAGGAAAGGTAGTGGTGAATTTGCGAAGAAGGGAGTAACTGGGCGGGGAGCTCACTGGGGACTTCCAGGATGTCCTATTTCTTGACCTCAGTATTTGGGAGGATTTTTGAGGTGGGAACCTATTATTTCTCCTCTTTTGTGTGTGTATGTTAGGTGTCAACAAAAAGCTTATTTAGAATAATCATCATAATAAACCATCCTTCACAATATCCTGTCCTCTGATCTCAATCTGGAAATGTGAGACAGGCTCGAGGGGAGAGAAGGCTGGGGCTGGGCCCCCCATTTTGACTGCGGTGCCATCTCGGGAAGGGCAATGAGGCCTGAGTTAAGGACAGCCTGCCCCCTAGCCTGGCCCCTTGGGGAGGACGCAGGCTGCTTCCAGGAGGTGCTCTATCCCACCCCCCTGAGCCATGCCTGACTTCTGCTGCCAGCCCCTCCGGCAGGAGGTTGGCCTTGACTCCACACTTCTCGGGCTTCTGCGTTCTCCTCTCTTGTCAGCCCCGTGGGCCCAGATGGATGTGGGATTAATGAGGCATGTCTTCTGGTGTGAGAAGTAAGTCGAGGGGTCACATTTTCCTCTCCTTCATTGTTTCCCTATGTACTTGATCTGATCTGCTTCACTAGCTGGAGACATGAACGTAGTCACATCCCTGTATTTTGCAAATTAATTGCCAGAGTCCTCACTTGCCTCAATTAATAGGCATGATAGCAATTGCTAACACTTACACGGAGCTTACTACATGCCATACCCTGCTCTAAGTATTTTATGTGTCTATAACTCATTTAATATTCACAACAACACTCCGAGGCAGATAATATTTTTAAAATACGTTTTAGAGATAGGAAAACAGAGGCATAAGAGAAGTAAATAGTTTGCCCAGACATGACTGGCTATGTAATTTGCAGGACTCAATGCAAAATGAAAATGGGGGGCCTGGCCAGGCGTGGCAGCTCATGCCTGTAATCCCAACACTTTGGGAGGCTGAGGCGGGAGGATTGCTTGAGTCCAGGAGTTTGAGACCAGCCTGGGCAATATAGGGAGACCCTGTCTCTACACACACAAAAAAATCTTTTTAATTAGCTGAGTGTGGTGGTGCACGCCTGTAGGCTCAGCTACTCAAAGAGGCTGAGGTTACTGGGTATGGTGGCTCACATCTGTAATCCCGGCACTTTGGGAGGTCGAGCCAGGCAGATCACTTGAGCTCAGGAGTTTGAGACCAGTCTGGGCAACAGGTCAAAACCCCATCTCTACAAAAAAAAATACAAAAAACTAGTTGGGCGTTGTGACATGTGCCCACAGTCTCAGCTACTTGGGGGAGCTGAGGCAGGAGGATTGCTTGTACCCAGGAAGTTGAGGCTGCAGTGAGCCAAGATTGCAGCTCTGTACTCTGGCCTGGGTGACACAGCAAGACCCTGAAAAAAGAAAAAAAAAGAAAAGAAGAAAGAGAACAGAAAGAAAGGAAAGGAAAGGAAAGGAAAGGAAAGGAAAGGAAAGGAAAGGAAAGGAAAGGAAAGGAAAGGAAAGGAGAAAAGGAAAGGAAAAAAGAGAAGGGACGGGAAGGGGAGGGAAGGAGAGGGGAGGAAATAGGGAGCCCTTGTTCAAAAATTACTAAGACTTTTGAGACGCTAAACTTCAAGCCAAGCATAGGGATCTATTTAAGGGCAGGGCCCTTCACATCTGTGAAGCCAGACCTGTACACAAGGTAAACCAGTAAGTAGCAGAGCAGGAACCCAAACTGAAGCCATCTGGCTCCAGAGCCCATTCTCCTAACCACTGGGCTATATTACCTCTACCTCTCAGGATCTTCCTCCCCTCACCTCACTTCCTCCAAACTGTCCAAGAACAAGAGACACTTACTCTTTTCATTAGGATCTGCTGTTTCTAAAAGCCAGGTGCAGACAGAACTGAACAGTCTTATCAGTCGGCTGCCACAAGAGGTTACTGTTGAACACTGATCCCTCACAGTTTGACCCCCCTCCATATCCACCAGCAAGTGACGCTCTTGTGCTCCAGATGCCTGGATGCACACAGCACAGTGGAGCCCCACTGTGCGCTCCAGTCTACAATTCCTTTATTTCACACTCCTATGTGTAGCCATTGTTCCCACAGCATGGAACGCCTGGGTCCAGGAGCATCTCTACCCTGCCACATGCTGGGCTGGCGCCAGCCCCCATAACAAACATCTAAGCCCGATATCAACTTGGCTCACCTATTCCCACTCCCCATTTCCTGATGGTGAGCTCCCCTCTGGGGTCCTTTTTCTTTCTTTCTTTTTTTTTTTTTTTTTAAGAAAGAGTCTCGCTCTGTCACCCAGGCTGGAGTTCAGTGGCACGATCTTGGCTCACTGCAATCTTCGCCTCCCGGGTTCACGCCATTCTCCTGCCTCAGCCTCCTGAGTAGCTGGGATTACAAGCACCCGCCACCACGCCTGGCTAATTTTTGTATTTTTAGTAGAGACGGGGTTTCACCATGTTGGCCAGTCTGGTCTCGAACTCCTGACCTCATGATCCACCCACCTCAGCCTCCCAAAGTGCTGGGATTACAGGTGTGAGCCACTGCGGGGTCCTTTCTACCTTTTCATGCCAAAGGGTCTTAGAGAGACTGACTCAGTTCATCAGAAAGGCTCTAGTAACGTTATACCCCAGCAGGTAAAGATCAGTCAGGGTCTTGATCTCAGTCCTGCCAGGAGACTGCCTGGCCCCTGTGAAATATCCCAACCTCTGTGACCAGCTCTGCACACCCAAACCTGCTCAGCATCACAGCATTCCTTGTCACACCCCTTTCCCAGAGCAATGCATTTGCCTACTTACCTCAAAGTCACACAACTAAGAGAGGAAACATTGTTTATCTGCCAGAAAATCTACTTTTGCCTTACCAGGTGCTCCATTGCATAGAGTTTAACATCACTGATATATCAATGTCACACCAGATACTTTCTGAAACTTTCTTCATGACATGGGTGGCTTAAAGGGGTTAGATAATGAGACTTTAAAGAACAAAGAAGTGCAGAGGCTACATGACTGGAGGGGCAGAGCTGGTGACACTGGGTTACTGTTACCACTATAGCCTCTCTCATGCCCCATGGCTGGCGAAGCTTGGGGATGTCTGAAGTACTCTATGGACCTTGGACATTCTGCAATGAGGCTGGCACCAACCAGAATTCCCTCTATATTAGAAATGTTGCTGGGCACGTTGGCTCACACCTGTAATCCCAGCACTTTGGGAGGCTGAGGCGGGCGGATCACGAGGTCAGGAGATCGAGACTATCCTGGCTAACACGGTGAAACCCCGTCTCTACTGAAAATACAAAAAAAAATTAGCCGGGCACAGTGGCGGGCGCCTGTAGTCCCAGCTACTCGGGAGGCTGAGGCAGGAGAATCGCTTGAACCCGGGAGGCGGAGATTGCAGTGAGCCGAGATCGTGCCACTGTACTCCAGCCTGGGCAACAAAGCGAAACTGTCTCAAAAAAAAAAAAAAAAAAAAAAAAAAAGAAAGAAAGAAATGTCTTTGGCTACAGGTAACAGAATACCCAGCCAATAGTGGCCTAAACAAATAGAGATTTATTCTTTTCATATAACAAAATCTAGAGGTAGAATGGTTACTGGCATTGGTTTATCAGCAACAATGTCAGGGCTAGTGTCACTACAGTTCTCTTGGTCTTTCCTTCATAGAGGCTAATGGCTGCAGGAACTCCAGCCTTCAAGTCTTCATTCAAGGCAGCAAGCAGAAAGGGCAAGAAGGGGCAGGACCAGCGGCATCCAATGTCTTCCATGAGGAAAGGAAAAGACTTCCTAGAGCCAGGCTGAAGGTTTCAGCTTATGCCTCATTGGTCTGAGCTGTGCCATCTGGTCTTCCTTAGCTGCAAGGGAGTCTGGAATTTCTTGTCTGGGGCTAGGCACATTTTCACCATGAACGGAAGTGGAATGTTGAAGCAAGGAGGAAGAAGAGATGCCATACCTTTCCTCTGACAGTCATCTCAGCTGCCACAGGGCCCCAAGGCCCCTTCCCAGCCACCCCAGGGACCCTCAGAGAGGAGCCTCTGTGGCCGTCTCAGTGCTACAGACAAGAAGGGCCCACCCAAGGAGCCTGATTTCCCCTGAGCCCCACGGCACTGCTGCTGGCTTTCTCCTTCGGTGATTAATGGTGCTCTGCCAAGCTGGGGAGGCAGCTAATTAGCTATAGACTGATTAAGGACAAGGCAGGCAAAGTCCCAGACATGATAAATGTGAACTTTCCTTCTTCCTTTCCCCTCCACCACCAGTCCTGCCACCACCAGCTGAAGCCAAGCCTGTGGCCCCCTCACAGTCTGCCTGCATGGGGAGGCCCAGCAGATGTCACCTCCGGCACAATTCACAAGGCCTGGCACCCACCAGGGCATCGTGTAACAGAGGTGGGCATACTGGGTTTCCTTTCAGGGCTCAGCTTCTCCTGCAGCCTTTTCCCAATCTCTGTGCTCTGGAGCAGGCCTGGCACCAGGCATGGGATTTCTCAAACAAACCAAGTCTCTGCCCTAAAGAATCTGCTGCTGAGGGCCGTAGAAATCCAGGGAGGGCTGAGCACAGCAGGACCTAGAGTCGCTGGGCAGGGCTCCAATGAGGGGATTTGGGTGGATTTTGTGCATTAAGAGGGTCACTGCAGAGAGGGGAGGCCCCCTGAACAGGTGTGGAGAAGAAATGAAATGAACAGGCCACAGTCCTAGGGCAGTGGGGAGTCAAGACAAGCCCGGAGCGGTAAGGGTGGGTGCAGAGTAGATAAGGACAGATGGGAAACACGGGCTTAGGTGTGGGGTGGCCCAGCTGTTTCCACCCTCAGTTCCTCCACAACACGCAGCATTTGTGTGCAAACCCCTCCCTGGGCAACCCAGGGTTAGGCCCCCTCTACCTCCAGCGGTGATGCCTTGCCTGTATGTACCAGTCCAGAAAGCACATCCAGGTGCAGGTGATTCCATCCCACAGCAGCCTGGGCTGAGTTCTGGTGGAAATGAGCTCGCGAACACATGAATCCTGTACAAGATAAGGCTGTGATACGGACAAAGGATACATTTCAGCAACAGATAACAGGAGAAATTCAGTGAGCATGCCTTTTCAGTTATGTTTCCTCCTGGGAGACACGCACAGGAGGTGGCAACGCTGAATGCCTGTCCAGGGCAGGCTTGGGAAGCACCACCTGCCCCCCATTTTGCCTGGTTCACTCTTACCCAGTCCTTGGGTCTCCTTAAGCGTCACGTCTTTGGAGAAGCCTCCCCTGACCGCTCAGATTAGATCAGATTCTCTGTTTCCCTTCGTCAAGTGTATCAAGTTCACATGAATGCATTTAAGTGACTGTTTGTCTTTAGTCTTATACATTCAATCAGCAAATATTAATGGAGCTGTGAACTGGGCTAAGGTCTGGGGATACCATGACACATGAGCCTGCCCTTCTGGAGCTTATGGTCTAGGCAGAAGTCCCAGCAAGGGTTCACTCTAACACCAAAAGCAACACCTCCCCCAGTGCCAGCAGAACAACAACTCGTGCACCAAAGCTATCAAAGCCAGCAGCAAACCACACCCACAACCCTCTCTCCACTCTCCGCCCCCTGCCCCACCCCCCACCCCGCCACCGGGAGGCACTGCTTTGAGAACTATCCCCAGTGTCAGCTTTACTTGTTACTAGTAATGAAATCCCCTATTAAATCCTCATTGGCTGTGGTCATTGGGCTGTCACCTGCCAAGCCATCGTTGTGTGGTTAACAATTTGAAATAACAATCCCCACCCATTGTCTCAATTCAAGACATTCTGGAAGGATGATTCCCAGCTTCAGAGCTTTCCATGGAGTTGTTCAACTTCTTCTGCACAGTCCTGCTTCCCTCGCTCCCATACAGGGGTGGTAGTTCCTGAAAGCGTTCCCCAATAAGACTCCTGCATGCAAATCCCGAGTCTGTTTCGTGGGGAACCTGACCAAAAAAAACAAGTGAGAGCTGAAATCCACCATGGTGTGTGACCGCATCTGTCTGGAGGAAGGGACCCCTTTTTCTTTTTTTTTTCTTTTTTTTTTTTATTATTATTATACTTTAAGTTCTAGGGTACATGTGCATAACGTGCAGGTTTGTTACATATGTATACTTGTGCCATGTTGGTGTGCTGCACCCATCAACTTGTCATTTACATCAGGTATAACTCCCAATGCAATCCCTCCCCCCTCCCCCCTCCCCATGATAGGCCCCGGTGTGTGATGTTCCCCTTCCCAAGTCCAAGTGATCTCATTGTTCAGTTCCCACCTATGAGTACAGCCAACAGACACATGAAAAAATGCTCATCATCGCTGGCCATCAGAGAAATGCAAATCAAAACCACAATGAGATACCATCTCACACCAGTTAGAATGGCAATCATTAAAAAGTCAGGAAACAACAGGTGCTGGAGAGGATGTGGAGAAATAGGAACACTTTTACACTGTTGGTGGGATTGTAAACTAGTTCAACCATTATGGAAAACAGTATGGCGATTCCTCAAGGATCTAGAACTAGATGTACCATATGACCCAGCCATCCCATTACTGGGTATATACCCAAAGAATTATAAATCATGCTGCTATAAAGACACATGCACACGTATGTTTATTGCGGCACTATTCACGATAGCAAAGACTTGGAATCAACCCAAATGTCCATCAGTGGCAGAATGGATTAAAAAAATGTGGCACATATACACCATGGAATACTATGGGACCCCTTTTTCTAATCTGCATGACAATATCCTCTGATGACTTGATAGTAGCCCGGCCCACCCCACCCCACCCAGCCTAGAAGGTGGACCAGGGATACAAGCCAGTGCCAGAAAGGCCTTGGCACAGGAGAGGGGAGGGAATAGATCCTTGCAGCCAAGTGATTTAGAAGATTCCAGAGGAGAGTATATCTGTGGTAAGAAGCCCACCAGCCCCTGGAGTTTGATTCTAGCTGATTAAGAGGCACCCAGGGCCTGTATTTCAGCAAGACAACCAAGAAATAAGCCAAGGGAAATTGTTAATCTGTGTGCCAGGGATTCCCAACAATGCAGTTCCAGACCAGCCCCAAACATCCTAACTCAGACCCAGTGTGTGGGAACTTGCCTGCGTGGGAGCGGGAGGAGGGAGTGGGGGAAGCGGGAAGAAATTAGGCTTGCACAAACTTAGTAATTGAAATCATTAATAGCAGTAAAATAAGTTGTCTATCCTACATGTAATTTGTAGTAATGTTTCGTTACTGAGATTAATTTCTAGTAATGAAATACTAATTAAACCATTTATTGAGTAATGTATTTGCTTGGTGGTGGTTTATGGGTGTTCGCTTATAAATATTTTAATTACTTTTGCTAAGTAATTAGAATTTACTAAATATTTCCAAACTATTTATTAATTTCTAGCAATTCTCAGCCAACCCACAAGTAATTGTTTTACTTTATATCAGTAATTAAAGTCTTTTTAAAAAAACTTTGAGTGAAGAGGAAGACGTAAACGAAGACTTGTCTGTTCTATTCACATGAGACTGGTGTGTTACAGCAAAAAAAAGAGACAAAAGTCACTCATGATCCAACATTACTCAAATGCTGTTAACATTTTTATTTATATTTTCACAGACTTTTCCTACGGGTGCATGTACTATTTTTTCAAGGCTGAGATCATATCAACTACATGTATTCAGGATACCAAACTTTGCCAATTTTTATATTATAGTTTCTATTCTATTAAAATACCAAGCTGTCCTAGAGGGGCAGTCTCTTTACAACTTTGAGAGAGTTTTTGAAAGTAATACTTTTTCTACTTCTAAGCACTACTATGTATCAGACACTATGCAAAGTAATGTACGCAGTCTAACTGTAACCTTCACAACATGGCACTATAAACTAATCTGGAGCAGTAACCTGTGTAAAACTGGGTGTCCACACGGTGCAGTCTCAGCAAAAAAGTCACCTTTAATGAAATAATGACTAAAACAGAGGAATTTATCTCCATTTATCTATAAAAATAGGATCAGAATGAATATATTGTCCTGAGATCTGCTCTTCTCACGTAAAATATTACAACCATCTTTCCCTATCAATAAATATGAGGTGGGGTGCGGTGGCTCACGCCTGTAATCTCAGCACTTTGGGAGGCCGAGGTGGGTGGATCACATGAGGTCAGGGGTCCGAGACCAGCCTGACCAACATGGTGAAACCACATCTCTACTAAAAATACAAAAAAAAAAAAAAATTAGCCCGGCTTGGTGGCGCATGCCTGTAATTCCTGCTACTTCGGAGGCTGAGGCAGGAGAATCACTTGAACCTGGGAAGTGGAGGTTGCAGTGAGCTGAAATCATGCCATTGCACTCCAGCCTGGGCAACAAGAGTGAAACTCTGTCTCCAAAAAAAAAAAAAAAAAGAGACAGCAGCAGTGTCCTTTTCAATAGATGCATGGTATTCTATGAAGTTACCTTCATTTATTACCCAATCTCTAATTGCTGGATATTTTGGTTGTTTTCAGTTGTTCACGACTGTGAACAAAACTCTCAAGGATATCATTATATGCTGATCTTCGTGCACTTGTCCAACTATTTTCTTAGAACACATTCCTAGAAGTGGAATTGCTGGGATAAAGTGTATGAACATTTTTAAGACTTTTGATACTGCCCAAATGCCTCAAGAAAGACCAGACAAATTTACACTCCCTCAGTGGAGCTGAAAGTCTTGTTTCACTGCACTATGTGTGACTATTATTATTATTGTTGTTATTTTGAGACAGCGTCTCACTCTGTCGCCCAGGCTGGAGTGCAGTGGTGTGATCACGGCTCACTGCAGCCC
Source organism: Papio anubis (assembly GCF_008728515.1). NCBI lineage: Eukaryota > Metazoa > Chordata > Mammalia > Primates > Cercopithecidae > Papio > Papio anubis. Next base: position 71,969,250 of record NC_044986.1, on the reverse strand, counting down.
AGGCGATCCTCCCACCTCAGTGTCCTGAGTAGCTGCAACAACAGGCGCACACCACCATGCCCAGCTAATTTTTGTATTTTTTGTAGAGATAGGGTTTTGCCATGTTGCCCAGGCTGGTCTCAAACTCCTGGGCTCAAGTAATTCACCCGCGTTACCTCCCAAAGATTATAGGCATGAGCTACTGTGCCCTGTTGATTATTATTATTTTAAATCTATGTCACTTGTTTCCACTCCCTGGTCTAAGCAGAGAGATGGCCCAGAAAAACATTCTGAACCAGAGAGTCTCACAACCCATTTCCTATGACGAATCAATGGTTGGCTGGCAGAAGACCTATAGGCTATGTCTCCATAACTTAAATAGCATCAAGATGTATAAAGCCATTTTCTACCATACCATTCACCTTTGCCCCACAATCTCCTTTCCCCCCAGGGACTCTGCCTCCTTGAAGGCATCACCAAGGCACAGGTGGCTTGGCTCCTCGCTGGCAGACACCCGCCCTGTGTGTTGGCAGAATAGGCACCTATCACTGGGCTCTCTCTTTAGCTCTTGACAAAATATCTCCCCCACCAGCGTGTCACAGCACCTTGAATGACTGCCACTGGCGGCATATACTAAGCAGTTTTCTAAACATTCAGAGGTTGTCTCAGGTGACATTTTATGAGCTAATAAGTGTTTTGGAGGCTCTCCCATCTTCTTTCCAAAGCTCCCCTCTCACCTACTGCCAAGTGACCCTGGTGCCTTTGGCCATCTGAATGCCTGACTCTAGCCCTCTTTTCCCTCTTCTGACGGCCACCTGAAGTCCTTTTTTTAAAACGAGAGAAACACCTTCCTTCTCCAAACAGAGCAAGAAGATATTTCACAGGGAGGAGATATTTCAACAACTCTTTCAATAAAGAGAGGGAGGCAAAGAGTGAGAGTGACTTGGGAGGAGGCTTAGGGTAGAGACAGAATGGGAACCATTGCAGCTGCCTCACTCCTGGCAAGATTCTCGAAGCAGGGCACACTGCTGGTGCCCAATCTGTGTTTGTTGCTTCCCTAAAGAATGGATAATTCCCACAGGCGTGTCCCTATGGCGACATCTTCCATTACTTCCTTTACTTTTTGTATCCATTTGCTCTCTCTCCAGAAAGTTCCAGATCTCAGGCACCTTCCCAAACTCTCAAAAGTCCCAGGAGAGGGAAGGAGAGGGATGAGGGCCCTGAGCACTGCTGCCACTCCCCAGAGAGGTCAGGGAAACAAGGCCCAGCTCCCCTTAGCAGAAATCCCCTCTCCCCTTGGACCAGAAAAGGGTTAATTTTATAATTGCTAACATCTATTAGATCCTTACAATGTTTCGGGCCCTCTGTTAAGCACTTTTCTCACATGATGTCATTGAAATAATAGATTTCTCCTAACTTACCTGTTGAGAAAGTGAGACTTGTAGAGTTTAAGTGAGAGGCATCAGGATCAGAATCCAGGTATCTCTTTTCCCAGAGCCAAAGCCTTAAGTACCATCTTCTGTTGTCTTCTACAGTAAGTGTTCCATAAACTCAGGAGGTTTATGAGTTGAAAAAAGGTGAAAAAAGGAAAAGAGAGAGAGTGAGGGAAAGAGGGCAGAAGGAAACTTTATGTCATTGTAATACAGGGGAAATAGCATCATTTGCCATAAGTAGAAGGTAACATTAACATAAAGACATTATGATCACAATTTAAAATGTTGGTCTACACGTCATCTAAAGTCACTGTTTCTATTCTTAAGAAACACTGGAACATTTGATCTCTGAGGTCCATTTCTAGCACACAATTCTATAATTTCCAAGGATTAAGTAAGCTGTTTTCTTAAGATACACTTCCATGGACCTTGGATGCATGGGTAATAAAATCCTAAGGACAGATGCTGGGTCTTATTTATCTCTATATTCTCTGTAAGCATTTAGTACAACATCTGGCCCAGGATGGATGTGTAGAAGATTAATTATAAATTCCTTTCCCCTCTCTAGGTATTGGTGTTCCAATCCAAAGAATAAAAGCCCTGGATTAGGTGATCCTGAAGGGTGCTTTTTGCTCTGCAAGCCACTGGTCCACTGAACCTAAGTGGTCCTTTCCTTACTGGTTCTCTGGCTTTCTGCTTCATCAGTCCTGTGGTTGGCAAAATTCTAAAGATGGTTCCCCAAGAGTCCCATACCCTGGTTATTCAACCAAACACTAATCTAGGTACTGCTGTGGAGAAATTTTTTTTTCTTTTCTTTTCTTTTTTTTTTTTTTTGAGATGAAGTCTAGCTGGAGGGCAGACTTCCAGCCTCCCAGGCTGGAGGGCAGTGGCATGATCTTGGCTCACTGCAACCTCCACCTCATGGTTTCAAGTGATTCTCCTGCCTCAGCCTCCTGAGTAGCTAGGATTACAGATGCCTGCCACCACGCCTAGCTAATTTTTGTATTTTTAGTAGAGATGGGGTTTCACTGTGTTGGCCAGTCTGGTCTCAAACTCCTGACCTCGTGATCAGCCCACCTCAGCTTCCCAAAGTGCTGGGATTACAAGTGTGAGCCACCGTGCCCCGCCGATAATTTTTTTTTTTTTTTTAAGAGAGGGTCTCACTTTGTTGTCCATGCTGGAGGACAGTAGCACGATCTCAGCTCACTGTAACCTCAGCCTCCTGGGCTCAAGCCATCCTCCTACCTTAAGTCAGCCTTCCAATTAGCTGGGACCACAGGCACGCACCACTACGCCCAACTAATTGTTATATTTTTTGTAGAGATGGGGTTTCATCATGTTGCCCAGGCTGGTCTCAAACTCCTGGGCTCAAGCAATTCACTCGCCTTGGCCTCCTAAAGTGCTGGGATTACAGCTGTGAGCCACTGCACCCAGCCAGAATTTTTCAGATATAATTAAAGACTCAAGTCAGTTGACCTTAAGATAGAGATTAGCTGGGCGGGCTTAACCCAGTAAGGCAAGCCTTTTAAAAGCAGAGAGTTTTCTCCAGCTGGTAGCAGAAAAATAAGTCAGGAGAATTCAATGCATGGGAATTCTCTGTTGCTGAGATTAAGGGGGCCACATGGAAGGATCTCAGATTGTCCTCAATAGACTGAGAGTGACCCCCTAGCTAGCAAGAAGATGGGGACCTCAGTCCCATAGTTACCAGGAACTGAATCTGCCAACAACCTGAATGAGGTTGGAAATGGATTCTTCCCCAGAGCCTCCAAGAAGGTCCCAGCCTGGCCAACATCTTGATTTTGGCCTTGTGAGATCCAAAACAGAGAAATCAGACAAGCCACCTGGACTTCTGACCCACAGAGCTGAGACACAATAAACCGATGTTGTTTTCAGCTGCTGTGGTTCTGGTCATCTGTTATGCAGCAGAAGAAAGTGAGTACAATTCCCTATCCTATTCCTACCAACCCATGCTCCTCCCCAGAGCTCCCTAACATTTAGCAACATGTGCCTCACTTCTAAGGCAAATAATAATAATAACGATGATGATTTGAAAATCAGTTTTGGGAATTTTCAGCTTAGGCTTTTTTTTTTTTTTTTTGACAATTCTGTGTAGGTCTAACCAGGAAGAATTAAATATTGAGTTTCTACTGTGTTTCCAGGTCCTCCATTGGAACATATAATTTGAACCTAAAATTGTGAATAGACAGGGTGAGTAGAAGCATGAGAAAAGTGGAAGAACAATGTGCACTGGAGATGCTTAGTAGGCGTAATAGAAGAAGCAAAACTCTGAGGTGGAATAGACTGCAAATTAGCAGAGAGACGGGAAGGAATAGATATTCTAGGCTGCTGAGGTAGCCCAAAGAGACAGAAGTAGAAATGAGAATGATGTTGGCCAAAGTCAGTTCCTGAGGGTATGCCAGGTTTCTCCAGCCTTATGTTTGGAAGCTAGTTACCATGCCATGCTGCCAGTTGATAATGTCAGGGAAACAGATGAAAAGTGTGTTTCTAGTGAGGAATGGGGGATGTCTTAGTCTTGGACAGAGAAAGGTGAAAAGTCTTCAACAAAAGGTCTGGAAGGAGGAGTGGAAGAAGAACAGAAAACAAAAGAACACATGGCAAACATTGCTGTGAAACAGATTCAAGTTATGATGAATCAGAAATGAAGGCCAGGAGGGAGGGACAAAGACAGAGGTTCATGCCTGCGTTCCCATCCACACCACCATGGAAGCAGGGGAGAAGAGATAAACCATCAGCTTCTGAGCCTTGCATGAGCCACCAGGAGATCATATAGGTGGAAGTCTGGACCTTGAATAAATAGGCTCACTACAAGGAAATGCCCATGTTGGGATAAAGGAGAACTATGGTTAGAAAGATAGGTTGGGACTAGACTGTTAGTGATCCTGAGAGCCAGAGGTTTGCAATCTTGGCTGAACATTGAAATCACCTGGGGATCTCTTAGAAATACTGATATTTAGATCCTATCTCAAAAACTCTAATGTAATTGGCCTGGTTTGGCTGGGTTCTCAAGAGTTTTAAAAGCACCACAGATTACCCTGCTATTCTACCAGGACTGAGAACAGCAGATATAGAGTTTGGACCTTATCCCGTAGCCAGTGGAGGCCATTAAGGATGTGTCACTGAAATTATACAATGGAAAATAATTGGAAAGAAAATTTAGTCAAGTAAAAATAATGATAGCAAACACCAATATAGCATTTTTTTGCATCTCAGTGTTCTGGGCACTTTTCTAAGTTTACACACACACATACATTCTAAATTATCACAACAACCCTGTAAGGTAGCTACTGTATTATCCACATTTTAGAGATAGGAAAACTAAGGCTCAGAAAAGTTAATACCTTGCTCATGATCACAATGCAAGTAAATGATGGAATATTGAGATTTGAATCCTTGAAGTTTGATTTCAAAGTCCATACTCTTAATTTTGCTTCTGGATATGGTGGATTGACTCATATCAGACCAGCCTTCTTGCCAAAAACAACTAGGAAATCTGATTTGAAAATGAAGAAAAGTTAACAGGGAAATGAAGACAAAGATCATGAAGAAAATGAGATCATTCATGTGAAGCAGACATCTGACTGCATTTTTCTCCAGAAGTAATTTGCAGATTTGCACACAAATAGTTGAAGGATCCAGAAGCTGAGCAGAGATTTCAGCAGTCTCCTGGGACTCAGGGTTAAAGAAAAAAAAAGACTTCTAGGCTGGCATAAGCATAGGAACCTAGAAAGCATCTCCAGCTTTCCACTGGGACTCCTGATGGGATATAGTTTTAAAATAAGGCCTAACCTTATTTCTAGAATATATAAATAAATCAGCCATTGCAAAAGCTGAAGCACAAATTTAAACCAGCCTGATCCAAGATGAGATTAAGATGATTTGACCCTGACATGAGACAAAAGAAAATCCTCTCTGGAGGAAGAAAGTGTTACCTGGAGCCTCAAATCTGCACTATAATTTCTTATGCATAATGTCCAGCATGTAATAAGAAATTATAAGACTTACCAGGAGATAAGACCAAGTGACCAAAAACCGGAGAAAGACTAAATAATAAAAATGGACTTATAGGTGACTTATATATGGGAGTTCTCAGATAGAGTTTTTTTAAATGTCATTAATATGTTAAAGAAAATTAATTCCCGCCGGGCGCGGTGGCTCACGCCTGTAATCCCAGCACTTTGGGAGGCCGAGGCGGGCGGATCACAAGGTCAGGAGATCGAGACCACAGTGAAACCCCGTCTCTACTAAAAATACAAAAAATTAGCCGGGCGCGGTGGTGGGCGCCTGTAGTCCCAGCTACTCAGGAGGCTGAGGCAGGAGAATGGCGTGAACCCGGGAGGCGGAGCTTGCAGTGAGCCGAGATCGCGCCACTGCACTCCAGCCTGGGCCACAGCGCGAGACTCCGTCTCAAAAAAAAAAAAAAAAAAGAAAATTAATTCCAAGTGGAGAATTTCAAAGAGAACTTACATATGTTTTTAAAAATAATCAAATAGAAAAACTTAAACTGAAAAACACAATAACTGACATTAAGAAATGGATAGATAGGCTTAACAGCAGAGTAGACACAGCTGAAGAGAGAATTAGCTAAAAAAATCAGTAGCAAACATACAAGCTGAAACAAAAGGAGAAAAAAGGAAGACAAAATTAAAGATTTGGAACATGGTGAAAAGGCATCACATATGTGTAACTAAAGTCTCAGAAGGTGAGGAGAGAGAAAATAGAGCAAAAATAATATTTAAAGAGATTATTGACTATGAATTTTCCCCAAACAAAAAACATCGAGCCACATATTCAAAAAATGCTAAGACATCCAAGTAGAATAAATACAAGAATACTACACCCACACTTTTGGCACATCAGAATAAAACTGCTCAAAGACAAAGAAAAACCTTTAAAAACAGAAACATAGACTGAAGGTGAAGGACTAGAAAAAGATATTCAAAAAAAAAAACAGAAACCAGAAGCAAGAAGAAGTAGTTATACTTAGATAAAAGAAACTTTAAGTCGAAAACAGTAAAAAGAGACAAAAGTGTCATTATATAAGGATAAAGGGATCAATTCAACAATAGGGTATAACAATTGTTAATATACATGCACCCAACACTGGAGCACCTGCTATATCAAGCAAATATTACTAGATATAAAGGGAGATACAGTAGCCAGGCACCAAGGCTTGTGCCTATAATCTCAGCTACTTGGGAGTCTGAGGCAGGAGGATCACTTAAGGCCAGGTGTTCAAGACCAGCCTAGGCAATATAGCAAGACTTCATCTCTACATTTGATCATAGCCAAAAGGCCAAGAAGCAAATGAGAATCCATCTCTAAAAACAAATTTTTTTTGAGTTATGCATGGTGGCACACATCTGTAGTCCCAGCTACAAGAGAGACAAGAGAATCACTTGAGCCCAGGAATTCAAGGCTGCAGTGAGCCATGATCATGGTACTGCATTCTCACCTGGTGACAAAGTAAGATCCTGTCTCTGAAAAAATAAAATAAATTAAATTAAAGGGAGAGATAGACTCCAATATAAAATAGTTGGGGACTTCAACATTCCACTCTTAGCATTGGACAAATCATCTAGACAGAAAACCCACAAAGAAACACTGGATTTTCACTGCACTTTAGGCCAAATGGACCTAGCAGACATTTACAGAACATTTCACCCAACAGCTGCAGACTGCATATTCTTTTCATCAGCACATGGAACATTCTCCAGGACAGACTGCATGTTTGGCCACAAAGCAAGTCTCAACAAATGTAAAACAATCGAAATCATATCAAGTATCTTTTCTGACCACAATGAAATAAAACTAAAAATCAATAACAAGAGGAACATTTGAAACTGTACAAATACCTGAAAATTAAACAACATAGGTCAATGAAGAAATTAAGAAGAAAGTTTTAAGAACACAACATATCAAAACCTACAGGATACGGCAAAAGCAGTGTTAAGAGGGAATTTTATAGCAATAAATTCCAACATCAAAAAAGTAGAAAAAGTTCAAATAAAAAACCTAACAATGCATCTCAAGGAACTAGAAAAGCAAGCATAAACCAACCCTAAAATTAGTGGAAGCAAAGAAATAATAAAGGTCAGAGAAGAAATAAATGAAATTAAGGCCAAAAAATACAATATATTAACAAAATGAAAATGTGTTTTTTAAAAACATAAATTGAATGGACAAACCATTAGCTAAACAAACCAAGAAAAAAAAGGAAAAGATTCAAATAAATAAAATCAAAAATGAAAAAGGTATTACAACTGATACCACAGAAACACAAAGGATCATTAGAGACTATTATAAACAACTATATGCCAACAAATTAGAAAACCCAGTGGAAGTGGATACATTCCTGGACACACACAACCTATCAAGATTGACTCAAGAAGAAATAAAAGCCTGAACAGACCAATTACAAGTAACAAGATTCAATCTGTAATAAAATTCTCCCATCAAAGAAAGCCCCAGGACCCAATGGCTTAACAGCAGAATTCTACTAAACATGTAAAGAACTAATACAAATTCTTCTCAAACTTTTCCAGAAAATTGAAGAAGAAAGAATTCTTCCAAACTCATTCTATGAGGCCAAGGTTACCCTGATACCAAAACGAGACAAAGACACAACAACCAAAGCTCTCAGCCAATCTCCCTGATGAATATAGATGCAAAATGCTCAATAAAACATTAGCAAGCCAAATCCAGCAGCCCAAAAAAAAGATCGTTCACCATGATCAAGTGACCATGGAACCCCTGGATTCATTCTAGGGATGCAAGGATGATTTGATATAAGCAGGTCAATAAATATGGTACATCACATCAACAGAATGAAGGACAAAAACCATATGATCATCTCAATAGATGCAGAAAAAGCAGTTGATAAAACTCAATATTCATTCATAATTAAAGCTCTCAATAAGTTAGGTATAGAAGGAACACATCTTAACGAATAAAAACCATAAATGACAAACGCACAGCCAACATCATACTGAACGGGAAAAGATCCTGTAAGAGCTGGAACAAGACAAGAATGCCCACTGCACCACTTCTATTCAGTATAGTACCGGAAGTCCTAAACAGGGCAATTAAGCAAGATTAAAAAAAAAAAAAGGATATCCAAATCGGAATGGAGGAAGTCAAACTGTCCCCGTTTGCGGACATCATCTTATATATAGAAAAGCTTGGCCAGGCATGGTGGGTCATACCTGTAATCCCAGCACTTTGGGAGGCAGAAGCAGGAGGATTATATGAGGCAAGGAGTTTGAGACCAGCCTGGGCAACAAAAAAAGACTCCATCTCTATTTAAAAAAAAAAAAAAAAAAGGTTTAAATTAGCTGGGTGTGGTGGTGCATGCCTGTAGTCCCAGCTACTTGGGAAGCTGACGCAAGATGATCACTTGAGCACAGGAGATCAAGGCTGTTAGACAGCTATAATCACGCCACTGCACTCCAGCCTGGGCAACAGAGCTAAACTCTGTCTCTGTAACAAAAAAAAAAAGAAAAGAAAAGGAAAGATGTTGTTTTATGATAATCTCAATAAAAAAGAGAAAAAAGACAGAAAAGAAAACCCTGAATGTGCCACCAAAAAAACTCTTAGAACAGATAAATGAATTCAGCAAAGTTGCAGGATACAAAATCAACATACAAAAATCAGTAGTGTTTCTATACACCAATAATAAACTAGCTAAGAAAGAAATTAAGAAAGCAGTCCCATTCATAATAGCTACACAAAAAATCAAATACCTAGGAATAAATTTAATCAAGAAGGTAAAAGATCTGTATGATCTTTTACTATAAAACACTGATGAAAAAAATTTAAGAGGATATTAAAAAATGGAAAGACAGGCCGAGTGCGGTGGCTCATGCCTATAATCCCAGCCCTTTGGGAGGCCGAGGCGTGTGGATCACCTGAGGTCAGGAGTTCTAGACCAGCTTGGCCAACATGGTGAAACCCTGTCTCTACTAAAAATACAAAAATTAGCTGGGTGTGGTGACATGTGCCTGTAATCCCAGGTACTCAGGAGGCTGAGGCAGGAGAATCGCTTGAACCCAGAAGGCAGAGGTTGCAGTAAGCCAAGATCGCACCATCGCACTCCAGCCTAGGGGACAAGAGCAAGACTTCGTCTCAAAAAAAAAAAAAAATGAAAAGACATTTCATATTCATGGATTGGGAGAATTAATATTGTGATAATGACCATACTACCAAAAGCAATCTACAGATTTAATGCAATCCCTCTTAAAATATCAATAACATTCTCCATGGAAATAGAAAAAAAATCCTAAAATTTGTATGGAACTGCAGAAGACCCCAAATAGCCAAAACAATCATGAACAAAAAGAACATAGCTGGAGGCATCATAATACCAGAATTCAAAATATCCTACAAAGCCATAGCAACTAAAACAGCATGGTACTGGCATAAAAACAGAAAACAAACATATAGGTCAATGGAACAGAACAAGAACCCAGAAATAAATCTGTGTGTTTACAGCCAACTGATTTTCATCAAAGGTGCCAAGAACACTCACTGGGGAAGGGAGAGTTTCTTCAATAAATGGTGCTAGGAAAACTAGATATCCACATGCAGAATAAATGAAACTAGACACTTATCTCTCACCATATAAAAAATTAAAATAAAGACTTACATGTAGGACCTAAAATGATGAAACTACTAGAAGCAAACATAAAGGAAATGCTTCCAGACATTGGTCTGGGCAAAGATTTTACAGAGAAAACCTCAAAAGCATAAGCAACAAGCAAAAATAGACAAATGATATTACATCAAACTAAAAAGCCCCTGTACAGCAAAGGAAACAATTAACAGAGTGAAAAGACAACTTGAAGAATTGTAGAAAACATTTTCAAACCATTATCTGACAAGATATCTAGAATACATAAGGAACTCAAACAACTGAACAGCAAAATAATAATAATTATTGTTATTTGATTTTAAAATGGGCAAATGAGCTGAATAGACATCTCTCAAAAGACAGCATACAAATGGTCAACAGGTACATTTTTTAAATGCTCAGCATCACTGATTACCAGAGAAATACAAATTAAAATCACAATAAAATATCATATCACCCCAGTTAGAATGGCCATTATCAAAAAGGTTTTTTAAAAAATGCTGGTGGGGGGGGCGGAGCAAGATGGCCGAATAGGAGCAGCTCCAGTCTTCAACTCCCAGCGCCAGCGACACAGAAGACCGGTGATTTCGGCATTTTCAACTGAGGTACTGGGTTCATCTCACTGGGGAGTGCCGGAAGATCAGTACTGGTCAGCTGCTGCAGCCCGACCAGCGAGAGCTGAAGCAGGGCGAGGCATTGCCTCACCTGGGAAGCGCAAGGGGGAAGGGAATCCCTTTTCCTAGCCAGGGGAACTGAGACACACAACACCTGGAGAATCGGGTAACTCCCACCCCAATACTGCGCTTTGAGCAAACAGGAACACCAGGAGATCATATCCCACACCTGGCTGGGAGGGTCCCACACCCACGGAGCCTCCCTCATTGCTATCACAGCAGTCTGTGATCTACCGGCAAGGCAGCAGCGAGGCTGGGGGAGGGGCGCCCGCCATTGCTCAGGCTTAAGTAGGTAAACAAAGCTGCTGGGAAGCTCGAACTGGGTGGAGCTCACAGCAGCTCAAGGAAACCTGCCTGTCTCTGTAGACTCCACCTCTGGGGGCAGGGCACAGTAAACAATAACAAAGCAGCAGATACCTCTGCAGACCCAAACGACTCTGTCTGACAGCTTTGAAGAGAGCAGTGGATCTCCCAACACGGAGGCTGAGATCTGAGAAGGGACAGACTCCCTGCTCAAGCGGGTCCCTGACCCCTGAGTAGCCTAACTGGGAGACATCCCCCACTAGGGGCAGTCTGACACCCCACACCTCACAGGGAGGAGTACACCCCTGAGAGGAAGCTTCCAAAGCAAGAATCAGACAGGTACACTTGCTGTTCAGAAATATTCTATCTTCTGCAGTCTCTGCTGCTGATACCCAGGCAAACAGGGTCTGGAGTGGACCTCAAGCAATCTCCAACAGACCTACAGCTGAGGGTCCTGACTGTTAGAAGGAAAACTATCAAACAGGAAGGACACCTACACCAAAACCCCATCAGTACATCACCATCATCAAAGACCAGAGGCAGATAAAACCACAAAGATGGGGAAAAAGCAGGGCAGAAAAGCTGGAAATTCAAAAAACAAGAGCGCATCTCCCCCGGCAAAGGAGCGCAGCTCATCGCCAGCAACGGATCAAAGCTGGACGGAGAATGACTTTGACGAGATGAGAGAAGAAGGTTTCAGTCCATCAACTTTCTCAGAGCTAAAGGAGGAATTACGTACCCAGCGCAAAGAAACTAAAAATCTTGAAAAAAAAGTGGAAGAATTGACGGCTAGACTAATTAATGCAGAGAAGGTCATAAACGAAATGAAAGAGATGAAAAGCATGACACGAGAAATACGTGACAAATGCACAAGCTTCAGTAACCGACTCGATCAACTGGAAGAAAGAGTATCAGCGATTGAGGATCAAATGAATGAAATGAAGCGAGAAGAGAAACCAAAAGAAAAAAGAAGGAAAAGAAATGAACAAAGCCTGCAAGAAGTATGGGATTATGTAAAAAGACCAAATCTCCGTCTGATTGGGGTGCCTGAAAGTGAGGGGGAAAATGGAACCAAGTTGGAAAACACTCTTCAGGATATCATCCAGGAGAACTTCCCCAACCTAGTAGGGCAGGCCAACATTCAAATCCAGGAAATACAGAGAACGCCACAAAGATACTCCTTGAGAAGAGCAACTCCAAGACACATAATTGCCAGATTCACCAAAGTTGAAATGAAGGAAAAAATCTTAAGGGCAGCCAGAGAGAAAGGTCGGGTTACCCACAAAGGGAAGCCCATCAGACTCACAGCAGATCTCTCGGCAGAAACTCTCCAAGCCAGAAGAGAGTGGGGGCCAATATTCAACATTCTTAAAGAAAAGAATTTTAAACCCAGAATTTCATATCCAGCCAAACTAAGTTTCATAAGTGAAGGAGAAATAAAATCCTTTACAGATAAGCAAATGCTTAGAGATTTTGTCACCACTAGGCCTGCCTTACAAGAGACCCTGAAGGAAGTACTAAACATGGAAAGGAACAACCGGTACCAGCCATTGCAAAAACATGCCAAAATGTAAAGACCATCGAGGCTAGGAAGAAACTATATCAACTAATGAGCAAAATAACCAGTTAATATCATAATGGCAGGATCAAGTTCACACATAACAATCTTAACCTTAAATGTAAATGGACTAAATGCTCCAATTAAGAGACACAGACTGGCAAACTGGATAAAGAGTCAAGACCCATCAGTCTGCTGTATTCAGGAGACCCATCTCACACGCAGAGACATACATAGGCTCAAAATAAAGGGATGGAGGAAGATTTACCAAGCAAATGGAGAACAAAAAAAAGCAGGGGTTGCAATACTAGTCTCTGATAAAACAGACTTTAAACCATCAAAGATCAAAAGAGACAAAGAAGGCCATTACATAATGGTAAAGGGATCAATTCAACAGGAAGAGCTAACTATCCTAAATATATATGCACCCAATACAGGAGCACCCAGATTCATAAAGCAAGTCCTTAGAGACTTACAAAGAGACTTAGACTCCCATACAATAATAATGGGAGACTTCAACACTCCACTGTCAACATTAGACAGATCAACGAGACAGAAAGTTAACAAGGATATCCAGGAATTGAACTCATCTCTGCAGCAAGCAGACCTAATAGACATCTATAGAACTCTCCACCCCAAATCAACAGAATATACATTCTTCTCAGCACCACATCGTACTTATTCCAAAATTGACCACGTAATTGGAAGTAAAGCACTCCTCAGCAAATGTACAAGAACAGAAATTATTACAAACTGTCTCTCAGACCACAGTGCAATCAAACTAGAACTCAGGACTAAGAAACTCAATCAAAACCGCTCAACTACATGGAAACTGAACAACCTGCTCCTGAATGACTACTGGGTACATAACGAAATGAAGGCAGAAATAAAGATGTTCTTTGAAACCAATGAGAACAAAGATACAACATACCAGAATCTCTGGGACACATTTAAAGCAGTGTGTAGAGGGAAATTTATAGCACTAAATGCCCACAAGAGAAAGCAGGAAAGATCTAAAATTGACACTCTAACATCGCAATTAAAAGAATTAGAGAAGCAAGAGCAAACACATTCGAAAGCTAGCAGAAGGCTAGAAATAACTAAGATCAGAGCAGAACTGAAGGAGATAGAGACACAAAAAACTCTCCAAAAAATCAATGAATCCAGGAGTTGGTTTTTTGAAAAGATCAACAAAATTGACAGACCACTAGCAAGACTAATAAAGAAGAAAAGAGAGAAGAATCAAATCGACGCAATTAAAAATGATAAAGGGGATATCACCACCGACCCCACAGAAATACAAACTACCATCAGAGAATACTATAAACACCTCTACGCAAATAAACTGGAAAATCTAGAAGAAATGGATAATTTCCTGGACACTTACACTCTTCCAAGACTAAACCAGGAAGAAGTTGAATCCCTGAATAGACCAATAGCAGGCTCTGAAATTGAGGCAACAATTAATAGCCTACCAACCAAAAAAAGTCCAGGACCAGATGGATTCACAGCTGAATTCTACCAGAGGTATAAGGAGGAGTTGGTACCATTCCTTCTGAAACTATTCCAATCAATAGAAAAAGAGGGAATCCTCCCTAACTCATTTTATGAGGCCAACATCATCCTGATACCAAAGCCTGGCAGAGATACAACAAAAAAAGAGAATTTTAGACCAATATCCCTGATGAACATCGATGCAAAAATCCTCAATAAAATACTGGCAAACCGGATTCAGCAACACATCAAAAAGCTTATCCACCATGATCAAGTGGGCTTCATCCCTGGGATGCAAGGCTGGTTCAACATTCGCAAATCAATAAACATAATCCAGCATATAAACAGAACCAAAGACAAGAACCACATGATTATCTCAATAGATGCAGAAAAGGCTTTTGACAAAATTCAACAGCCCTTCATGCTAAAAACGCTCAATAAATTCGGTATTGATGGAACGTACCTCAAAATAATAAGAGCTATTTATGACAAACCCACAGCCAATATCATACTGAATGGGCAAAAACTGGAAAAATTCCCTTTGAAAACTGGCACAAGACAGGGATGCCCTCTCTCACCACTCCTATTCAACATAGTGTTGGAAGTTCTGGCTAGGGCAATTAGGCAAGAGAAAGAAATCAGGGGTATTCAGTTAGGAAAAGAAGAAGTCAAATTGTCCCTGTTTGCAGATGACATGATTGTATATTTAGAAAACCCCATTGTCTCAGCCCAAAATCTCCTTAAGCTGATAAGCAACTTCAGCAAAGTCTCAGGATACAAAATTAATGTGCAAAAATCACAAGCATTCTTATACACCAGTAACAGACAAACAGAGAGCCAAATCAGGAATGAACTTCCATTCACAATTGCTTCAAAGAGAATCAAATACCTAGGAATCCAACTTACAAGGGATGTAAAGGACCTCTTCAAGGAGAACTACAAACCACTGCTCAGTGAAATAAAAGAGGACACAAACAAATGGAAGAACATACCATGCTCATGGATAGGAAGAATCAATATCGTGAAAATGGCCATACTGCCCAAGGTAATTTATAGATTCAATGCCATCCCCATCAAGCTACCAATGAGTTTCTTCACAGAATTGGAAAAAACTGCTTTAAAGTTCATATGGAACCAAAAAAGAGCCCGCATCTCCAAGACAATCCTAAGTCAAAAGAACAAAGCTGGAGGCATCACGCTACCTGACTTCAAACTATACTACAAGGCTACAGTAACCAAAACAGCATGGTACTGGTACCAAAACAGAGATATAGACCAATGGAACAGAACAGAGTCCTCAGAAATAATACCACACATCTACAGCCATCTGATCTTTGACAAACCTGAGAGAAACAAGAAATGGGGAAAGGATTCCCTATTTAATAAATGGTGCTGGGAAAACTGGCTAGCCATAGTAGAAAGCTGAAACTGGATCCTTTCCTTACTCCTTATACGAAAATTAATTCAAGATGGATTAGAGACTTAAATGTTAGACCTAATACCATAAAAATCCTAGAGGAAAACCTAGGTAGTACCATTCAGGACATAGGCATGGGCAAAGACTTCATGTCTAAAACACCAAAAGCAACGGCAGCAAAAGCCAAAATTGACAAATGGGATCTCATTAAACTAAAGAGCTTCTGCACAGCAAAAGAAACTACCATCAGAGTGAACAGGCAACCTACAGAATGGGAGAAAATTTTTGCAATCTACTCATCTGACAAAGGGCTAATATCCAGAACCTACAAAGAACTCAAACAAATTTACAAGAAAAAAACAAACAACCCCATCAAAAAGTGGGCAAAGGATATGAATAGACATTTCTCAAAAGAAGACATTCATACAGCCAACAAACACATGAAAAAATGCTCATCATCACTGGCCATCAGAGAAATGCAAATCAAAACCACAATGAGATACCATCTCACACCAGTTAGAATGGCGATCATTCAAAAGTCAGGAAACAACAGGTGCTGGAGAGGATGTGGAGAAATAGGAACACTTTTACACTGTTGGTGGGATTGTAAACTAGTTCAACCATTATGGAAAACAGTATGGCGATTCCTCAAGGATCTAGAACTAGATGTACCATATGACCCAGCCATCCCATTACTGGGTATATACCCAAAGGATTATAAATTATGCTGCTCTAAAGACACATGCACACGTATGTTTATTGCAGCACTATTCACAATAGCAAAGACTTGGAATCAACCCAAATGTCCATCAGTGACAGATTGGATTAAGAAAATGTGGCACATATACACCATGGAATACTATGCAGCCATCAAAAAGGATGAGTTTGTGTCCTTTGTAGGGACATGGATGCAGCTGGAATCCATCATTCTTAGCAAACTATCACAAGAACAGAAAACCAAACACCGCATGTTCTCACTCATAGGTGGGAACTGAACAATGAGATCACTTGGACTCGGGAAGGGGAACATCACACACCGGGGCCTATCATGGGGAGGGGGGAGGGGGGAGGGATTGCATTGGGAGTTATACCTGATGTAAATGACGAGTTGATGGGTGCAGCACACCAACAAGGTACAAGTATACATATGTAACAAACCTGCACGTTATGCACATGTACCCTACAACTTACAGTATAATAATAATAAAAAAAAAATAAAAAAAAAAAAAAAAAAAAAAAAATGCTGGTGAAGATGTGGAGAAAAGGAATTATTACACACGGTTAGTGGAAATGTAAATTAGGACAGCCATTATGGAAAACAGTATGTAGCTTCCTCAAAAAACTACAAATAGAACTACCATATAATCCAGCAATTCCACTACTGGGTATATCCAAAGAAAACGAAATCAGTATGTCAAAGAGATTATCTGCACTCCCATGTTTACTGCAGCACCATTCACAATGGCCAAGATATAGAATCTATATAAGCATCCACCAACAGATGAATTGATAAAGAAAATATGTTACATCTACATAATGGAATACTATTGAGCCATAAAAAGAACAAAACCCTGTCATTCGTGGCAACATGGATGTGCCTGGAGGACATTATGTTAAGTGAAATAAGCCAGACACAGAAAGACAAATACTAAATGTTTTCACTCATATGTAAAATCTAAAAGGGTTGATTTCACAGAGGTAGAGAGCAGAATAGTAGAATAGCGATTCCTAAAGGTAGGGAAGGGTAGGGGCCAGGGGCAGCGTGGGTGGGAATAGCCAAAGGTTGGTTAATAGATATCAAAGTAGAGCTAGACAGGAGGAATAAGTTCTAGCATTCTAAAACACTACAGCGTAACTATAATTAACAACAATTTGTTGTCTATTTTCAAATAGCTAGAAAAGCAGATTTTGAATGTACCTAACACAAAGAAATAATAAATGTTCGAAGTGATGGAATGCTAATTACCATGATTTGATCATCACACACTGTATACATGTATCAAAAATACCATGCTGGGCTGAGTGTGGTGGCTCATGCCTGTAATCCCAGCACTTTGGGAGGCCACGGTGGGCAGATCACCTGAGGTCAGGAGTTGGAGACCAGCCTGGCCAACATGGTGAAATCCTGTCTCCACTAAAAAAATTAAAATAAATAAAAATTAGCCAGGCGTGGTGGCATAAGCCTGTAATCCCAGCTACTTAGGAGGTTGAGGCACAAGAATCGCTTGAACCCAGGGGGCAGAGGTTGCAGTGAGCCGAGATGGCACAGAGCGAGACTTCGTCTGAAAAAAAAAAAATCACACTGTACCCCATAAGTATGTACAATTAATTATGTGTCAAGAAAAATAATAATAAAACAATAAACATTTTAAAAGTCAGACAAAAAAAAAGAAAGATTGCCTTCAAAGTAGCAGCAATAACTTACTTCTCTATAAAAACAATGAAGACCGGAACAATGAAAGATATCTTGAAAGTCCTAAGTTAAAAATAATTGCCAACTCATCATTATATATTTTGCAAAAATATCTTTCAAAAATAAATGGAAAATAAAGACATCTCCAGCCAAGCAAAAATTGAAGCATTTATAACCAGCACACTTATATCAAGAAAAAAAAGAAAGAAAGAAAGATCTACAGGCAGAAAGGAAATAACCAGATTAAGATCATGGATATTCAGAAAAGAATGAAGACCTAAAGAAATGGTAAAGATGTCTGTAAAACCAAAATGCATATGTTGTTTATATAGAAAATGCCAAAGAATTTACCCAAAAAACTCTTAGAACTAACAAGTGACTTTAGCAAGGTCATAAGATACAGGGCAAATATACAAAAAAATCTATTCTATTTCTACATACTAGCAATGAACGCTGGAATTCCAATTTTTATTAGGTTGATGCAAAAGTAATTGATGTTTTTGCCATTATTTTCAATGGCAAAAACCACAATCGCTTTTGCACCAATCTATTAAAAGCAATACTGCAGTCAGGCATGGTGGCTCATGCCTTTAATCCCAGCACTTAGGGAGGCCAAGGCTGGAGGATCACTTGAATCCAGGAGTTGGAGACTGTAATGAGCTATGATCACACCACTACACTCTAGCCCAGGTGACAGAGTGAGACCCTATCTCACAAAAAAAAAAAAAAAAAGTTAGAAAAAAAAGCAATACCATTTACAACAGCACCCCCAAAATGAACAAAATCTAACAAAATATGTGCAGGATCTGTGTGTTGAAAACTACAAAATACTGACAAAAGAAATCAAAGAACTAAATAAATGGAAAGATATGCCATGTTTATGGATTAAAAGAATCAAATTATTAAGTTGACAATTCCCCCCAAATTGATCTATAGATTCATTGCAACCCCAATCAAAATCTCCGTATACTTTTTATTATCACTACCAACAAATTGATTCTAAAATGTATATGAGAAAGGCAAAAGATCTAGAAGAGCCAAAACAATTTCAAAAAGTAGAAATAATGTTAAAGAACTCAAACCACCCAATTTCAAGACTTACTCTAAAGCTACAGTAATCAAGATAGTGTGGAGCTGGGTTCTGTGCCTTGCACCTGTAATCCCAGCTACTTAAAAGCCTAAAGCAAGAGGATCACTTGAGCTTGAGAGTTCAAGGCTGCAATGAGTGAGCTGATTGTGCCACTACACTCCGGCATGGGCAACAAAGCAAGACCTTGTCTCAAAAAAAAGAAAAAAAAAAGTATGGTATTGGCAAAAAGATAGACATGTAGATCAATGAAACAGAACAGAGTCTAGAAATAAACCCAGACAAATAGAGTCAGCTGATTTTTGACAAATGTGCAAAGGCAATTCAATGAAGAAAAGATAGTCATTTCAACAAAAGGTTCTAGAATAATGAACCTCAATCCATACCTCACGCCTTACACAAAAATTAACTCAATACTCCTAGATATATACCCAAGATAATTAAAAGCATATTTGTGCTCAAAAACATGTACGTGAATATTCATAGAAGTATTATTCATAATAGCCAAAAAGTGAAAACAACCCAAATGTCCATCAAACGATAAATGGATAAGTAAAATGGGTATATCCATAAAATGAAATATTATTCAGCCATAAAAAGTCATGAAGTACTGACACATGCCACATAATGGATGAACCTTGAAAATATTATGCTAAGTGAAAGAATGTACAGAGACAAAAAGTAAATTAATAGTTACTTAGGGCTGAGGGGAGGAGAAACTAGGAATCCCAGCAAATAAACATGGGAATAAAATGCCCTAGAATTAGATAGTGGTGATAGTTGCATAACTTTGCAAATGTACTAAAGACCACTGAATTATGTAATTTAAAGGGGTGAATTTTATGGTATGTGAATTATATCTCAATAAAACAAATATATATACATATATAATTAATTCTAGGTGGATCATAGGCTGGATACAGTGGCCCATGCCTATAATCCCAAAAATTTAGAAGACTGAGGTAGGAGGATCACTTGAAGCCAGGAGTTTGAGACCAGCCTGGGCAACAAAGCCAAACCCTGTCTCTAAAAAAATTAACAATTAGCCAGGTGTGGTGGTGTGTGTCTGTAGTCCAGCTACCTTGGGAGGTTGAGGTGGGAGGATCCTTTGAGCTCAGGAACTTGAGGCTGAAGTGAGCGATGACCACACTTTTGCATTCCAGCCTGGTTGCCTGGGTGATAGAGCGAGACCCAGTCTCAAAAAAAAAAAAAAAAAAAAAAAAAAAAAAATAAACCCCAATTTCCAGGGGAAAAAAACAAAACCCAACTAAAAAAAAAAAAAAAAAAAAAAAAAAAAAAGATCATACACCTAATTGTACGATGTAAAACTATAGTACTTCTATTAGAAATACAGGAGAAAATAATAATGACCCTAAACATGATCCAAAAAAGCATTATCCATAAAAGAAAAAATGACAATTTTAACTTTACTACAATTAAAAACTTTTGCTTTGCAAATGACATTGTCAAGAGAATGCAAAAGCAAACCATAGATTGCAAGAAAACATTTGCAAATCATGTTTCTGACAAAGACTTGCATATAAAATGTATAAATAATGCTCAAAATTCAACAATAAGAAAACAAGCAACCCAATTTTATTTTTTCTTTTTGAGAAGGAGTTTCGCTCTTTTTTGCCCAGGCTAGAGTGCAATGGCGCAATCTTGGCTCACTGCAACCTCCGCCTCCCGGGTTCAAGCAATTCTCCTGCCTCAGCCTCCCAAGTAGCTGGGATTACAGGTGCATGCCACCACGCCCAGCTAATTTTTTGTATTTTTAGTAGAGACAGGGTTTCACCATGTTGGCCAGGCTGGTCTTGAACTCCTGACCTCAGGTGATCTGCCCACCTTGGCCTTCCAAAGTGCTGGGATTACAGGCGTGAGCCACTGTGCCTGTCTGCAACCCAATTTTTTAAATGGCAAAAGTTCTGAACACACACTTCACCAAAGAAAATATATGGAGGGCTAATAAGCACATGAAAAGATGCTGAACACAATTAGTCATTAGGGACATGAAAATTAAAACCACCATGAGATACTAAAAAAATAACACAAAACAAAACAAAAACCTGACAATATCAAGACAATGTCCAAGTACTCCACCAAAGTGTGGAGCAATTGGAAACCTCAAATATTGCTGGTGGAAATGCAAAATGGTACAGCCACTTCGGAAAACAATTTGGCAGTTTCTTAAAAATCAAACATACACATGCAATACGAACTAACAATCCCACTCCTAGGTACTTGGCCAAGATAAATGAAAACCTATGTTTATAAAAATAAATAATTTTTTAAGAGCTTTATTTATAAATACCAAAAACTGGGAGTAACCCAGAGGTCTTTCAGCTGGCAAATGGATAAACATTATATAGTGCAACCATACAATTAAACACTGTTCAGCAATAAAAGGAACAAACTATTGGTTCACACAACATGTATGATGAATCTTAAATGCATTTTGCTATGTGAGAGAAGTCAGAGCCAGAAGGCTACGCAGGAAAACAGATACATCCAGGGGTTAGAATTGGAGAGAGGTTGACTGCAAGGGGAAAACACGGAACAAGGGAATTTTGGAGTAATAGATTGTTCTAAATCAAGACTAGTGGTGGAGGTACAACTGTGAATTTCACAAACCTGTAGAAGAGTACACAGCAAAGAATAAAATTTATTGTACGTAAATTTAAAAAAATCAACCAGGATGTGGGGAAAACTCAAAATGAAATACAAATTATAAGAAAAAAATAGATATTGGTTGCTTGGTTAGTTAGTTTTGAGACAGGGTCTCACTCTTTTGCCCAGGTTAGAGTGCAGTGGCTTGATCACAGCTCACTTCTGCCTCAGATGCCTGGGCTCAAGCAATCCTCCTGCCTCAGCCTCCAGAGTAGATGAGACTACAGGTATGCACCACCATGCTCAGCTAATTTTTTTATTTTTAATTTCTTTTTTTGTAGAGATGGGGTCTCACCATGTTGTGCAGGCTGGTCTCCAACTCCTGGCCTCAAGTGATCCTACCACCTCAGCCTCCCGAAGTGCTGTATTATAAGCATGAGTGACAGTGCCTGGCCAAAAAATAAACATTGTTTCCATAGAAAAATTATATCATGTGTGGTTTAAAATATATGTAGAACTAATATAAATGAAAACAATAGCATAAAAAATTGGCAGTGGGCCGGGCATGGTGGCTCATGCCTGTAATCCCAGCACTTTGGGAGGCCAAGGCAGGGCAGATCACGAGGTCAGGAGATAGAGAACATCCTGGTCAACATGGTGAAACTCCATCTCTACTAAAATACAAAAAATTAGCCGGGCGTGGTGGTGAGCACCTGTAGTCCCAGCTACTCAGGAGGCTGAGGCAGGGGAATCACTTGAACCCAGGAGGCGGAGTTTGCAGTGAGCCAAGATTAAGCCACTGCACTCCAGCCTGGTGACAGAGCAAGACTCTGTCTCAAAAAAAAAAAAAAAAATTGGTGGCAGTAAATAAAGCTAAAGTATTCCAAAAGTATTCCAAGGTGCTTGCCTAGAATGAGAAGTGGTAAAAGTACTATTTCGTATTGGACTTTAATAAATCAAAGATGTATATTGAGTGCTCCAGGCAACTATTAAAACAGTTCTAAGAGAATGTATATTAAGATACTAGAAGAACAATAAGAAAAATACTTGTTATTAGTTATACAAATTTCTGTAGCCTCCTTAAATTTCTCCCTGAAAATAGGCTTTTCTTTTCTGCCAGATGACCAAGCTTCAAATTTTCCAAACTTTTACTCTCTGCTTCTCTTTTAAATATGCTTTAGTTTTAGGTCATTTCTTTGCTCGTGCATCTCACTGAGCTTTCTTAAAACAATTATTTTAAATTATTTGTCTAGCAATTCACAGATCTCCATTTCTTTGAGGTCGGTTACTGGAATATTATTGTGTTCCTTTGGCAGTGTTGTTTCCTTGATTTTTCATGTTCCCTGAATTCTTGCATTGTTGTGGCATCTTCACATTTGAAGAAGCCTCCACTCTTTACCAGCTGGCTTTGGGAGATAAATGACTTCACTCATGTGTTTCCTCCACATCTCTTATTCCTTGTTAAGGGGGGTGAGAGTCTTAAGATTGTATGCTTTCTCTATATTTCGCAAAGCTATCCAAGACTCTGAGGGTCTCTCCTTTGTTTTCCTTAGGTCAGTGCCCTGAAATGTTCAAGTTCATGTCCCTTCTCCCAATCCCACAGATTTGAGTTGGCTGTTTACATGAAATATTTGCACCTGCTGTCTGCAGGGGCATGCCCAGGAATCCAGGTTGCTGGAAGAGTTGCAGAGCATTTGGGGTGCCCACAAGCCCAGTGGGGACCACAGGCAAGGCATCCCAAGTGGGTTCATGGAGAAGCTTCTTGACGAGGTCCACAGTGTTTAGTAGAGTCCCCAGACTCTCTTTCCTACTCCTATCCTCTGCCACCCACTTAGCTTTGCTAATCACCTCAGTATCCTGGGTTGTGCAAAAAATAAGTGAGCAGCATCCCACATGGCTGTGGGAACCAAATGCTCACTCAGTGTCCTTAAAGATGAAGTGAATTTCTTGTAGTGTCCTTAAAGGTGAAGATGTTGGGATGTTGGACCAGGTGTGGTGGCTCACATCTGTAATCCCAGCACTTTGGGAGGCCAAGGTGGATGGATCACTTGAGATCATGAGTTCGAGACCAGCCTGGCCAGCATGGCGAAACCCTGTCTCTATAAAAAATACAAAAATTAGCCAGGAGTGGTGGCTTTTCCATACTGACAAGATCACAGGTCTATGGGGGTCTCTCTTGGGACTGAGCTGTGCCACCTTGCGGGAGTGGTGACATGAGTCTAATACAACTGTTCTTCTTACCCTCCTGAACAAGTCGATTCTTGGATTTGTTGCTCAGTGGTATGCTGGAACTTGTCCATTGGATTTCTGAACTCCCACAAAGGTATTCTCATTGTGGATAGGAGACAAATGCAAAAAGCCCCTATTCTACCATCTTGCTGACATCACTCTACCTCCATGGTTTCTAAAGAGAAACCAACTGTATTAGTCTGTTCTCATGCTGCTAATAAAGACATATCTGAGGCTGGGTAATTCATAAAGGAAAGAGGTTTAATGGATTCACAGTTCCACATGGTTAGGGAGGCCTCAAAATCATGGCAGAGGGCAAAGGAGGAGTAAAGTCACATCTTACATGGTGGCAGGCAAGAGCATATGTGCAGGGGAACTCCCATTTATAAAACCATCAGATTTCGTGAGACTTATTCACTATCACAAGAACAGTATAGGGAAACTGATTGAATTATCTCTACCTGGCCACACCCTTGACACATGGGTATTATTACAATTCAAGGTGAGATTTGAGTTGGGACACAGAGTCAAACCATATCACCAACTATTATTCTAATTGTTTTCTCATATAGTTAAGGTGATGTTTTGTTTTTTTTATCTGTCTGCTTTCAAGATTTTTTACATTATCTTTAGTTTTCAGTAGTTTAATTATCATATATCTTAGCATGGATTTCTTTGGGTTTACCCTATTTGGAGTTCACCCAGCTTCTTGAATTGTAGGTTGATGTCTTTTGACAAATAGTGACGTAAAGGTTTCCACCATTATTTCTTTTCAAACTGTTTTAGCCCCACTTTCTTTCTCCTTTCCTTCCCAGATTCTGGTATCCTGAATGTTAGGTATTTTGTTATATATCTACATGTCTCTGAAGCTCTGCTCATTTTTGATTTTTTAGTCTATTTTATTTGTGTTGTTCAGATTGGGTAATCTCCATATTTCCATATTCTAGTTTGCTGATTCTTTTCTCTTTCTTCCATTCCACTTTCCTCCGATCCCATCCACTTGACTTTTTATTTTAGTTATTGTATTTTTAGTTATAATATTTTTATTTGTTTTTCCTTTTATATCCTATTTTTTGACTGAGGCTTTCTAGTTTGTCATTTGTTTCAGAATGTTTTGTTTTGTTTTGTTTTGTTTGAGACAGGTTCTCACTCTGTCACCCAGGCTAGAGTATAGTGGCGCGATCTCAGCTCACTGCAACCTCCACCTCCTGGGTAGCTGGGAGGCAGAGATGCTAAAATTATCTGACAGATTTGAAAGCAGCCATGATAAAAATGCTTCCATAAGCAATTACAAACATTCCTGAAAAAGGCCAGGCATGGTGTAATCCCAGCTGTTTGGGAGGCTGGGGCAGGCGGACCACTTGAGCCCAGGGAGTTGAGAACAGCCTGGCCAATATGGTAAAACCCCATCTCTACCAAAAAAATTAGCTGGGCGTGGTGGTGCACGCCAGTAGTCCGAGCTACTTGGGAGGCTGAGGCCTCTACCTCCATGGTTTCTGATGAGAAACCAACTGTATTAATCTGTTCTCACACTGCTAATAAAGACAAACCTGAGACTGGGTAATTTATAAAGGAAAGAGGTTTGTAAAGGAGGCCTCAGCCTCCCAAGTAGCTGGGAGGTGTGCACCAACCACCACGTCCAGCTTTTTTTTTTTTTTTTTTTTTTTTTTGTATTTTTAGTAGAGATGGGGTTTCAGCATATGGGCCAGGCTGTTCTCAAACTCTTGGCCTCAAGTGATCCACCTGCCTCAGCCTCCCAAACAGCTGGGATTACACTGTGCCCGGCCTGTTTCAGGAATGTTTATAATTGCTTATGGAAGCATTTTTATCATGGATGCTTTCAAATCTGTCAGATAATTTCAGCATCTCTGCCTCTTGGTGTGGCTACTTATTGATTGTTGCAATGGTTAATATTGAGTGTCAACTTGATTGGATTGAAGGATGCAAAGTATTGTTCCTGGTTGTGCCTGTGAGGGTGTTGCCAAAGGAGATTAACATTTGAGTCAGTGGACTGGGAAAGGCAGACCCACCCCGAATCTGGGTGGGCGCAATCTAATCAGCTGCCAGCATGGCCAGAATAAAAGCAGGCAGAAGAACGTGGAAAGACTAGGCTGGTTTAGTCTTCTGGCCTACATCTTTCTCCCATGCTGGATGCTTCCTGCCCTCAAACATCAGACTCCAGGTTCTTCAGCTTTGGGGCTTGGAGTGGCTTCCTTGCTTCTTGGCTTGCAGATGGCCTATTGTGGGATCTCACCTTCTAATTGTGTGAGTCAACACTCCTTAATAAACTCCCCTTTATATATACATCTATCCTATTAGTTTTGTCCCTCTGGAGAACCCTGACTAAAACAACTGTCTTTTTAAATTCAGTTTGACATCTTCCTAGTTTTTGAGAAGACTTTTTGGTTTTTTATTAAAACCTGAACATTTCATATTATGTTAAGAGATGATGGGACTTTTTTAAGCCTCTGTTTTAACTGACTTTTTCTGACACTGCTGTGGTTGGGGGAGGGAGGAACACCATGTCATTATTGCTAAGTGCAGGTAGCAGTCCAGTTTCTCCACTCAGACTCCATTGATACCTGAAGATGAGAGTTCCTCATTATTTCCACGCAGGGGTGGGACTTCCAGCTTCTCACATGGTCTCCACTAGACTACAGGAAGGTACTGCATTACCAGCTGATAAGAACGAAAGTCCTTGCTCCTTACTTTGCATTTTCTGATATCATTCTGGTAGAGTTTTGGAGTACTTTATTACAGACTTCCAAGGGTTAAATATAAGCTCCTCACTTAGCCTTTGCTAGTGGGAGTGGAGACCTGTGTTTTCTGTGGTGTTTAGCTACAGTAGAATGATTATTGTCTAAAAGTTTCCTATCTTGCTAGGCTACCCTTTTCCTGGTCCTTTGACTGGAAAGAGCAGGCTTTTGTTGGGGATTTATTTTGTTTTGTTTTCAGTCTACCCTCTTTGGCATTTCTGAGTTGCCAGCTTCTTTAGCTCCCAGCCTGGGATATATGAGACAAACACAGAGAGTTCACCAGGTCATTTCTCAGGTCCCAAATGTCCCTTGAGTCCATTGAGTGTCTTTCTTCTTTTATCCACCCTTCAGAGTTTTCTAATATTTGTTTACATATAATGACCATGGTTTTTAACTATACTTAGAGAAAAGTAAGCCCACTTCATATTCCTCTAAGTGGAAGTTCTAGAATATAGATCTAAAGTACAAAATGCTCTTGATCTAATGGACATATTTTAGAGCACTGTATTCATAAATTTCAGAATTCATTTTCTTTTCAAGATGGACTATAAGACAACTCCCAAGAAATTTTAAAGTATAAAAATCATATGGAATGTGTCCTTTGACCATGATGAAATTAAGCTAAAAATCAATAACAAAAAAATAACCAGTACCTTACCTAACACTATATACAAAAGTTAACTCAAAATGAATTAAAGACCTAAACAAAAGTTAAAACTATAAAACTCTTCAAGGAAAAGATAGAACAAAAGCTTCATGACATGGTATTTGGAAATGATTTATTAGATATGACACCAAAGACACAGGCAACAAAATAAAAATATAGTCACATCTCAGAGATAGTGCGAGCTCAGTTCCAGACCACCATGATAAAGTGAATATTACAATAAAGCAAGTCACATGAATTTTTTGTTTCCCGGACATATAAATGTTCACATTATACTGTAGTCTATTAAGTGTGCAATAGCATTATGTCTTAAAAACACTGTATATACCTTAACTTAAAAATACTTTATTGCTAAAAAATGTTAATGATCTTCTGAGCCTTCAGTGAATCATCATCTTTTTGTTGGTGGAAGGTCTTGCCTCAATGTTGATGGCTGGTGACTGATCAAGGTAGTGGTTGTTGAAGGATGCAGTGGCTGTGGCAATTTCTTAAAATAAGATAATAATGAAGTTTGCTGCATCAATTGACTCTTCCATTCATGAAAGATTTATCTGTAGCACGTAATGCTGTTTGATAGCATTTCACCCACAGTAAAACTTCTTACAGAGTTAGAGTCAATTCTGTCTAAACCTGCTGCTGCTTTATCAACTAAGTTTATGAAATATTCTGAATGCTTTGTTGTTATTTCAGCAATGTTCACTGCATCTTCACTGAGAGTAGTTTCCATCTCAAGAAACTACTTTCTTTGCTCATCCATAAGAAGCAACTACTCAGCCAGGCACGGTGGCTCATGCTTGTAATCCCAACACTGAGAGGCTGAGGCAGGCTGATCACTTGAACTCAGGAGTTTGAGACCAGCCTGGGCAACATGGTGAAACAGTATCTCTACCAAAAATGCAAAAAATTAGCCAGGTGTGGTGGCATGCACCTGTGGTCCCAGCTATTCAAGAGGCTGAGGTGGGAGGATCACTTGAGCCCAGGAGGCAGAGGTTGTAGTAAACCAAGATCACACCACTGCACTCTAGCCTGGGTGACAGAGTGAGACCCCCATCTCAAAAAAAAAAAAAAAAAAAGAGAGAGAGAAGCAACTACTCATCTTATCTGTTTAAGTTTTATGATGAGATTACAGCAATTCAGTCATAGGTTTGGGCTCCACTTCTAATTCTAGTTCTCTTGCTATTTCTACCACATCTGCAGTTACTTCCTCCACTAATGTCTTGACATCCTCAAAGTCATTTATGAGATCAGATGAGGGTTGAAATCAACTTCTTCCCAACTCTTGTTAATGCTGATATTTTTACCTCCTCCTATGAATCACAAATGCTCTTAATGGCATCTAGAATGATGAATCCTTAACAGAAGATTTTCACTTACTTTGCCCAGATCCATCAGAAAAATCACTATCTCTGGCAACTATAGCCTCTCAAAATGCATTTCTTGACTATTAAGACTTGAAAGTTGAAATTGCTCCTTAATTCATTGACTAAAGAATGGTTGTTGTGTTAGCAGGTATGGAAATATCAATCTCTTTGTACATGTCCATCAGAGTTCTTGAGTAACTAGATGCATGTCAATGGGCAGTGATATTTTAAAAGAAATCTTTTTTTCTGAGCAGTAGGTCTCAATAGTGGGCTTAAAATATTCAGTAAACTATGCTGTAAACAGATGTGTTGTCTTGCAACTTTTCCATATAATGAAAGTAAAGGCCAAAAAAAAAAAAAAAAGATGTGTTGTCACCCAGGATTTGTTTTCCCATTTAAAGCATACAGGCAGATTAGATTTAACATAAATCATTTTTTTCATTGCCTCTCTTCAGCATAGCATAATTCCTTTGTTTAAAGACAGGATCTTGCTATGTTGCACACACTGGAGTGAAGTGGCATTATCATAGTTCACTGCAGTCCCTTAACTCCTAGGCTCAAATGATCCTCCTGCCTCAGCCTCCCAAGCAGCTGGGACTACAGGCATGTGCCACCATATCTGACTAATTTTTTTTTTATTTTTTGTAGAAATGGGGTCTTGCTATGTTGCCCAGACTGGTCTGGAACTCCTGACCTCAAGTGATCCTCCCACCTCAGCCTCCCAAAGTGCTGGGATTATAGGCATGATCCCACCATGCCTGGCCTAGCATAATTCTTAAGGGCCCTAGGATTTTCAGAAAGGTAAATGAACACTGGCTTGAACTTAAAGTCACCAGCTGCATTAGTCCCTAACAAGAGAGTCAGCCTGCCTTTCCTTTGAAGCTTTGAAGCCAGACATTGACTTCTCTTCTCTATCTTTGAAAGTCCTAAATGGCATCTTCTTCCATTAGAAGGCTGTTCCATCTAAACTGAAAATCTATTGTTTAGTGTAGCCACTTTCATCAATTGTCTTAGCTTGATCTTCTGAATAACTGGCTGCAATTTCTTGATCAGTACTTGCTGCTTCACCTTGCACTTTTATGTTTTGGAGATGATGGCTTCTTTCCTTAAACCTCATGAGCCAGCCTCTCCTGGCTTCCAACTTTTCTTCTGCAGCTTCCTTACCTCTCTCAACCTTCATAGAATGGAGTTAGAGCCTTGCTCTGGATTAGGCTTTGGCTTCAGGGAATGCCATGGCTTCTTTGATCTTCTACCCAGACTAGTAAACTTTCTTCATATCAGCAATAAGGCTGTTTCACTTTCTTATCATTCATATGTTCACTGGAGTAGCACTTTTAATTTCCTTCAGGAACTTTTTTTTTGTATTTACAATGTGGCTAACTATCTGGTGCAAGAGGTCTAGCTTTCAGCCTATCTTGGCTTTTGATGTGGCTTCCTCACTAAGCTAAATCATTTCTAGCTTTTGATTTAAAGTGAGAAGTGTGCAGCTCTTTCTTTCACTTGGACCCTTTAAAGTCAGTGAAATTTCAGGTCTAATATTGAAATTGGCCTAATTTGAATTGGCCTAATATTGAAATTGGCCTAATTTCAATATTGTTGTGTCACAGGGAATAGGGAAGTCCAAGGAGAGGGAAAGAGACAGGGGAATGGCCAGTTGGTGGGGCAGTCAGAATACACACAACATTCATCGATTAAGTTCACCATCTTACAAGGGCGTGGTTCATGGTGCCTAAAACAATTACAATAATGACACCTAAGGTCATTGATCACAGATCACCATAACAGATACAATAAGAATGAAAAGGGCCGGGCGCGGTGGCTCAAGCCTGTAATCCCAGCACTTTGGGAGGCCGAGACGGGCGGATCACGAGGTCAGGAGATCGAGACCATCCTGGCTAACACGGTGAAACCCCGTCTCTACTAAAAAATACAAAAAACTAGCCGGGCGAGGTGGCGGGCGCCTGTAGTCCCAGCTACTTGGGAGGCTGAGGTAGGAGAATGGCGTGAACCCGGGAGGCGGAGCTTGCAGTGAGCTGAGATCCCGCCACTGCACTCCAGCCTGGGCGACACAGTAAGACTCCGTCTCAAAAAAAAAAAAAAAAAAAAAAGAATGAAAAAGTTTGAAACACTGTAAGAATTACCAAATTGTGACAAAGAGACACGAAGTGAGCACATGAACACATGCCGTTGGAAACATGGTTCTGATAGGCTTGCTTGATGCAGGGTTGCCAAAAATTTTCAATTTGTAAAAAGCACAATACATTCAAAACACAGTAAAACAAAGTGCAATAAAATGAGGTATGCCCATACACAAATTAAGCATCATGAAAATTAAAAACTTTTGTGCATCAGACGGCATCATCAACAAAGTAAAAAGGTAGCCTACAGAATGGGAGAAAATATTTATGAGTCATATATCATATTACAGATTTATATCCAGAATATGTAGAGAATTACTAAACTCAACAACAAAAATATCAGACAGACCAATTCAAAAATGAACAGAGGACTTGAATAGACATTTTTCAAAAAAAAAGATATATAAATAGTCAATAAGCATATGAAATGACACTCAACATCACTAATCATTAGGGAAATGCAAATCAAAATCACAATGAGATACTACCTCACACCCAATAGGGTGGCTGTTATTTTTTAAAACCCAGAAAATAAAAAATTGTTGGCAAGGATGTGGAGAAATTGAAACCCTTGTGCACTGTTGGTGAAAAGTAAAACAGCAGGGCCATTATGGAAAACATTAAGGCAGTTTCTCAAAAAATTAAAAACAGAATTACCACATGACCTAGCAATTCTTCTGCATATATGCACCAAAGAATTAAAAGGAGGATCTTGAAGAGATATCTGTACACCCATAGTAATAGCAGCATTATTCACAACAGCTAAAACATGGAAGCAATCTAACTGTCCACTGATGAATAAATAAACAACATGTGGTATATCTATACAGTGGAATATTATTCAGCCTTAAAAAGGAAAACAATTCTGACACATGCTACAACATGGATGAACTCTGAATATGCTATGCTAACAGAAATAAACCATGAATAGACACAAAAAGTCACAAAATGATAAATACTGTATGATTCCACCTCTATGAAGTACCTAGAGTAGTCAGACTCATAGAGACAGAGAGTACAAAGGTGGTTGTCAACAGCTGGGGAGACTGGAAAGTTACTGTTTAAAGGTTATAGAGTTTCAGATTTGTAAGGTTAAAAGAATTTTGAAGATGGATGGAGGTAATGGCTGCATAACAATATGAATACTTAACACTACTTAACTGTATACTACTTAAAATGGTTAAGATGGTCAATTTAATGTTACTTATATTTTACCAAAATAAAAAAACTTGTATTAACAAAAGATAGTTAATCCCCAAATATTTAGAAATTAATTATATACTTTAAAATAAAAGTAGAAAACATAATGTGATTGTGTGATCTCTATCAGTATGTTACACTTCTTATTTGACAACATGTATAAAGACATTTTTTTGTGAAATGGTGCTTTATACAGTAGAGGCCTTCTTATTCCATACAACCTGGATTTGAATTTAGTTGATTTATCAAAAAAGTCTGTTAATTTGTTACAGAATAGGGAAGGAGCCTTTTTGGTTTTATATGAATAGTCTATGAAAAATAAATAAGAAACTGACATCATTAGCTACCTTTAGGGAAAGGAATGAGGAAGATGCCTACTCAGAACGATAAAATTTATAACAATATTTTGATAATGATAGCAACTGGATAATATTTATGATAATATTTTTAAATATTTAAAGTAAGTTAAAGTAGCATAATCTTACACATTTTCAGTTAAAGTATACAATTATGCATTTATCTAGCCATCTTTTCATCTAGACCTAACCCTCACAGTTCCACTGTTTGGATTTCTACGTAGCTTTTCTTACAGAAAAACTAAACTTTCAGTGAGTCATCTGTGAGTTCTAGTTTTGTATTCTTTAAGGCATAGTGAGAATTTAAAAATAATCTTCATGCAGAATGCTTTACATATGGAAATTCCTTCTGAAAATTGGTGACTTTTTTCTCCAATCTTTTCTAGTTTTCATAGCACTCTAAATTCAAAATAGTATTTTTGTTATTTGTCTTTATTGAGGCTTTCTAAAACATTCTATCTAGTTAACATAGAAAAAGAAAATATTTATTTCTGGGTATAGTTATATTTAATTATTTACATGATCTAAACAAATTATTAAAATGACAAGTACAACTGACATAAGCAGGTTTAGGAACATATACAACTGATTTGTAGTAGCATCCAGCACAACTGGTGGACATATTGAGAGTAGTAAACCAGTCACGAGTGTTTATTGTACTAAAGGCATCACTCCATATGTTTTACAGAGAGAATGAAGAAATATTTAAAAGGAGGTCAATTAACAGAGCTTCTACTATACATTTGGAGATCATGATATTTTCACTAATAACCAAGTTTACTAAATGAGAGTCCCACTGGGCCTGCTTTAATGAATAATGACACACATTAGTAACTAGCAAGATTAATTTGAAAACAGACAAAATGCTAGACGCTTTAGACAAAGTAAGGTATTTTAAATAGTTTAAATATATTCTCTGCAATCTTGTTTATGCTGTTCACCTGATAAACAAAGACCGAAAAGAACAAACCAGAGAACAAAAAGAACAACCCAACCTGTCTGTAAAGATTTAGTCAGGTTGCTTTAGCCAGGCATAGTGGCTCACACCTGTAATCCCAGCACTTTGGGAGGCCAAGGCAGGCAGATCACTTGAGACCAGGAGTTCGAGACTAGCCTGGCCAACATGGTGAAATCCCATCTCTACTAAAAATACAAAAATTAGCCATGTGTGGTGGTGCATGCCTGTAATCCCAGCTACTCAGGAGGCTGAGGCAGGAGAATTGGTTAAATCCGGAAGGCAGAGGCTGCAGGGAACTGAGATTACGCTGCTGCACTCCAGCCTGGGTGACAGAGCAAGACCCTGTCTCAAAAAAAAAAAAAAAAAAGATTTAGCCACTGTCATCCAGCCACTGAAAGGATCCTTGGCCTTCAGTAGGCTGTAACCTTGGGAGGGTAAGGGCCAGTTGTGCCTTGTTTACCATAACATTCTCACCATCTAGCACACCATCTGACACAAGTGAGTGATCAAATACTGCTTAAATGCATGCATGGATAAATGAGTGAATGAATGCTTGCAGAGAAGTGTAGAAACTATACTCAACATTAGAGTGTCCACTCACTCCAGACAGAGACAAGTGTGAACTAAGAAAGAATCAGGAGAAGGGCCAGGACAGGGCAAGAGTGAGGCAAGAGCAGTTCAGCCTGAACAGGCCCACTCTGCTGGCCTTATACTGGCTTTACATGGTGCAATGTGGACCCAACAGCCTTGCTGTCCACTACCCCAATCCTCCCTGAAGCAGACCCTCACGCAATCCTTATTTACATCACTAAAGTCGCCCAGAACCACTTTCTAACTATATGTGGGATCAGTTAGACTGGGGTGGAAACCACAATAAACAAATTGTGACATACACCTGTCCCTGGAATCATGCAATTGTTTCTCTCAACTGAAGTTCTCCCCTAGCCTTCCCACTTCTTTCAGGGCAGAGCCAAGCAGCCACCTATGAAATGGCTTGGAGGAGGGGCATGGTCCAAGCCTGTTTCGACCAGTCAGATTCTTGCTATTGGAAATTTGAACTGAAAATATGGAGGACAGAGGTGTTTGGTAAGTAACAGAACTAGAAGCTCTGAAAATATACCAAGGGACTTCTGACTTCTCACATAATGGAGTTTGGAGGTCTACAGAACCTCTCCCCAAAAAGCAATGATGAAGCTGAACAAAATTGTCAAAAACCACTTCAGCACTCTAGAATTCTACCAAAGGGATACAAAAACTGAGAAATATTTTTAATGAAAACTACTAAACTTTAGGTAAAAACAATATGAGTCTATAGCTGCCCACACCCCATGTCCCTAACCCCAGCTCCTTCTGGCACCATGACAACCAACAGCTTTGCCACTGATAATGGAAAGGACACACTTGATTTAGAGCACTGTCAGATGAAGTGATCTCAATGGCAAGCAAACAGGAAGGACCAGTGGCTCCATCAATCTGAGGCTCCAGTTCCATTTCAGCTAAGCAAAGGACTGATGGACTAGTGGGGATTTATCAGTAAGTTTTAAGAGGTAAAACTTAAGCCACAGGGGATTCTTCACATATCCTGGGTTAGCCAGAGGCTGTGTGTATGTATAATAGACACCAAAGAGGACCAAAGGTACCTACACATCCCTGGCCAACAGAGCCTGTGCACATGTGCAGAGGAGATGTAAAGAAATATTAAGGGTACCCACATATCTGTAATTAGCATTCTAGAACAAGAGTAGAGAGAAGGGGCAGAAAAAGTATTTGAAGATAAAATGACCAAAATCTTCCCAAATATAGCTTTACACATCTAAGAAGCTCAATAAACCCTAAGTAGGATATATAAAAAGAGATCCACACCTAGATCCACAGAGTAAAACTGTAGAAAGCCCAAGATAAAGAAAAACTCTTGAAAACAGAAAGAGAAAAACAAGTCACCATGTACAGAAGAACAACAAAACAATGGACAGCTAACTTCTCATCAGAAACAATGGAGGCCAGAGACAATGGAATGACACATTTAAAGTGCTACATGAAAAGAAAAATGTTCAACTAAAAATTCCATATACAGCTAAAATAATCCTTCAACGTGGAAGGGAAATAAAGATGTTCACAGATAAACAAAGACTGAGATTATATGTTGCTAGCATGCCTGCCTTACAAGAAATACTAAGTAAAGTCCTTTAGGCTAAACAGACAAGAAATACTAAGTAAAGTCCTTTAGGCTAAACAGAAATGCCCCTACATGATAACTCTACAAAAAGAAACAAAGAGTGCCAGAAATGATATATATGTTAGTAAATATAAAAGATTCTTTGTGTATATTTTTTCTCACTTCTTCTCTTAGCTTCTTTTAAAAATGCAAGGTTGCAATAAAAAATAATTATAACACTGTATTATTGGGTTTATAACATATTTAGATGTAATATAAATGACAATAGTACAGAAGAGAAGGGAAGAAAAGGAGACGTATTGGAGTAAAGTTTCTATATTTCACCAGAATTAGAGTAGCATTTTTCTGAAATAGACCGTGATAAATTAAATGCAGTTGTAATCCTTGGAGCAACCACTGAGAAAATAAAATGAAGATAATTGAAATTGTTATTTTTAAACTAAAAATACGATTATTTAACATAAAATAAGTCAGTAAAAGAGAAACAAAAAATACATTAAGCAAATACAAAACAAATAGAAATGGTCAGGCATGATGGCTCATGTCTGTAATCCCAGCACTTTGGGAGGCCAAGGTGGGTGGATTGCCTGAGCTCAGGAGTCTGAGACCAACCTGGGTAACATGGTGAAACCCCATCTCTACTCAAATACAAAAAATTAGCTGGGCATGGTGGCACATGCCTGTAGTCCCAGCTACTCAGGAGGCTGAAGCATGAGAATTGCTTCAACCCAGGAGGCAGAGGTTGCAGCGAGCCAAGATCACACCACTGCACTCCATCTTGGGCAACGGAGCAAGACTGTCTCAAAAAAGAAAAGAAAAATGGCAGGTGTTAACCCAGTCATATTATTAATCACATTAAACGGGAACAGACTAAAATATCCATTCAAAAGTCAGAGATTGTCAGACTGGATGAAAAAGCAAGATCCAACTGAATGCTGTCAACAAGAGACACAAAAATAGGAAGAGATATCCCAAGCAAACAGTAACCATAAGAGAGCTGGAGTGGCTATATTACTATCAGACAAAATAGATTTTAATACAAGAAATGTTATTAGAGAGGCCAGGTATGGTGGCTCCCACCTGTAATCCCAGCACTTTGGGAGGCCTAGGGAGGGTGGATCACGAGGTCAGGAGTTCGAGACCAGCCTGGCCAACATAGTGAAACCCCATCTCTACTAAAAATACAAAAATTAGCAGAGTGTAGTGGCATGCACCTGTAGTCCCAGCTACTCAGGAGGCTGAGGTGGGAGAATTGCTTAAACCTGGGAGGCGGAGGTTGCAGTGAACTGAGACTGCACCATTGTACTCCAGCCTGGGTGACAGGGTAAGACTCTGTCTCAAAAAAAAAAAAAGAAAGAAAGAAATGTTATTAGAGACAAAGGATGTTTTATAAAGATAAAATTGTAAATACATTAGGAAATACCAATTATAAATATATATGCACCGAACAACAAAACCCCTAAATACATAAAGCAAAAACTCATGAAAATGAAAGGAGAAATAGATAATTCGACAGTAATACTCAGAGATTTCAATAGCTTACTCAGTAAATGCAGGAAAAAAACACCTGACAAAATCCAGTGCAAATTAATGACTTGAAAAATCATTATGGACATTAGAAAAATCACTTGGGCAACTGGATATCCATATGCAAAAAAATAAACTTAGATTCTTACCTCATACCATACACAGAAATTAACTTTAAACAGATCACATGCAAAAAGTTAAACAAGGCTGAGCATGGTGACTCACAACTGTAATCCCAGCACTTTGGGAGGCCGAGGCAGGTGGATCAACTGAGGTCAGGAGTTCAAGACCAGCCTGACCAACATGGTGAAACCTCATATCTACTAAAAACACAAAATTAGTTGGGCATGGTGGCACACACCTGTAATCCTAGCTACTTGGGAGCCTGAGACAGGAGAATCACTTGAACCTGGGAGGTGGAGGTTGCAGTGAGCTGAGATCACACCATTGCACTCCAGCCTGGGCAACAGGAGTGAAACCTTGTCTCAAAAAAAAAGAAAAAAGAAAAAAAAGTTAAATTTACACCAAGCATGGTAGCTCATGCCTGCAGCCCCAGCACTCTGGGAAGTCAAGGCAGGTGGATTGCTTGAGTTCAGGAGTTCAAGACCAGCCTGGGCAACAAGGTGAAACCCTATCTCTCTATATTTAATAAAAAATAAAACATTTTTTTAATTTATATAAAAAAATTTTAAGTTAAATATACTTAGCACATGACCCAGCAATCCCACTCCTAGATATATGCCCAAGAGAACTGAAAACATGGCCACACAAAAACTTGTACATAAATGTTCGTAACAGCATTATTCATCATAAGAGCCAAAAAGTAGAAGCAATCCAAATGTCTATCAGTATAGGAATGGATGAACAAAATATTGTGAATCCATACAATGGAATATTATTTGGCCATAAAAAGGAATGAAGTTCTCATACATACTACAACATGGATGAATCCTGAAAACATTCTACTGAGTGAAAGAAGCCAGGCATTAAAGGCCACATATTATATGATTCTATTCATGTGGAATGTCTAGAATAGGCAAATCCATACAGACAGAAAGAAGATTAGTGATTTCCAGGACTAAAGGGAGGGAAAAGTGGGGAGCGATAGGGTTTCTTTTTGGTGATTAAAATATTCTGGAATTAAATAGGGGTGATATTTGTAGAACTTTGTAAATATACTAGAAACACATACTTTTACCTTTCTTAGGTGTAGGCTTTATGGTATGTGAATTATATCTCAGTAAAATTATTTTTAAAAAACGAATCACAGACCTAAACGTAAAACCTGGTTGTCTGGGGCTGGGGTTGGGGCTGGAACTGAGTACTAACTGAAAATTGACTCAAGAGGATTCTTTGGGATGATAGAAATGTTCTAAAACTGGATTGTGATCATTGCTGCTCTTTATAAACTTACTAAAAATCATTGGATTATTCATTTATAATGGATGATGTTATGGTATGTAGGTTTCACCTAAATAAAGCTGTTTAAAAAATGAAACCAGTGAAAACAGAAATCAAAACATCACATAGTAAATAGCTGGGGAGAAGCTGGGATGAGAGTTTATCTTAAAAATGAAATAAAGGAGGATAGGAGGTACTAGGGTAATGAATGTTATGTTTCTTCACCTCTTTATGGGCTATAGTTTGTGAAAATTCATTGAGCTGTACTTTTGGGATACATGCACTTTTGTGTATGTATTTCATATCACAATAAAAAGTTTCTTAAATGACATGGGCCTGGAAGGGGCCATGAATGAGCCAATTAACGAGTTATAGAAGCTGAGAGGCTCAGCTGTGCAGCTGCTCTTGGGTCTCTATGAGATTTTCTGCCTTCCTTATTGCCACCATTTTACAGTAATACCCATTTCTAGAGCTAGCCTGAGCAAGTTTCTGTTTCTTACTATTAAAAAGCCTCATTAATACATCCACAAATACAGCTACTGAAATTAATGAAATCCACAAATACACCTCCAGAAGGGCAGGGGATTTTGTACATTGCTAAATCCCCAGTGTCTAGAACAGTATCTGTCGGGTTCTTATGTATATTTCTTGAATGAGTAAACGAATGAGCAGAGGAATAGCTGTAGAGAAAGGAAGGTGTAGAGCAAGAGACTTGCAAACACAGACATTTTTCAATGCAGCCTGGCCAGTGTCAGGGGCAGGGGTCAGAGGATGAATAATGCCTCCTGGGAATGTCAGGAAAATGTCACAGAGGAGGAGACCTGAGAGCTGGGTCTTGAAGAATGAGTAGGAGTTTGCCAGGGAAAGAATACAGGAGAGTAGGGTAGACAGAAATAAACACAGATAGAATCACACTGTTCTGAAAGAGGCTGGCATTCTTGGGGACCCTAAGAAGGCTCATGTGGCAGAAGGGCAGGGTCACAGTTGAGGACAAGCAAGAGATAAGGCTGGAGAGAGAAGCTGGGGATAGATGGAGAGGCTCACCTATTCCCAGCCAAGACATTTCAACAGACTCCCGTAGGAATCACAGCCAGAAGAGAATTTTCACCACGGATCAAATTGGCTTTTTAGGAAGCTCACTTTGGCTGGGGCAAGGAGAGTTTCTCCTCTGAGTTCATGGGCCATCTCCTCTGTTGGTATCGACACGTCCTCTCCTCAATGTCTCTCTCTTTCTCTACATTCTCTTCTCTCTCTCCCTCCCCTGCCCCATGTTTTCATATCTGGATATCTCTTTTCTGCGTGTGGATTTCTTTCCATTTTTCTCTCAAGACATCACTCCTTGAAAATGTCCCTCAACCCTTTCCATCTTACTTGTGCCCAAACAGCTTTGATTCCATCTTCAGGACTCATTCATCTCCACCAGGCTGGAGTCCTTCATAAAGAAGTAACACAAGATTTCCTCTTGAACAACAAGCTCTTCCCGGCTTCACCAGTTACAGATGAGAAGCCTGGAGGAAGGGAAGTATCTGAGCCACCCTCTACCTGGCCCAGAAAGAG
The DNA here is from genome assembly GCF_008728515.1 of Papio anubis. Lineage (NCBI taxonomy): Eukaryota > Metazoa > Chordata > Mammalia > Primates > Cercopithecidae > Papio > Papio anubis. The sequence goes on along the minus strand of NC_044986.1, from coordinate 71,929,312 downwards.
TGGGCCACCACCCTCCAAGACCTGCATGGATCCAATGAAGCAGAAACACCATGCTCTCCTCTCAGGCATCCTGATGCTACTTACAATGTGAAAGGGGCCAATGGCTCAGAAGCCACTGCCCTTCCGGCCTCCTCCAGCAAATCCTAATGCCCAGTTCTCATGCCGATGACCTTCCACTCTGAAATGCTTCCTGGCATCCACCCATCCTCCCAGGAGCTGGACAAACCGATCAAGGAGAAAACAGCCCCTCTACCACGCTGAGCCAGGGACCCCTCTCCAGGACAATTCTCTTCCCTGAGACAAGAGGGTCAAACTGCTCTTCTAGATATGACCTCAGAGATGTGCAACCAGGGCCCTGGCCCAATTTATCACCACGGGGCTATAATTAGGTTTGTTAACATACAGTCTAGTGTAGTCTTGTTGACTAGGAACTTAATCACGTTACTATTGAGTTCCTGTACGCATTGCTCGGGGTGACTGTTTTACTTGTAGAGTTATAGCCAAGCCCAACGGGAGGAAATTAGCTTTGGACACAAGTTTGGAGGGGGGTTCTTTTTCCTCTTGACTTTGTCTCTCTCTCTCCCCCCTTCCATGTGAAAATATTTAGCAAACAGTGACAATGATGAAAAACAGTAGGAAACAAAATGTTCTACATTAGTATAAAACATGAAAAATGCAGAAGGACCCTTAGCGGTACAACATGTGTTATGCTGGCTGGCAGTCCATTAGCTCTGATAGACATTTCACTTACCTAAGTCAAATATAACAGTCGAGTATTCATTAATATAAGAAGGGGCTGTGGAATCAGAGCTACCATCTGGCTGGGCCGACAGAATAATCTACAACTCATGATTAGGTCTAAGGAGTGGGGTTTCACTTTAATCTTTCTCATTGCTCGAAATTTCCATCTGCGCAGTTCGGCACATCATTTTTCTTCAAGACAAATGTGCTGTTTTTCATGTTCCAAAATTAGATCAGAAGAAAACGATTAATCATGTCACGGCCTGGGAAAGGAAACAAAGCTCCGATACTCTCCTGCTCTCGCTCCCAGCTCCCGCCCCTCCCTGGCCCTGGACGGTTGCAAGTTTCGCTTTTCCCCCATCAACCTCTGGGTCTGCAGCACAACTTTGGGAGAGGCCGCCGCCGGCCGGGAGGTGGAGGGCGGGACTGCAGGGAGAGGCGTGGGGGCGCCCTGGAGCCCACGAGGGGGCGCGCCCCTGCCTCCTCCCGCCACCCCTCCCGGGGGTCGCCCCCGTGGGCCCACCCCGCGCTGTGCCGCCTGCCCCTCGAGTCGGAGTCAGGGGCCCGGCGTGACAGGAAGGGCCCGGAGCCCGCCTCCCGCGCGTCCCCTCCCGGCCGCCGCGGCCCTGTCTGTCAGGCGGCTCGCAAGTCATAACAAATCCCTGGCGCGGGGCTGAAGCTGAGCATTTGCCGGAGCGTCATGGGGATGATGAATGACCCGTAGGCCTTTGAAGTGCTCTGCCAGTTCAGCTGGGTCCGCGGTGCTGACAGAGAAATATACACAACAGCGTAACCAATAATGAGAACATTAAACATTCCTGCGCCGTGACAGGCTGACAGAAAAACCCGGGCCCGCATCAATCATCGCGCAGATAGAACCCTGACAGGCGGCCCCTCGCTGACACCCCCTCCGCGCGCTCTCCCGGGCCTCCCCCTCTTCCTCTCCCGGGTCTCCCCTCTTTATTTCTCTCCGGGCTCCCCGCCGCCCCTCCTCTCCTTCCCCGCCCCTCCTCTCTCTTCCTTCCCCGCTCCGCTCCGTGTCCTCCCCCTCTGCCCAGTCCCCTGCCCCTGCCCTTGGGCAACTGCCTTCAGGGCCTCTCAGAGGTCAAGTGAGGTCTGGGCCACGTCCGTTCTGTGAGGCTGCCCGTGCCTGAACAGTGAAGAGATGCCACCCCTGAGTGAGAAGAGTGCAGTCTTTGAAATTCAGCGTTAATAATTTGTGGCTTTTCACCCATGCAAAAAAATAATAATAATACAATCACTTATATGAAACCTCATGTGGAACTAGGATCAAAAGTTGAACGCCAAGCCCTTAGGGAAAGGGAGCTCCAGAGGAACCCCGTCCGCCCTCTTCTTTGGGGGAGGTCTTTCGGAGTGTCTTCCTGTGTGACTTTGGCAAGGAATCCTTTTCTTTGTGCCAGCCTCGGCCTCGGCCCCTTTCGTTTCAGATGGATTTATCTGACTGAGATCTGATGTCTGGTCTGTCTGAAAGGGAAAAAACAGAGAAGAAACACAAAGATCTCTTCCTTTTCCTCCACCAGGAAATGAGATCTGCCCAGATAAGGTATGTGGGATGGACTCTCACCCTCTTCCCAAAGGAGACGCTGGTGACCTCTTAGCTCCTTCCCGGAGCCTCCAAATCCTCTCTGGACTTGGTTTGGGCTGAGCTTTTTAGGATTGAGCCTCTACTGCATCCTTGCGAAGGTGGGGCATTCCCCCACTCCTGTTACATATAGACCACCCCTGCCAGGCCCACTCCCCACTGCCCCTGAGGGCTCAGGGAAGCTGGGCTGGCAGTAAAAGCCAGGGTTCTAGTCCCAGCCGTGAGAATTTGGGCAAGTCCAGAACTTTCGTGGACCACAACATGACAACAGAAATCTCCACCTTAGGGTGCTTACAGATCTCTTTACATTCTCCAAATGCAAAGGGTTATTTTTCCTTCCTTTTATTCTTGGAGCTTTTTTTTTCCATTCTTGGCTTTAAGGAGAGAAGAAACTCCTTGACTTTCCAAAACATCATGAAAAACTCCCCATAACCTACACACACACGCGCGCGCACACACACACACACACATGCACACACAGATGGTGAGTGGACAGAGGGGCACTCCGTGGTAATTCAAGGACAGAGGGTGTTATGAGAAGTCAGACAGAAGCCTCAGGAAGACCAGTGCTTATACTCTGAGGAAAAGCTCCCCAATGGACAGGACACTTCAAATCTATTTGCATATTTGTTCAGCAGGGCCAGCTCAAGTGTGAAGAAAAGAGCATCTGCTGAGGCAATGTCTCCTCCACATGGCACAGAGTCATGTCCCTTCCTTCCTGCCTACCTGGAAAGGCCAGCTGCACTCCCACTGCCTCCAGGCAACTTGTTCTATGTGTTCTGGCCCACAATAACCTTGCCCTCCTCTGATGTCCTATGACCTCTTCTGGACCAGATGAGCCTCTCACCTGCTCAGCTAGACTTGAAACTACTCGAGAGCAAGACGGTGCCATGCTTTGCTGTTCTCTGGCTCACCTGGGACCAGCAAGATATCTTGTTCTGAAATGCCTGCCCCACACACAGCACCCCCTTCTCCAACGAACTGCCCCCTACAGGCCAGCTGAAGGGGAAGACCACCTCGGAAGCTGTGTTTATACTACAAATCCCTAACCCTTGCCACAACTGATGGGTCCAGTATTTAACACCTATCCCTGAAACCCATCGGATCCTCTCTTCCTTGAAAATCTGAACTCAGTCACAGGTGGTGTGGAGCTCTCGAAAGTCACACAGGGCTCGGGGCTGGGGCAGCCATTTTGAGCCATGTACATACATGCTGAGGAAGAAAAAAATACAAAAGCCAATGTTCACAGGGAAACAGAAGAACGAGGAGGTAGGCAAAAAGAAGCAGACACGATATCCCAGGGAGACCCCAAAAGACAGCTTAGCTTCTGTTTCTGACTTGCCTGTCCCCCCGAGGTCTGGGTATCCTGTTTCTTGCCCTTAGGTACCTGTGGAATCACTGGCCACTGGGAAAAACATATGACCGAAGACTGGCCAATCATTCTATCCCATCTTCCTGCTAATAATGATTGGCCCAGGAATAGGCATGTGAAGCACGTCGGACCAATCAGAGTCCTTCTCTGGGATTTTGTATATTGATTCCAAAGGAGATATGCTCTTCAATCCTTTTGGATTCCGTATAGTAAGGCTAGGACCCCAGAGCTTCTAGCAGCATGGCTGCTGCTATCTGGAAGAAGCCAATGTATCATAGGAGTAAATGACGACAAATCCCAATGCCTTTTTCCAGTCCATAGATCTAGTCAAGCCTGAAGCCCACTCCATGCTTGGCCTTCCCAACAAGTGAATCAATGCATTCTCTTTCTTGCTTACTCTAAGTTTAGTTTGTTTTCTGTCTCTTGCAATGAAAGAGAGCCCTCAGACTTGTGTTCAGGGAACATGTCAATTTAGGAGGATTCACCTAAAATAAATACATGATTCTACTCTCTTTTTATGTTTATGTACACGAATAAGAACCCACTGAGGCAGAGAACAAGGAGGGCTGTGGTGGCCTTTTCTGATCCTCTCCTCCCCCATGGTCCCCTCTGTGACCTCACCCCTCATGCCAGGTAGTCAGTCTGAATAGTCTGCATGGATCTAACTGTTTCCAGGTGAGGGCCAAACCACTTGAGCTTCTGAGCCTGTCAGTAATGGTACTTCCCTATCCCTATGATTTGTGCCCATCCGCAAGCAAGACAGGAACAGGTACTGGGTACTGCAAGTGTCTGGTGGTCCTCACGCCTCTGAATGAAGCTGTGTGTCCTGCCCCCACTGCCATCCAGCAGAAAGCCAGAGCTGCCACTAACTCCTCCTCTACCTTGGACATGACCACAGGTCCCAATCTTGAGACACATTTTAATCTCAGAAGTCCTGCGGGGCCAAAAATTGACCTCTGGATGTTCATCCTTATCCTAGTCCTGGTGTGATGACAAGATTCCTGGACCAATGGGAGAGACCAGGGCAGCAGCAGTTACAGTGAAAAATGACTGGAGGGTTTCAGCTGACTGCAAGTTTAAGATGAGCCAGCCTTGTGTGATAAGGTTTTGTGGGGATTTTTTGAGACAGGGTCTCACTCTGTTGCCCATGCTGGAATGTGGTGGTGCAGTCACAGCTCACTGCAGCCTCGAACCCTCGGCTCAAGCAATCCTCCCCACTCAGTCTCCCAAGTAGCTGGGACTACAGGCATAAATCACCATGCCTGGCTAATTTTTCTATTTTTAGTAGAGATGGGGTTTCACCATGTTGGCCAGGCTGGTCTCAAACTCCTGGCCTCAAGAGATGCTCCTGCCTTAGCCTCCCAAATTGCTGGAATTATAGGCTTGAGCCACCACACCCAGCCATGATATGACTTCTTTAAAAAATAAAATTAAAAAGATGAGCTAGGTTAGACTAGAGCAACATGTCCAAATGATGTTTTAGGAATTCTGAGAAACTGTAACACAGGCAAAGGTGATGAGCAGTTAGGAAATTCAGTCTTTCAGGAAAAGGAGAAAGACTTCAGGATGGCAAAGTGACATCTCCATCAACACTGAGAGGTTTGACACACGCTTGTTCTCCATGAAATGACTGTGAAACCCCCAGGCACAGGCTGGCACATGGATAGCACTAAAGAGTGGAGGTTTCCTTCTAGCTTACTGGTCCTCATTCATCAGAGGCAAAATCGGAGACAATGAAAGAGCCTTACAGAGAAGCAGTTTTTATCACAATCTAAGAACTTCTTGACAATCTCAACCATGTAACAATTGAAATGGTCCCTTTGTAAGGTAATGATCTCCCCATCACTACAGATATTCAAGCAGAGGCTGGATGCCTAGCTCCCAGAAATGCTATAGAAGGAATCTAAATTGAATGGATGTTGGGCTTTCAGGGCCCTTTTTCAGTTCAATGACTTTGGCAGCCTCAGTTTCTCACTCTGTGAAGTGCATGTGAGGCAACGCCTCTCATCTTCCTGAGTTTACAGATGTGGTAGATGGATTTTCCAAAGATGTAGTTGGCTGTGTTTTCAAAAATGGCTGCAGCAATATCTCATTCCACATGCTTCTCTTACAACATAACCTTGCCTCTCTCCATGAAGAGAAGGAGGTTAATTCCCATCCTGTTCTACCTGAGCCTGCTTGGGACTGTTTCCACCAATAAAATGTGGCAGAAGTGACACTAAATGATTTCCATGGCTACCATAGAGGGGCCATACAGCTTCTGGTAGCTCTCCAGCAATGCTGGCTCCTAGAATCCAGTTGCCATGGTGTAAGGAAGCCCAACTAGCTTATACAGAGAGTTCACACAGAGAGGCCAACAAAGGTATCTGATCCACAGCCTAGCCAAGGTCCCAACTGACAGCCAACATCATTCACCAAAAGAGAAAGAAGACTTATTCATAACAGTATTATTCTTGATAGCTAAAATATGGAAACAACCCACTTGTCCATCAATAGATGAATGGATAAACAAAATGGGGTATATGCACACAGTGGCATATTATTCAGCCTTTGAAAAGAAGGGAATTCTGCAACATGATACATCATGAGTGAACCTTGAGAATACTCTGCTAAATGAAATAAGCCAGTCACAAAACCACAAATACTGCATGGTTCCACTTCCGGGTGGAAGTGGACTACTGAAGTAGTCAAATTCATAGAGACAAAAAGTAGAATGGTGGCTGTTGGGGGCAGAGGGAAGAGAGAATGGGGAATTATTGTTTAGTGGGTACAGAGTTCTGTTTTACAAGGTGAAGAGGTCTCAAGATAGATGGTGGTGATGACTGCATAGCACTATGAATGTGTTTAATAACACTGAACTGTACACTTAAAAATGGTTACAGGCCGGGTGCAGTGGCTCACACCTGTATTCCCAGCACTTTGGGAGGCCAAGGCGGGCGGATCACCTGAGGTTGGGAGTTTGAGCATAGCCTGGCCAACATGGCAGAACCCCGTCTCTACTAAAAATCCAACAGTTAGCTGCAGTCCCAGCTACTCAGGAGGCTGAGCCAGGAGAATTGCTTGAACTCAGGAGGCGGAGGTTGCAGTGAGCTGAGATCACACCGCTGCACTCCAGCCTGGGCCACAGAGTGAGACGCCATCTAAAAAAATAAAAAATAAAAATTGTTACCATGGATAGTAAATGTTATGTGTACTTTACCACAATAAAAACAATTGAAGACATGAATGAAGACGTTTCCAAAAGATTCCAGCCCCCAGTCTTCGAGTTGGCCCTTATGAAGTCTCAGAGACAAACCATTCTCAGTGTGCCGTATCCAAATTCCTGACCACAGAAACTGACATAATAAAATCATTTCGAGTGGTTTATTACGTAGCATTAGTAACCGAACAATAGGGGCAAGATGGTCAGGACATGCTGAGAGGCCTGTGGGCAGGAGGCAAGTCTAGGGCCGGGACTAGTCCATGACTCAGTTTATCACCCTCTATTGTGCCCTGGCCCTTCCTTTCCCCCAGCATGGCCCTCTGTCCCACCAGATTTTATTACGATTCGCAACTAGGCCTTGCCCCTAACATAAACAGTCTTTGCTCCCACTCCTTCTCACCTCGAAAATCTGCTCTGGCCCCCTAAGTAGCAAGAAGTATTACGAGTGCAGGAGTTGTACTCATGGAAAGATTCACCCTCCAGGCCTCTACACCCAGACCCTCTTTCCATAGCCCTGGGGCAGTGTGTCTACACCTCCAGCCTTCCCCATAGTAACTCACAAGAGAGCTGGGCCAGTTCAGAGAGGTCCATGGAAGTGGGCCACTGCAGACAAAGCCAGATCAGCCCCCCTCAACCAAGCGCCTGGTCCCTACTGTACCTGGTGCAGGCAGATCACAGAAAAAACATGGATGCCTGGATAAAGGGGAAATTACACACGCAGCAAAGTTTAGGGAAAAATACTTTTTGTTCTATGACTGCCATTGAGACCCCCACCCATGAATTCAAAGTGTCAGTGAATTTCCTTCTTTGTCCTGAGCCCAGTTTCCTGTGGGCAAGTGCCCTGCATCATCACAGGTTCTGAGTCGCCCCCTTACCCTGAGTTGTTCCACAGCCCACCTGCTGGGATTTGTGGAGCAAGCTGGGGCTCTGCAGGCCAAGTGAGTCCAGGTGGTGGCATATCTGAGTGTCCACTGTATCTGTGACTGGTGAGTGGCAGGGAGCCCCAACACAAAAGGCAAGGTTCAGCTCCCAGCTGACCCCACTGGAGCCTTTGGGAAGCAGTCTGATTTGTTACTAGATGACTTGTTGCTGCTACTATTTGGGAACTGATGGCTCAAGAGTTCTCCATGGTGATAGAGAACAGCGTGGTAAAGGCCTTGAACATGCAGCCCAACTGCACAGACTTCACCTGCTGCCCAGCTCCTGACATTATCTCGCAGCTCTGAGGCCCCAGGCCCAGGCACACTCCCTCTACTCTTGTCTCATCTGCCCAGAACTAGGCAGTGCACCTCAGTCAAACCTCGGCTGGGGCCACCCCATCAGAACTTTGCCCAGATTTCTGCAATTAATACTTCTGGTTCATTACATAAATAAAAAGATTATGATCTTGCTGCCAATGTAACTGTGGCTCTCTTGAGACAAATCCCGACAGAGCAGGATCATCTGTGTTTGAACTCAGTGCCCCATGTGGCTTGGCTCACAGGTGTGGCTAGTGCTGGAATGTCAGGGTCATCCATCTCAAGGGTCGTCCATCTCCACCTGCAGGGCAGTGATGTTTTCCTTGCTCAGCCTTGCATCTCCTTTTCTCTGGACAACACCATATCTAACCATGCACAAGAGTGGGCAGGGGGCCCCGGCAGACCGACCCCAGTACCCTATCCTGGACAGTGAATGGTCCAGGGTTAAGCACATATCCCCAACTTGGACAACTGGAGTCCTTCCTCAGGAATTTGTAACTAGACTCAGGGATAGATATCCTTCATCCTCCAGGGGCATGGATATGAGGTCATAGCTCTGGCAGCCATGCCCTGATGTGAGGAAAAGCTGGGCGGAGGGAATGAAATCAACACGAAGCAGCAGAATGAGGAGGAAGACCTGGACCCTGATCTTGTCGGAGGCCCTGGTTCACTCACTCCTGGCCTGCTCAAGGCTCACTCTGTTCAATCTACTCTCAGGAAGCCTTAAGTCACGGGTCCAGAAAGTATCACAAAGGCCAGACCCTGGTAAGTGGGTATGGGAGGGTAGGTAACAGGAATGGGAGACTGAGGAATGAAATGGAAAGAAATCCCAGAAGGAGAGAGTAGAGGGTGGGCTCCAGGGTAGGCTGGAGAGAAAGCCAGAAAGTGGGTCAGGAAAGGATGGGGAGCAGGCATGCATCCAGGCTGGTAGATGGATATGTCCCCTAGGACCAGGGGACAGCGGCAACTGGAAGATGGGAGAGAAGAATATAGTGTGCTTGTGTTCAGAGATTGTAGGGGAGATGCCTGGAGTGAGGAGAGACGTGACAGAAGAGCACTGCAATCTCCCTGAGCTGGGGCCAGGGAGCTGCAGCATAGGAGGTGGCAGACTTGTGGCAGACACCCAACAGATGGTCACCACCAAAAGCACAAGGAGAGGACCAGGACCCCCTCCTGCTAGGATCAGAAGCTGACCATGCAGAGGGCACTTCTGACCCCATGGGGGCAGAGACAGACTGACTCAAAGCAAGTGGAGGCTGCAGAGTCCCGCATACCTGTCTGGCATCCTTCCCAGCTGACCCACCTGCAGATTCCAGGGTCATGCCCCTTTAGCTGGAACCTCCACATCAGGGTATATGAGACACCAGGATCACACCTCACTCTCAGTGGTGGGAGCTTAAGGAACACAAAAAGGTTTGCAATAGCTGCTAGGAGTGTCATAAGTAAATTAGAAAGATACAGTTCACACACAACTATGAGGATGTGCAGCTTCAGTGGAGGAGGCCAGCTCCTTCTGGAGAGGCGATGCAGCCCCTCTGTCTCAGCCCTGGCCCCGTGTACAGCCCTGGAAGCCAGGAGGTTGGTGTGGAACACCTTTCCCCCAAGAGAAGAGACAGTACAGGGAACAAATGGCAGCAACATTGACCATATATTGGGAACTTCTCATACACCAAGTCTCTTCCCAGCATCTGATGTGCATCTCTGTCAGGCTTCACAGCACCCCTACAAGCAGGCACAATCCATTATCCTCATCTCACAGAAGAGAAAACGGAGACACAGAGAAGCTGAGCAACTTGTCTAAGGTCACAGAGAAGAGAAGGGGCAGTTTTCTGGCTCCGTTCTACCTTGCTCCAAGGGTGGAGAAGAAAGCAGGAGGAAGCCAAAGGAACATGACCCAAGACAGTGGGGCTCATAGAGAAACATGGGCTCCACACACAGACCCATAGCCCTAGCCCAGTATTTAATCATGTAGTGGAACTGCCTTATATTTGAGTAAAAACATAATTAAATTCAAGTAAGCTTTATTTCTTAGCTCCAGGCTCTTTCTTTTTTTTTTTTTTTTTTTCCCCCGAGACGGAGTCTCACTCTGTCTCCCAGGCTGGAGTGCAGTGGCGCACAATCTCTGCTGATTGCAACCTCCACCTCCCGGGTTCACGCAATTCTCCTGCCTCAGCCTCCCGAGTAGTTGGGACTACAGGCATGCGCCACCATGCCCGCTTAATTTTGCATTTTTAGTAGAGACAGGGTTCCACCACCATGTTGGCCGGGCTGGTGTGAGCCTCCTGACCTCAAGTGATCCACCTGCCTTGGCCTCCCAAAGTGTGGAATTACAGGTGTGAACCAACGTGCCCGGCCATCCGGGCTATTTCTGAAAATAGTTTTTTACCTATTCCTATGACTGAGGCCACCCGATGCAAATGAGGACAAACAGCTTGAGACCCGCTCCCTGAGCCGCAAAGCCAGGTCTATCTAGAACATCATTCTCTCGTCTCCTTCTCTGGTGCTCCCTGCTCTCTCCTCAATGGACACAGACTGTCAGGAGGTTGCCATCAGCTACAGCCTAATGTTTTCCCCTTCCCAAGGACCTCTTGGGTCCTCTCCAGCGGTGTGCTGGTCAATGCTTAATGACCAGCTCTTCAGGAAAATAAACAAACACAAAGACCTGACTTGTAGCATTTGCCATTTTTCATAGTGTAAATATTCCTATCATGTCAGTGTCTGGCTTCCAACATGATGTCCCTGAATGGAATCGGGAAGACTCATCCATGTCACCGTTTCTCCCACAGTTGAGGAAGGATTCCAGATTAGCAGGTGTTCACTGCAAGGGCTTACAAGTCAACCTAACAGTCTCTCTCCAATTTAGTTTGAAGTCAATGAGTTCACAATCCATGGAGGCCCAGAGTGGGAGGGATGCTGAGAGCAGAAGAGAAAAAATTTGTCCAGGAGGGCATCTGCTGCCAAGCAGACCAATGACATTAACATTCTAGTTAATGTCATTAACTAGAAATTTAAATGATTCATTATGAATTCAGGAAAATCTGGTGTCAGGGTTTAGAGCATAGACTCTGGAGCCAGATGATATGGGTTTAATTTCTAACTACCTGTGAGACTTTGGACATGTAACTTAACCTGTCTGTAAAACGGAGATGGTACCAGCACCAACTCTGTAGTGGTTGTGAGAATTCAATGAGAAATGTGAACACAAAGCTTGCAGCACAGTGCCTGGCACATAATAAGCACTAATAATAACAAATAATAAACACAGATGTTAGTTATGCTGATAAGTCAGGGTTTTTGGCTGTTATTATCATTTGAGTGGAGGTGGAAAACAAACCATGATCAATAAGTAGTAATGGATCATTGGACTAGAAGCTCCATGAGGGCAAGAACCTCGTCCATCTTGGTCAGTGTAGTAACTCGATACCTAGAACAGTGCCTGACTTATCTGTTAGGTAGGCACTCAAATATTGGTTCCATGTTGAGTATTAGGAGTATGGCATCTAATGGTGCTTAAATACTTGTATTTCTTTAGCTCTTGCTTTAATTGCATTCTCTGTTTAAAATAACTATCAGTAACCCCAGCTAATAGTAATTGTATTTTTAGAGTCCATTTGAGTGTAAACAAATACTGACCTTCCCCTTAGTTAACCACACTCATGGAAATCGCTGGTGCAGACTATAATCCAACCACTACGTCCACTCGGTGGTGAGACCATCAACTTGAAGGCAAAGGGCCCAGATGAAACCGTTTCTGGTATTAGCCTTACACACTCCACACCTGGAAGCAACAGACATAGCTAATCCCAGCCCAAGCCCTGACCCACCCCACCGTTCCCCGCATCAGGTCCAGAAATGATGATGGAATGTTCTGGACCTGGGTAGGGGTTGAGAGAATTTTTTTCTTTTATTTCTGCTCTGCTCCCTTCCTGTCCGCTCTTCCCCATCGCTCCCCCGTGCAGTCCCCTTCTCCCAACCCAGTCCCCTTCCCCACCCTCCAGAGCAACCCTCATCCCCACTCCCCTGTCCCCACCCACTGCTCCCTCTGCTGGGCCTCCCCTCCCCACTGTCTGCACTCGGAGGCTGGTTTGTTATGGCATGAAAAATGGCTCCTTGGAATAAAGATGTTTCCCCTCTGATGAGCATATTTGCAGAAGGTATGTCAGAGATCCCAGGGCTGGGGTTGGGCGGTCTTTCAAGAAAGTCGTTTTTCCTCCCCCGCACTCCCCCCAGCTTCTTTCCTTCCCTCCCTTCTTCTCCCTCCCTTCTCTACTCCCTTACCCACCCCCTCCTTCTTTGCTTACTTATTGGAAGAGTAATAAATATTGGGTCGACAGGCCCTTCTCACAGTTACAAAGCCTACCTGTAAGCGAGCTCAATAATTAGCAGTCCTGAAGATGATATATGACTTTCATTACCCTTTGGGACTGGAGACTAAATGAGGACAGAGCTAATTGCCGTGCAAAGCAGTTTGGCATGAATGAGAAAAATGCAGGCCCTGTCTCCTGCCAAAAAAGGGCCCTATTGCTGCTCTGATCTCAAGGCTGGTTTCTGCCGCAGGAGTTCACTCGGTGTCCATAAATCACGGGCTGCTTACAGCTGAAGCTGCCCTGAGTCGTCAGCGAGCTGTACGCTGAGTGACAGATCCCAGCCGACTGCATTAGAACTTTAACTCCCTCCTTTCTTCTCCTCCTCATCCTCTTCCTCCTCCTTTTCACACTGACCAGAAAATTAAACCCAGACTCCTTGGAGAGGGCGGCAGGAGGCTGGGGTAGGAGTGGGGGCGGTTGGCTTGGGTTGGGTTCCTGATGCCCACGTCCACCTGCTCCCTCCCTGCACGCTGTCTCCCCCCTCGAAACACACAGGAGAATCGGTTCTCTCCACCCTCAGGAAGAGGCGGGCCTCTCCTGGAATGCTCCAGGCTGAGCTTTTGTCCTTGGTTTGTCATCGAGACAAATGTGGCCTCCCTTCTAGCCTGCATGTCTCTCTCTTCCCCCACCACCCTTGCAGGAAATGCTTCTCTTCTCTCCTAGGAGGAGGACTGACACCAGCCACACGTGTGTCTGCTGCTGACAAATGTGCTCACGCCTTGGAGGGCGGGGCCAGGCAGGACGGAGCCACCCATGATAGGGGGACACCTTCTGGTAACATTTTCTTCTCTATCCCTCACACCTGCCCTCTTCATCACTCAAGGAGCCCTGCTTCTGAAGGTCCCGAGTGGGAAACGCAGTAATGTGCAAAGCACCATCCTTGTCCTCTTCCATCCAATTCCCTGGTGAGTGGGAGAGCTTTCCTCCCTAGGGGCAGACACCAATTTCACACTTGGAGCTGAGCTTCCTGGCTTTTCTGAGGGCAGTCACATAATTAATTCTTAGAATTGCCAAATTATATTTGACACTCAATTTAAAACTCAAGGTTCCATAATGCAAATCTTCTCCTGGCAAGAAGGGTGACATGCACATTGAACATATAGGCAACCTGACAGGTTGGAGGGGCAGTTCTGTGTAACTCCCAGAGAGGGAAGGGAGCTGATTTTATTGAACACCTACTTTATATCCAGTGATTTCCATTGATTAGCTCACTTCCTTCCCACAACCCTATGAGGCAAGTACTGTTACTGCATCCATTGTGCAGACGAGGACACCAAGACCCAACACAACTAATTGACCCAAGGTCATCCTGTTAGGGAAGAGGCCAAGCTGGGATTCATGGTCTTGAGATCTTGAGAGACCCTTACATCTTTATGCGATTCAATTCCTCCTTCAAGGATGGAAGCAGGAATCCCCCAAAATGGAAGCCTTGGCTGCTCCATCAGGGTGGGACTCAGAGGCAGCCTCCAGCTGCACATCACAGAATGCCTAGCTACAGCAGCTTACATGGTGTAGGTTACTTTTTCCACATAACAAGAAACCCAGGGGCAGGGCCGTCCAGGGCTGGTGCAGCACAATGATGACTTCAAGAACCCAGACTCTTTCTATCTTCCTGCTTCACCATCCTTGCATTCTAACTTCTTGCATTTTGGTTGTAAAGTGACCTCTGCAACACCAAGCATCATATCTTCAGTCCAGGAAGGAAAGAGGTTTTAGAGAAAAGGGATAAAAGGAATTCCCCCACCCAAGGCTTTGTCTTTTTATTTGGGAAGAGGACCGTTGCCTATGATTGGCCAGATCCCATATCTCTCACCTTCTCCCCACCCACACCAGTCATTGGCCAAGGGAATGAGTTGTCATGACTTGTTTAGAGCAATCATGATTCATCTCATGGGACTGGGGGAGGGCCCTTGGTCCTTGCCTCCCTAAGATCAAAGAATCTCCAGTTGGTAATTACACAAGTTACATTGTTAACAGGGAAGGAGCAGGATGGCTATTGGATATGCAATGGACAGTGTCTGCCACACCCAGCTCTTATCCTTAGCCACCTCTTGGTCTGATGGAAGAGACCTGAGTCCCAGCTGGAGAATGACTCTGATATTCTGGGTATGTGCACAGACAGCTTTGAGGAGTTTTGGAAATTTGGTTCCCTTCTAAGCTACCATTATTTCTGGGGTCTGTCTATTCCAACACCCCTAATGGGGAGGGAGAGAATTTGTGCTTTGTCCTCTGGACCTGGGTCTGTGGATCTATGTGTGAACAGACAGGGGTGATCCCATGATCACTCCCCCATGTGTAAGCTCCAGAGCAAGCTGTGGCCTCTGCTTGGGACAGACAATGTCCTGAGTGGTTAACTCTGGAAGCCAGTGTGCCTGGGTATCAAAATGAGAGCCTGGACATCTTATCCATACGTCTCACACTCCTGCTTTGTAAAATCATTGGGAAGGGGGTTGTTCCCTTCCCACCTCCATCTGCAACTGGGGCATGACAGGGCAACCCCCAGTTGTGGTACTCATGGGAAAGTTCTTATCACTGTCTCCTTCCTATTCAGCTGGGGGCAGATTCACTTGCTAGGAGGAGCATCTGTCAGGAACCAGGCAGGAACACTCGACTGTAATGTGCTCATCACCTGTCCCGCAGGACTACAAAGGCCATTTCTGGGCTCCTGGCCGCCTCGCTCATTTACTCCAAGACTTCTGATACTTTCCAAATCTTCAGGGGTCTCCTCCATGCAGATGGAAAGGATGGTAGGAGGTTTCTGAGTCCTTTGGCCCCATCTCAAGCCCCTCCGGGTGCAAACTAGGTCACATCTCTCTTTCCTTGAGGCCCCAGTGGCTTCCCATATTCCTGAGACTAAAACTCAAACTCTTTAACTTGACCTGCAAGTAGAGTGACCGTCATCCCAACAATATTATTAGGAGAGCGACCTTTCAGTTTCAATGCATTCTAGTCTGGATGATAAATTACATGGTCACCTTATCACACAGCAGGCTTTGTGTATCCCCAGCCTCCTCTCCTCCAGCTGGCTCCACTTACCTGCCTTGCTCCAGCCAGGCAGAGCAGTTCCCTGAAGCAGCCACACTCTCTCTCACCACACCACCCTCATGCACACATCACCTCCACCTGGAACACTCTACCCCCGTTTCTTCCCCTTCCTAATTTCTACTCAGCTCTCAGGCCTGGTTTAGATATTCCTTTTTTCAGAGGAGTCTTCGTTTATGGCTCATCAACCTTAAGCTGGGTCCTCCCTCTCTCCTGTCATACAAATGCTTATTTCTCATAGTGCCAGAATCATCAGCTGTATCTGTTTCCTCCATTAGATTGTAAGCACCGTGAAGGCAGAGGTCATTGTATCTCCAGAACCTAGCATGGGGCTGTTGCCCCCTAACCGTATGTTTTATGAATGAATAAATGGATGAATGAAAACACAGTGTTTCCCATAAATGCACACACACACACATACCCCTCCAAGATACCAAGCCCACCACAATCATCTCCAGGGAGATGTAATTCTGGCCCAATCTGAGCTTCCCAGCAGCAAAACACACCACTCTGAGTTGCTTACCCCATGAAGGGTTCAAACAAGAGCCATCTGTCAGAAAAGGAGACACATGGGCTGAGGAATATTGCCTTGCAGGCTTCTCCATGACTGATTCTCATCCTCCCTCACACAGGACAGCAGCCAGATTGCTTCCAACTCCAGACCACCACATTTAACACCACAGTGAACATCTCTGTATGTGTCCCGTTATGGACTCATGTGAAAATTCCCCTGGAATACAGATATCCCAAGTAGCTGAACTGATGGGCCATTGGGGATATATATACTTAATTGAATTAATCCCCCTTTTATTTCTTTTTTTTTTTTGGCTTGTACAAGTTCTAGAATTCTTGGACTGATTATCTACCTTGACAAAGGAGGCCTTGAATCAAATTTAATCTGGTAAAAAAATAAATAAATATACCTTTCTTCTTTCCTACAATAGACTAAATGTTTAGTCCCCACAAAATTCATTCTAACCCCCAAGATGATTTTGTTAGAAAGTGGGGACTTTGTGAGATGAACAGGTAATGGTAGAACCCTCATGCATAGGTTTAGTGCACTTATCAAGGAGACATCGGAGAGCTCTCTTGTGCCTTCTGCCATGTGAGTTATAGTGAGAAGACAGCCATCCACAAGGAATCAGAACCTCATCAGACACCAAATCTGCCAGCACCTTGATCTTAGGTTTCCCAGACTCCAGAACTGTGAGAAATAAATTTCTGTGGTTTATAAGCCACCCTGTCTATGGTATTTTGTTATAGCAGCCCGAAAAGACCAAGACATATGCCAAGCACCATAGGAAATGTGCTACCAGTTATAGACACATCTTCTATGTGCCAATCCACTCTTTAAAAAAAAAAGGTCTCAGAATGAGCTGGGCACTATGGAGGTGGGAAATGTCAACCTTTGCCTACTCCCTGGCATAGGGAAGGGGAGCAAGAGAGGAAAAGGAGAGAGCTCTGGTAAAGGCTGGATCTTCTGGGTGTATGATAGTTCTCCTGGAGGCCCATGGAAAAACCCATTATGTAGAATGCTAGGTAGTGCTCCTCTAAGACCTGGGCTGGGCTTATAGCAGCAACCAGACCCTTCCCAGTCCAAGAAAGACCCACACTCCAGTCAGGAGCCACAGGCGGGTCTCCAGAGCCTGTGGGATTACTGTGGAAGGGGAGGGGGAGGAAAAAACCCAGATCAGGACCAGCAGACTCAAAACAGAAAAGCCCTTCTGGTTAGGAAGACCCTACACTGTCTTTCTAACTAGAACTACAAAAGGCAATTACTTGGCTCATCGGCAGCCTGTCCACAGCCAGCCCAGGCCTGATGGACTCGAGTGTGGACATCAAGAAATTTAGCAGGATGATCATGTGGGTGGCATGGAGTTTCCCTGAGCAGGAAAAAGGCCGGCCTCTGTCCCAGCCACAGACAGCTTCCCAGACTCCAGCAGAATACTTTCAGACATGCAGACAGATGTGCAGACAGACATGCAGGTAGATTTCCAGACAGACATGCAGATAGATGTGCAGGAAGATGTGCAACTGGGGAGGACAACTATGGGCACAGAGATGGACACTCTGTCATATAAAGTGACTCTTCTTCCAGCCACCTCAGTCTCCTGCAGCACAGCTAGCCTCTCAGTTTATCAGTACTATTGCTGAAAGCAAAAGAGCATCGAGGGCCTTCCATTTACATCAAGGCAGAATAACAGACTGATTCCCCTTTCCCTCCCAGCCGAAACAACTAAAACACCACACAAAATATAGGAGATCATTTTCTTATCTTTTTTTTTTTTTTTTTTTTTTTTTTTTTAGAGACTGGGTCTCACTCTGTCACCCAGGTCACCCAGGCTGGAGTGCAGTGGCACAATCATGGCTCACTGCAACCTCCGCCTCCGAGGCTCAAGTAATCTTCCCACCTCAGCCTCCTGAGTAACTGGGATTACAGGGATGTACCACCATGCTCAGCTAGTTTTTTGTATTTTTGTAGAGATAGGGTTTCCTGAATATTCCTTTATCTATTAAGGAAACTGAATTTGCAGTTATAAACTTCCCCACAAAGAAAAGCACACACAGACACACACACACACACACAGAAAACTCCAGGCCCAGGTGACTTCTCTGATGAATTCTACCAAACATTGAAGGAAGAAATGACACCAATTCTACGTACTCTCCCAGAAAATCGAGGAGGAGATAATATTTCTAATCTTATTCTATGAGGCCAGCATCACTCTGATACCAAAAGGAGCAAAGTGTTGACCAATATATGAATACTTCATGAACCTTGATGCAAAAATTCTTAACAAAATTTTAGATAATGTAATTATTGTGTATAATCATTGTACATATTGAAATTTTAGCAAATTATAATATATAAAAATCATAATACATTATGACCAGGTATGGTTTTATTCCAGGGATTCAAGGTTGATTTAACATTCAAAAATCAATTAATGTAATACACCGTATTAATAAAAGGAAGGACAAAAGCCAGCTGATTACCTCAATAGACGCGGGGAAAAAATGACAAAATTCAACACCCAGTCATGATGGAAATTCTCTACAGACTGGAAATAAAAAGAACTTCCTCGACCTGATGAAGGGCCCTGTAAAGTTCACAGTTAGCATCACACTTCGTGGTGAAAGACCAAATGCTCTTCCCTTAAGATCTGGAATCGAGGCAGGGCACCGTGGTGGTTCACGCCTGTAATCCCAGCACTTTGGGAAGCCGGGGCAGGCGGATTACCTGAGGTCAGGAGTTCCAGACCAGCCTGGCCACCATGGTGAAAATCCATCTCTACTAAAAATACAAAAATTAGCTGGGCGTGGTGGCAGGTGCCTGTAATCCCAGCTACTTGGGAGGCTGAGACCGGAGAATCACTTGAACCCAGGAGGTGGAGGTTGCAGTAAGCTGAGATCATGCCATTGCACTCCAGCCTGGGCAACAGAGTGAGACTCCATCTCAAAAAAAACAAAGGCCGGGTACGGAGGCTGATGCCTGTAATCCCAGCATTTTGGGAGGCCAAGGCAGGCAGACCATGAGGTCAGGAGTTTGAGACTAACCTGGCCAACATGGTGAAACCCCGTCTCTACTAAAAATACAAAAATTAGCTGGGCTTGGTGGTGTGTGCCTGTAATCCCAGCTACTGGGTAGGCTGAGGCAGGAGCAATGGCTTGAACTCAGGAAGCAGATGTTGCAGTGAGCCGAGATCGTGCCACTGCACTCCAGCCTGGGTGACAGAGCAAGACTCCATCTCAAAAAAAAAAATTAAATAAAAATAAATTTTTAAAAAAACACTGTTAGTGCAACAAAAAGACAAGTCATAGATTGGGAAAATGTTTGCATATCACATATTTGATACAGGACTTGTAGCCAGAGTATATAAAGAACTCTCAAAATTCAACAATAAGAAAACAACCCAATATGAAAATAATCAGCAAAAGATTGGAACAGACACTTTATGAAAAAATATTTACAAACGACAAATAGTTATTAGGGAAATGCAAATTAAAATCTCAATGATACCACTACATACCTATTAAAATAATTAAAATGTAAAAGACTGACCATACCACATGTTGGTGAGGATGTGGAGGAACTGGGCCTTGTACACTGCTGCTAGGAATGTAAAACGATACCATCGCCTCTAATTGGGACTCCGAGCCCGGGCGATTTCTGGTGCTGGCGCGGCTCCAAGAAGGCACCCGCATGGGCCTCAGAACCCAGCACGGTTGCTCCCTGACCCGGCAGCGCGCACCGCAGGGCAGGCAGAGCTGGCGCATCCCCGCCACCACTCTTCCACCTGCTCGGTGGAGAAGGGCAGATGAGAGGGTCCAGGTCGAAATCTAGCCAGCCCTGGGCCTCCAAGCAGGAAAAGGACTACACTGAGCAGAGGGGCCAGGGCAGGCCGCAGGCAGCCTCCGCAGGAGCCCGGCCAACACCTGGGAGACCCGGGGCCACCAAAGGGCAGCAAAATCAGGGCCGCTGCTGAGACCCAGAAACCCACCACAACTCCAGGAAGGAAACCAAGGGGCCGACCCAAAAAACTGGAAGGGAGGGAGGGAGAGGAGGGCAACGGAGTGCTCAGAGGAGAAGCAGCTTCCTCCTGGGCCTGGACAGCTCTGCTAGCTCCCGCTGCCCCCTCCCTTCCCCCAGGCCCACCCTCCCCACCGCCTCACCCTGCCCTCTCACGACCACCCCTGCGCCGCGCAGCAGCCGCTGCTGGGCCCCTGCCGGCGACTGGGGAGCTGTTCTCTGGCCTCAGTTCCCAGCCACCCTGCCCGCCCATGCACACACTTGCGCCACACCCTGCATCCCACTTAGCCACACCCGGCCCCTGCTGCATCCCCACGCGCATATCGGTAGGGACACTGCTCTCTGGGCCTTTGGTATGGGGGCCCCGGGCTCTGCTTCTCCACTGTTCCCTTTGGTTTCCCAGACAGGGGCCTGGGAAGGCTCCCCTGGCCTTAAAAGGAGCCAAAGCCCCTCTTATTCTGGTGTGCCCCACTCCACTGTCCTGGCAGCAACAGGTGTGGCCAGTGGAGGAGGGCGCTTGGCCCCCAGGATGCCCCCACCCAACCTGTGTCTTTGTCACCACGTGGAGCTCACACCTATTTTTCTTCCTTCCCTCCCTTTGCTAGTCCCTGCACTCCTTTGCACGGCCCACTTTGGGGTACAGAAAGGAAGGCAGGAGGGGTTTGAGCCCCTACTCATCTTCACAGGGGCGCCAGCCCCCTTGCCCTCAGTCTGGGATCCTAGTCTCTATTGGCAGTGATGCAGACGCAGGATCACCTATTGTCCAGGTGAGGCCCAGGCTGCCTGTGGCAGCCACCTGAAGTAAGCTGGGGATGCGCCCCAACCCTACCTGCTTCCACAACTCAGTCTGTTTCCCCCTCCTCAGATGGGGTGCCAATAACAAGGAGCTCGGCCTGCGAGAGCCCCACCCCCAGGCTTCCATTCACAAACTACCTCTGGACAGTTGTGGTTTGTGTTCGCATTCTTTTTTTTTTTTTTTTTTTTTGAGACAGAGTCTCGCTCTGTCACCCAGGCTGGAGTGCAGTGGCCGGATCTCAGCTCACTGCAAGCTCCGCCTCCCGGGTTCACGCCATTCTCCTGCTTCAGCCTCCCGAGTACAGGCGCGCGCCACCAGGCCCGGCTAGGTTTCTGGGTTTTTTTAGTAGAGACGGGGTTTCACCGTGTTAGCCAGGATGGTCTCAATCTCCTGACCTTGTCATCCGCCCCTCTCGGCCTCCCAAAGTGCTGGGATTACATTCTTAATATCTATCACGGCTGCTGCTCCCAGCACTGAACATCCATTCTCATTACCTCTTATTCTGTTCACATTCCCCTCCCCCAAGATACTCTTCTCGGGCAAGAGGGGCTGCATGTGTCAGGCTGCTTATGGGCCACTTCAGTCCCAGGGAAGATGGCCCCGGCCCCTCGGATGCTGCAGCAGAGTGACAAAGGGGACTGAACTGAACATAACAGGTACAGGGGCCGCCTTCCCCTGTTCTGTCAGGGAGTGGGTAGGTCCCAGGATAGGGACCCCCTCTGGTTTGCTATTTGCAGTTACTTGAATTTTTAAAATATCCTTTTCCGGAAAAGAAAAAAAAAGATACAACCACTTTGGAAAACAATTTAACAATGTATTTAAATATACATCTAACAGGCTTGGCATCGTGGCTCACACCTGTAATCCCAGCACTTTGAGAGACCAAGGCAGGAGGATCACTTGCAGTCAGGAGTTCAAGACCAGCCTGGCCAACATGTAGAAACCCCGTCTCTACCAAAAATACAAAAATTAGCTGGACATGGTGGTGCGTGCCTATAATCCCAGTTTCTTGGGAGGCTGAGGCAGGAGAATCTCTTGAACCCGGGAGGCAGAGGCTGCAGTGAGTCAAGATCTCACTGCTACACTCCAGCCTGGGTGACAGAGCAAGATTCCATTTCAAAAAAATAAAAAAATAAAAAAAATATATATATATATAAAGTGATCCAGTCCACTGCTAGATATTTGCCTAAGAGAAATGAAAACTTACGTTCTCACAAAGATTTATAGCTGAATATTTATAGCAGCTTTATTTGTAATAGACAAAAACTGGGAACAACCCAAATTTCCATCAACAGATGAATGAATAAATATGTGTGAAAAGAACAAAGTGCCAAAGAGATATTTGTACACCCATGTCCAGAGCGCATTATTCACATAGCCAAAAAGTGGCAGCACCCCAAGTGTCCACTCACAGATGAATGGATAAGAAAAATGTGGTCTATATATATGATGGAATATTATTTAGCCTTAAAAAAGGAAAGAAGTTCTGACACATGCCACAGCACAGACGAACCTGGAAGGCATTATGCTAAGTGAAATAAGCCAGACACAAAAAGACAAATACTGCATGATTCCACTTTTCTGAGGAACCCAGAGTAGTCAAATTCAGAGAGACAGAAAATAGAATGGTGGTTGCCAGGGTCTAGGGGGAAGGAGGACGGAGAGTTACTGTTTAATGGGTACAGTTTCAGTTTTGCAAGATGAAAAGAGTTCTGTGGATAAATGGTGGCAATGGTTATACAAGAGTGTGGATATATTTAAGTGTATTAGACTATACACTTAAAATGTTAAGATGGTAAATTTTATATTATCTGTATTTTACCACAATTAAAATTAGTCCTCCACTGGCCGGGTGCAGTGGCTCATGCCTGTAATCCCACCACTTTGGGAAGCTGAGGCAGGTGGATCACCTAAGGTTGGGAGTTTGCAACCACTGGTCTGATTTCTACTAAAAATACAAAATTAGCTGGGCGTGGTGGCACATGCCTGTAATCCCAGCTACTCGGGAGGCTGAGACAGGAGAATTGCTTGAACCCGGGAGGCAGAGGTTGTGGTGAGCCGAGATTGTGCCATTGCACTCCAGCCTGGACAACAACAGCGTAATTCCATATCAAAAAAAAAAAAAAAAAAATTAGCCCTCCACGGGAGATGTTTATGCTACAAATGAGTTAGGGAAAAGTTAAGAGGTATTTTACACCAAAAAAATTTTTTTTGGCTGGGCGTGGTGACTCACGCCTGTAATCCCAGCACTTTGAGAGGCTGAGGCAGGCAGATCACTTGAGGTCAGGAATTCGAGACCAGCCTGGCCAACATGGTGAAACCCCACTCTACTAAAAATACAAAAATTAGCCAGGCAGAGGTGCATGCCTGTAACCCCAGCTACTTGGGAGACTGAGGCAGGAGAATCATTTGAACCCAGGAGGCAGAGGTTGCAGGGTTGCAGTGAGTGCAGATCACACCATTGCACTCCAGCCTGGGTGAAAAAGCAAGACTCTGTCTTAAAAAAAAAAAAAAAAAAAAGAAAAGAAAAAAAAAATTTAAATGCCAGAGGAAGGAAGAGATTTCTCACACCTTGAAAGAAACTAGACAGCTTCCTGGAGGAGGTATCATTTGGTTGAGATTCAGGAAAGAGAGTAGGATTTACCTTGAGAACAAGAATTTGGTATCCCAGGCAAAGGACAGCTTGAGCAAAGGCCAGGAGACTGGAGTGAACACTCTCCAGCCCACTACAACCTCCTGGGGACAGAGAGCTAGCATCCGAGGAACACCCTGAGTTGGGGGTATGAAGTTGAAAAGTAGATGGGGCCTACCCTCGAGGACCTCCCAGCCTCTGTTGGAGAAGAGAGACATTTGTAAACATCACTCCCAACTGAGCCAGACCCACAGTGCCACAACTCCATGAAGATGGCCACTTGGGAAGGGAGAGACTTGAGGTCAGCTCTGGACAGTCATCAAAAAATAAACATGTCCCTGGACATTCAGGAAACGCCCAGTCAAAGCTGTGTCCAGGCAGGGCTGTTTGCTTATTTGTGACTTTCCTGCTTTCCATCACCCTGTCAGCAGCCACCCTACCCCCATCCTCACTCTGACACCCACTCCAGCCTGGCCTCAGTCATTGGCTTCAGAAGAAAACCAGCTCCTATGGCAGGACGTGGTGGCTCATGCCTATAATCCCAGCACTTTGGGAGGCTGAGACAGGAGGATCACTTCAGCTCAGAAGTTCAAGACCAGTGTGGGCAACATAGCAAGAACTCGTCTCTTAAAAATAAAAAAAGAAAAGAAAACCGGTTCCTGAGAGAAGACAGGCAAGAGCGGAAGCAGCACAGTACGTGTGGGGTCGGTGGGTGAGTGTTGTGTCAGAGTGCTTTTTCTCACACATAGGTCTGGCCGTGTGTGATGAACACAGGTGTGTCTGCCCACATGGGCAGGCAGGAGTCTGTGTGTACATGTATACACATGTGCATGTCGTACTATGGTAGGTGGGGGTCTGGGTGAAGCAGTGTGGACTCTGGGCCCAGCTGGACTGGGCTGAAATCTAACTCCAGCAATTTACTTTGCCTTTCTCTGACTCAGTTTCTACATTTGCTAAATTGGGAAAATAATATTACTGGTCTCACAGGGTTATAGGGATTGAAATGATTCAAGAAGGCACTTGATCAATGGTGCTGGCGCACAGAAAGTGCTTAATAAGTGTTAGCATTAACATGTATCATGTATCCATGTGCATGTGGGTGAGAGAGACAGGATGTGTATGCATGTGTGCACACATGTAGGTTACGAGTGTGGACATGTGGGCAGTTTTGCAGAGACTGCATGAGCATCTCAAGGGTACACGTGCTGGGATTCTGGAAACAGCCGCCACAAGCAGCCTGGTGCCCTCCTGAGGAGCCCAGGCCCACCCTGCCCTTAGAGGAAAGCCAGGCTTTCAGCAGACTCCTTCCCCGCAGCCCTCTGCCCTGAGGAGGAGCCCCAAGCACTGGTCTGATTCTTCTTGCTTGGAGCTCCTCAAGTCTTTTGTTGTCTTTCCATTTCCTCAGGCTGCAAGAGTGTGGGTATTTTTTTCTATCGCAGGCCAGTGACCCCCAAAAGAAATCAAGCAGGGGTTATATGCAAAAATCAACTAAATCTGGGGTCTGTTTTTCCTTAAAAAGCAACAAAGGAACTCAACTCCTCTGCTTTTTAAATCAAGAACAGTAAATGGCACCTACGCTAAAACAAAACAAACCAAAAAAAAGTTATTATATTATATGAAATTGCTTTATAAAGGGTAAAGCACTTTATAGATGTGAAGAAGTCTTATCCTTTCAGAGGCAAAGCGGACTCCTCCAGGGCAAGGGAGGAGGAGCCAGTAAAGGGGGAAAGAGAGATGAAGAGGAAAAGCCGGGAGCCTGGAACTGGGTGGTTCCTGGAGGATCCAACCTTCAGTACTGATAAGCAGACAGCCATGTTGAACTGCTCTGATTCACACACCTTTAGAATTTAAATTCTAGATAGAAACACAGTGGGCTTTGGACTCAGGCTGGCCTGGATTCAAGTCCCAGCTTTGCTGTCATCAGCAGGGCCACTGCATTAAACACTGTGTCCCTGGAGTTGTGCAACCCAGGGATCCGCTGACCAGGCATGTGAATTGAGCTGTAGTTGGATCAGTGGTGACCCCCACAAAGGATATGTCTGTGTCCTAATCCCAGAACCTGTGCACCTGTGAATACTACCTTCTATGGTGAAAGATGCAAATAATCAAAGAACTTGAGAAGAGTTTATCCTGATTTATCTGTGTGGGTCCTAAATACAATGACAAGTGTCCTTATGAAAGGAGGAAGAGAGCAATTGGAGACAGACAAGAAGAGAAGACGTGGACATACAGAGGAGAAGACGAGAAGGTGACGTGAAGACAGAGGCAGGGATTGAAGTGATGCAGCCACAAGCCCAGGAATGCCAGGGCTACCAGAAACTGGAAGAGCATAGGAAAGGGTTCTCCCCTAAAGCCCCTGGAAGGAGTAGAACCAGGCTGACACCTTCATTTCAGACTTCTAGCCTCCAGAGCTGTAAGATAATAAATTTCTGTTGTTTTAAGCCTCCCAGTTTGTGGCAATTTGTTACAGCAACCACAGGAAGATAACACCAGGGGAAATTAGTGAACTTCTCTAAATCTGGGAATAGTGATCACTCCTCCCTCCTAAAGGTTTTATTGAGGATAAAATAAGGAATGCACAGGCCAGGCATGGTGGCTCACAGCTGTAATCCCAGCGCCTTGGGAGGCCGAAGTGGGAGGATGACTTGAGCCCAGGAATTCGAGACCAGCCTGGGCAACATAGTGACACCCTATCTCAAAAAAAAAATTTTTTTTTTAAATAACCAGACCTGTTGGCATGCCCCTGTAGTCCCAGCTACTCAGGAGGCTGAGGTGGGAGGATCACTTGAGCCCAGAAGTTTGAGGCTACAGTGAGCTATGATCACACCACTGCACTCAAGCCTGAGCAACAGAGCAAGACCCTGTCTCTCTAAAAAAAAAAAAAAAAAAAAAAAAAAAAGATTTTCATTTCTGAAGGGCCCTTGGGGGAAAAATTAAAAAGAAAAAGAAAAAAAAAGTAGGCAGATGAATGTATAGTTAGCTGTGGAGCTTGGAGGTCCTGTTTGAAGATTCAGAGAGGCAATGTTAACCCTCCAGTTGTGTCCCACAATGCTCTGTGCTGGGGATTCATGGCGAGCAGGACTCAGTATCTGCACAACGAGAGTTTTGAGCTTCATGTCTGCTTCTGAGGCCTCACAGCCTGAGTCTCAGCCTTCCTCACCTCCTGACTCCCAGCAACAGTCTAGAGTTGCCCAGTTTCCTTGTCTCTAAATGTCCACCAATATCCATTCTACCCAGTTCTTCGTTGTAGGAACAGCAACTGCTGAACTCAGCAGGACTTACTGCTATTCAACTAGAGACTTCATTTCCCAGCCTCCCTTGCAGCTGGGGGGCGGGGGGCATCTAAGTAAGTCCTGACCAATGGGGTGTGACAGGAAGTGATGACGCCCGTGAAAGGAAGCGGCTTGGGAGCCCCTGCCAGAAATCTCCAAGGTGGATGGGGAAGAAGCACTTAAAGCCTTGCAGATGAAAGCGGTCTAGAGCTGTGCTGCCAGATACTGGAGCTACTAGCCACGTGTGGCTACTTAAATTAATAAAAGTTAAATAAAATTTAAGCTCTTCCTTTCTCCACCATCATGGTGTGTGAAGTTAACTGTTTCTCACCATGTCTTCTCACAAGACTTTTCAGGGTCAAGTGATTCCTGGCCAAGAAACAAAAGCAAGATCGTCCCATTCCCCAGTGGACTCAGATGAAAACTGGCAATAAAATCAGGCACAACTCCAAGAGGAGACATTGGAGAAGAACCAAGCAAGGCCTGCAAGGAATTGCACATGAGATGGCATACATATTAATGCTGGATCAAGGTCACTATCTTACACTATCAAGCTGACAAGGTCACCAGTATCTAGACAGTTAGACATGTTTGATTGGGAAAATGTTTTTCTCTTTGTTTACATGTGCTGCAGTAGTAGGCTGGTTCAGAAATAAATATGTGAAAAACCCTTTAAATAAATCAATAATAAAATTTAAATAAAATGTAAACCTCAATTTCTCAGTCACATTGGCCACGTTTTTTTGTTTGTTTGTTTGTTTGTGGTTTTTAATGTTTCTGTTTTGAGACAGAGTCTCGGTCTGTCACCCAGGCTGGAGTGCATTGGCGTGATCTCCGCTCACTGCAAGCTCCGCCTCCCAGGTTCACGGCATTCTCCTGCCTCAGCCTCCCGAGTAGCTGGGACTGCAGGCACCCGCCACCATGCCCGTCTAATTTTTTTTTTGTATTTTTAGTAGAGACGGGGTTTCACCATGTTAGCCAGGATGGCCTCAATCTCCTGACCTCGTGATCCACCCGCCTTGGCCTCCCAAAGTGCTGGGATTACAGGCCTGAGCCACCGCACCCAGCCCCATCATTGGCCACATTTTAAATACTCACTGGACATGTGGCTAATGGCTGCTGTACTGGACAGCCAGAGAGAGAACATTTCCATCATCGCAGAAGGTTCTATTGGACAGCACTGTCCTAGAGAATGTACAACAGCAAGAAAGGAGGCTGGGTTCCTGGACAAATTTGAGGAGTAGCCTCTCCTGCTCCAACTGCCTATCATCTTATATTTCTACTCTCTTGTAAAGAGAGAAATAAACCCTCTATCTATGCAGCCAAGCCAATATCCTAACAAATACTTCAAAAAAAAAAAAATCTTCATTACTGGAATAAAAAAAAAAAAAGATAAAAACAAGAATTCTTTTTAATCAACCCCTTTAGTGTTCCTCAAAAAAAAAAGTATCCATTGGCAGACGAATGGATAAGCAAAACGTGGTATATCCATACTGTGGAATATCATTCAGCCTTTAAAAAGAAGGAAGTTCTGGCTGGGTGCGGTGGCTCACACCTGTAATCCCAGCACTTTAGGAGGTGAAAGTGGCAGATCACTTGAGGTCAGGAGTTCAAGACTAGCCTGGACAACATGGCAAAACCCTGTCCCTATTAAAAACACAAAAATTACCCAGATGTGGTGGCACACACCTGTAATTCTAGCTACTCAGGAGGCTGAGGCAGGAGAATTGCTTGAACCCGGGAGGCAGGGGTTGCAGTGAGCAGAGATTGTGCTACTGCTCTCCAGCCTGGGTGATGGAGTGAGACTCCATCTCAAAAAAAAGAAGAAAGTTCTGACACATACAACAGTACGGATGAACCCTGAGAACATTATGCGAGGTCAAGTAAGCCAGACACAAAAAGACAAATATTGTGATTCCACTTCTATGAGATATCTAGAGTAGTCAAATTCATAGACAACAAATGGAATGATGGTTGCCAGAGCTGGGGGAAGGGAAAGTGGGGAAGTTAGTGTTTAATAGGTACAGAATTTCAGTTTTGCAGGTTGAAAAGAGTTCTGGGGATGGATAGAGATGATGGTTGCACAATGTGAATATCTTTAATGCCACTAAACTATATAAATGAAAAGTATTAAGATGTATTATGTATATACATTAAGATGTATTATGTATACTTTACTACAATTAGAAAATTGGGGAAAAATCAACCCCTTTTTCATTTAAGTTACCAGGAGCAGTTTCTATTGCTTGTAACTAAGAATATTGATTGTTGAAAAAAGGGTAAAACAGGAAGGGTAAAAGACGGGGTGCTGATCTGGTCTAGGGGGAGCAGGAGGGCTTTCTTAGGCAACTGTTGTTTACACTGAGACCTTTGCCACTAGAGCAAGTCCACAACAAGGGAACTGAGCTAGGGCTACTCACCATTCTGCCCCTGGGCAGAGCTGCAGTGCCAGGGCCAACGTGGTGCAGAAGATGTCATAGAGGGTACTCCCTCCCCAAAACAAGCCTAGATTTGTTTACACACTGGAAATGGCTGACCCAGTTCTGAGGCAAGAAATGTACAAAATGAGCTATGTCAGATCAGCTTGCAAAGACTTTTCAAAGACCACTAGGGTAGTGTCAAATGGACACAGGAGGCTAGATGCAGTGGCTCACGCCTGTAATCCAAGCGCTTTGGAAGGCAGAGGCTGGTGGATCACCTGAGGTCAGGAGTTCGAGACCAGCCTGACCAACATGGTGAAACCCAGTCTCTACAAATAATACAAAAATTAGCTGGCATGGTGGTGCACATCTGTAATCCCAGCTACTTGGAAGGCTGAGGCAGGAGAATCTCTTGAACCCGGGAGGTGGAGGTTGCAGTGAGCCGAGATTGTGCCATCGCACTCCAGCGTGGGCAACAAGAGCGAAACTCCGGTCTCCAAAAAAAAAAAAAAAAGGACGCGGGAGCCAACCTGAAGTGCCTCCTACTGGACAAAGGTGGAACAAGTTGCATATTGGTAATAAAACCAATTGAAATACATGAGATCTTTTTTTTTTTTTTTTTTTTTTTTTGAGATGGAATATTGCTCTGTCACCCAAACTGGAGTGCAATGGCACGATCTCCACTCACTGCAAGCTCCGCCTCCTGGGTTCACACCATTCTCCTGCCTCAGCCTCCC
This sequence comes from Papio anubis, assembly GCF_008728515.1. NCBI lineage: Eukaryota > Metazoa > Chordata > Mammalia > Primates > Cercopithecidae > Papio > Papio anubis. The sequence goes on along the minus strand of NC_044986.1, from coordinate 71,899,359 downwards.
AAGTAGCTGGGACTACAGGCACCCGCCACCACGCCCGGCTAATTTTGTTTTTTGTATTTTTTAGTAGAGATGGGGTTTCACAATGTTAGCCAGGGTGGTCTCGATCTCCTGACCCTGTGATCCGCCCACCTCGGCCTCCCAAAGTGCTGGGATTACAGGTGTGAGCCACTGCACCCAGCCGTGCATGAAATATTTTTAAATCTATGAGTTCATAATGATACTAAAAGCAAATAAACAAATTTAGGACAATTAAAGGGAATTAACTTGTTCTTTTGAAGACTAGTAAATAAAAAGACAAATCCTGCCTTTCTTATATGAGCTGTACCTCTGAATAACCAAAGAGTAAATGAAGAGAAGTATTTCTCTCTACTAACAAATGAAGAAGGAATAATAGATTTTTCAGCCCCTTATAAATTTATGAATGTAGGCACTGATCATCAATGGTCTCTAATATCACCAAAAGACAACAGTTTAGAACAAATGGCTAATTGTTTAAAAGATTAATTTTAAAAAGACAGACAACAGATATGTGTCTCCTGGTAGAACACATCACCACCAGTGACATAGCTTTGCCAAAACCAGAAACAAGAACAACAGAACACCTGAATCTAATCAAACCTCCAGACCCAAATTCCAACTTACAGAATCAGAGTACAGAGGAACTTGCTAAATATACAATTAGGAAATTCAAACTGTGAGAAACTCTTCCTAACAAACAATCCAGTTTCTTTCACAAATCAACCTCAAGAAGAAGAAAAAATAGAGGAGAAACTTATAGTTTGAAAAAGAGATGTATTAACTAACAATGTGTGGGCCTTATTTAGATTCTCATTCATACATACTACATTTTTGTTAAAGAATTGTTTATGAAACATTTGGAAATTTGGATAATGCCTGAATATTTGATTATCTTAAGTGCTATTAGTTCTTTTAGGCATAACAATAATATTTTCAGATAAAATGATGTAATGTGCAAGATTTACTCAATATAATTTGGGAAGATAGAAGTGAGTGAGGATGTGGATTTAAAAAAGATTGGCCAAGAGTTGATTCTTCTTGTAGCTAGGCAATAAATACACAGGGATTTATTATACTATTGTCTTTCTGTCTTGAAATTTGAAAGCTTCTGCTTGACTTTTTTTTTTTTTTTTAAGAATCCTTTGGCATCTGTATCTATTTGAAATTTTCTAAAAAAAATATTTTTTTTCTTTTGAGACAGAGTCACACTCTGTCACCCAGATTAGAGTGCAGTGGCATGATCCCGGCTCACTGCAATCTCTGCCTCCCAGGTTCAAGCAATACTCCTGACTCAGCCTCCTTAGTAACTGGGATTGCAGGCGCCCGCCACCATGCTCGGCTAATTATTGTATTTTCAGTAGAGACAGGGTTTTACCATGTTGGCCAGGCTGGTCTCAAACTCCTGACCTCAGGTGATCCACCCACCTTGGCTTCCCAAAGTTCTGGGATTACAAGCATGAGCCACCACACCCAGTCAAATTTTCTAAAATAATTTAAAAATATATAATTCACCACAGGCTGGATGCGGTGGATCACACCTATAATCCCAGCACTCTGGGAGGCTGAGGCAGGCAGATCACTTGAGCTCAGGAGTTCAACACCAGCATGGGTAACATGCAAAACCCCATCTCTACGAAAAAATACAAAACTAGCCTGGCGTGATGGCACACGCCTGTAGTCCAGCTACCCAGGAGGCTGAGGTGGGAGGATCATTTGACCCTGGGAGGTGGAGGTTGCAGCAAGCCCAGATTACACCACTGTACTCCAGCCTGGGCAACAGAGCCAGATCCTCTCTCAAAAAAATAAAAATTATATATATATAATTCACCACATACAAAATTTCAGAGGGCAACTCAAGACAACGGGATCAAGGCAGATTTCCATGCCTGCTTTCCCCCACCACCCCCCAGCACCACCTCCCCATGCTCCAGTCGGGCCACTGCTCCTACCCCTTTCCTGTGGTGATTTTATTTCAAGGACCTCAATAGCTTTCCCTGTCACTGGGTCTTTTTGTTGTTGTTGTTGTTTTAAATACTGCTCAGTAAGATATAATCCACATATCATATGATTCACCCATTTAAAGTGTATAATTCAATGGTTCTTGGAGTAGTCACAGATATGCGCAATCCTTACCACCATCAATTTTTTTTTTTTTTTTTAAATGCAGAGTCTCGCTTTGTCGCCAAGGCTGGAGTGCAGTGGCTTAATCTCATCTGACTGAAACCTCCACCTCCTGGGTTCCAGCAACTATCCTGCCTCAGCCTCCTGAGAAGCTGGGATTATAGGCATACACCACCACACCCAGCTAATTTTTGTATTATTAGAGACAGAGTTTCACCATGTTGGCCAGACTGGTCTTGAACTCCTGACCTCAGGTGATCCACTGGCCTCTGCCTCCCAAAGTGCTGGGAGGCATGAGCCATCACACTCAGCCCACCATCAATTTTAGGATATCGCCACAGTCTTTATCAGACACACACTCCGGAAGTTCTTAATACCTTCCAAACTTACACAAAAGGAGTTGAAGTCTTGATCCTTTCTCTCCCAGGAGGCCTCTGTACCTTCGATGCCAGTTTTCTTGCAATGATACATGTTGCATGTACCATCCACCTTACATACATACAGTAATGTCCCCTCACTGGTCACCCTACCACAGAATAATGAATGATGGCCTTCCAGGTGCAGGCCCAGCGTGAGCAAAGGCCTGGAGGCATGAAGCTATGAGTGCAGGGGATCTCCAAGAAGCCCGAAGTCATTCAAAGGTGAAAGAGGGAGGAAGCAGGAGATGGAGAAATCCCAGCTGGCCAAGGAGACTGAACCCAAGCAAGCCCACAACACTGTAGGGGTTGCAGGTGCCCCTGCCCAGGGAGGTGGAGCCACTCCCCTCAGGAGGAAAGCGCCGTGCCACCATCACCCTTTTCCTGTCCTCAGCCCCTCTCCAGAGGCCTGCACATCACAGAGGCCTAGCAGCCACACCTTTTAAAGCAGGAGTTTTCTTTATTCCAAGACAAGAGATGTTTTCACTGTGGCAGGCCAGCTAGGAGCCCCCTCTCCTTCCTGTCCTCCCTTCTCAGGGAATCAATCTTCTTAAACCTCATCTTTCTAGAGACCATCTGGAGAAAACTGTTCAGGAAACTCAGCCGGGTACTAAGCCCAGAGCTCCCATCCATCTTGCCCTGTCAGAGCCCAGCACTGGGGCCTTAAAGAATCCTTATAGCTGGGGCTGCCACAAAGTTCCTGGCCACAGGAGCAGGCCCTACTTGTGCTCACGGCTGCACCTTCCAGACATCTCCCGCTGCCCCCTCCCCAGTGCCTCTGAACCCCGGTCCTGCTCTGCTGGCGTCCCTCAGCTGTAACATCCAGAGAAGTCGTGTGGTAGAGTGTGGAACCTGGCTCTGCTGCGTGACTTTGGCCAAGTAACCTGACCTCCCTGAGTCTTGTCCCAATCAGTAAAATTGGGGTTAACACCCTCCTTGAGAAGCTGTGGTAAGGATTAAATGAGATAATGTAATTTATGATTCTCCTAATTTGAAAATTAGCCAGGCATGGTGGCAGGTGCCTGTAATCCCAGCTACTTGGGACACTGAGGCAGGAGAATCACTTGAACCTGGGAGGCAGAGGTTGCAGTGAGCCAAGATCGCACCACAGCACTCCAGCCTGGGTGACAAGAGTAAAATGTGTCTCAAAAAAATAAATAAATAAACTGGGTGCGGTGGCTCATGCCTGTAATCCCAGCAATTTGGGAGGCCGAGGCAGGTGGATCACCTGAGGTCAGGAATTTGAGACCAGCCTGACCAACACATGGAGAAAAACCCTGTCTCTACTAAAAATACAAAATTAACCGGCTGCAGTGATGCCTGTAATCCCCAGCTACTCGGGCTGAGGCAGGAGAATCGCCAACCTGGGAGACACAGAGGTTGCAATGAGCCGAGATCATGCCGTTGCACTCCAGCCTGGGTGACAAGAGCATAACTCCATACATCATCAATACAATACAATACAATACAATACAATACAATACAATACAATACAATACAATACAATACAATACAATACAATACAGATTCTCCTTGTTTATTCTGCTCCCCCCATCCTGGCGTTGTTGTTCTCAAACTCACCAGCCATCCTCTCACCTCAGCGCCTTGGCACTTGCCATTCCTATGTGTGGAAACTCCCTGGATGGCTAGTCACAGGTCAAACGTTACCTTCTTGGAGAGGCCTCCCTGATCAGGCTATCTACGATAGATCCCTGTTCCTTCCCTCCCTCTCCCTTACTCTGCTTTAACGTTCTTCAAAGCTCCTGACGTACCTGACATGTTACAGAGTGATACGCTGTTGCCTGCCCATCTCTCCACTGGTATGTCAGTTCAGTGAGGGCAGGGACCTCGTCTGTGTTGTTCCCTGCCATAGCCCTAGTGCTAGGACAGTGCCAGGCACACAGTAGGTATTCAGCAGATATTTAATGAATGAAAGAATAAATGGCTGCCTGCATGAACCAGTCACCTTGCACGGTGCCTGGACCATCAGTAAATAGCAGTTTTTTGTTTGCTTGAGACTGAGTCTTACTCGGTCGCCCAGGCTGGAGTGCAGTGGCATGATCTTGGCTCACTGTAATCTCTGCCTCCCGAGTTCAAGCGATTCTCCTGCCTCAGCCTCCTGAGTAGCTGGGATTACAGACGCCTGCCACCATGCCCTGCTAATTTTTGTATTTTTTGTAAAGACAGGGTTCACCATGTTGGCCAGTCAGGTCTTGAACTCCTGACCTCAAATGATCCGCCCACCTCGGCTCTCAAAATGCTGGGATTACAGGCATAAGCCACCACACTCGTCCAGCAAACAGGAGTTTTTATTGTTTCTGATTTGGAGGTGCTGAGAGGGGCACAGAGGGCGTGGGGACTGGGCTTCTGGGAACAGGTGGAGCTGAAGAGAAGAACTTGGATGAGACTCAACGCTACCCACAGCCTGTTTTGAGGTCAAACACCACAGGGCATGACATTTAGTTAAAAGCAGGCTTCGCTATCAGAGAACTCCCTGGTCTGAGGGGAGCCTCCAGCCCTGCCATTGCAAGCCCTGCTCTCCGATGTCCAGTGAGCTGGGTCAGAATAGGTAAGGGGATTGGGATGGGCCTGTCCCTGAGACTGGACAGACTCCTCCGCCCTTACTTGGGCAAGGTGCCCAGCTGGCCCCAGCAATGGGATTGATAAGAGGCTGTCTCTGCTGCCTGACTGGTCACCAGGACAGAGTTTGCAATAGACCTCTAGGCTGGGTAGGGAATGAGTTTAGGCCCCAGCCAGAGGAACTACAGGACAAGGTCATGAGTCTGTAGCCCTGAACTGTGCCACTGGGGCCTTGCATATCCCAATTCAGAACAAGATGGGCTCCAGTGTTATGGAGGAAAGCCCAGGTTCATCCCTTTAACTGTGTAACTTCTGGCAAATCACTCAAACTCTCTGAGCCTCTTTCCCCACCTGTCAGGGGGAAATAACAATATCCACCGTAAGATGTTGATGGGATGATTATTAAGAATAATAATAGTTACCACTTACTAGCTCTTTGCTATGTGTGTTTGGGGGCAGGGGTTGTTACAATATCTCATTTGATCCTCAAAAACTCCCTAATGTTAGATGCTTTATTCTGGTTTTTTGTTTCATTGGTTGGTTCTTTTTTTTTTTTTTTTTTAGATGGAGTCTGGCTGTTGCCCAGGCTGGAGTACAGTGGCACGATCTTGCCTCACTACAACCTCTGCCTCCCCGGTTCAAGTGATTCTCCTGCCTCAGCCTCCCAAGTAGCTGGGATTACAGATGTGTGTCACCACGCCCAGCTAATTTTTTGTATTTTTTAGTAGAGACGGGGTTTCACCATGCTGGCTAGGCTGGTCTTGAACTCCTGAGCTCAGGTGATCCACCTGCTTCAGCCTCCCAAAGTGCTGGGATTACAGGCGTGAGCCACTGCGCCAGCCCTATTTTGTTTTTAAAGATGAGGAAATCAAGGTTCAGAGAGGGTAGTGATCAGTCCAGAAACACACAGCTCAGAAGAATCAGAGTAAAACTGGACTTGTGTCTGCGGGTTGCAAAGCCCTATGTTAACCATCATCTAGAAAATGTACTTAAACCCCAGCACCTGGCCAGAAATAACCAGACCCCAAATAAATGTGAATACTTTTCTCCTTCCCTGAGCTTCGGGTCTGGGGGCAGGTGAGCCTGGCTGTAAGGACTGGAGGGACAAGGAGCCAAGTGGCCCTTACGCTGGGTTGAGGCCACAGCAATGGCCCCACCCTAGCCCCAGGCAAGCACAAGCAGCCCGGGCTGGCTTTCCCGGTCTTGACACCTTCTCCCTGGCCAGGGCAGCCTGGGGTCACCCGAGTAGAGAAAGTTCAGCCAGGTCAGCCTCCTGCTTCCCCGCAGATTTTCCACTCACCTTTTGGCCAGGAATTCCCCGGAGCCCCTGCCCAGGGCCTGCGAGGTTACGCCACCATCTGAGCTGCTCCCCCAAAAGGAGACAGCCTAATTCACTCATGACCCACACCAATAAATCAGGGAGGGGCGGGGGGTGGGGACATTCATAAATCCATATCAAACAGTCCCCAAATTATGACAGATGACATGGCAGTCATAAAATTGCACAAGCAAAACTCACCAAGTCATTAATTTCATGGCCGTAGAAAATAAACAGACACATTTTTTCGCGGTCCTAATAAATTTTTAAAAACTCAAAGAATGGTCCATCTGCTTCGAATAATTTTTAATTTCCTATTCTGTCTCATTCCCATTAGCTATTCCACTGAGATATTTGCTAAATTCTTTCATTTACCTCCTCCCATCTGTATTCAATTACCCTATTCCCAAATAGAGTGAGTTTTTGTTTCTCCTATGCGCGGGACAAAATACCCCCACCTGTACCTTAAAGCAAATGTTATGTGTGTTTTATTATCTGTTAGACCGTATGAGTCATTCTAACTCGATTGCCTGTGCGGAAAGGCTTGGAGAGCAATGTGATTTTGATGTTTTCTGGCTTGGTTGGAAAACACCTGCCCGATTCTCAAAGCTAATCTATTAACGTGGTAAATGCTGTAGCAGATGTTCCTGAGTGAGCGAGGGGCTGCGATGGGCTACGACCGGGCCCGACGTGTCGGGTGCACTGTGGAAATGCTCGAAGATCAGAGGCCAGCAGCGCCACTGGGGGCCGAGCTGTCACGAAGTCACATTTTCCACTGGCCCCCAGGTTCTGGCTGCCTGGAGGCTCCCTGCTGCCTCCATGGGCTCTCAGCAGCCACTCGAGCTGGAAGGACATTTCAAGGTCATCTGGTTCACCTGACCTCCATGTTTTACAGAAGACAGACTGAGGCCCAGAGAGGAGGTATGCCTTGCCCAGAGTCACACAGCATACTGAAAAAGGAGAACACCCTTAGAGGTCAGAGGTGGGTACAGAAAGCTAAGACTTGTTTTATGGAGCTCAGATGGAGGGAGGAAGAGGAAGAGAATTCTATGGGCACTTCCTTCCCCTAATGCCTTCTACCCAGCAAACAAGATCATTTGGAGATTTTCAATCTGAAATTTTCCAAGGCCATCTTTCCTCATTCCGCAGGAGTTGGGCCAGGCTTGTGACAGAGCATAGAACCAAGAATCAGCCAAGGAGCCAACAACTTGCCCAGGGTTAGGTTGTTTCAACACTGTATGCCCTGGCACATGCAAAGCTCCTTTTGCAAAGTCCCAATAACATGGGCTTCCAGGCCGAGCTGCAAATCTGAGGAGGAATCATGGTCTCCAAAGCTACACGTGGCAGGATCCATGTAGCTGCACTGTGAGTACCCACACCCTCTCAGTCCTCAATATTTCCATACACACTGGTGGCTTCTTACTATGGGTGCCTACAATACTGCCTGAGAGCTCCCTCTGGCCTGGGATCATGTTCAGTCAACCCTCAGGACAGGCCAGAGGTGCTAGGGACTTAATGCCCACAAAGCAGCCCTAAAACAATGATGAACGGGAGTTGGAGTATAAATACCCCAGCTCCCTCACCTCATGGATGGGACAATTCTGAGACATGTTCTACATCAGTGGTTCTCAATCTGAGATGATTTTGCACTCCTGGGGACATTTGACAATATCTGAGACATTTTGGTTGAGTGGTTGTAATTGGCATATGGTGGTAGAGGTCAGGATGCTGCTGAACTTCCTACTGTGCACATGACAGCCCCCTGTAACACAGAATCCAGCCCAGGCTGAATACAGTGGCTCATACCTGTAATCTTAACACTTTGGGAGGGCAAGGCAGGTGAATCACTTGAGGCCAGGAGTTCGAGACCAGCCTCGAACCTCACCTGAAACCTCATCTCTAATTAAAAATACAAAAATTAGCCAGGCGTGGTGGCACACACCTGTAATCCCAGCTACTTGGATGCCGAGGCATGAGAATTGCTTGAACCCAGGAGGTAAAAGTTGCAGTGAGCCGAGATCACTGCACTGCAGCCTGGGCGACAGAGCAAGACTCTGTCTCCAAGACATCTGGCGCAAAATGTCAATAGGGCCAAGGTTGAGAAGCTCTGTTCTATTCCCTCTCCCAGAGGGACTGAGCCTCAGATGCCCACAGTGATGCTCTGCTTATTTAGGCATACTCTCCTGATTTCCTCCCACCCTCCACCCAGCTCACTTCCCCACTGCCCTACCAGTGTCTCCTGGGCCCACATCCCACATAACTACTTTTACTCAAATCTTCATCTCAGGGTCTGCTTCCTGGGGGACCCAACCTAAGATCATCCATTACTACAGTCATGGTGACTATCTTAGAAGGATCTCAGAAGCCTGGGTTTCTATTTCAGCTATCTAGACTCTTAATACACATGTTCAGTCCCAGTAGCACTCACATTGATGGGGCCACTTGAGGACATACACATGGGGGCATGGCAGACCAGCTTAGGCAGGAGGCCCTTTGTCCTCTGAAGCACTGGCTGATTGGAGCTATGGTCACCCTACACAGTGATGTAAGACTGGGGTCCATATTCAATGCAGTCCCTATCAGAGCCCCAGCTGACCTCTTTATAGAAACTGACAAGCTGATTCTAAATTTCATATGGAATTTCAAGGGACTTAAAATAACCAAAACAATCTTGAAAAAGAACAAAGTAGGAGGACTCACACTTTTGATTTCAAAACTTGCTACAAAGCAAGAGTAATCAAGATAGTTTGGTACTGGCATAAAAATAGGCATATAGGTCAATGGACTACACAAATTAACTCAAAATGGATCAAAGACCTAAATGTAAGAGCTAAACTGTAAAAGTCTTAGAAGAAAACATAGAGTTTTTTGTTTCATTTTGTTTTATTTTCTGAGACAAGGTTTTGCTCTGTCACCCAGGCTAGAGTGCAGTGGCTCAGTCTTGACTCACTGCACTTCCTTGACCTCCCAGGCTCCAGTGATCCTCCCACCCCAGCCTCCCAAGTAGCTGGGACCACAGGCATGTGCCACCCTGCCTGGCTAATTATTTAATCTTTATAACCTTGGATTTGGCAAAGGATTCTTAGACATGACCCCAAAAGCATGAGCAGCAAAAGAAACAAAATGATTAATGGAACTTTAAACTTTTATGCCCTGTAGGACTCCAACAATAAAGTGAAAATACAACCCACCGAAAGGGAGAAAATATTGTAAATCATATATCTGATAAAAGACCTCATATATTTTGAAGCTATATTATTGTGTATCCATGAAGTTAGAATTATAATTTTCTCCTGATGAATTTAAATTTTGTTACATTCACCCTCTATATTTCTTTTTTTAACTAATTAACTTTTTTTTTTAGAGACAGAGTCTTGCTTTGTCACCGAGGCTGGAGTGCAGTGGCCCAGTCTTGGCTCACTGCAGCCTCCAACTATTGGGCTCAAGTGGTCCCTCCAACCTCAGCTTCCAAAGTAGCTGGGACCACAGGCACATGCCATCTTGCCTGGATTTTTTTTTTTTTTTGTAGGGACAAGGTTTTGCCATGCTGTTGAGGCTAGTCTTGAACTCCTGGCCTCAAGTGATCCTCCTGCCTCAGCCTCCCAAAGTGCTGGGATATAGGCAGGAGCACCACATCAGGCCAACCCTCTGTATCTCTAGTAACACCTTTTTGCCCTAAAGTCTATTTAGTCTGATACTGATATAGCTATGCTGGTTTTCTTTTGGTCAGTATTTTTCAGGGTTTTTGGTTTTTTAGTTTTGTTTTGTTTTTGTTTTTGTTTTTGTTTTTTGCTGTTTTACTTAGAATTTTTTATTTGTCCTCATGTTTTAGATGTGTCTCATGTAAGCAGCATTTGGCTAGTCTCTTTTTTAACCCAGTCTGATAGTCTATGCCTTTTAACTGGAGAGTTCAGTCTATATTTCTAGAGATTACAAACATATTTGGCTTTATTTCTTTTTTCTTTTTTTTTTTTTCTTTTCGAGACGGAGTTTCACTCTTACTGCCCAGGCTGGAGTGCAGTGGTGCGATCTTTGCTTACTGCCACCTCCACCTCCCAGGTTCAAGCAATTCTCCTGCCTCAGCCTCTCAAGTAACTGGGATATAGGCACATGCCACCACGCCCAGTATTTTTAGTAGAGATGGGGTTTCACTGTCAGTCAGGCTGGTCTCAAACTCCTGACCTCAGGTGATCCACCCACCTCAGTCTCCCAAAGTGCTGGGATTTCAGGCGTGAGCCACTGCTTCCAGCCTGACTTTATTTCTATGATCTTATTTTGTGGTATTTTGGGGGTTGGTTTGGGTTTGGGTTTTGGGGTTTAGTTGTTTGTTTGTTTGTTTGTTTGTTTGTTTGTTTGTTTTTGAGATGGAGTTTCACTCTTGTTGCCCAGGCTAGAGTATAATGGCGCGATCTCGTCTCACTGCAACCTCCGCCTCCTAGGTTCAAGCAATTCGCCTGCCTCAGCCTCCCAAGCAGCTGGGATTACAGGCGCGTGCCACCACACTCAGCTAATTTTTGTATTTTTTTTTTTAGTAGAGACCAGGTTTGCCATGTTGGCCAGGCTGGTTTTGAACTCCTGACCTCAGGTGATCCGCCCACCTTGGCCTCCCAAAGTGCTGGGATGACAGGCCCAAGCCACCGTGCCCAGCCAACTCTTCAAATTTTAAAATGATTACTGAACTTAACATGATCTAATATTAACCAATATCGTACCCATCTACTGAACAAGGCAGGGCACTTTGAACACTTTACTTCCATTCGTATCAGGCCCAGTCTTTTAGCTTCATCTCTTGCTTAACCCCATGGAACAGACATTCTTTTGGTCAGTAAGGGTGTTTATTTAGTTTCACCCATATTTTTATTATTTTCTCAATTCATCTTTTTTTTATACTTCAGACTTTCTCCCTGAGATCATTTTTCTTCTTTTCATGTTCATTCTTTAGAAATTCCTTTGGGGGAGCATGGGATCTGTTGTATATAAATTCTCTCAGTTTTAGCATAAATGAAAATGTCTTTATTTCCAAACTTAGTCTTGTTTTTTGCATTTGTTACTGAGATAAAATTCACATACCATAAAATTTACCCTTTGAAAGCATATAATTCAGTGGTTTTAGTATGTTTATAAGGTTTTGCAAACATCACCACCATCTAATTCCAGAACTTTTCATCACTCAAAAAAGAAACTTTATGCCCATGAGCAGTCAATCCCTATTCCCCTCCAATACCCCTAGCCCTTGGCAGCTACTAATTTACTCTCTGTCGCTATGGATTTCCCTATTGTGGACATTTCATAAATGAAATCATACAGGTGGCCTTTGTGTCTTTCAATTAGCATGGTTTCAAGGTTCATCTATGTTGTAGCATGAATTAGAATTTTATTCCTTTTCATGACAAGTAATACTCTATTGTATGGCTATACCACTTTTTTTTTTTTCTAAACAAGGTTTCATTCTGTCACCCAAGCTGGAATGCAGTGGTGCAATTATAGCTCACTGCAGCCTCGACTTCCTGGGCTCCAGCAATGTTCCTGCCTCAGCCTACTGAGTAGTTGAGACCACAGGTGCACACCACTATGCCTGGTTAATTGTTGTGTTTTTGTAGAGACAGGGTTTCGACATGTTGCCCAGACTGGTCTCAAACCCCTGAGCTCAAGCAATCCACCTGCCTCAGCCTCCCAAAGTGCAGGGATTACACGTGTAAGCCACCTCACCCAGCCACTATGCCACATTTTATTTATTCATTCATTAGTTCATGCACATTTCAGTTGTTTTTGTTTTGTTTTGTTTTGTTTTTTGAGACAGGGTATTGCTGTGTCACCTAGGCTGGAGTGCAGTGGTATGACCACAGCTCACTGCAGCCTTGATGTCCCTAGCTCAAGTGATCCCCTCCACCTCAGCCTCCCAAGTGGCTGGGACCACAGGCACATGCCACCACACCTGGCTAATTAAAAAAAAAAATGTAGAGATGGAGTCTCTCTATGCTGCCCAGGTTGGTCTCAAACTCCTGGGCTCAAGTGCTACTCCTGCTTCATCCTCTCTGATATGCTTTGGCTGTGTCCCCACCCAAATCTCATCTTGAATTGTAGCTCCCTTAATTCCCACATGTTGTGGGAGGGACCTGGTGGGAGATAATTGAATCATGAGGGCGATTTTCCTCATACTGCTCTCATGATAATGAATAAGTCTTATGTGATCTGATAGGTTTTGTTTTGTTTTGTTTTGTTTTGAGACAGAGTCTTGCTCTGTCACCCAGGCTACAGTGCAGTGATGTGATCTCAGCTCACTGCAACCTCTGCCTCCTGGGTACAAGCAATTCTCCTGTCTCAGCCTTCCAAGTAGCTGAGACTACAGGCACACACCACCACGCCTGGCTAATTTTTGGATTTTCAGTAGAGATGGGGTTTCACCATATTGGCCAGGCTGGTCTCAAACTCCTGACCTCAGGTGATCCAGCCTCCTCGGCCTCCCAAAGTGTTGGGATTACAGGCGTGAGCCACTGCACCCAGCCATTCTGATGGTTTTATAAGGGAAACCCCTTACACTTGGTTCTCATTTCCCTCTTTGTCTGCCACCATATAAGATGTGCCTTTTGCCTTCCGCCATGATTGTGAGGCCTCCCCAGCCATGTAGAACTGAGTCGATCAAACTTCTTTCCTTTATAAATGAGCAAGTCTTGCCAGGCATAGTGGCTCATGCCTGTAATCCCAGCATTTTGGGAGGCCAAGATGGGTAGATCACCTGAGGTCAGGAGTTTGAGACCAGCCTGGCCAACATAATTTTGTTTGCCAGAAACCCCATCTCTACTAAGAATACAAAAAAAATTAGCCAGGTATGGTGGCGGATGCCTGTAATCCCAGCTACTTGGGAGGCTGAAGCAGGAGAATTGCTTGAACCCAGGAGCTGGAGGTTGCAGTGAGTGGAGATGGCACCACTGCACTCCAGCCTGGGCAGCAGAGCAAGACTCAAAAAAATTAAAAATTAAAAATAAATAAATAAATAAATAACCCAGTCTCAGGTATGTCTTTACCCGTAGCATAAAAATGGACTAATATACTCCCTAAGTGCTGAGATTATAGGCATGAGTTACCACATCAGGCCTGTTTTTTAGCTATTATGAATAATGCTGATATGAACATGTTAAGTCCAAGTTTTTATGTGGATATGTGCTTTTAATTCTCTTGAGTATACACCTAGGATCCACACTTACTCCAAAAAGATAGTTTCACTGGGGTATGTAGTTCTTCACTGGGGTGTATAGTCCCTAGTTTTGGGACTTTTTAAAAGCCTGTTGAAATTAATATTCTTTCTGTGTTTCATTGCTGATGTTGATGCTGTTATTACTAATCAGCCATTAGTCTAATTTCTTCTAATTATAGAAGTTGTGTGGCCAGGCACAGTGGCTCACATCTGTAATCCCAGCGCTTTGGGAGGCCGAGATCAGCAGGTCCCTTGAGTCCAGGAATTCGATACCAGCCTGAGCAACATGGCAAAACCCCATCTCTAGAAAAAAATAAAAATTAGCCAAACATAGTGGTACGTGCCTATAGTCCCAGCTACTTAGGAGGCTGAGGCTGGAGGATCAATGGAGCCCAGGATACAGAGGTTACAGTGAGCTGAGATCATACCACTGCAGTCCAGTTTGGACAATAGAGACCCTTTCTCAAAAAAAAAAAAAGAAGTTGTGAACAAAAAAAAGTACTTATTTTTCTGGTTCTTTTAAGATTTTCTTGTCTGTGGTATTCTTCACTTTGACTATGATGTATCTACAGATATGATGTATCTATGAGGTATGTATGGATTTATTTCTATTTATCCTGTTTGAGATCATTGGAATTCCTGAATCTGAGGATTCATGTTTTTAATAATCATGGAAAACCCTCAGGTACTGTCTCTTTGAATATTGCCTCTCTCCTTTTTTACTTATAATTACTTTTCAAAACTCTGCTTAGATGTATATTAAATTTTTTTTATTCCATCCTTTATGCCTCTTAACCTCTTTCATATTTTCCATTTTTCTATGCTGTATTAAGTGTAATTTTTTCAGATCTATCTTCCAGTTTACAAATTCCACCTCCAGCTGTGTCTATTCAATTATTTAACTGTGTCATTGAGTTTTTAATTTCATACCTGATATATTTAAATCTCTAGAAGTTCTGTTTGGTTATTTTTTTAATCTTCCTGGTAATTTTTATGACCTCTTGCTTCTTTCTTATGCCACAGAAGCTGTGGAGGTTTCAGGCTGCCCAGTGAGGTAGATGTCCTCAGGGTGTGCAGCAGTTTCATAATCACCTACTTCCTGGGCTGATGTTTACAATTCGTTTCTGGCCTCTGGTAATTCCCTTACCTTCTTACAGGCTTTTCCATTAACTGAAGGGATTTCCAAAGTACTTTTTCTAGCATTTTTAGATGTTTTGCAGCTAATAGATTTGTATGTCTTTAGTCATCATATAGATTTAAAACAATTTGTTACTTTTCTAATGTTCATGCTTTCAGCAAATAACTATGAACCACCTACTTTGTGCCAAGAACTTCTGAGGATTTAGTGGGGAACAAGACTGAACCTGTCCCTCCCCACAGGGTCATTTACAGTCTATGGGGAAGCCCAACGCTTAACCAGGCAACTGCACCTCACAGTTAATCAGTGTTCTGATGGAGTAAGCATTAATAAACACCACCATTCTGAGATATATAGAGGCCAGAAACACTCTAATATTCAAACTGGTTCTCTTTCTATAAAAATTCAACATTCATTTAAGAGAAAGGACTGACTATCCCATAAAGCAAAACCCAAGTTCTTTTCCTACTTTAGAAGGCATTAGGGAAGCTGTCTGTTATTATTCAACTACATGTTGCTATTGAAACATACACTTTCTGGGGGTAAGATCTAGTGCCCCACCTCAACCCCAAACTACTCAGAAAATAAATTATTCCAGCCACATACAGTCGCCTCCCAGAGGATGTTCTGGTAAATTTTTTTCATTTCACTACATTTACACTGGTGTTTTAGCTGCTGCCCCCGCCATCCCTTACTTCCAGTGTTCTGGGTAACTACTGCTGCATAACAAAGCACTCCAAAACAGTGGCTTCAAATGATAAATGTCTTCTGGGTTGAATTGTGTCCCCCCAAAAGATATGCTGAAGTCCTAACTCCCAGTACTTCAGAATGTGAACTTATGTGGAAATAACAATCATTGTAGGTGTAATGAGTTAAGATTAGGCATACTGGGATTGAGTGAACCCCTAATCCAATATGACTTGTATATTTACAAGAGGAGGGAAATTTGTACACAGAGACACACAGAGAACACAATGTGAAGATGGAGGCAAATGTTGGAGTGATACAGCTACAAGCCAAGGGATGCCAAGCATTACCTACCACCAGAAGGTGAGAGAAGGGCCTGGAACAGAATTACCCTCAGAGGTTGGGTGCAGTGGCTCATGCCTGTAATCTCAGCACTCTGGGAGGCCAAGGCGGGCAGACCACCTGAAGTCAGGAGTTCAAGAGCAGCCTGGCCAACATGGCAAAACCCCGTCTCTACTAAAAATGCAAAAATTAGCCAGGCAGGGTGGTTTGCACCTGTAATCTCAGCTACTCAGGAGACTGAGATAGGAGAACCGCTTGAACCCAGGAGGCAGATGTTGCAGTGAGCCAAGATCACACCACTGCACTCTAGCCTAGGCAACAGAGTGAGACTCTATGTCCAAAAAGAAAAAAAAGAATTACAAATTACCCTCAGAGCCCTCAGAAGGAGCCAACCCCACCAACACTTTGACTTCAGATCTGGCCTCTGAAACTGTGATAAAATAACATTCTGTTGTTTTACCCAATTTGTTTTCCTTACCTAGGAAGCCCTTGAAAACTAATACCCTACCATTTTATTCTGCTTATGAATTTGGAGGTTACCTGGACGCAACTAGACAATTCTCACTCTAGGTCTCATGCATGGCATACAGCTCCAGAGTGGCTAGGGCTGGAATTGTGTTATCTCAAGGGCTTCTTCATGAGTGTATCTGGCACCTGGGCTAGAAAGACTCAAACAGCGGGGGCTGAATGAATTGGGGCCCCTGGCTGCCTCTTACTTTGTGTGATCTCTACACATGGAGACCTCCTCAGGGGAGATGGACTTCTTACAGGACACCCGATGGCTCTCAGATCAAGGGCTCAAGAGAATCTGGGAGATGCGATGTGACCTTTTCTAACCCAGCCCCAGAAGTCACATGGCATCACTTCCACTACATTCTGTTCAAAAAGGCTGTCGTAGAGGCCTTTCTTGTGTGATCAGATTAGTTCAAGGTAAGGGACATAGACTCCATCTCCTCATGAAAGAGGTGTCTAAAAATTCTGGTTTTTGTTTGTTTGTTTGTTTGTTTGTTTTCCCAAGACGAAGTCTTCCTCTGTCACCTAGGCTGTAATGCAGTGGCGTGATCTCTGCTCACTGCAACATCTGCCTCCCGGGTTTAAGCAATTCTCCTGCCTCAGCCTCCCAAGTATCTGGGATTACAGTTGCATGCCACCATGCCCAGCTAATTTTTGTATTTTTAGTACAGACAGGGTTTCACCATGTTAGCCAAGTTGGTCTTGAACTCCTGACCTTGTGATCCACACCCCCTTGGCCTCCCAAAGTGCCGGGATTACAGATGTGAGCCACCGCACTGGGCCGAATTCCCTGACATGCTTTAAACCCCTACAACAGCTCCATAAGGAGACATCTGGCCTGAGGGACTGGGGAAGGCTCTGTGGAAACAGCAATGTCTGCCAGCCTGTAGTCACAGGCATGAGGCATTAGCCAGGTGAGCAGGGCAAGTTCCAGGGAGAGGAGCCACTCCCCTTCTACCCCCAGCCCTGCGCCTCCTGACTAACGCTGGAAAACTGCTCCTTCCTTTCCTCACCCACCAGCCCTAGGCTCAGTACTTCAGCTGAGGGCACTGGCTGTATGCCAGACCCTGGAGACATGTGATCCAGCCCCTCCCCAGTTATTGCCCAAGCCAAAGATCATCACCGGGATCCTCTCTACCTGCTACCCAAACCAAAGGCCAACCCCAGGCTCCTCTCTGCCCACTGCCCAGGCCAAAGGTCATCCCTAGGCTCCTCTCTGGCCACTGCCCAAAGGTGGTGGAGGTGAAGCTCAAGTGCTTTCTGTGCCTTGACATAGGCCCTCCTCTTTTCCCCTAGTCTAAGGCCATTCCTGCCCCTGCCTTCCCCCACGAATCCAGGGCAGCCCTCAGAGAGGGCTCCCTACACACATAACCACCACCCAGGGTTTGGGGAATCAGTTGCAGGGTCTGGAGCAGTTACTCTTCCCCTGCTCACCCCACTGTGGCTCTCAAATTCCCTGCCTTCCAAAGGGCCTGTTCGAATCTCCCCACCCTTCTGGGTCAGCTACTGGTCAGTGTCTGGACTCAGATTCAATGTTAGGCCTGTCAAACTCTAACCTGAGATCCTCTCTTCTCCCATCTTCTCATCCTCCTCCTTCTCTACTCTTTCTCCTGCTGTTTTTCCCTCCTTTCCTCTGTCTGTTTTTGTGTCTCTGAGCTCTTTCTCTCTTTTGCTATAACATCTCCCCCAAAGAGGGGCTGTTTAGAGGCCAGAATTATCTCTGAGTTGGGTTTGGTTTTCTCCGCAGTCATTGGTACCAGAATCTGGCCACACTCATTAGGAAAAGTCCATTGAGGAATGCACTGTGGTGACTTGCTGCCTCCCCGCTACTCCACAACAGCTTTTCCTGGGTCTAGTCTGAGACCCTGGGTGGGATGGATAGAGAGAGAAGACCAAAGACCAGAATGGTAAGGGAGGAAGTTATGCCCCATGGTCAGACTGTGATAGGACAGATGCAGTGAAGGAGACAGAAATTAAATTCTCACCAATAATCAAATCCTCCCAACCCTTCCCAAAGAGGTATTGCCACTTGCCAGCTTGACATTAACTATGTCACTTCACTTCTCTGAGTCAAAAACAATCCCCTCCCTAGAGGATTGTTATTATGATTCAGTGTGATAAGGACAGTTGATTCCGTTTGGAATGCTTTGGGCTGCAAATAACAGAAGAGTCAACCAAGACTTGCTTGAGCAATATAGATATTTAATTATTTCACATAGAAAGTAAGGGTCTTCAAGTTTGGTGCAATGATTCAGAAATGCCAGCAAAAACCCAGCTTCTTTTTATATTTCTGCTTCACTTATCCTTAGCTTGTTGTTTGCATGCCGTGTTCTTTCCTCACGGTTGAAAGGTAGCTGCTGCAGCCCAAGGTATCACATTCAAGAAAAGGAGAGGAAGTCATGGTGGCTCACACCTGTAATCTCAGCACTTTGGGAGGCTGAGGCAGGCAGATCACTTGAGGTCAGAAGTTCCAGACCAGTCTGGCCAACATGGTGAAACCTCATCTCTACTAAAAATACAAAAATTAGCCAGGCATGGTGTTGCAGGCCTGTAGTTCCAGCTACTCAGGAGGCTGAAGTGGGAGAATTGCTTGAACCTGAGAGGTGGAGGTTGCAGTGAACTGAGATCGCATCACTGCACTCCAGCCTAGGAGACACCTCTGTCTCAAAAAAAAAAAAAAGAGAGAGAGAAGAGGGGAAATTAATAATAATAATAAACACCCCTTTAGGTGAAGAACTCCTTGCAGGTGATCCAAGAATCCCACATTGAGAAATTCTGCCTTGTGGTGTGATCACCTGATTGGATGCTTATTCTCATCTCAGATGCTTTTGCACCGTGAAAACTCCTTCGAGGGAAAAGTGATGCCCCACCCAGTGGCAGAATTCCATGTGCCTGTGGGCCTAGGCAGGGGAGGGAGAAGGCTTCCTGGCACCTCAGGTCACATCATAGACCTTCAGAGCTGGAAGGGACCCTGGAAGATCCTGCTGCCAACCAATCACAGATGGGGAAACTGAGGCCGAGGGTAGACCAGTGATTTCCTCACAGTCACATAGCGGAGCCAGGGCCAGGGCCAAGGAGTCCTGGCTCTGAGCCCTGTTGGTGCTCTGGGGCAGTGCTCAGAAGGGAGGCTCGGGCCAGGAAATGCAGGGTCTTAGGTGGACTCCCAGAAGCAGGCTCTGAGACCGAACTCCATTCAAATGATCCTCTGTGGAGGTTTGGAGGAGAAGGGGAGTGAGAGAAGCAGAGTAGGGTAGGGGGTGAAGGCAAAGCTGGAATGTGGTCTCAGCTGGAGTCGCACAGCAGCTTTATCCCCCGGGGGTTCTGGAGCATAGAGAGCATCACACAGTTACTCCCACCTCTTGTACCGCTATGCAAGTCCACCATCAGCCACAGCGTGCCCAGGTTGTGGCAAGCAGAGCATGGCCGTCCACGTGGTGGTGGCTCTCGTTTGGCTAAGGACACATCTCCAATGAAGGGGCAGCTATGGGGCATTAGTAGTGACCCCCCCACCCCCAGCAGCTGGGGGACAGGTAACTGCAGACTAGAAGGAAAATACATAGGTCTCTTCCCAGAGCCACGAGTCATCCTTGGCATTGCCAGCACACAACAGTGTCCAGGGGCATAGGCGGTCCTGCCTGCCACCTCATTTTCCCCATTCATGAAATGGGCGTGCAGGACCAAGGGTGGCCGGGCTCCCTTCAAGCTCTGCCTTCCTGAACTCCTGGGATTCTGCTTCCACCTCACCCCAAAGTTCCACTCAGGCCTCCCCCTGCCCCAGACTCCCCACTTCCCCAAGCAGGAGAAGAACCATTGAGACCGAAATTGGGTCCCCACTCTGTCAGGCCTGAACCCCACGAATAGGCAGAGGCAACGGTTTCTTGGGGTGTGTACCTCCCCTGCCTGCCAGTGGGCCTAGGGAGTCAGTATTTCTCAAAATGTAAGTACGGAGACCACACCGGGTTGTCAGTAAATTCATTATCCCATTACGCGGATCTGAATTATTCAACGCTCTTGGGCTGCCTCAGGAACCTGCCCAAGCACAGTCGATGCTGGCGTGAGGAGATTGGATGGAGTCAGGCCGGGCCCGGGGCAGGGTGGGTGCCAGTGTGACAGATCTGGGCCCAGAGAGGCTGCCAGGGCTGGAAGGCACAGGGGGCACTGGCTGGCAGGGCCTGGGTCCCGGGTGTTCCTGGGGCAGGGGAGGGGGTTGTGCACCGAAGCCCAGTCCTCCTCACCCCCAGGAAATCAGCAGGGTGTGCCTTGGGGGCCCCACCGGCTCCTAAAAGCCCAGGGACAGAAGATCCAGGCTGCACTTCTTTCTGGCTGCGTGACCTCCAGCAGGTCGTGCACCCCTCTGAGCCTTAGTTTCTTCATCCGTGAAATGCAGCAATGATGCTAAACATTCTGTCTCCATTCTCCCCTGCAATAGTAGATTTTTTCATTGAGATCATAATCACTGGAATAAAGACCTTTTCTTGGCTGAGGTGTTACTGTGTGACTAAATGTTGGTCAAAGGGAGGCAAGCAGGAGCTTCCTGTGAGACTTTCAGCAAGGATCCTTAAAGGAAGGGGTGAGTCCTGTGTGGTCCCTTCCTTTTCACTGAAAACTGGAGTGAGGTGTAAGGCCGGAGCTCAAGCAGCTATGTTACTCAATGAGAAGCCACATGTTGAGGATGGCATGTCCTCCAGAATGGTTCAGTGGTTAGGAACTGTGGGTCCTGAAACCAGAGGATCTGGGTTCGAATCCCTACTCTACCACCTATAAGCTGTGCAACTTGGGGCAAGTGGCTTAACCTCTCTATGCTTCAGTTTTCTCCTCTGTAAGACAGGGATAAAAGTGGTACCACTCCCCTTACAGGGCTGGCTTGAGGAGTAAGTGGGTTAATATAAAGCCTCATCCCACAGGGAATGAGGTATCACAAGAAGTGGCTGGTACACAGGAAGTGTCATATTTGTGTCAGCTGTTATACTATTTTATTTCATTTATTTTATTTATTTTTTTTCTTGATACAGAGTCTCACTCTGTCACCCAGGCTGGGTTGCAGTAGCATGATCGCGGCTCACTGCAACCTGTGCCTCCTGGGTTCAAATGATTCTCCTGCCTCAGCCTCCTGGGTAGCTGAGACTGCAGGTGTGCACCACCACACCTGGCTAATTTTTGTATTTTTAGTAGAAATGGGGTTTCACCATGTTGGCCAGGATGGTCTTGAATTCCTGACCTCAGGTGATTCACCCACCTCAGCTCTCCAACATGCTTGGATTACAGGCATGAGCCACCGTGCCCAGCCAATGATCCAATTTTAAACATCTGCAGGGCTTCTCTGTATAGCTCAGGGATATGAGCCTCCTTGCCCCTCATGTCTCCCAGAGCTTCCTCTCAGTCTGGACTTTTTCCTCAGGTGAGTGTACCCTTGGGGCAGCAATGCCAGAGAGCTTCATTAAGCCAGGACACAAACAGCTTTGCCTGGAGAGAAAGCCCCTAGCCTGAGCCACTGGGGGCAGGAAATAGAGACTGGGCCTCTGGGTTGGAATCCGCAGGAGGGATCCAGATGAAGTTCTTGGGAAGAGAGAAAGAGAAATAAGGTATTCTGACTGGCCATGGAGCCCAAACAGGAGTCTCTCCTCTCTGGGCCTCTGGGGACTGGATTAAATCAGAGGTTACAGCTCACATGCCAGCAGCATAAAGACCAATATAGAAAATTAGTGAAGTTGTTCGGGTGTGAGGCAGCATAGAATGGTGGGGACTGGGGCAAGGGCCCTTAACCCATCTGAGCGGGGGGTGGGGCACCATGCAGCCGCAGCAACCTGCTCTGCAGCTAAGTGGGTCCCATGTAGGCAAATCTTTCACTGTTTCAAAAGGAATAGAAATCAAATCTGAATTCTTTGTGAAATCTGACTGTTTAGTGTTGGCTCCATTGAAACAAACAAAACCCTGAGCAAGGCAAATAAAAATCTGTCCCCAGGCCAGCTCAGGGGCTGCCAAATGCAAACAAGAGCTGAGAGGTCCCTGGAGCAGGGCAGGCTGCACCCTGAAGTCCATGGCTGCATTTCCCTGGTCTCTGCGGGGAGGGCATAGGCTGAGCGTGGGGGTGGCATGGAGGAAAGGGGCAAGTGGCTGGGAGTGTGTCCCTCCCAGGAGGCAGGTGCTCAGGGAGGCGAGCCTGACCACTCAGCACCTCCCTGCTGGGCTCAGGATGGCAGTGGGGGTTGGGCAGGGGGTCTGCCCTGCAATCTCCTGGCTCCCTGAACTTCAAGTTCTTCCTCTGAGAAATAGAAGGAGTCTTTGGCTTCCCAGAGCTGATGGGAGGCAAGATGGGAAACCCTGAACCCTTAGGAATTGAGCAAGAATGGATTTGCAGAGGCCCTGGGGCCAGGCAGACCTGAAGGCAGCTCCTGTGTGAGGCAGCACCCCTGCCCCCCTGCCCTGAGGAGATCCTGCCCAATGGTGTAGGTGGGGTTAGGGTGTTACTGTGGCTTTGGGGTCACCGCGGAGCATGTGGGACCCATTAGAGTGGATTGTTTATCCTGACCTTTCACTCCTCTACCTGTAATAGGATTACAAAGGTGGCCTTGCAGGGCCACCCCACAGAGGGGGTAGAACACAGTCACTCACCCTGATACTACAGGGTTGGCCAAGTGAGTGGCTTTGGCCAATGGAACTTCAGCAGACTTGGCACAGGCAGGGGCTTTCAATGCACCTGTGTGGTTGCCTCTCATGCTTGCGCTGCCTACCAGGCAAGAGCATCCCCAGGTCTCTGCTGCTCCCCAGATGATCTGGACCCACGACTTGAAGCAAAACCATGCCAGCCGACTCCTGAACCAGGAGAGAGAAAGCAAATGGTTATTTTGGAAGCCACGGAGATCCAGGGCTGTTACAGCACTGTTGCAACAGAAACCTGTTTCTCAGGCCCAGGAGAACACAGGCCTCCTCAAGCCCTCTTCAGCTTGCTGCATGGAAGTGCCCACTCCCCTGGTCATCCACTGTCCCAGAAGCCCCTGTGCCTCTGGCCCTGGGGCAAACAGACAGACTCCCCCTGGAGTGGGACCCCCAAGCTTGGATCCTACAAAACTGGAACCAGCCCCTACACCCTGCCCATGGGACCTTGGATAAGTCACTTCTCCTGCCAGAGCCTCACCTGCAGAATGTGGGGATCTCACCTCACCCACAGGGAGATCTGGAGGGGCCATGAGACCCCACAGGCCTGCCACAGGGTGAGGGTGGGCTGCCGGGCTGGCATATGGGCTCCTCAGGATGGGGAGGGACTGACTTGCCATGAATCTGTCTGCAAGGGGACTGGGCAAACTCACTCCTGAGGAATCAGAGGCTTCGCCCATGCAGGGCATGATTCCAAGTTCATTGTGGAATCTGCCACTCTAGCCTGAAGAAAAAGCAAACAGGGTTATCCAGCACCAACTCTAAACCATCCCTGTGGGTATGGGCCACACCACCTGGGGACTGAAATCAGTTAGGATAGCTCTCTGAGCCTTAACTGAAAGGGTATATATACAGTTAATCATTGCTTAAACACAAAGGGCTCCATTTTCTCCCAGAACAGAGTGTGGAGGTAGATGCTGCTGGTGTTGGTTCAAGGGCTTGACAATGTCTTTGAGAACCAACACACTGTCTTTCCTCTTGCCATCCTCACTGTTCGGTGTTTTTTGTTTGTTTGGTTTTAATCCTTAACCCTGTTGCCTCATGGCCACAGGATGGCTGCTATGGCTCCAAGCATTTCATCTTTATACAACCCCATTCAAGGTAAGAAGAGACTAAGCAGCAAAAGAGGATTTCTTATTATTAGAAAGAAAAATGTTCTGAGAAGCCCCCCTTTATCTGTGGCCAGGAATGAACCACACAGTCATCCCCAGCAACTATGAGGGTAAGAAAGTAGTATCTTGGGAAAAGGACTCCGACGGTTATGGCAGCCTGAGACTGATCATAGTTCCCCCATAGAGTTGCATGTGTTGCTGTTTAAACAGTATCAGGCCCCTGGTGGCAAGGCAGGAGGAGGAATGGCTCCGAGGTGAACAGTAACAGTGTGGGCTGGAGGTCCAGGACTCAGAGTTCTATTAAGAGGAGTGTACCAGGCAGGGCTTTTAATTATAAACCACAGAAGCCACTCAGTGGCAAAGGACAGATTCTACTTTATTGCAAACAACAGAATTCACTTTGTTACAAACTGAAAGTTCTACTTTGTTGCAAACAGCAGACTCTGGGAGCACCAGAGAAGCAGACTTGGAAGACCCACAACCAGGAACAATACAGCCCGGGAGCCCCACCCAATCACACCACAGGACTGTCCTAATTACAACACAGCTACCGCCACAGCCCGCCTCTTGGTAGAGGCTCCACCACAGCCACCCCAGCGGAAACAGGCACCTGCACTGCCTCATACCTGCTTGCCGGGAGATCACTCTCCTCCATGCTCAGCTAGTTCACCTTGCCCACGTGTACTTTCTTCCAAGTCTTGTGCATCTGATTGGTGGAAGCTAGTGTATTTTATCTTCTTTGGGGGAAAGGAAGTGAGAGGTGACAATGTGCTAGCAGCCCTCACTCTCAGCGCCTTCTCGGCCTCGGCGACCACTCTGGCGGCGCTTGAGGAGCCCTTCAGCCCGCCACGGCACTGTGGGAACCCCTCTCTGGGCTGGCTGAGGCCGGAGCTGCCTCCCTGTGCTTGCGGGGAGGTGTGGAGGGAGAGGCGCAAGCGGGAACCGGGGCTGCGCGCGGCGCTCGCGGGCCAGTGCGAGTGCCGGCAGGCGCGCGTGCTGGCGCCGCCGGCTCTGGGCAGTAAGGGGCTTAGTTAACACCCGGGCCAGCAGCTGCGGAGGTTGCGCCGGGTCCCCCAGCAGCGTTGGCCCGACAGCGCTGCACTCAAATTCTCGCCAGGCCTTAGCTGCCTCCCCATGGGACAGGGCTTAGGACCTGCAGCCCGCCATGTCTGAGCTCCCCCTCTGCGGTGGGCTCCCGCCTGGCCCAAGCCTCCCCGACAGGCGCTGCCCCCTGCTCCGTGGCGCCCAGTCCCATCAACAGCCCAAGGGCTGAGGAGTGCAGGCGCCGCTCCGGACTGGCAGGCAGCTCCGCCTGCAGCCCCGGTGCAGGATCCACTAGGTGAAGCCAGCTGGGCTCCTGAGCCGGATGGGGTACTTGGGGAACTTTTCTGTCTAGCTAAGGGATCGTAAACGCACCCATCAGCACTCTGTGTCTAGCTCAGGGTTTGTAAATACACCAATCAGTACTCTGTGTCTAGCTCAAGGTTTGTAAATACACCAATTGGTACTCTGTATCTAGCTAACTCTGTATCTAGCGAACCTAGTGGGGACTTGGAGAACTTTTCTGTCTAGCACTGTGTGTCTAGCTCAAGAATTGTAAACGCACCAATCAGCACTCTGTCAAAACAGTCCAATCAGTTCTCTGTAAAATGGACCAATCAGCTCTCTGTAAAATGGACCAATCCACAGGATGTGGGTGGGGCCAGATAAGGGAATAAAAGCAGGCTGCCCGAACCAGCAAGCGGCAACCGGAGCCACCCAGCGACAGCTCATTTGGGTGCCTTCCCACACTGTGGAAGCTCTATTCTTTAGATCTTTGCAGTAAATCTTGCTGCTGTTTAACTCTTTGGGTCCACGTCTGCCTTTATGAGCTGTAACACTCACAAGGAAGGTTTGCAGTTTCACTCCTGAAGTCATCGAGACCACGAACCCACCGGGAAGAACGAACAACTCCAGACGCGTTGCCTTTAAGAGCTGTAACACCACAAAGGTCTGCAGCTTCTCTCCTGACAGTGAGACCATAAACCCACCAGAAGGAAGAAGCTCCAGACACCTCTGAATGTCTAAAGGAACAAACTCCGGACACACCATCTTTAAGAACTGTAACACTCACTGCAAGGGTCCGTGCTTTCATTCTTGAAGTCAGTGAGACCAAGAATCCACCAATTCTGGACACAGAGGGACTCACAATGTAGTCCTGCTTCTCAATGTGGAGAGATAAGAGCTACAAGGGGGTTGAGCATGGTGGCTCATGCCTGTAATTCCAGCAGTTTGGGAGGCCAAGGCAGGAGGATCATCTGAGGTCAGGAGTTCAAGACCAGCCGGGCCAACATGGTGAAACCCCATCTCTACTAAAAATACAAAAATTAGTCCAGCTTGGTAGCAGGCACCTGTAACCCCGGCTACTCAGGAGGCTGAGGCAGGATAATTGCCTGAACCCAGAAGGCAGAGGTTGCAGTGAGCGGAGATGGCACCATTGCACTCTAGCCTGGGCAACAGCGGGAGACTCCATCTGGGAAAACAAAAAAACAAATACAAAAAAAAAGCTGCAAGGAGACTTTCTTTTCTTTTTTTGAGACAGGAGTCTCGCTCTGTCTCCCAGGCTGGAGTGCAGTGGCGCAATCTCGGCTCACTGCAAGCTCCGCCTCCTGGGTTCAGCCATTGTCCTGCCTCAGCATCCCGTGTAGCTGGGACTACAGGCGCCCGCCACCGCACCCGGCTAATTTTTTGTATTTTTAGTAGAGACAGGGTTTCACCATGTTAGCCAGGATGGACTCGATCTCCTGACCTCGTGATCCGCCCGTCTCGGCCTCCCAAAGTGCTAGGATTACAGGCTTGAGCCACCGCGCCTGGCCCTCTTATTTCTCAAAGAGCCCCATGAAGTTTCTACCACTGGAAGGTGCCTGAGAATCAGCTGAGGTGTCCAGCAGAACCAACGAGTGGCTGTGATATGCATCCCTAGCCACCTCCAGGTAAGAAAGACGAAAAAACAGCACAACCAGAAAATACACCCATGTAAGTCATCCTCTGGGGACTCCCATTAACACCTATGTGCCACGACAGAATTGAGCCAGAGAAGTTGCATCACATGTGTATTGCTGGTACATGGTGGGTGCCTCCCAGAAGAACTAAATTTCCAAACGATTCAGGAGCCCTGGATTTGGGCCAATGGTAAGATGACAAGCGTTTATGTGAAGCTGAGACAGAGAGAGGTTCACATCTTGGCTCTGCCGCCTATGTTCCCTGATGGCTGGGATCTTGGTGTGCACATCTGCAAGATGGGGAGACTATGCTAGCTCCCTTAGAGGGTTGCTAGGAGGAGCATTCCCACCACCCAGTGCATTAGTGCAGGAGCAGGGACCATGTATTTAAATGTCTAATACCAGCGCTTCTCAATGATAGGGGACGGGATGAAGGTGGGGTATTTTCACCTTTTCAATCATTCCAAGCAGTTGGAGGCTGGAGCAGGCAGAATTTTGACCCCATAATCTCTGCCACCAATGTCACACTCTTGTTTGTGTTGTTTGGTTATTTTGTTTTGTTTGAGACATTGTCTCACTCTGTCGCCCAGGCTGGAGGGCAGTGGCACCATCTCGGCTCATTGCGACCTCTGCCTTCCGGGTCCAAGCAATTCTCATGCCTCAGCCTCCCGAGTAACTGGGATTACAGGTGTGTGTCACCATGATTAGCTAGTTTTCATATTTTTAGTAGAGATGGGGTTTGACCATGTTGCCTAGGCTGGTCTCGGACTCCTGAGCACAAGTGATCTGCGTGCTTTAGCCTCCCAACATGCTGGGATTATAGGCATGAGCCACTGCACCTGGCCTGTTTTTTGTTTTTTGAGACAGGGTCTCGCTCTGTCACCCAGGCTTGAGTGTAGCGGTGTAGCCATAGCTCACTGCAGCCTCGACCTCCCAGGCTCAAGCAATCCTCCCACCTCACCCTCTTGAGTAGTTGGGACTAGAGGTATGCACCACCACACCCAGCTATTTTTTTTTTTTTTTTTTTTTTTTTTTTTGTAGAAGAGGAGTCTCACTCTGCTGCCCAGGCTAGACACTAACTCCTGGCCTCAAGTGATCCTCCCATCTTGGCCTCCCAAAGTGCTGGGGTTACAGGTGTGGGACTTCAAAGACATAACCAAGTTTACTAGGCAGCTCCCTTAAAATAGGGAGATTATCCTGAATTATCTGAGTGGGCCCAATGTAATCACAGGGGCCCTTAAAAGCAAAAGAGGGGCCGGGCGCTGTGGCTCACACCTGTAATGCCAGCACTTTGGGAAGCCAAGGTGGGTGGATCACCTGAGATCAGGAGTTCGAGACCAGCCTGGTCAATATGGTGAAACCCCGTTCCTACTAATAAAAAGTTTACTGGCCGTGGTGGTACATACCTGTAATCCCAGCTACTCGAGAGGCTGAGGCAGGAGAATCACTGGAACCTGGGAGGCAGAAGTTGCAGTGAGCTGAGATTGTGCCAGTACACTCCAGCCTGGGTGACAGAGACACAGTCTCAAAAAAATAAATAAATAAAAATAAGCAAAAGAGGAAGACAGCAATTGGGAGCACCAGAAAGATGCCAGGTGCCTCTGCTGGCCTTGAAGATGGAAGGGTTTCAGGACAAGGAACTGAATTTTGCCAACAATTGGTGAGCTTGGAAGAGGCCCCACAGCCCCAGGGGAGAATTTTGTCTTGAACCTGGTGAGACCCTGAGCAGAGAATCCAACCAGCCTTGTCAGACTTCTGACCTACGCTCTGCGAGATAACAAGTGGGTTTTGTTTTAAGCTACTAACTTTGTGGCAATTTGTTGTACAGCAATGGAAAACGAAGACAGAAGGTTCGTGCCCATTTCCTAGTTTTCTAGAGTTTCTCAGAAACCCTGAGCTTACTCAGCTGCAAAGTGAGTGGTGGGGCAGATGCTTGAACCCAAGTTCATCTGTTCTAAAGCCCACGCTGTGGCTTTCCCATTCAGCCTCTCCAGATGAGGAAAGTGAGTCACGAGAGGCGCTGCCAGGGTCAGCTCCCCAGTATCTCAGCACAGAGGAGGTGGGACCAGACTGTGGCCCCCTCATGCTCCCAGATCATGTGAGGAGCTCCAGGAGCCCCCAAGTCGCCATCTGTCTGTGTCTACCTGTGTCAGTGCATTCGGCCTGAACCGTCCTAAAGCCCCTGGAGTCAAAGCCCTGCCTCCTGTGACATCTTAGGTAAAAGGTAGTGTTCTCCTCAGGGAGCCCAGCAGACCTCACCCAGACATCGGCGCTGGTCTGCTGGCCACTGAGGCCCTTCTCACTCTAGGGGACTCCACTTCATGCCCTAACTTCTCTCATTCATGATCAGAGTCAGAGGAAACTGGTGCCTCATGAGCCAGAGCAGACATGAAGCTCAAAGACATGTTCAGGCCGGGCGTGGTGGCTCACGCCTGTAATCCCCCAGCACTTTGGGAGGCTGAGATGGGCAGATCACGAGGTCAGGAGATCAAGACTATCCTGGCTAACATGGTGAAACCCCATTTCTACTAAAAATACAAAAAATTAGCCGGGCATAGTGGCGGGCGCTATAGTCCCAACTACTCGGACTGAGGCTGAGGCAGGATAATGGTGTGAACCTGGCAGGCAAGGCAGAGGTTGCAGTGAGCCGAGATCGCGCCACTGCACTCCAGCCTGGGCAACTGAACAAGACTACAACTCAAAAAAATAAATTAAAAAAAAAAAAATGTGTTCAGTTTGGCCAACAGTGTTTAAACACACACACACACACACACACACACACACTCACACACACCCCGATGTTTAAAATGTGAAGTTTCACACTGAAAGCCATATTGCCAAACTCTGTTGGGGAATTGGAAGCTCTGGCCATACTGGGCCCATCTTCCCACTTGGCATCCAAGGCTAAAGCCAAGTGGCCACCATGTCCCCTGGTGAAGGGTGAGCTCTGGAGTGCTCCAGTCCCCACTACCCCCTATTATCTCCCCCCACTTACTTCACCTCCCTGGACCCAAAAGACATCTGAACTCCAATCCCTTAGGATTGATTCTATGACCTTACCCTTCTGCCTCCTGCCCTGCTCAGTCCCAGGAGATCCCAGGCGACAGCAGCCAGCCTGTGTGATGCTAGCAGGGCTATGAGAAATAGGAGTGGGGCCACTAGGATGGAAACTCAAGGGTCTCTTCCAGACCTGTTTGTGTGGACAGCTGTTCCCAGTGACCCCGTTCAGCTAAGACTGTCAGGCTATCTGCATCTGTCTGCCTCAGTCCACTCAGCCTGAACTGGCTCCCTCTCTGCCTGGTGGGGGCCTAAGTGCAGGTGCTGATGCCCATTTTCTCTGCCCTGATGAGGCTTCAGGTTCCTTGGTGCTTAATGGGGCAATGGCATTTGGCCAGAAGGCACCTGAGACAGGTGAAAATGACCTCCCCTGCCCATTCCCTCCCCTGGGGGCTGCTGCCCACATCCACATGGCCTTTTAGGGAGGCTCAGCCCCCCACCCCACCCACTACCAGGCCCACTGCCAGGAGAAGAATCAAAACCCACTCTGTCTTCATCCCCCAGGCTTCTAGGAAAAAGCCCTGGAACAGATTCGGAGGCAACACTGCTCACTTCATGGTGAGCTGAGATGCTGGTGCCGCAATGCAAGAGACAAGAAATGAGTAGCAAAAAGGGGAGGGAGGTGGAAAAATTAAATTTTGCATGATCAGCAAGGTTTCAAACAATCGCTCGCCAACTGAAGTGGGTGCCACGTCTATAAGTCATTCTGTTTTATAGACCATTAGGATCTCCAGAGAGAACCTGCATGGAGACCACTGCTTTTTGTTGAAATTAAAATGTCAGAGAAAAAGAAATAGAACAAAACAGGGAATCTGCAATTAATTACCAGGCCATAAAAATTCAATAATCAGGAAGCAGAGCGGCCGCAGGCCCAGAGGTATCACAGCCAGTGTAACAAGAATGGAATACATTAATCTTTTCAAATTAGTTTTTTAATCTGACGGGGATATATGGTGACATGCCTCCCCTCCCCACCCGCTCCCCCTCAACCTCCACGGCTCCGGCCTAAAGCCAGGCTGTGGGAGGGAGTTACAGTGTGAGCTGGGGGCCTGCTGCAACCTGGACCCCTGGGCTGAAGGGAGAGGGCCTTCCCCAGCCCCACCTGAGTGCAGGGCTCTCGTCCCAGCAGTGGAGCCAGGAAGGCCTGTTCCCCCTGGGTCCCAGGGTACAGGGGAGCGGTAGGCGCGTTTCCTCTATTGGCTGGGGGGTCTGGGCGGTGGTCTCTGAGCTTTCCTGCTTGGAAAATGGGAACAAGATCACAGCCGTCCCCGGATCCTGGAAGCATTGTGTCTGGTGCCCCGCAGGTCTTCAATAAAGGGGTCCTGCTGTTACTATTTTTACTCCTGGCAGCAAGGAGCGCCGGGCAGCGCCAGGACTCTATTCAAGAGCATTTATTTAGCGCCTGCTGTGTGCTCAGTCCTGGGAAGGAGAGACCAGCATCCTCAGTCCTTACCCTGCAGAAAGAGGCTCACAGTCAAGTTAGAGGCCAAGCAAGATGTAGAGGGCAAAAGAGTAAAGGGCAAGAAGCTTGTCCTCGAGCAGGGCTGCTGGCCCGGTGGCAAGTCCCAGGAGGGCCGAAAGGGCACCCGGGCACGGAGACGGCAGGCTCTGCCCCCACACAGCCGTGTGCTCCTGGGGCTGCTGGCTGATTGGTCTAAGAACAGCCCCACCCCATCTCTGATTAGAGGCCGTGCCCTCCAGCCCGGAGCCTCCCCACAGAGCTTCGCCTCCTCCTTCCTTGCCTCCACTAGGCCCAAGGTTCCTGCAGCTCAGATGACTCCAAGTTTCTGGCCTTCATCCTCAGCCAAGTCACTCTCTCATTAACCCCTCAACAAGCCGGCCTCTGGGCCTTGCTCAGGCTTAGCCCCTGCCTGGGATACCCCCCAGTGGATTTCAATGCCTAGTCAGCGTTGTTAAAATGGACTCTTGGCCGGGTGCGGTGGCTCACGCCTGTAATCCTAGCACTTGGGAGGCCAAAGCGGCGGATCACATGGTCAGGAGTTCGAGACCAGCCTGGCCAATATGGTGAACTCCCTCTCTACTAAAAGTACAAAAATTAGCTGGGCATGGTGGCGGGCGCTTACAGTCCCAGCTCCTCAGGAGGCTGAGGCAGGAGAATCGCTTGAACCGGGCAGGCGGAGGTTGCAGTGAGCCGAGAACACGCCAGTGCACTCCAGCCTAGGCGACAGAGCAAGACTCCGTCTCAAAAAAAAAAAGGATTCTTACAGCCTCCACCCCAGGGGACATCTGCAGAGCAGCAGGAACATAACAGTCTGCCCTTCGGACTTTGACTCCTTTTAAAGGTAACATGACAGCTGACTAAGTGCCAGACCCCATGTAAGTCCTCTGCCTGGATTTTGTTATTTGGTCCCCTGGGAGGTTGGGACTATTCATAACCCCATTTCACAGGGGCAGAAGTCATGAAGCTTAGGCCACCCACCAGTTCTGTGTGACCTGCATCTCTGAAACTAGCTTCACTAAGAATACCAACCAGAGGCCAGGCATGGGGGCTCACACCTGTAATCCGAGCACTTTGGGAGGCTGAGGCAGGAAGATCACTTAAAGCCACGAGGTCAAGACCAGCCTGGACAACATAGAAGGGGTCCAGCTTGGACCCCTTCTCTTAAAAAAAAAAAAAATTAAAAAAAAATTAAAAAAAATTTTTTTTTAATTTAGCCAGGCACAATGGTGACTGCCTGTGGTCCCAGCTACTTGGGAGGCTGAGGCAAGAGGATTGCTGAGCCCAGGAGCTCGATGCTGCAGTAAGCGGTAATCTTGCCACTGCACTTCAGCCTTGCCAGAGACCTTGCCAAAAAAAGAAAAAGAACAAGGCCAGGCACCATGGCTTAGGCCTGTAATCCCAGCACTTTGGAAGGCCGAGGCAAACAGATCACTTGAGGCCAGGAGTTCGAGACCAGCCTGGCTAACATAGCAAAACCCGTCTCTACAAAAAAATACAAAAATTGGCAGCGTGTGGGGGTGCGTGCCTGTAGTCCCAGCTACTCCAGAGGCTGAGGCAGGAAAATCGCTTGAATTGGGAGGTGGAGGTTGCAGTGAGACTTGATTGTGCCACTGCACTCCAGCCTGGGTGACAGAGCGAGACCCAGACAAAAAAAAAAAGACTGTCTTTCACCTCCTCCGGAGTTTGGCGCATGGTAGGGGTTCAATCAGTGCTCTCCGGACTGTTTCAGCAGAACAACCTTGCAAGGGAGCTTCACTGGCTTTCTCCTCAAGATGTCTTCCAACCTACAAACATAACAGCAGCTGCCACTTATGTATTGTGCTACTGTGTGCGAAGCTGTGGGATCTGGTGCCTTTTATGGTAAGATTGTGGGCCTCATTTTACAGGAAGGAAACTGAGGCTCAGAGAGACTGGCAGGCCCAAGATCAGACGCTCATATCTATCTGGCCCCCAAAGGCAGGATTTTAACAGCTAAGAATATGGTCTCAGTTCCACAGGCCCACCCCAGGGCTCCTGAACCCCAGCTCGAGGCTGCGTGCCCTCAAACCAGGTCCCTCACTCCTTCAGCCTGATGCTTTGGGGCATCTTGCCCGGGAGGCCTTCGGGAGACCTTCCCCCTTTAATCTGTATCTCTTGTACTTGTGACTATCTTGTAATTTACACTGGCGCCCTCCATACACAATCCACATATGCCCCAAGGGGCCTCAGAATAAATAGTGGCGAGGAGAAAAAGCATTGGCAGGAGGAGCAATGGACGCAGGCCCCTGGACTGCGGGCAAAGGCGGGAAAATTCAGATCCAGCGCTTGCCTGCTGCCCGCAGGGGCGCAGTTCCCGGCGCGGCCACCAGATCGCGCCCGGCTCTATCGGGCAGGGCTTGCAGTAAGGCTGTGTGGCCGCCAGATGATGCCCGAGACCACTGCTCCACGGGCAGTGCCCAGACAAGGTGGAGCCCGGCGGGCCCGCGAATCCGAGACGTGTCCCAGGAGCTCCAGCGCACGTGACCTGCCATTGCCTCCCGCCGCCTCCTGCCCGCGCCATGACCCAGCCGGTGCCCCGGCTCTCCGTGCCCGCCGCGCTGGCCCTGGGCTCAGCCGCGCTGGGCGCGGCCTTCGCCACTGGCCTCTTCCTGGGTGAGCAGGACCCTGTCCCGGCGGGCGGGTGGGCGGGCGCAAAGGAGGGCGCGGCGTGGCTCAGGTTAACCCCTGTGGCCGCAGAGCCCTGTACCCTGATCCAATATCTTCTCCCTGGCAGGAAGGCGGTGCCCCCCATGGCGAGGCCGGCGAGAGCAGTGCCTTCTTCCCCCCGAGGACAGCCCGCTGTGGCAGTATCTTCTGAGCCGCTCCATGCGGGAGCACCCGGCGCTGCGAAGCCTGAGGCTGGTCAGCAGGGCGCGGGACGGGAACGGGCGTCCCTCTCGGGCCCTGCGGGTCCCACGTGGCTGTGTGACCTTGGGCTGGGCCGTGGCCCTCTGGGCTTCCGGCTTCCCCGGGCCGGGTGCGGTGGGCGTTCCTGGAGGGTCTGTCCCCCAGGCCACGCCCAGAACCGCGCTCCTGGGAGTTTGGGACCCCAGGGCGAAGGTGGGTAACCGGCATGGCTGGTGACACCTTCTTTCACGCAGCTGACCCTGGAGCAGCCGCAGGGGGATTCCATGATGACCTGCGAGCAGGCCCAGCTCTTGGCCAACCTGGCGCGGCTCATCCAGGCCAAGAAGGCGCTGGACCTGGGTAGGGGCACGCGGCCGGGATCCCGGAGGGCCGAGGTTTCTGGGCCGGCCCCTACTCTGCTCTGAGCCCGTCTGTGTTCTGGTCCCAGGCACCTTCACGGGCTACTCTGCCCTGGCCCTGGCCCTGGCGCTGCCCGCAGACGGGCGCGTGGTGACCTGCGAGGTGGAAGCGCAGCCCCCGGAGCTGGGGCGGCCCCTGTGGAGGCAGGTGAGCGCCCGCGCGTAGCCCCGCAGCCCCAGGCGAGGGCGCAACGGCTGACCCGCTTCCTCCGTAGGCCGAGGCGGAGCACAAGATCGACCTCCGGCTGAAGCCCGCCCTGCAGACCCTGGGTGAGCACCGAAGCGGGAAGGGTTTTGTGGCCATTGCAAACGAGATCGCTGTGTGGCCGAGCTGTGACTAGGCCTGCGGGTTAAGGGCACGGCTGGCTATCACAGCGCCCGGGCCGGCCTGGGAGGGGCCTTAGGGACGCCCGGGCCGCGGACTCAGCCGCACCTGCCCTCCCTCCCGCTGCAAGACGAACTGCTGGCGGCGGGCGAGGCCGGCACCTTCGACGTGGCCGTGGTGGATGCGGACAAGGAGAACTGCGCTGCCTACTACGAGCGCTGCCTGCAGCTGCTGCGACCCGGAGGCATCCTCGCCGTCCTCAGAGTAAGGGATCCACTGCGGGGGAGGAGAAAGCACCCTCTCGGGGCGGGTCCCCATCTTTTTCCTTGACTCCTCTTATACCCCAAAGCCCCACCCAGTCCAGTCACATAGGCTCCACCCCCTGCGGGGCTCCGGCCCCAGTAGGTACCCAGGCTTTCCTCCGCTTTGGTTCTCAGTCTCCGGCTCTGGTCACCTCCCGCCTGGGCACCTCCCTCCGAGGCCCCGCCTCCTGCCTGGGCACCTCCCTCCGAGACCCCGCCTCCCTCCGAGGCACCGCCTTCCGCCCGGGCACCTCCCTCCGAAGCCCCGCCTCCCACGGCCCGGTTGGCCCCGCCCTCCCGCAGGTCCTGTGGCGCGGGAAGGTGCTACAACCTCCGAAAGGGGACGTGGTGGCCGAGTGTGTGCGAAACCTAAACGAACGCATCCGGCGGGACGTCAGGGTCTACATCAGCCTCCTGCCCCTGGGCGATGGCCTCACCTTGGCCTTCAAGATCTAGGGCTGGCCCCTAGTGAGCGAGGGAGGGTTGCCTGGGAACCCCAGGAATTGACCCTGAGTTTTAAATTCGAAAATAAAGTGGGGCTGGGACACACGACCTCCTGAGCCTCCGTGTGTGGCGCTGGTGGATGGGGAAGGGAGGGAAGGCCCAGCACAGATAGCTCCTTCAGTGAAAGGGGCCTTGAGGTTTGTCCCCTCCCTGGCGCCAGGTCTGTGGCCCTACTGCAGGTACCTCCAGCTGGCAGGAGACAGGTTATGAAGTTTTAATTGGCCTGGCCACATGTAATGGCCAGAGACCCCAGCTCCTCAGGCTTGTCTCCCTCCTACATCTCTCCCTCAGGGCAGGCGAAGCTCTGGTTCCGTGAAGCTGGGGACTGGTGGAGGGCCACTATGGTGTCTGACAACAGGAAAGAGGATTGCAGGTGCCCACGGGTGTCACTTATGTGCTTTTGTAGGTGATGCCAGTTCTGCTGGCGGCTTGCTCATATCTTCACAGCACAGTCAGCTCCCCAGCCTCACCTCTCCAGTGGAGGCCCTGGTAGGGGAACATCACCTCTGAGAGCCTGGTCAGTTGGCCTGGACCTGAGGCCCTCGGGGTTGACTTGAGTATCCCGCCGTCTCCTTGAAATTCTGAAGGAAAGTGAGGGGGATCATTGGCCAGGGAGGCGTGAAGCAAACAAGCCTACAGGTACAGCAGTTGTTACCACACTCCCTAGAGGATGAAGAGAACTTCAGGCTTTCCTGAACCATCTGCCTATGAGGTGAGGTGGAGAAGGAACCAGGCCTTATGGAGCACTTTCGACCCAGGTGCTCTGCTCCTCATTTAAATCTCCCCAACCTCATAGATCTTATTTCCACTGACAGATGAAGGTCAAATTCTTTCCACTGACACTGCCTCAGGCATAAGTGGCATTAGCCTGGAATTCAAGCAGCCTTTGTCACTACCTGGTAAGCCTCGGTGATGGGAAGTGTCCCTGGAGACTGCTGGAAGCAAGGCTAAAGAGCTACATGAGGCTGGGTGCAGTGGCTCATGCCTGTAATCCTAGCACTTTGGGAGGTTGAAGCAGGTGGATCATTTGAGGTCATGAGTTCGAGACCAGCCTGGTCAACATGGTGAAACCTGGTCTCTACTAAAAATACAGCAATTAGACAGCTGTGGTGGTACACACCTGTAATCCCAGCTACTGGGGAGGCTGAGGCAGAATTGCTTGAACCCAGGAGGCGGAGGTTGCAGTGAGCCCAGACTGCACCACTGCACTCCAGCCTGAGCAACAGAGTGAGACTCGTCTAAAAAGAAAAGAAAAGGCCGGGCGCGGTGGCTCAAGCCTGTAATCCCAGCACTTTGGGAGGCCCAGACGGGTGGATCACGAGGTCAGGAGATCGAGACCATCCTGGCTAACACGGTGAAACCCCGTCTCTACTAAAAAAAAATACAAAAAAATTAGCCGGGCAAGGTGGCGGGCGCCTGTAGTCCCAGCTACTCGGGAGGCTGAGGCAGGAGAATGGCGTGAACCCGGGAGGCGGAGCTTGCAGTGAGCCGAGATCGCACCACTGCACTCCAGCCTGGGCGAGAGCGCGAGACTCCGTCTCAAAGAAAAAAAAAAAAAAAAAGCCACATGACCTCACAGCTCCTGGGACACACTTTGCATTTTGGACACTACACAGGACCATGGCTGGAAACCTACACTTTTCTAACTCATGAAAGCATATTAGGATGCACATGAGTGAATAGGTTCAATTTACTCTAAGCAGATCCTTGACAGCCAGCTAACTCACTTGTGCCACACCTCAGTCTAAATTACTGTAGCCACTGCCCAATAAAGGGCCACCTGTTAGCTAAGGGGCAGCAGTCCCCATGACTAGGATTTTTCCCTTTAGAGGACCACCAGCAGTGATTAGTTACCTGTGGGTCTACTTTACACTGTAAGAGTTGCTTTCAGGCCTAGCCTGCATGGACATCTTTTCATGTTTCTCCTCTTACCTGACTCAGGCTGACTCAAATTCTAACCTTCTGTCCCTTAAGTCATGTCTGTCTGGAGAGGGCCTTTCAGAGAACCATGATTCACATGGGCCATTCAAGCCAGTCCCCTAGGACAAAGTGGGACCAGAGGGGTCTTCATGCCCCCAACCCTCCTGTGTGGACAGCTTGCTTGAGCTCTGGTTTCTCACCAGCTTCTTCTCAATCTCAAAAGTTTGTAGCATGTATCATTTCTTGGGTGATGAGTCCTTCCATTTTCTTACCCATTTCTTACCACTCAGGTTCTACCATTCTTCAGGTCTACTATTACAGATTTGTTGAACAAATCTTCTCCAGCCTTTAATCATATCATTCCAATTATCTCCTATCAGAAAACTTGCTCTTTCCTGCTTTTCCAATCAGAACCACCTATTAATGTCTCATTCGTACCCAGATGAAGGCCAATGCTACACAGCCAAAAGGGGTTGCCTCTGGTCGTCTACCTATACCCACCTTTCAATGTCTGCCTAGAAGGAAATGAGTAATGATCTCTCAGAGTCCCACAGGTTACCCTTACTGTCTACAACTTACTCCTCTTCTGTACGCCTAACACCATCGCACCAAACCAGGGCCTACTTTATTTTCCTAGCAGTAGCTCACAGGGGTATGGTGTGTTTGTGTATCTTTTCAGCACCTTCTTTTTCCTTTCAGTTATGCAGGGCAATTCTGCACAGACTTACAAACTGAAGAGTGTAAAAGCATGTATCCTCTTACTGTAGTCTTAAAAAGCTCGTGGAATTATTCTAGGGACACAGAAGATTCTGTGGCACAGATTTAGGTAAAGAGCAAAATACTCACTGGAAAAATTAAATACTGGCTAGCTACCACGGAGATTTGACCCTAGCTGGCAAACGTGGAACTCTGCAAATACTTGGAGCCATTAATTATGTATACTTGTTTTATTCATAATTTGTCATGTTCTGGGATACCAAAAGTAATAATGGCTGAACTTAACAAAATTTTTAACCTCATCTCAATATCCACTGATCCATCTCATTCAATGGTAATAGTCAATGTTTCCTAAAGGAACATAAAAACAAACATGCACACAATTGCACAGTTTTCATAAAGGTCTATTTCATTATTGGTGGGTAGCGCATTTAACAGTTAAATACATTTAAATAATGTATAGGTGACTGCAGGACTGCAGCATTGGTAACTAGATAACCAATTCAACTAGAAACCAGCTAACAAGGAACTGTCTAAATACTTAAAATACAGCTCTTGTTGAGATCATCCTTTGTTTTGATCATCTTCTTGGGGGAAAAAAAGCCTGCTGCTGGTCACAATGAAAATATATTAAGGCCAAATCTTCTGATATCCATTCCCAAAGGTATCTTTCAGCTGGATTAAGCCTCCAACTCCAGGGCGAGCCCAAGCTTGTGGCCTCCAGCATTAATGCTCTTTCCGTCTACCAGAGCAGAGAGTGTAAGCTTCACACCTATTAAGACAAACACAAAAACAAAAAACTGTGATGTACCTGGCACTTCACTCAGTCTGAGCCTTCTTTCACAGTCATCCCCAGAAGCCTGCCTGTCACTTCCTCAGCCTGTCAGCTGACCTACTAGTGCTGGCCACCAGAGGGCGCTTGGAAGTATCTGAGACACCAGAAGGACTGGGTTACTATTCTAGGTAAGGCACCAAGTCACAGAGAAATGTTTTAATAACAAGTTCAAAGTGCTCTAGAATATACAATAATGTTGAGTATACTATCCAGATGAAAAGAGACTAGAGACATAATCATAATTAGATCCTAGAAAGGGAAACCTAAAATAAAGACACATTTGGGGACGGGGGTAAATCTGAATATATATTTGGTATTACATTAATGTTAGTTTTCTTAGATGCGATAATGGTATTGTGCTTATAAAGAAAAATGTCTTACTCTTAGGATACACATGCTAGGAGCTGCCGTGTCTGTATGTCTGCAAAACATACATTTTTTTTAAAAAAGTATGTGAAGTTTCAGAGACATAAATGTTGTAAATTTTAATAACTGGTCAACATAGGGTAAGGGTAGTATATGATGTTCACTGTACCATTCTTCCAACTTTTCTTTAGGTTTCAAAATCGCCAAAATAAACTTTGGGAAGGAAAATCCCTATTTGGAGGGGGGAAAGTCCCCAGTACTTTAACCAGACTCCAAGATGAGTCATGTGCACTGTGAAGTTGGAGAAATGCTGCTCTAGACACAGCATGCTTCAAAATATTATATAAAGTCAACAAGACTATAGACAGAACCAAAGCAATGAGTGAACTTTTATCAACAAAATAAAAATTACTTTTATTTTAGAGAGAGAGAGAGAGAGAAAGGAAGGAAGGAAGGGAGGGAGGGAAAGAAAGGAAAAGAAAGAAAAAGAAAGAAAGAAAGGAAGGAAGGAAAGAAAGAGTTGTGGC
Source organism: Papio anubis (assembly GCF_008728515.1). Taxonomy (NCBI): domain Eukaryota; kingdom Metazoa; phylum Chordata; class Mammalia; order Primates; family Cercopithecidae; genus Papio; species Papio anubis. The sequence goes on along the minus strand of NC_044986.1, from coordinate 71,858,985 downwards.
AAAAGGTAAACATGTATTTATTGTACTCTTCTGTGTGCTTGAAAGGTCTGAAAAATAAGTTGAAGAATGAAAACTAATTTTTTTAATACTATCAAAACAATCCTACTTTATCAAGAATACTTACCAGGCCTCAGAGTCTGAGTGTAGCCTACTCCAATTAAGCTAGAGTTGTTGACTTTTGCCTAAAATAAAATTCAAAAACAACTGTAAGAAAAATATTTCAGTAGGGACAAAGCCCCTACATGTTTCCCCATCATGTAGTCATGAAGTGTTCAGTTTTATTCATGAGACAATAAAATTCATTATGTATTAAGCCAAACAGAAATCAGGTACTACTTAATTCGTATCCATTCAACTCAAAAATCAAATTGTCAGTAGGACACGATACTCCTGATAGCCACTGGAATGTATCCAAAGACCCCAAACTGTCCGTACAGCACAAGAGCCTAAGCACTCTCATAAAAATCATCTTTGTCGATTCTAGTCTAGCACAACAAAACCAGACCAAATGTGGTACAAATCAGGCTCACTAGAGGTGACACACAGCAGCCTTAAAGTGCAGGGTATAAAGTTTAAATTCATGACTTAGTTACACACATGTAAACTTTCCTACTTTCAGGACTCTTCCTAAAGAACCAAAACCATCAATGTTAAAAGAAAAAAAAAAAATCTCCAAACAAGTAATTCCTCTGAAGAATCAGATCAAACAATCCTTTATCCTCACATTCTCACACCTCTCATGAATGCCAGTGCCACTGAGTTCTGGCTGTATGTAACCACTGTGCTTGGGAGGAGATCCCAGTGAGGTATCATGTACCAATCCAGGCCCCTGCCTTCCTTGCACAATCCTAACATTTCAGGACTTACAGACTTCAAGGGCTGGAAGGAACCCTGAAGAGTAAGACATAGTAAGGAGTAGATTCCTTCTAGTTCCATTCTCTACCACCCCTAACATTATGAAGCCACACCAGAGGCCAGGAACACCTCCCTTCATTTCCAGGGCATAGGTTGCCTAGATACGCAACTTTGCTTTGCTTTCAGCATTCTGAGGGCTACTGTATAAAGGTAACAAACAGCCTATGTGACCAAAACAGATCTCCAAATGATTCATCCAAAGAGCCCAATCCAGAGAAAGAAATGATGTAACTATACAGACACAAACCACATCCACAACACCTGTATTCACTTGGCACTACAGCCAAATATTCATGAGCTACCAATGACCATCTAAAACAAAAAACAGGCCTGGTGCAGTGACTGACACCAGTAATCCCAGCACTTTGGGGGCCAAGGCGGGAGGATCACTTGAGCCCAGGAATTCAACAACAGTCTGAGCAACATAGTGAGACCCCTGTCTGTCTGTACAAAATTTTTCTAGCTTGGCATGATGGTGCACACCTACCCAACTATCGGGGAAGCGGGAGTGAGATGGAAGGATCTCTTGAGCCCAGGTGGCTGAGGGTACAGTGAGCTGTGGTTGCACTAGTGAACTCCAGCCTAGGCAACACAAAGCAAAAAAAAAAAAGAAAAAGAAAAGAAAAAAAAATGCCTCACTAATGACCATCTGTGCCCTACAAATAAGAGCCTCAGACAGCTGAACAGACATTCCTATTATTGGCCGGGCGCAATGGTTCACACCTGTAATCCCAGCACTTTGGGAGGCCGAGGTGGGCAGATCACAAGGTCAGGAGATCGAGACCAGCCTGGCTAACACGGTGAAACCCTGTCTCTACTAAAAATACAAAAAATTAGCCAGGGCGTGAACCCGGAAGGCGGAGGTTGCAGTGAGCTGAGATTGCGCCACTGCACTCTAGCCTCGGCGACAGAGTGGGACTCCCGTCTCAAAAAAAAAAAAAAAAGAAATTCCTACTATTGGCCAGACTCAGTGGCTCACGCCTGTAATCCCAGCACTTTGGGAGGATCACGAGGTTAGGAGTTCAAGACTAGCCTGGCCAAGATGGTGAAACCCCATCTCTACTAAAACTACAAAAATTAGCCAGGCACAGTGGCAGGCGCCCGTAATCCCAGCTACTCGGGGAGCTAAGGCAGGAGAATCGCTTGAATCCGGGTGGCAGAGGTTGCAGTGAGCAGAGATCGCACCACTGCACTCCAGCCAGGGCGACAAAGTGAGACTCTGTCTCAAAAAAAAAAAAAAAAAAAGAAAAAAAAAAAATAAATCCTATTATTTAACAGTAGGAGTTAAACCATGAAACTGTGATAAGGAGTAGAAAAAATAAACTCAGTTTCTCCCTCTATACTCTCACAAGGCCTAGGGAGAATTTCCCACACATCAAGCAAACAATTCTGCAGCAGATTCCAGCTAGATGTTCTCTAATTCGATTCTGATACTATCTACCTGGAGAGAGAGCATTGGATCACACACAGGTTCAGCGCTCAGTTTCATAAAACTGCCCCGCCCTCATTTTCCATGCCAATTGAAAGTTCCAGGTTGTTTTGCCTGTTTCTTACAGACTGGTTATAAGTCGGGGTTCCCACAAGTCCCTGGGGTTCAATTTCCCAGAGTGGCACAGAGAACTCAGGGAAACACATTTACCAGTTATATAGGATATTTTAAAGGATGTAAATGAACAGCCAGATGAAGATACTTATGTATCTTTTCCTTTATAGGTGAGGTCTGGAAGGGTCCCAAGCACAGGAGCTTCCATCCCTGTGAAGCTGGGGTGCCCCATCCTCCCATAACATGAATGTATTATTGTTTACCTTCCTGAAGGCCCCCTGAACTCAGTCCTTTGGGTTTTTATGGAGACTTCATTACAAAGGCACGATTAATTAACTCACTGGTCACTGGCTCAACCTTCAGCTACTATGCCCTCCCCAAGGAAGGTTTGTTCCCTAGCAACCAGCACCCCCTACCATGTGGTCATCTAGGGACTATCCAAAAATCACCTCATTAACATAAGTTCAGATGTGGGTGAAAAGGACCCGTTAAAAATAACAAAATAGCCCAGGGCACAGTGGCTTGTGCCTGTTACCCCAGCACTTTGGGAGCCAAGGCAGGGGAATCACCTGAGGTCAGGGGTTAGAGACCCACCTGGCCAACATGGTGAAACCTCATTTGTACTGAAAATACAAAAATTAGCTGGGCGTGGTGGCAGGCACCTGTCATCCCCGCTACTAGGTAGGCTGAGGCATGAGAACTACTTGAGCCTGGGAGGCAGACGTTGCAGTGAGCAGAGATGGTGCCACTGCACTCCATCCAGCCTGGGTGACAGCGAGATTTCATCTAAAAAAAAAAAAAAACCGGCCGGGCGCGGTGGCTCAAGCCTGTAATCCCAGCACTTTGGGAGGCCGAGAGGGGCGGATCACGAGGTCAGGAGACCGAGACCATCCTGGCTAACACGGTGAAACCCCGTCTCTACTTAAAAATACAAAAAACTAGCCGGGCGAGGTGGCGGGCGCCTATAGTCCCAGCTACTCAGGAGGCTGAGGCAGGAGAATGGCGTAAACCCGGGAGGCGGAGCTTGCAGTGAGCCGAGATCGCGCCACTGCACTCCAGCCTGGGCGACAGAGCGAGACTCCATCTCAAAAAAAAACCACAAAAGACTCTTTCACTTTTATGCTCTGGAGCTGTTTCAGGAACCAAGAACAAATGGCCAAATATCTCAACAAAAGATACTCCTACTGCTCTAGTCACTTGGGAAATTGCAAGGGTTACAGAAGCTGTGAGCCAGGAACTGGACAAAAACCAAAATATATACACCATAGTATCATAGGCCACCCCCTGGTTTCAAACAGGGATCCCTTAGAGCAAAAAAGTCCATATATCTGTCAAGGATGTTTACACTTGTTACATTTATATAACACACATATCTGCAAGAGTACAAACACAAATATGCTTATCATCTGGAGAAGCTACTGTAGGATAGGGATAGGTTTAAAAAGAAACTAGGCCAGGCGCGGGGGCTCACGTCTGTAATCTCAGCACTTCGGGAGGCTGAGGCGGGCGGATCACCAGAGGTCAGGAGTTTGAGAACAGCCTGGCCAACATGGCGAAACCTCATCTCTACTAAAAATACAAAAATTAGCCAGGCATGATAGCAGGCACCTATAATGCTACTCGGGAGGCTGAGGCACCAGAATGGCTTGAACCCAGGAGGTGGAGGTTGCAGTGAGCCAGGATCACACCACTGCATTCCAGCCTAAATGACAAGAGACTCCGTCTCAAAAAAAAAAAAAAAAAAAAAAAAACCTAATTTGTCCTATGAAGAGAAAAAAAAAATAGCTCAGCAGTATGAGGAATGTGAGGTATGCAAAATTTATCAGGCCCAGAGAGACGTGAGAATGAGACTTTAGTCACAGGACACACCCCCATGCCCAAGGGAAATTGTTTAAAAACATTTTTTCTTTTTTTTCTTCCTTGTAGTTTCCAGGCTAGCTAGTAAATATCTAAAGTGTTACTGCAAGTTACACAATGTGACCCTCACCCATTATCTAACATTATATAACATGAGTTCCTGGAATCTGTGATACAAAGAACAATGTATAGCCAATCACTAATCAATGTTATTTCTGTAAACCAAAGAGTATTCCTGCCAAACAACTTTGTATCGGCCCACATCCTGTCCTGGATTTTTGGCCTTTAAAAACCTGTTTGTAACAAAGGCCAAATGGAGCTCAAATCCACTTGGATCTGGGTCTGCTGGGCAGCTGTCCTCATTATGGTGCAAGTAAATTCTTTAAAATTGTATTTTGTGCCTTAGTTTCTTCCTTTAGGTTCACAGAAGCCATTAGAAACATCTTTATCTTCTTCTACCAGCTTTTTCCCCCTTGATCTACTGTTATTTGTACCTTGTATAGAACTATTCGGGACAGAGATCAGCTGATAGTGAGATCCATTTCCTCCTCAGGCCAGTCATTTTCCATAGGTGTTACATCCTGAGGAGGCTTCAACTCAATTTCACAATACATATGATCATCAATCTGTATTATAAGACTTACTTACACAAAGGAGTTTAATCTTGCCAACAGTATTACCATATGGCAGTATGAGCATGGTACAAAAAAAAAATCAGTTTCGTTACAAATCAGTAAGAATTAGAGATATTTGCTTTGCCTTCCCAACAGAAATCTACCCTTCCCCATTTGTCAGCTTTAAACTGATTACTGCCCCAGGCAATTTCAGATCACATTTCTCAATGTAATCTCTGACTTCTGACTTTTTAAATTTCTCCAAATTGGGCAAAATACAGCAAATACAGGTCTTAGGGGTACTTTGCCCGAGGTTGGTGAGTTTGGTCTAGCATCAAGGTACAATCCAGCACTCTTTCACTTTGATTTTAGTGATTACAAATAACAATAATCAAGGACTTGTATATTTTGTTTGTTTCTTATTGTTTGCACTTCCCCTTATGCACCCAGTGAACCAACTCCCTGGCAGTTGGATCTATCTCCAAATTTCACTGGTAATTTTTAAGTACCTGAGCACAGCACAGTTGTGGCTCCATAGTAGGGGTGACCACCTGACCACCCAGGAGTCAAAAGTTCCTCATTCCCCATCCATTTATCCTTTTTCTTCCTAAACCATGCTTCGATGAGCCACTCTAGCTAGAGCCACTCTAGCAAATCCCAATCCTGACATCTGAGGATACAGAAAAAAACCAACTCAGTTTCTCCTACTATTCTCTCACAACACAGAATGTTTCTGTGATATGTGTGAGGGCTTTCCCCACACACTAAGCAAGCAATAATTTCTGCAGCAGACACTTGGCTAAATGTCCTGTAATTCAATTCAATTCTATCCTGGAGACATCAGATGCCACAGGTTAAGGGCTCAGTCCCACAAGACCGCCCTCCTCCCACTTCGGATGCCAACTGCAAGCCCTAGGTTGTTTTAACTGCTTCTGACCTGGCAGCTCTAGAGGTTCCCACAAGCCCCTCCCTTGGGTTCAATTAATTTCCTAGAGCAGGTCACAGAACTCAAGAAGTATTTTATTTACATTTACCAGTTTTAATAAAGGATATTACAAAGGATACAGATGAAGAGACGTACAGTGCAAAACATAGAAAAGGACACAGCTTCAATGCCCTCTCCAGGCATGCCACCTTCCAGCAACCTCGGCTACCCAGCTCACCAACCTCTGTCCTTGTGGGTTTTCACCAGGCTTCATTATATAGGCATGACTGATTAAACCACTAGCCATTGGTGAACAACTTAACCTTCAGCCCCTCTCCCCACCACCCTCTAATCACACCTTGGTCTCTCCACTGACTAGCTCCCACCCCGAAGCTACCTAAAGGTGGCCAGCCACCAGTCAACTCATTAGCATACAAAAAGATACTTAACACTTTGGGGATTCCAAGGATTTTTTAGGAGTTCTATGCCAGGAGAGGGAAGGAAAACCAAATATACACTTCCTAATATCACAAGGAGCATTAAGCAATGCTTCTGGGTACTGCCGAATTGGAGTGGCAGCTAACATTACTTAAGTGGGAAAGGCTAGGTAAGTTTCCAAACTAATTCCCAGGAGTCACTAAATGACACAGGGGTCCCAACCTGCCTTCCCATTTTAACTATGAACTCCTAGTAGGTGAGATAAGCTTCTTCCACTGACATTAAATCTGTTAAAATGTCACAGACATCAATGCAAATAACAGAATAGTGTGCTGTATGAATCCTGAGGTTTTTATTGCTGTAGTGCAATTAGAAATGGAGAAGGGGGCCAGCCGTGGTGGCTCATGCCTGTAATCCCAGCACTTTGGGAGGCTAAGGCAGCTGGATCACTTGAGGTCAGGAGTTTGAGACAAGTCTGGCCAACAAATCCCGTCTTTACTAAAAAATACAAAAAAATTAGCCAGGTGTGGTGGCGGGCACCTGTAATCTCAGCTACTGGTGAGGCTGAGGCAGAAGAATTGCTTGAACCCAGGAGGTGGAGCTTGCAGTGAGCCGAGATCACACTACTGCACCCCAGCCTGGGCGACAGAGTGAGACTCCATCTCAAAAAAAAAAAAAAAAAAAAAGACAAAGTGATGATTAAAATACTAGCCAGGTGCAGTGGCTCATGCCTGTAATCCCAACAGCCTCCCAAAGGAGGATGACAGCTTGAGCCTAGGATGGGCAACATATGGAAATCCCATCCTTACAAAAAAAACATCAAAAAATTAATTGGGAATAGTAGGAGGCTGAGGTTGAACCCAGAATGTCAAGGCTGCAGGGAGTCATGATTGTGCCACTGCAGTCCAGCCTGGACAAAAGAGAGCCTTAAAAAAAAAAAAAGATTAAAGCACTATTATTTCTGACACGGTAAAAACTACCCAGGGACCAAAACACCAGCTATAGTTGGGTTTAGACAGGCCTGTGGCTCAAGGTTATTATCAACATTAACTCGGCAGTTTTTGAGATTAAACAAACTCCACCGGCCTGGCCTGGAAATAAAACATCTAACACTGTATTCATCAAAAAAGCAACATTTCAAAATCTAAAGCCAATCTATCTGTAAACTGGGGACTGTGTGAAATCAGTTCAAATTTTCAACATAATTCAGTATACCCAAAGACTCATTCCCACAACCAAAACTCCCTTCTAAGTCCACAAAAGTACTCACAGAAATGGAAGCAGTAGGATCCAACTGATATTTAGCTGCAATGCCAAAACGAGTGCAGTTGGTACCTGATGTCCAAGCAAGGTTTACTGAAGTGTCAAGATCTTCACATACTTTCTGATAAATTGATCCTCCAAATTCCGTCCCATCATTCCTATGAGATATTTTAAATTAGTAGATCTAGAATAGACAATGTAATAATGTCTAAGGCACAGGTTGATTTGTAGCATTACATTTAAATAAAAACCACAGCTCAAGTGGGTCTTTAGTGTTCCACTGAAAACTTGCAAGTTTTAACGGGTTTTTTACCCCAACCCATACCCATACAGGGACTGGTAAAATGAACCATACAATATCCATTCAGTGGAATTATCACACTGTATTAAACATACAAGAGATTCCCATATAGTCTTTCGGTTATGTATTTCATAAACACATATATATACACACACATATAAAAAGGTGAACCACCACAACGTTAACAAAGATTATATACCTAGCTGGCATGATTATGAGAAATGTAGGTTTTCTTCTTTGTGCTTGTTATTTACCAATGAATTTTTACAATGGAAAGAAAAACATTTTAAGTACTTTTCATGTATCTATCTAGTTTGGGCTTAGGTAAAAACACCAGGCTGGATGTAGTGGCTCACGCCTATAATCCCAACACTTTAGGTGGAGGCAGGAGGATCGCTTGAGGTCAGGAGTTTGAGACAAGCCTGGGCAACATAGCAAGACCTCATCTCTATAAAAATAATTAAAAACAAACAAAAAAAACAAACAAAAAAACATCAGCAGCAGCTGGGCACAGTGGCTCACGCCTGTAATCCCAGCAATTTGGGAGGTGGGCAGATCAAGAGGTCAGGAGTTCCAGACCAGCCTCACCAGCATGGTGAAACTCCGTCTCTACCAAAATACAAAAATTAGCCGGGCGTGGTGGCATGCGCCTGTAGTCCCAGCTACTTGGGAGGCTGAGGCAGGAGAACTGTTTGAACCCGGGAGGTGGATGTTGCAGTGAGCTGAGATCACCACAGAGCAACTCTGTCTCAACAAAAAAAAAAAAAAGATAGAAAAAAAAAACCCAACAACAAAACGCCATACATTTTAGGCAATCCTATCACGTCAGCATCCCACACATCTTTTAAAATGAATATACTGGTAGCAGTCTGCCAATATCTAATGCCTCGTGTAAAACTACAAAGTGCATTAAACCCCATATAAAATGAACATTTACTCTCTCAGCACCAAAGGTCAGATTGACATTCTTTTACTATAAGCTTTCAAGGGGCACCCTAGAAACGACCAAGAATGATTTTGTTTTTAAATGTTAAGAGAAATTCTTTAGGGTGCACCCAGATCAATAAGAGATGACAGACATCAAAATCATCCTCTGAGGGCCTACATCACAGTATCCTATGAAAGAAATACTTACACATTAGTGTGTAGCTGGAAGTCCCCAGTCCTGTAGCCCACTGCAAAGTTATTCCTTGTCAGCTTTGATTTGGCACTGTCAAAGGTCATCTGGTACCCAGCAAGCCAGCCCTCATAACCAAAGACAGCTGAACCATGGATTGCAGGTCCAGCAAAATCAAAGTCAACATCACAACCAAGGTTTATACACTCCCTCTTGTAAGAGGACTTGATTTTACCACTTTTCTTTCTGGAAAAAGAACAAACTGACGTCACTGGGAAAAACGTACACACACTTATGCACAAAAGAGCACAAAACAGACTTAAATGAACTGCAGTATGACCAGGGAGTAAAAACCAGCAATACAATAACCGAGTAAAAAAATCATCTCAATGAACTACAAGACAAGGACACGAGGCAACTGGACGGCCATCTACAACTGCTTTGCAGAATTATCATTCATTCACAAAAGCCTGTTAGAAACACATTAATTGCCCAAGTTAGTGCAACAACGAAGAGGCAAATATTTGAAGGCAAGCCAATGATAGCAACCATAGTATTCTAAAAGCAGATATAGGCCAGGCATGGTGGCTCCCGCCTGAAATCTCAGCACTGTGGAAGGCTGAGGCGGGTGGATCACCTAAGGTCAGGAGTTCAAGACCAGCCTGGCCAGCATGGTGAAACCCCATCTCTACTAAAAATACAAAAAAAAATTAGCCAGGCATAGTGGCACATGCCTGTAATCCCAGCTACTCGGAAGGCTGAGGCAGGAGAATCACTTGAACCCAGCAGGCAAGGGTTGCAGTGAGCCAAGATCGCACCATTGCAGTCCAGCCTGGGTGACAGAGAATAAATAAATAGGCTGGGAGCGGTGGCTCACACCTGTAATCCCAGCACTCTGGGAGGCCACAGCAGGCAGATCACAAAGTCAGGAGTTCAAGACCAGCCTGACCAACATGGTGAAACCCTGTCTCTACTAAAAATACAAAAATTAGGTGGGCGTGGTGGCACACCGCCTGTAATCTCAGCTACTCAGGAGGCTGAGGCAGGAGAATCACTTGAACCCGGGAGGCGGAGGCTGCAGTGAGCCAAGATCATGCCACTACACTCCAGCCTGGGTGACAGAGTGAGACTCTGTCTCAAATAAAAATAAAAATAAAAATAAATAAAACAAAACAAAAAAAAATAAAATAAAATAGAGGCAATAAAATATGGGAAAAAAAAAAATGGCCAGGCACGGTGACTCATGTCTGTAATCCCACCATTTTGGGAGGCCAACGCAGGCAGATCACCTGAGGTCATTAGTTCCAGAAGAGCCTGGCCAACATGGCGAAACCCTACCTCTACTAAAAATACAAAAATTAGCTGGGCGTGGTGGCGTGCGCCTGTGGTCCCTGCTACTCAGGGAGGCTGAGGCAGAAGAATCGCTTGAACCTGGGAGGTGGAGGTTGCAGTAAGCCAAGATGATGCCACCGCATTCCAGTCTGGGTGACACAGAGAAGACTCCATCTCAAATAAATAAATAAAAGCAGATACAGAGATTTCACCACCACAAGGTAGCTTAACACGCTATCAAACAGTAAAAGTACACCTTTTCTAAATACACAAAAGAGAAATGCTTTTAAATGTAATACAGATAAAAATGTCTGTGCTTACCCTGTGTTTGGTGAGAAGGTAGTATCAAATGTCAGTTTCAAACCTTGACAAATCTATTTTGAAAGAAAAGTAATTTGCTTTCTTTTTTTGAAATACAAAAATAATTAATAAAATTAATACTAAAATTTTCAAAATGTTACCTGGTCTTCAATTGCGATTTCTGTTCCCAGAGTGTTATCAGTGTTCCACTTTTCTGTGAAAGTCAGACCATACTCACACCACTTATATTTGGTCTCCAAGGTCCCAGTAACTTTACCAGTGTCTGTATTAGATGAACCAGACGTTGAAAATTCCTAACAAGACAATCAATAACTTCATGAACAGTCTCATAAGCCTAGAATTCATCACTAACTTACAAACACACACACACACACAACCCGCTGAAACATTTGGTAAACTCATGAATCCTCCTTTTTCTAGCTTCCTGAACACTCGTATCCCTCTGCACTGTGCTACTCTCTGAAGCTTATATAAGAGTGACAAGCCTTTGAGCAACTGACTGCCACTTCACATACAGCTGACACTTCTAATCAATCACAAGTTCATCTGTAGTGAATTCTCAAGTGAACAAACTGTACACCCTTTTTTTTTTTTGAGACCGAGTCCCGCTCTGTTGCCACGCTGGAATGCAGTGGCGTGATCTTGGCTTACTGCAACCTCCGCCTTCCAGGTTCAAGTGATTCTCCTGCCTCAGTCTCCCAAGTAGCTGGGATTACAGATGCCCGCCACCACGCCCAGCTGATTTTTGTATTTTTAGTACAGATGGGGTTTCACTATGTTGGCCAGGCTGGTCTCCCAACTCCTGACCTCAGGTGATCCACCACCTCGGCCTCCCAAAGTGCTGGATTACAAACGTGAGCCACTGCGCCCGGCCAACTGTACATCTTTTAAGGAAGGTTTTGCTAAGGTGATTTTATTTGGGATTCAAAAGTCAGCGGGAAACTGAGAGTGGCGGCTCACGCCTATGATCCCAGCACTTAGAGACCAGCCTGGGCAACATAGCAAGACGCCATCTCTACAAAAATTAAGAAACCAGCTCAGCGTGGTGGTGTGCGCCTGTAGTCCCAGCTACTCAGGAGGCCAAGGTGGGAAGATTGCTTGAGCCTGGGAGGTCCAAGCTGCAGTGAGCCATAATCCCACCACTGCACTCAGCATGGGTGACACAGTGAGACCCTGTCTAAAAATAATAATGTGCCAATCCCTGGTTGCACACGAACTGAAAAAGAAAAAATATGGAGGGCTTATCTGAATTTTTGTTTGTTTGTTTGAGACAGCATCTTGCCTCTGTCACCCAAGCTGGAGCACAGTGGTGTGATCACAGCTCACTGCAGCCTCAACCTCCCAGGCTCAAGTGATCCACATACCTCAGCCTCCTGAGTAGCTGGGATCACAAGCATCACCACGCCATGCCTAAGGAAGACAGCTGATGTGAAAATAATAAAGAGACTACAGCCAGAAATTGTGATATCTGCAGAGTGAGAAATATCAAAAACTGTATCAACAGGAGGAAAGGGCAGTCATCCTTCTCTCAGAAAATAGTACATTTGTATAACTATTGCTCTGCTGATAGAGACAAATCCTCAGGTCTTATATATACTCTCCTAAATTAGATCCTTTCATTAATAAGAATTTCAAGTCAAAGCATAGCCCTCAATACCTACACTAAAAAGCACTGGATTGGCTGGGCACGGTGGGTCACACCTGTAATCCCAGCACTTCAGGAGGCTGAGGCGGGACGATCACTTGAGGTAGGGAGTTTGAGACCAGCCTAGCCAAAATGGTGAAACCCCATCTCTACTAAACATACAAAAATTAGCCAGGCATGGTGGTGCATCCCTGTAATCCCAGCACTCAGGAGTCTGAGGCAGGAGAATCACTTGAACTCGAGAGCCTGAGGTTGCAGTGAGCCAAGATGGTGCCACGGCACACTAACTTGGTGATGGAGTGAGTGAGACTCCATCTCCAATTAAAAAAAAAAAAGCATTAGACTGGCCAGGCACGGTGGCTCACGCGTGTAATCCTAGCACTTTGGGAGGCCGAGGCGGGCAGATCACGAGGTCAGGAGATCGAGACCATCCTAGCTAACACGGTGAAACCCCATCTCTATTAAAATACAAAAACCTAGCTGCGTGTGGGGGTGGGCACCTGTAGGCAGAAGAATGGTATGAACCCAGGAGGCAGAGCTTGCAGTGAGCTGAGATCGCGCCACGGTACTCCAACCTGGGCGACAGAGCAAGACTCCATCTCAAAAAAAAAAAAAACCATTGGATCCTGTTAGGAAAGAACACTGGACATAAAAATTGGGAGTTCTGATGTCCAGTTCTTCATGTCATTTACCAAACGCATCACACTGGGCAGGACACATTTTTTGGTTTTTTTTTTTTTTGGAGACAGGGTATCACTGTCGCGCAGGTTGGAGTACAGTGCCACAGGCACAGCTCACTGCAGCCTCAAACTCCTGGGCTGAAGCGAAGCGATCCTGCTATCTCAGCCTCCCAAGTAGCTGGGACTTCAGGTGCCCACCAACAAGCACAGCAAATTTTTAAATTTTTTGTAGAGACAGGGTCTCGCTATGTTGCCCAGGTTAGTCTCAGAACTCCTGGGCTCAAGTGATCCTCCTGCCTTGGCCTCCCAAAGCGCTGGGATTACAGGAATGAGCCACTGTGACCAGCCTCACTTACCTTTTTTGGGTCTGTTTCTGCAACTATAATTACAAAGCTTACCTCCAGATGATTAAATTGAACTGACACTGTGAAAGTTTGTACATTTTCATATGCTCCACAGAAAACGAAAGCATTATTAAAATAATATATATGGAACAGGTTCTTCTAGCAGATAGTTTGAATGGGGAATTTGTGAGTAGCTATTTTTAATCCTGAATGACATTAATGACTCTTGGGGCCCCACCCACTGCCATCCATCAGCCCATAGATCAAGAGCCAGCCTATATACACATGCCACGGAAGTCTCAAGAAACAAAGCCAATACCACCCTGTGGGACCAGAGTTGGGCCAGATTACAGCTCATGCCCTTTACCACCAGACAGTTTGGCTTCTACATTCTGGGGTGGCCTCAGTAGCTTTGCAGTTCAGGTAAGAAAACAGAGCCAGGTATTAATGGGACTTATCTGGGGCCAGAGACAAACTACAGGATCAATACCACGGCTGTTCAATTACATGTATTAAATGTGAGTAAAAACATGCTACACCTAATCCAGCTCCTATACATCCTTCATGCTCTTAAACCTACTTCCATAAAACTTTCCCTAACCCTATACACAATAATCTATTCTTTTCCAACAAAGATTTGGTTTATCAAACAATCTAGTATTTGATATTAATTATCTCAGTATTCTCAGTTTATTTTATCTCTCCAACTAGAAAGTAAGCTTTTTAAACACGAGGACTGAGTCTTTTTTAGAAGGCCCTTTGTGTTTCAACAAATACGGTAGGGGCCTCAATAGACTAACAATAGGAACATTAAAAAACACACTAAATCACCGCGTTGTAACCTGTTAACTTGGCCAAATAAGTCATTCAATCATAACTAAACACCTAGGCTTCCTTTCAGACCAAAGAAAACAAGTGACAGATATGATCAATGTAAAACCCCAGAAATCCAACAGGCCTAGGCTTTTAAACAACTATAGGCCAAGCGCTGTGGCTCACGCCTGTAATCCCAGCACTTTGGGATCACTTGAGGTCAGGAGTTTGAGACCAGACTGGTCAACATGGCAAAACCCTGTTTCTACTAAAAATCCAAGAATTAGCAGGGCATGGTGGCAAGCACCTGTAATCCCAGCTACTTGGGAGGCTCAGGTTGAGGCAGGAGAATCGCTTGAACCTGGGAGGTGGAGGTTGCAATGAGCTGAGATCATGCCACTGCATTCCAGCCTGGGCGACAGAGCAAGACTGCGTCTCGGGGGTAAAAAAAAAAAAAAAAAAAAAAAACCAAAGAAAGAAACCACAATACGATTAATTTAAATAAATATCAGTTACATGCACTACCTCAAAAATGTCTATACAGGCCGGGCGTGGTGGTTCATGCCTGTAATCCCAGCACTTTGGGAGCCTGAGGCGGGCAGATCACGAGGTCAGGAGATCGAGACCATCCTGGCTAACATGGTGAAACCCCATCTCTACTAAAAACACAAAAAAATTAGACGGGTGTGGTGGTGGCCAGTGCCTGTAGTTCCAGCTACTCAGGAGGCTGAGGCAAGAGAATGGCGTGAACCTGGGAGGTGGAGCTTGCAGTGAGCCGAGATCATGCCACTGCACTCCAGCCTGGGTGACAGTGCGAGACTCGGTCTCAAAAAAAAAAAAAAAAAGTCTCTCTCTCTCTATATATATACACACACATACATATATCAAAATAACCTATAGTATTCTAATATGCACACACTTATACCCACCCCGAAATAATCTCAAAACAAAAACTTTTAGAGTAAAAAAAATTGCACAAAGTAAAATTTTACTAGCTGGGCATGGTGGCTCACATCTGTAATCCCAGCACTTTGGGAGGTCAATCCAAGGCAGATGGATCACTTGAGCTCAGGAATTCAAGACCAGCCTGGGCAACACGGCAAAACGTCACCTCTAGAAAAACTATAAAAAATACTCAGGCATGATGATAGGGCCTATACTCCCAGATGCTTGGGCGGCTGACGTGGGAAGATTGCTTGAGGCTGCAGTGAGCTGAGATTGTGCCACTGCACTCCAGTCTGGGCAACAGAGTGAGACTCTGTCTCAAAGAAAGTTAAATTTTACTTTATCCCCTTTGTAACAGTTCACTCAACTATCAAGTCACCAAAATACTAAAATATTAACCTCTTTAAAAAATATTCTTGGCCAGGCACAGTGGCTCACGCCTATAATCCCAGCACTTTGGGAGGCTGAGGCGGGCGGATCAAAAGGTTAGGAGTTCAAGACCAGCCTGACCAACATAGTGAAACCCTGTCTCTACTAAAAATACAAAAATTAGCTGGGCATGGTGGCAGGCACCTATAGTCCCAGCTACTCGGGAGGCTGAGGCAAGAGAATGGCATGAACCTGGGAGGCGGTGGTTGCAGTGAGCCAAGTCACATCACTGCACTCCAGCCTGGGCAACAGAGTGAGACTCCATCTCAAAAAAAAAACCAAAAGTCTTGGCCGGGCATGGTGACTCACACCTGTAATCCCAGCACTCTCCAGGGCCGAGGTGGGTGGATCACCTGAGGTCTAGAGTTGGAGACCAGCCTGGCCAACATGGTGAAACCCCAGCTCTACTAAAAATATGAAAATCAGTCAGGCAGGGTGGTGGGCACCTGTAATTCCAGCCACTAGAGAGGCTGAGGCAGGAGACACACCTGAACTCAAGAGGCAGAGGTTGCAGTGAGCCACGATCACACCACTGCACTCCAGTCTAAGTGACAGAGTGAGACTCCATCTCAAAAAAAAAAAAATTCAGATCAGGACTCCCTAAACTCACAAAATACATGTGGAAATCTTCTCCAGGGAGAACTGCTAGAAAATGGACATTATATAAATGATTAGTACACATTATATAAATGATTAAAGTGTTCCTGATAATTTTATGCCCATAACTGACGAGCATTGTTGACAAAGGGTTACAAAAAAGTCTCATGGGTTCCCTGCCTTCAAATGTGTAATCTTACTGAGTAAAGAATACCACCTGACTGGTCTTTCCTAAGTTCCTTGTGCATACATAACACGACAAAAGACCACATGAAAATCAGAAATCACATTCAAGACCAAAATAAATCAGGTTACAAGCAAATCTCTTAAAGTTAACTTCCGCCTCTTCTTTAAGACAAAACAGGTAGACATCTTTCAGTTATGACCATTTTACGAGTTGAAAAATTATAAAGGTTCAATAGAACTTATTCAACAGTAACACTCACCACGCCACTGCAAGACTTTGTTTTCACATCCAGTTTCACCAACCCAAAACCTTCAACAAATAGAGAGCAAAAGAAACAAAATGATTATTTTGTATGAAAGATACATAGCAATTATTGACTATACATAAAAAACAAAAAGATTCCACATACTCAGAGGTGGATAAAAATGTGTTAATATACAATATTTAAATGAAATTGTTACAAATTCATCTTTTGTAAACTGGCTTATAAAGGGCAGAATTATCCCTATGCTGCTTTGTCTAGTTTTTTGGTAGCTGGTACACAAAAGAACGCTTTCAAACTATTCTTTTTTTTTTTTTGGGACAGAGTCTCACTCTGCCGCCCAGGCTGGAGTGCAATGGCACGATCTCGGCTCACTGCAACCTCCGCCTCCCACGTTCCAGCGATTCTCCTGCCTCAGTCTCCCGAGTAGTTGGGACTACAGGTGCGTACCACCACACCCGGCTAATTTTTTGTATTTTTAGTAGAGATGGGGTTTCACCGTGTTAGCCAGGATGGTGTCGATCTCCTGACCTCATGATCTGCCCACCTCCGCCTCCGAAAGTGCTGAGATTACACACGTGAGCAAACACGCCCAGCCCCCAAACTATTCTTAAACTTAAATATTAGATTTAAAAATCATTCAATTTAAATCTCAGAATAGCTAATAACTTATCATGATATGGCTGGGTGCGGTGGCTCATGCCTGGAATCCTAGCACTTCAGGAAGTTAAGGCGGTGGATTACTTGAGATCAGGAGTTCAAAACCAGCCTGGCCAACATGGTGAAACCTCATCTCTACTAAAAATGCAAAAAAAAAAAAAGCCAGGCATGGTGGTGCGTGCCTGTAATCCCAGTTACCAGAGAGGCTGAGGCAGGAGAATTGCTGGAACCCAGGAGGCAGAGGCTACAGTGAGCCAAGACCACGCCACTGCACTCCAGCCTGGGCAACAGAGTGAGACTCTGTCTCAAAAAAACACAAAAACAAAAACAAAACCAATTTATCATAATACAGCAATGGGGTATTTCCAACAATCTAAATAAAGGGGGGGATGGTATGGAACAAAATCTTTAAGAAAACTCAAATTTACCTGAAAAAGTTCATAACTCTGGAAAGTACTAGGAGTCACCACAAAAGCAAAACAGTAATATATCATAACTCTAGTCAACCAAGACCTAAGCTATAACTGAAAAAAATTAAAGCACAAGTCGCTTTTTCTTAAAGGCTCAAATCCTCTTAACTACAGTTTTAAAAAATTTTGGGAAATTGGGGGAGGGGTATGTAGATTGTAAAAGAACTATTTTCACAGAAGTTTAATGTAAGCATCTTAAGTTTCTAACAGAAGAATTAAAACAAGGCTGGGCATAGTGGCTCATGCCTATAA
This sequence comes from Papio anubis, assembly GCF_008728515.1. Classification (NCBI taxonomy): domain Eukaryota; kingdom Metazoa; phylum Chordata; class Mammalia; order Primates; family Cercopithecidae; genus Papio; species Papio anubis. The sequence continues at coordinate 71,841,075 of NC_044986.1, read as the reverse complement.
TGTAATCCAACCAGGCTTTGAGAGGCCACTGTGTTTACTGGGTAACACAGTGAGACACCACCTCTACGAAAAATAAAAAAATTAGCCAAGTGTGGCAGAGTGTGCCTGTAGTCCCAGCTACTTGGGACTTGGGAGGCTGAGGAAAGATGATCGCTTGAGTCCAGGAGGTCCAGGCTGCAGTGAGGTATGATCGTGCCACTGCATCCAGCCTGGGCAACAGGCTCAAAAAAATAAATAAGTCTAAATTTAAAGCAGCAAGATATTTACAATTTGCAATGATTAATCTGATTTCACTAAGCAACCCAAACATACATTTTCACTCTTTATCTAACACGTTTTAAAAGTAAGGTTCTTACCAAATCCTTTGTTGAAAATATCTCTGGCAGCTTTGCCAAGGTCAGCATATGATGGAGGAATACACATTGCTGGTAGAAAAAAACATTCCAGTATTAATGTCTCTATTCTCCCATCTTCTATCCAAGAACTAGAGTATGACCCACTACTGATATTAAAATTCAAGCAATCCCATTTGTTGGAATTATGTTTTTTATCTGGTCAGGAGCTACACTAAAACTATAACGACCTATAAAGGAGATACCACCAACGAATTATTTCTAAAATAGATAACCATGGTTATACAAACTTGGGAAATTCGTTCCAAAATAGAAAAACAGTCTATTACCTACAGCCTCACTTCCTAGGACTGGACAGGTACAAAGAAACAAGTATTTGTGTGCATGGATATGTATCTGCTAAAATTCACTGAGATGAGCTGACTGAACTAAATTAGATAAAATCAAAACCTAAGACTAGGCCCTGTCCCTGATATGTCGTTTAATATCTTCGCTGAGGTGAAAACCAACATCCTGGAGTGGGAAGAGAACTTAATACTCTGGGAATTTAAATATTGAAACTTTGAAAAAATACTGCCATCTGTGTTTCATTCAAATGTCTGTATCAACTAAATATCAAATGGCGCTTCAAACTTACTAATATGACTCTCAAGTCCTTAGCCAATGCTGTGCTGCTTAAGGGCAGGCAATCTGAGCTCCTTACACCAGCTCATTCATTCCACAAAGCACGTCCACGCCCTTAGGAGCACATGTAATGACCTTGTGCTCTCACAAGGACTGCTACTTCCTCTAGAAGAGTGACTGATCCCATCCTCCAAAGCGGAATCCCCAATTAATAACTTTTACTTCTGTACGTCAAAGACACGTACAAAAGCTGAAAGTCCATGCGGCCACAGACCAACTCCCCGGGCCTTGTTCCCCTATTTGAAATCCAGCAGCCCAGCCCCTCCACGGCAGAGGTGGTCAGACGGTAAGGCGACCACCAAAAGCAGCCGAATTTCCAAGTCCTCGGAAAGACAGAGGGAAACAAACTGCGGGTTTCTGGTCGACAGGCTTCGACTCCCCGCCGCCCCATCCGGCAGAGATCCCTGCTCTACTTACGCCGCGCGCAAGTCTGTCCGTAGGTCGCCATGGCGAGGCCGTGGGAAGAGGGGAATCTGCGGGAGGGACAAGAAGTGCGGTCAGCTGGGGTCAAAGGGCCAAAGGGAGGTCCCGGGCAGAGAGGGGCGAGGGGCCGCGGGGCAGCGCGGCCATCTTAGGAAGCCAGGGCCGACCCCAAGTCCGGCGCAGGCCTCCCGCTTGGCCGAAGCGGCCTAGGCCCCTGGGTCGGCGTGAGGCAGGCGCGGCGGTACCTGGTGGTCTCCTGAGGGGGGCCGCAGCCACCGCTCCGCTAGCTGCTGAAGCCGCTCGTCACGCTCACGGTCAGGCTGCAGCTGCAGCGGCTGGAGGGCGAAGTGAAGGAGACACCGTTCCGCCCGCCGCAACCCTGTCCTCTCCCAACCAGGACCCCGCCGCTGCCCCCGGGGCTGTCCGCCGCGCCTGTGCCCGCAGCGCAGCCCGCTGCCAACTCCAACCTGCTCCGGAGCGGCCACGTGGACCGACAGCGCCACGGTCCTGCAGGTGGGCTGCCTCGGTCCGTCGATGGGGATCGGGAAGGCAGAAGCTGCTGGGCCTTGAATCAGGCAGCTATCCGGGCAGCCTCAGAGGCGAGGGGGCGGGGAACGGCGAAGGCAGCGCGCTGCCGCCCGCCCGGGAGGGGGATGGGGCGGAGGCCCCGCGCGAACGCGTCACGGACGGGGCGGGGCGTCGGCGCGTGGCCGGGGCGATAGGGCGCGGCTGCGCACCACCGGGGTCACGTACATCTCTCCTACTCCTCTTACACGCTGGTGCGGGTCCGCCCCAGAAACAAACCCCTGCATAGGGCGCCTGCGGGGAGTCAGCTGAGCGTTACCCACGTCCACCATAAGCTAGCGCAGCCTGCGCTTCTGAGGGACAGCTTCTCTTTCCCAACCCAGTGAGAACGAGTGGGACACAGGGGCGCCACCTCCAGCCCCTCGCCCTCTTCTGCCCTCTTTTCCCACCTTGGTGTGACTGCCTTGCTGTGCTGGGCTGTGTGCCTGAGAGGTTTTTCGGGACTGCCTCTCCCTGAACAAATGTGAGCAGGTCCCAGCGTGCCCCACCCATTTCTACTCCGCCTTAGGCTTTCTCTTCCGCGGCTCCTCCCCACTTAGGCATGGCACTGCCTCACTCCCGCACGGAGCCGGAGCTTGGCGAGACAAGCCCGCTCCGGGTCCAACTTCCTCTGGATTATGGGCCTGGAGAAAATGTGGTATCATCCTGAGCAGGCGTTAGAATGCTGCACACCCAAGTTCCCCGGGTGTGCAGGAAGGGTAACAGAGCTGTTAGATAAAATGTTAGATAAACTATAGGAAGCCGTTAGTTTAGACTGAGCTCCTGCATTAGGCGCATCAAACCAAACCAAAATGGGATGGTTCATGCTGAAGCTCCAAACTACCACGCCAAAGCTAGGATATTTGCAAGAAATCAGGAGAGAAACAGATGCTAACCAGATCCCCAAACAGGCTGGGCGCGGTGGCTCACATCTGAAATACCAACACTTTTGGATGCCAAGGTGGGCGGATCGCCTGAGCTCAGGAGTTCCAGACCAGCTTAGGCACAGTGATACCCTGTCTCTACCAAAAAAAAAAAAAAAAAAAAAAATGCCGGGCGTGGTGGTAGGCGCCTGTAGTCCCAGCTCCTTGGGAAGCTGAGGAGGGAGGATTGCTTGAGCCTGGGAGGTTGAGGCTGTAGTAAGGTTAGATGGGGCCACTACTGCACTCCAGCCTGCCCACTGGAGCAAGACCCTGTCTCAAACAAAAATCCCCAAACAGGCCAGTTTTAGCTGACGTAAAGAAGTCCCATGTTGTTTAACCTTTACAAGAAAAGTGACTTTCTACCGACTAATCCACGTTTTGTTTCTGCTTTCCTTGGCCCTTTTCTGTCTGTAATATCAACTTCCTCTTCTCATTGGAACATTCATTCCATTTTATAGAATGAAGCGTTGCCCAATTGTAGAATTGGAACTAAAAGCCAATTAAGATGTGTAAACTAAATTTGTTGTAATTTTTTCTTTTAACAGAACCAAAGGAAGAAAAAAAAATGAGCAGTCTAATGATATAGAGCAGTCATCTATCTCAGTAATTTAGCCAGTCTACCTCAGTTTTTGTTTTGTTTTTGGTTTTTTGGGGTTTTTTTTTTTTTTTGGTTTGGTTTTTGTTTTTGAGATGGAGTCTCGCTCTGTCACCCAGGCTGGAGTGCAGTGGTGCTCTCTCGGCTCACTGCAAGCTCTGCCTCCCGGGTTCACGCCATTCTCCTGCCTCAGCCTCCAGAGTGGCTGGGACCACAGGCGCCCGCTACCACGCCCAGCTAGTTTTTTGTATTTTTAGTAGAGATGAGGTTTCACCGTGTTAGCCAGTATGGTCTCGATCTCCTGACCTTGTGATCTGCCTGCCGCAGCCTTCCAGGGTGCTGGGATTACAGGCGTGAGCCACCGCACTCGGCCTACCTCAGTTTTTTAATTTATAAAATGACAAATGAAACGAAGTGATCTTTAGTAGCTATCAGCCATAGTCTCTGAGCAAAGCCTTTTCCCCCTTGACTTTCTCTAGCTCTGAAAGCGATGTCTGCTCAAATGCTCTCAAGGTTCTACCCTCCTCCTAAACCAGAAAAGGATGGCTAGATGGGCTTCCACAGTTCAAAACCCAGGTTAAAGCTGCAGCCTGGAAGATTTCCCTCCCATGAGCAAGCCCAGCCAGCTGTCTTGCCTGGTCATGACTTGGCTTATGTTGCAAAGGTTAGCAGAATTTACTTCTAAAAGATCAGTCACCAGAAGCCCCCATTCATTCTTTCATTCGAGCTCAGGTCGGTTTGCAATCATTTTGGCTCTTCTGGGAAATGGTCTGGTATGTTTGATGTTATTGTGAGGCTAATAACAAAGACCGGCATTTCCATCCTAACTGCACCACAGCACACTACCTCTCCGAAACACCCAGTCTGATAAATGAGTCACCTCCACTACCTGCAGCAGGGCTTATTCACAATGTGAATTATCTGTAGCAATTTGTAGCCCCCTGAACTTCACTTTCTCTGAGGCTTCACCTTCTGCAAACCCAAGGAATGTACACAATACCTAAGGACCAGGGGAAGAAGATCTGTGGCCAAACAGGGGAATAATGGCAGTATTTTCCAGAGCTGGATTTAGTAAATAAATCAGTGCTTACATCCAAAGTCCTTTAGACCAAAGCTGCATTAGTAGGCGGTTACTACCTACCACAAGCAACTACTTTGTGTCATCCACGGGGTAAGCAAAGTCCATTGAGACACAGTCCCTACTCTCAAGGCACTTACAGTCAAGTGTGTGTAAAGGTGTCAAGAACAGGGGAAGGTCCAAAATTTTACCCTACTTGCACACTAACAAGTTAGCCTGCCATAGTTTCAGAGGCTCACAGATGCTAGCAGAAGACATGAGACGTGTGGGTCAAGGACAAAAGACTCTCTTACCTGTGACACAGCAGGCAGCATAAGCTTCGTGTTTTGCCTCAATTTCTGCTGTCCTCTGCATCCCTCAGGAGTGATGCAGAGCAGGTTAGGTGGATGCTGTGCACACCATGCATTGGTGTCACAGCCAAGGAACCCTAAGCTTATAAAACCACCTGTCTTAGAAGGAGCTGCTAACAAATCTGCTCAACCTTCATCCTATGAAAGGAAAGTATCTTGGGCCCCTAAGATCATTAAGCTAAAGGGAAAAGTCAAGCTGGGAATTGCTTAGGGCAGACCTGCCTCGCATTCTGTTCAAAATAATCCTTCCGCTCACTGAGATAAATGCATATCTGATTGCCTTCTTTGGAGAGGCTAATCAGAAACTCAGTGCAACCATTTGTCTCTCACCTACCTGTGACCTGGAAGCCCTCTCCCCACTTTGAGTTGTCCCGCCTTTCCTGGCCACTTTGAGTTGTCCTGCCTTTCTTGACCGAACCAATGTTCATTTTACGTATGTTGATTGATGTCTCATATCTCCCTAAAATGTATAAAACCAAACTGTGCTCTGACCACCTTGGTTACACGTCATCAAGACCTCCTGAGGCTGTGTCAAGGTTAAGTGTCCTCAACCTTGGCAAAATAAACTTTTTTTTTTTTTTCTTTTTAAGACTGAGTTTCGCTCTTGCCGCCCAGGCTGCAGTGCAATGGTGCGATCTCTGCTCTCTGCAAACTCTGCCTCCTGGGTTCAAGCGATTTTCCAGCCTCAGCCTCCTGAGTAGCTGGGATTACAGGTGCGCCACCACCACGCCCGGCTAATTTTTGTATTTTTAGTAGAAACAGGGTTTTAGACATGATGGCCAGATAGAGTTTCACTCTTTTGCCCACACTGGAGTGAAGTGGCACAATCTCAACTCACTGCACCCTCCATCTACCAGGTTCAAGTGATTCTCCTGCATCAGCCTCCCAAGTAGCTGGGGTTACAGGCGCCTGCCATCATACCCAGCTGATTTCTGTATTTTTAGTAGAGATGGGGTTTCACCATGTTGGCTAGACTGGTCTCGAACTCCTGACCTCAGGTGATCCACCCACATCGGCCTCCCAAAGTTCTAGGATTGTAAGCGTGAGCTACTGTGCCTGACCTGGCAAAATAAACTTTCTAAATTCTCAAATTTCTCAAATTTTCAGGGTTCACAATCCCTGAGGGGGAGATTATTATACTGCTCAGGAAATAAAATCTGTTTTCTGCCCCAGAGAGAGATATTATCTTCCAAGGCTGTTTGCTAAGTAAACATCCTGGAAAGATAGTCTGAGACAAAAGCTGCCGTAAGATGGGTAGAAACGCCATGGAGAATTGGCCCCAACAAAGGATGGGGAATGGGAAAGACAAGCTCAAGACGTCACAAGTACAGTTTTTTTGTGGGGGAGCAGGGTCTTGCTATATTGCCCAGGCTGGTCTTGAACTCCTGACCTCAAGCAATCCTCCCATTTCAGCCTCCCAAGTAGCTGGATCACAAGTGTGAGCCACCACACTCGGCTTCTGCAAGTACAGTTTTAAGATGTAAATACAGAGAACCGTGGGCACAGTCAGATGGAGGAGCTACTTGCACTGAAGTTTGAAAGCAGGACTTAACAAAATTAGAAAGCCAACAGATGGAGGATGGGAAGGCAAAATTCTAGAAAGAGGATGTGCAAAATCATAGGAGTGCTTGAAGTGGCAAGAATTGTTTGGAAACCACGTATTATTTTTTTGCTTTTGATTTGCTTTTGTTTTTGTTTTTGTCTGAGACAGAGTCCCGCTCTGTCACCCAGACTGGAGTGCAGTAGCACAATCTTGGCTCACTGCAATCTCTGCCTCCCGAGTTCAAGCAATTCTCCTGCCTCAGCTTCCTGAGTAGCTGGGATTACAAGCACGTGTCACCACACCCGGCTAATTTTTGTATTTTTAGTAGAGATGGGGTTTCACCATGTTGGCCAGGCTGGTCTCAAACTCCTGACCTCGGGTGATCTGCCCGCCTTGGCCTCCCAAAGTGCTGGGATTACAGGTGTGAGCCACTGCACCCGGCTAGTTTTCTTTTTGTTTGTTTGTTTTTGAGACAGGATCCCCCTGCATTGCCCAGGCTGTTCTCAAACTCCCAAGCAATTCTCCTGCCTCAGCCTCATGAGTAGCTGGGACTACAGGTGCGTACTACAGGTGCGTACCACAGGGCCTGGGGGAAACCACAAGTCATTAAGTAAAGCTGGAACAAGCTATCGAAAAAGTTGAGAAATTAGACTAAAGATGTTGGTTGGAGCCAAATACTGAAGGTCCTGAAAGCAGCAAGTGAGGACAAGTCTAGGGTAGCTGGGAGCAACATTTCTGATTTGAGCAATGGGGAGGACAAAGGTTCCAGCCACTGTGGGAAGGTCTGCAGGAAGAGGGGCAGGTGTGAGGGTGAAGACCATGATTCCATTTTGGATGAATATGAGAAGCCAGGTCCACATTGCAATGCAGTTGTCCAATAGGCAGTTATGAAGCTTTGGAGAGAGGTCTGGCTCAGAAGCATGGGTGTAAAAGTTAGTTTTAATTATGACTAACTATGGGTGTGGTTTAAGTCAGTGAGATATGGGATAGGAATAAAGACACTAACAGCCTAAAGGACGAGGCCATGGGCATTAGTCTTCTTTTTTTTTTTTTTGAGACAGTCTCACTCTGTCACCCAGGCTGGAGTGCAGTGGTATGGTCTTGGCTCACTGCAACCTCTGCCTCAGCCTCCCGAGTAGCTGGGACTACAGGCATGTGCCACCATACCCGGCTAATTTTTTTGTATTTTTAGTAGAGCCAGGGTTTCACTATGTTCTCCAGGCTGGTCTTGAACTCCTGACCTTGTGATCCAGCTGCCTTGGCCTTCCGAAGTGCGGGGATTACAGGTAGGAGCCACCGCGCCCCGCCAGGAGCATTAGTCTTTTAGGGGCAAGAAGCAGAGGAGGAGCTAATGAAGAGAACTGACAAAAACTAGCCAGGAGGATAATAAAAAGAGAACTCGGGAGGAGCACTTCTGTGGAAACCAGAAGAAGAGAGCACTGGGTAGAGAAGGGAGCCTCAACAGTGTCACAAACTGAGGAGAGGTCAAGTGAGGCAAGGGCAGAGAGCATTAGGGCCGGACGCAGTGGCTCACACCAATAATCCTAGCACTTTGGGAGGCCAAGGCAGGAGGATCACTTGAGCCCAGGAGTTTGAGACCAGCCTGAGCAACATGGCAAGATCTCATTTCTGCAAAAAACAGAAAATTAGCTGGGCACAGTGGTGTGTGCCTGTAGTCCCAGCTACTCGGGAGGTTGAGGTGGGAAGGATCGCTTGATCCCAGGAGTTTGAGGTCACAGTGAGCTATGGTTGTGCCATTGCACTCCAGCCTGGGCGAGAGAGCAAAACCTTGTATTCAATAATAATAATAAATAAAAGAAATAGCAGCATTAGCTGCTATTACTGTGTAACAAATTGCCCCCAAATTTAATGGCCTAAAACAAGCATTCTATTATCTGAAAGTTTCTGTGGGTCAAAAATTAGGGACTGGCTTATCTGGGTGGTTCTGGCTCGGGGCCCCTCAGGGGGTTGCAGTTGAGATGCTGGCTGGGGCTGCAATCATCTGAAGGGTTAACGGCACTCAAGGACCTGCTTTTAGGATGGCACCCTCATGTGGCTTTTGGCAGGAGGCCTCAGTTCCTTGCTATGTGAGCTTCTCCATGTGGCCTCTTGGGTGTCCTTGTGACATGGCCGCTGGCTTCTCTCAGAGCAAGTGATCTGAGAGAGACACTGAAGCCACAATGTCTTATATAATCCAGCCTCAGAAATCGCACTATCATTTCTGCCTTATTCTGTTTGTTAGAAGTGAGTTAGTAAGACCAGACCACACTCAAGAGGAGGGAAATTAGGCTCTCTCTCTTGAAAGGAGTGTCAAAGAATTTGTGGATATTCTTTAAATCCCCACAGCCTATCTTTTGTTTGTTTTTTTTTGTTTGTTTTTTGAGATGGAGTCTCGCCCTGTCGCCCAGGCTGGAGTATGGTGGCGCAATCTCACTGCAACCTCCGCCTCCTGGGTTCAAGCAGTTCTCTGCCCTCAGCCTCCTGAGTAGCTGGGATTACAGGCACCCGCCACCATGCCCTACTAATTTTTTGTATTTTTAGTAGAGATGGGGTTGCACCATCTTGGCCAGGCTGGTCTTGAACTCCTGACCTCTTGATCCACCCACCTCAGCCTCCCAAAGTGCTGGGATTACAGGAGTGAACCACCGCACCAGGCCCCCACAGCCTATCTTTTGAAAGGAGTGTCAGTTTGTGGATATTCTTTAAATCCTCACAGCCTACGCCATGGTCACATTTACTTTCATTCCTCCCACATGCAAAACATACTCCCTCCCAAAACCTCCCCCAGATCCCAGCCTTCACAGTAGCCGCATGAGGCTCCTTGATGTAGTTCCTTGAGTCCAGCAGTTCCTCTCCATCTGAAGACCTGTGAACTAAAGAGATATCAACACAAGTGGTGGGATAGGCACAGCATAACCACTACAGACACCCCTGTTCAAAAAGGGGGAAACAGGAAGTACCCAGGAGTCACAGGTCCACAGAGATTCTGAAATCCAGCCAGGCAAACTTGGAAGTTCCCTTATTAGGACTCAGTCCTCCTCCTGCCTGCACCAGATGAGGTCATGCAGGGAGAGCCAGCCCTAGACACACACTCCTTCTCTTCCTGCCCCTGGCCTCTGTCCCACACTGGAAGGGGCACACCCCAGCCTGCACATCCAAGCTCTCTCCCCATCACGTACATACTCTGTTTGACCACCCCAAGGGCTTAGGGGTGTGTCACTGGCAGTTCAGTCCATCTTCTGGAGGAGGGACCCTGGGGGAAAGTCCATGCAGGCCCCAGAAGCAGGCTCAGGATGGTTTGAAACAAGAATCCTGAGGTCTCCTGTATTCTGAGTTTGGTCTGGATATGGAGAGGGCGGGCGTGGGCTCTGGTGGGCATGTTCTCTGGGCCCTGCAGGCTCCTCACCTCATAGGAATGGGCACAACGTGAGACGGGTATTGGTGAGGTCTTCCAAAGCATGAGACCCAAGAGGCCCTCCAAAGCATGAGACTGCGGGGGACTACAAAGCATGAGACCGGGTGGGACCCTCCAAAGCCTGAGACCCAGGGCAGGGGCCCTCCAAAACATGAGACCCGGGGAGGGCCTCCAAAGCATGAGGCCCAGGGGAGGGGCTCTTCTTGCCTAGGTTGAAGAGCAATACTGGGGCTAGGGACTGAGAATCTTCCTGTGATTGAAGAATGTTAGGATGAAATGAGAAAGAGAGAGAGGACTGCAAGCTGGGGTTATGGTTGGAATGTGGGACACAGGGAAGCAAGGTTTTGCCATGGCATATTCAAGGTGGTGAGCAGCTATGGAAGCGTGGAGTGAAGTGAAGGCCAGTGGAGCTGAGGTGATCAGGGCTGTAGCTGAGGCTAAGATGTTGAAGCTATGCACCCCACACACACCCAGCAAACAGTGGTGGGGTCGGCACAGGTTATTGACAGAGGTACTGATGTCACCAGGGTGTTGCCAGGATAAGAGATGAGGAGGACAATGATGAGTCAGGTACCAAAGTCTTCAGGAGACATGGAGGCGTGACCAGGAAGTTGGCCATAAAGGATGACAAGTAAAGAAAGCCAGAGTTGGCCGGGCGCGGTGGCTCACCCCTGTAATCCCAGCACTTTGGGAGGCCGAGGCGGGCGGATCATGAGGTCAGGAGATCGAGACCATCCTGGCCAACACGGTGAAACCCCGTCTCTACTAAAAAATACAAAAATTAGCCAGGCTTGGTGGTGGGCGCCTGTAGTCCCAGCTACTCGGGAGGCGGAGCTTGCAGTGAGCCGAGATCGTGCCACTGCACTCCAGCCTGGGCGACAGAGCGAGACTCCGTCTCAAAAAAAAAAAAGAATGGCAGAGCTGATGGGATGAACCTCAAAGCAGGTGATCTTATAGGAGGTGACAAGTGAAGTAAGTGGCCCCCTCCCAGTCCCAGTCCAGTCGTGGGGTGTGGGAGGGAGTCTTCCCTGGGCTCCAGTATCCACGGGGAAAGGTGAGGGGAGTGAAAGAGCATTCAGCGGTGCAGCTGAGAACTTAGGTTAGTTTGTTAACAACACCACAGGCTTCTAGAGGGGCACAATGGGATGGGGTGAGGAGGACAGCGGTGGAAGTTCAAACCAAGGAGAAGGAAGCGCAGACAAGACTGGGATAAAACTAGGAAGAGCACAAATGAACAAATGAACTCATATTTTGGGGAGTTAGGGCCAACGGCCAGAGGTGAGGGGCATGCTAAGGCTCAAAAGTCAAGCCAGTGCCTGTGAAAATCCTTAAATCATGCATAAAGGACAGTATGCCTGGTTTTGGGTATACAACCTCGGGTTGCCATTTTTAGCCACACTAAAGCATGAAAACCACTAATCTAGACTGTCTATCAAATCCCAGAAGTGACTGGGACAAAGGAGGGACATTCTACAGCTTTCCAGATGACATTCAGATTAATCTACCTTATGTAGTCTTTAATATACAATGTGATGATTAAAGCAGATAGTGGAGTTATAGGTCAACAGTCAGGACACAAGTTAAGTACAAGCTTCATGCAGCTCCTCTCAACTGATATCCCAGTTTAACCATTCAGAGTTGATATAAAGTTTGATATAAAAGGACTTTCCCACCGGGCATGGTGGCTCACGCCTGTAATACCAGCACTTTGGGAAGCCGAGGTGGGTGGATCACTTGAGGTTAGGGGTTTGAGACCAGCCTGAGCAACATGGTGAAACCCCATCTCCACTGAAAATACAAACATTAGCTGGGCGTGGTGGCGCATGCCTGTAATCCCAGCTACTTGGGAGGCTGAGGCAGGAGAATTGCTTGAACCCAGCAGGTGGAGGTTGCAGTGAGCCAAGATGGTGCCATTGCACTCCAGCCTGGGCAACAAGAGCCAGACTCGGTCTTAATTAAAAAGGAAAAAAAAAGGACTTTCCAGCCAGGCTCAGTGGCTCATGCCTGTAATCCCAAAACTTTGGGATGCTGAGGCGGGCAGATCACTTGAGCTCAGGATTTCGAGGCCACCCTGGGCAACATGGCAAAACTCCATGTCTACCAAAAAATACAAAAAAATTAGCCCGGTGTGGTGGCACGCACCTGTGCTCCCAGGTACTTGGGAGGCTGAGGTGGGAGGGTCGCTCGAGCCCAGGAGGCGAAGGTTGCAGTGAGCTGAGATCGCGCCACTGCACTCCAGCCTGGGTGACAGAGTGAGACCCTGTCTCAAAAAAGAAAAAAAAAGGGCTTTCCTATTCATTGTCCAGTCAGTAACCTGTGGCCTTGCTCAGAGTTCTGTTTGTAAAGAAACATTGTTCTGTTTCTTTAAAAAGCTCAGCACAGCTGGGCAGGGTGGCTCACCCCTCTAATGCCAGCACTCTGGGAGGCCAAGGCATGTGGATCACCTGAGGTCAGGAGTTCGAAACCAGCCTGACCAACATGATGAAACCCCGTCTCTACCAAAAATATAAAAATCTGGCCGGGCGCGGTGGCTCACGCCTGTAATCCCAGCACTTTGGGGGGCCAAGGCGGGCGGATCACAAGGTCAGGAGATCGAGACCATCCTGGCTAACACGGTGAAACCATGTCTCTACTAAAAATACAAAAAAATTAGCCAGGCATGGTGGCGGGTGCCTGTAGTCCCAGCTACTCCGGAGGCTGAGGCAGGATAATGGCGTGAACCCGGGATGCGGAGCTTGCAGTGAGACGAGATCACGCCACTGCACTCCAGCCTGGGCAACAAAGCGAGACTCCGTCTCAAAAAAAAAAAAAAAAATTAGCAGGGCGTGATGGCGCACACCTGTAATCCCAGCTACTCAGGAGGCTGAGGCAGGAGAGTCACTTGAACCTGGGAGGCGGAGGTTGCAGTGAGCTGAGATTGTGCGATTGCTCTCCAGCCTGAGCAGTAAGAGCAAAACTCCATTTCAAAAAAAAAAAAAAAAAGCTCAGCACATTCTGTGGGAATGCTTAGCCCTGGTAGTGGGGATAACGCAAAGGCTCCTGCTCAAGGATCTTCAGTGGCTCCCATTTACCCATAGGATAAGGTCCCCAACACAATGGTGATGGAACCGTGATCCTACCCTGCCTCTGTCACAGTCGTGTTTCCCACCTGCCACCTGTGCCAATTCAGGTCACAAGCAATTCCCAAATCACGGTTTCTTTAGTGTCACTGCCATTGCTTATGCTCACTGTACCTAGAATGCCGCCTTGTTCCCACTGTTTTAAGTTAAATTCTCGATATCCTTGTAAAGCCCAGCTCAAATGTACTCCCACCACAGTTTTCTTTTGTCTTACCAGCTACAAGTTCATTTTATTTCCTCTGAAATTCTATGGCATTTGTTACCTTATAACACTTATTACATACTTTTTTTTTTTTTTAACTTTCTCTCTGAGCAAACATGATTAACACAATATTTTCATTTTTCTTTTCTTCCTTTCCTTTCCTTTTTATATTCTTTTTTCTTTTTTTCTTTTCTCTTTTCTTTTCTTTCCTTTTCTTTTCTTTTTCAAAACAAATGCAGTGACACAATCTTGACTCACTGCAGCCTTAACCTCCCAAGCTCAAGCAATCCTCTCGCCTTAGCCTTCCAAGTAGCTGGGACTACAGGCATGTGCACCACCATACCTGGCTATTTTTCTCATTTTTGTAGAGACAGGGTCTCTCTATATTGTCCAGCCTGGTCTTGAACTCCTGGGCTCAAGTGATCCTCCTGCCTCGGCCTCTCAAAGTGCTGGGATTACAGGCATGAACCATGCTCAGCCCACTTTTTATATTAAAAAAACAACAACAACAATCAAAAAAACTCAACTCTGCCTTCCCCATCAAGTTCTTTAATATAATCCTTCCTTCCTTCCTTCCTTCCTTCCTTCCTTCCTTCCTTCCTTCCTTCTTCCTTCCCTCCTCCCCTCCCTCCCTCCCTCCGTCCCTCTCCCTCCCTCCCTCCCTCCCTCCTTCTCCCTTCCTCCCTCCCTTCCTTTCTCTTTTGAGATGGAGTTTCACTCTTGTTTCCCAGGCTGGAGTGCAATGGCACGATCTCAACTCACCGCAACCTCCACCTCCTGGGTTCAAGTGATTCTCCTGCTTCAGCCTCCCAAGTAACTGGGATTACAGGCATGCGCCAGCGCACTCAGCTAATTTTGTATTTTTAGTAGAGACGGGGTTTCTCCATGTTGTTCAGGCTGGTCTCAAACTCCTGACCTCAGGAGATCTGCCCGTCTCGTCCCCCGAAAGTACTGGGATTACAATTGTGAGCCCCTGCACCCGGCCGAGAATTGTTTCTTACTCAACTCTATCCCCACCATCCACCAAATATCTAATAATGACACTAGTCATGAATGATAAACACAATCAAAGTAGTCATGGCTAACACATATAGGGCACTTCCTCTGTTCCAGGCATTGCTCGAAACACTTCATGTGCTTTATTTAATTCTCCCCACCTTTTTTTTCTTTCTTGAGACGGAGTCTTGCTCTGTTGCCCAGGCTGGGGTGCAGTGGCACGATCTCAGCTCATTGCAACTTCTGACTCCTGGGTTCAAATGAGTCTTCTGCCTCAGGCTCCCAAGTAGCTGGGATTACAGGCGCCCGCCACCATGCCTGGCCTATTTAATTCTCATAACAACCCTATGAGACAGGTACCATTAAGTGTGAAACAGAAGCTTATGGGGGTGCACAGGCCTGGCTTGGGATGCATAGCTAGTTCTTCAGGAGTTGGAGACAGAATCCCTCTCTGAGTGTGAGGTGCATACTCTGAGCCACCACTTATATTGCCTCCTCATTGTCAAAGCCTTTCCCATGGAGGGTGACTAATAATATTTATAGAACATTTAAAGAGTCCACTGCTTTGGACTATTCCAGTCATGACTTGCATCCATTGACAGAGTTGCCTTCAAAATTCTTTCCTTTTAAATTTGTAGTGGGGACAGGAGCTTCCACAATGAGGGTAAATTGGGCAGCAGGGAGGGTCTTCTCCAAGACCTTTCACGGGGTCACCACTGAGAATGTCTCGTGACTCACATTCCACGGCTGCCTGAATCTACTGTGTGACTGCCCTGTGTCTCTGGGGCCGGTGTGGGAGGCAATGGAAGGAGGGAAAGGGAGCATTCTGAAGCCTGGGAAAGTCACATGGGCAATTTGGCCGGCAGCCGCCTGGACACTCAGTACAGAGGGAAGCTGATGAGGAGGCCAGAGGGACAAAGGGCCATTATTTCTGGCTGTAGGAGTTTGGTCAGTTTGATACTGGGTGACCCACCATCACTCCCACCAATTTGAGTTCTCCTAGAGCTTTGGTGGGAAGTAAAGCAATGAGATTTCAAATGAGTCACATCCTATGTCTGGAAACTGAGTCAGCGTCAGGGCTGGTTATGGCTGTAAGGACTGATCAGTCATGACTTTGAGGACTTTTGAGGGCCACCCTCTCACTCCAATCCCCACTATACCCCACTGCAAGATGAACACAGCTCTGAGTACGTGGCTCCTCTCTTCAGAACCTCTCCATGAATCTGCCCACATGCCAGGTAACATACAGGTTAAAGCTCTCCACGGCATGGCCTCAACTTAACTTTCTAAGCCAGCACAGCTTTGTTGAATAATTACACATGTCATTAATATAATTTACATATACAGAAAGAGCTCTGTGATCACATAGGTTGGGGAAACTTTGGATTAAACCAAGATTAACCCATTTCTGTAAGTGGAACTTCTCAGAGCCCCACTTTTGTGCAGCATGAGTCTCTGAGAGGATGCAATATGGCCCCAGTTTTTTAAAGAAGGATCTTGAGAGACTAAAAAGTATGCTCCATTAAGTATCATTCCCACCCTGAAATTTAACCAGTTCTTCCAGGCCCATTGTGGCAATCATAGAAAGGTACTGTTCAGATCTGCTGCTGTGAGGAGCAGAGGGCTGACTGCTGCAGCTGCTGGGCTCTGGACCTACTGATGCCAGGCAGGCTGCTCCCTGCCAAAGACCTGCACTCATGCAGGGCCATCCCTGCAAAACCCGGGACTCCTCTAACAGGCAGCTTTGGCTTGAGGATGACCTTTTGTCCTGGCTGAACTTTCCTAGAACTGTGTTGCCATCTGAGGCTCTTCCCACTTTATCTCCCCTCCTTCCTGTGTCACAATGTGCACACTTACACCTAGATATATAGTTTAGAACATATATAAGCTCTGGAAAACTTTGCAATTTTGAGTCAGTCTGGTGATAATTTCCAGGCCTTTGCCCTGTAACCGGTTGCAGAAATAACTCTCTTCCTCCCTAGTTCATCTGCATCTCGTTATTGGGCCACAAGAAATAGCAACCCAACCCTCAGTTTGGTCCAGGAACAAGAGGGTCTCACCATGTTGCCTGGTCTGGCTTCAAGGGATCCTCCCACTTCAGCTTCCCAATATGTTGGGATTACAGGCTGAGCCACCACGCCCAGCCTGGTCGTGCTTGTTAAGCCCTGTTAAACACAACCTGAAAGGGCGGTTTGAGCAGTGAAAGCCTCAGACTCAGGCTAAGCAAAAGTAGAAAAAAATGGCAGAAAACCAAAGGAAGGAAATTCCAAAGGCTGGTGAGAGTGTGTTGATGAGGGAGCACAATGAGGACACACAGAATCCAGGCTTTCCTGGACTTCTCCATTAGTGCAGCATGTCAGGCCACCTTGGTATTAGAGTTTTCCCAAGGAGTCTAACTTGGCAAGGGAAACCACAGCTCAGGAGTGGTGGCTCCCAAACTAACCTGTTGTGGGTCTTTGCAGGAGGAAGCCACTGGAATTCTTAGATCTTCTGCTTATGTGTCTAGCTGTGACCTGGCCTCTGGGGAGGCTCAGTTAAGGGCTTCACTTTGTCCCAGGAGCCCAACATTGCTCTCAGAGGGGAGAGGAGGTTATTTTCACTCACCCCGGCTCTTCCCAAAATCTCATTAGTTCCTTGAAACCATAGCACCAGGACATTTTACTTCCAGCTGTAAGTCGCAGCTGGAAGAAATTCCTGCGACCCTACTTTGGGGGCATAGTCCATCCCTAAAGGCCTCCTTGCTCTTTTTTTTGAGATGGAGTCTTGCTCTATTGCCCAGGCTGGAGCGCAGTGGCATCATCTTGGTTCACTGCAACCTCCACCTCCCGGGTTCAAGCGATTCTCCTGCCTCAGCCTCCCAAGTAGCTGGGATTGCAGGTGCCCGTCACCACACCAGGCTAATTTTTGTGTTTTTAGTAGAGACGGGGTTTCACCGTGTTGGCCAGGCTGGTCTCGAACTCCTGACCTCAAGTGATATACCCGCCTCGGCCTCCCAAAGTGCTGGGATTACAGGTGTGAACCACCATGCCCGGCCACCTCCTCGCTCTTATAGGCAGGGGAACTCATGTGTAGCAAGGTCTCCTCCCCACAGGATCCTTCTTCTGTTCTAACTGGATGATCCTCCATGACCAGTCTCTGATTTTCTTCATTTAAGACCCTTATGTGACAGGAAAGTTCTATGTGTATGTGTATGTATACAGATGTGGGCTTTTGTGGTTGTAGCTTTTTTGGGGGGTTGGAGGAGGGGAAGGTAGGAGGAGTTCTTGTTGAGAGTTGAGGCTGCTGCCACAGCTGCCCTACAAGTAGAAAGCCACTGGGTTTATGAAATTCAAATATAGAGGCCAAAGTATACCAGGGATGCCACCATCACCTCCAAAACAACATCAATTTCTCTGTGTTTCCAGCAATTTTATGAGACAAGCTACAAAGATACACCATTTAGATGAATCACTCTGCTCTCTGCAGTACCAAGAACTTCAAGCATAGTTAATTCAGAATGACTAGGTCCAGCTAACAAGAGCTGGTTTGTCTGAATCAAAGTATATTTAAAGAAACTCAGTTTTATTACCTTCAGGAATCTAGTGGAACTATGCTAATAAATTGCTCCTCTGTGTAGGTCTTAAGGGAAATATGTTTTAATGAACAGATTAAAATATTTCCTAATTCAGTCTATCCAGTGTTTATATAGAAAGTGTTACTCATCAAGTGTTTACGTTTACTTGAAATGCTTGCTCTTGTTTACATTTAGTTTAATGAACCCTGTGTTTATAAATGGTATAAAATAAAACTATCCACCTTGTCATTCCCTCTAAATTAGTGAAGTCCCAACTAATGCCTCAATGGCTCTGTTAGCATAAAATCAAGAGTCATTGTACCAGCTGGGTACGGTGGTTCACACCTGTAATCCTAGCTCTTTTGGGAGGCTGAGGTGGGAGGATCACTTGAGGCCAGGAGTTGAGACCAGCCTGGGCAACATAGTGAGACCTCATTTCTACAAAAAATAAACAAAATTATTTTTTGTGGCCATGTGCCTGTGGTCCCAGCTACTTGGGAGGCTGAAGTGAAAGGATCACTTGGACCCAGGAGGTCAAGGCTGCAGTGAACCATGATCATGCCACTGCACTCCAGCCTGGATGACAGAGGGAGATCCTGTCTCAAAAAACAAAGGAAGGAAAAAAAAAAAAGAAGAATCATTGTACCCATCACTCAAAAGAAACACTTAGCTTTTGCATGGGCTATTCTTCCAGCAGTGGGGGTTTGGGGATCCAGCCCTAGTCTTTCATATTTTGTGACACACATTCTTTCTCCCTCCTTTCTATGAATGTTTGTTAAGGAACTAGTAATGTGTCAGACACTGTGCTAGGGACTAATTAACAGTCAACAATCTCACAGTCTAGAAAGGGAGACAGACATGAACAATGAGCAAGTATTGTAAAGTGCTGTAGGTACAAGGATAGCTGTATGAACAGAGGACAGTGAGGTTACAGGAGTCAGTTCACCTGGGGAGCTTCGTGAAGGCTTCAGCATTGAATGGATTCTTTTTTTTTTTTTTTTTGAGATGGAGTCTTCCTCTGTTGCCCAGGCTGGAGTGCAGTGGTGTCTTGGCTCACTGCAACCTCCGCTTCCTGGGTTCACGCCATTCTCCTGCCTCAGCCTCCTGAGTAGCTAGGACTACAGGCGCCTGCCACCATGCCTGGCTAATTTTTTTGTATTTTTTTTTTTTTTTTTTTTTTTTTGAGACTGAGTCTGGCTCTGTCGCCCAGGCTGGGTGCGGTGGCGGATCTCAGCTCACTGCAAGCCTCCGCCTCCCGGGTTCGCCATTCTCCTGCCTCCAGCCTCCTGAGTAGCTGGGACCACAGGCGCCAGCCCGCCAAGCCCGGCTGGTTTTTGTATTTTTTAGTAGAGGCGAGGGGTTTCACCTTGTTAGCCAGGATGGTCTCGATCTCTGACCTGCATTGATCGCCCGATCTCGGCCTCCCCAAAGTGCTGGGATTACAGGCTTGAGCCACGGCGCCCGGCCTTTTGTATTTTTAATAGAGACGGTTTCACCGTGTTAGCCAGGATGGTCTCGATCTCCTGACCTCGTGATCCGCACGCCTCCACCTCCCAAAGTGCTGGGATTACAGGCGTGAGCCACCGCGCCCAGCGAATGGATTCTTAAAAATGGAGGATACGGCTGGGGGCAGTGGCTCACGCCTGTAATCCCTGCACTTTGGGAGCCTGAGGCAGGTAGATCACCTGAGGTTAGGAGTTCGAGACCAGCCTGGCCAACATGGTGAAACCCCGTCTTTACTATAAATACAAAAATTAGCTGGGCGTGGTGGCGGGTGCCTGTAATCCCAGCTACTTGGGAGGCTGAGGCAGGAGAATCCCTTGAACCCAGGCGGTGGAGGTTGCAGTGAGCCAAGATTGTGCCAACTGCACTCCAGCCTGGGCAACAGAGCGAGACTCCATCTCAAAAAAAAAAAGATGTGTTTGGCAGACAGGGACAGGAAGGGCAGCACATGAAGGAAAGGTGCTCAGGCATGATACTACAACTGCAAGGCATATTTAGCCAGCTGCAAACAATATGGCAAGAATGGAAATGACATAGGGGAGAAGGCCAAGATCCTGCCACTGCACTCCAGTCTGGGCAACAGGGCAAAACTCAGTCTCAAAAAAAAAGAGAGCCTATAAGACCGGGCATGGTGGCTCACGCTTGTAATCCCAGCACTCTGGGAGGCTGAGTCAGGCAGATTACCTGAGGTCAGGAGTTCGAGACCAGTCTGGCCAACAGCCAAGATAGCACCACTACATTCCAGCCTGGGTGACACAGGGAAATTCTCTCTCCAAAAAAAAAAAAAAAGGAGGGTATATTTAGTTACACCCATGGGCTATTAAAAAAAGAGAGGATGCTCCAGGCACCGTGGCTCACGCCTGTAATCCCAGCACTTTGGGAGGCTGAGGTGGGCAGATCACAAGGTCAGGAGATTGAGACCAGCCTGGTCAACATGGTGAAACCCTGTCTCTACTATAAATACAAAAATTAGCTGGGCGTAGTGGCGGGTGCCTGTAATCCCAGCTACTTGGGAGGCTGAGGCAGGCGAATCCCTTGAACCCAGGCAGTGGAGGTTGCAGTGAGCCAAGATTGTGCCAACTGCACTCCAGCCTGGGCAACAGAGCGAGACTCCATCTCAAAAACAAAAGAAGGTGTGTTTGGCAGACAGGGACAGGAAGGGCAGCACATGAAGGAAAGGTGCTCAGGCATGATACTACAACTGCAAGGCATATTTAGCCAGCTGCAAACAATATGGCAAGAATTGAAATGACAATGGATGGGCCATTAGGGGAGAAGGTTACCCAGCAAGACCAGGCTGGAGAGGTCAGGTAAGGCCAGATTGGAACCTATACAAGACAGTGCCTGCTCAAGTTCTACCTCCTCACGAAATTACACGCATGAAATAAGACATAGATACCCAGCTGTGGCTTAGTCCATATCCCCAGCCATGTCATGACCCATATACGCCCAGTCCAGGTCAAGGGAGAGCACGGGTTGGCTGTCCTCAGCACTTGACCCATATCACATCTGGAGTATCATGTTTAGGGCCTCAGTGACAAATTAGGGGGCATTGGTGAGGCAAAAGAGTAAATCTCATCCCTGTTACTCTGTCTTGGCCACAGGCAGATGTCTAAAAGTATGATTTCCGGCTGGGTGCAGTGGTTCATGCCTGTAATCCCAACACTTTGGGGGGCCAAGGCATGGAGATCACTTGAGCCCAAGAGTTTGAG
Source organism: Papio anubis (assembly GCF_008728515.1). Lineage (NCBI taxonomy): Eukaryota > Metazoa > Chordata > Mammalia > Primates > Cercopithecidae > Papio > Papio anubis. Next base: position 71,820,062 of record NC_044986.1, on the reverse strand, counting down.
ACCAGACTGGGCCACAAAGTGAGACCCTTTCTCTAACAACAACAACAAAAAATATTTAAAAATTAGCTGTGTGGGCCGGGCGCGGTGGCCCACGCCTGTAATCCCAGCACTTTGGGAGGCTGAGGAAGGTGGATCATGAGGTCAGGAGATCGAGACCAGCCTGGCCAACATGGTGAAACTGTGTCTGTCCTACAAATACAAAAATTAGCTGGGCTTGGTGGCGCGTGTCTGTAGTCCCAGCTACTTGGGAGGCTAAGGCAGGAGAGTCAATTGAACCCAGGAGGTGGAGGTTGCAGTGAGCTGAGATTGCACCACTGCACTCCAGCCTAGGTGATAGAGCGAGACACCATCTCAAAAAAAAAAAAAATTAAATTAAATTAAATTTTAAAAAAATTAGCTGTGTGGTGGTGTGCACCTGTAGCCCCAGTTACTCAGGAGGCCAAGGTGGGAAGATTGCTTGAGCCAAGGAAGTTGAGGCTGCAGTGAGCCATGATTGCACCACTGTACTTCAGCCTGGGTTGACAGAGCAAGTCCCTGCCTCAAAAAAAAAAAAAAAAATGTGATTTCTCAATTGAAAAATGTAAAAATTGCCGGGCACGGTGACTCACGCCTGTAATCCCAGCACTTTAGGAGGCCAAGGCAGGCGGATCACAAGATCAGGAGTTCGAGACCATCCTGGCTAACACAGTGAAACCCCGTCTCTACTAAAAATACAAAAAATTAGCCGGGCGTGGTGGCGGGTGCCTGTAGTCCCAGCTACTCGGGAGCCTGAGGCAGGAGAATCACTTGAGCCCGGGAGGTGCAGGTGGCAATGAGCAGAGATCGTGCCACTGCATTCCAGCCTGGGTTACAGAGCGAGACTCCGTCTCAAAAAAAAAAAAAAAAAAAAGTAAAAATCATATAATCATATGCATTGCTCAACTCAATTCCAGGCAAAGCCAAATGACAATGCACCAGTGAGTCACCAGTGAGATTGCATTTAAAATCCAGCAGCCTCAGAGCCAAGACCAGCCTTGTGTAAACAGAGTTCAGGGAGGCGTGAAGACAGTGGAGTGAGGTGTGCCGAGGCCAGCCGGCCTCTGGGCTCAGGGTGGGCTGTCCTCTGGGGGGCCGAGTGCATCTGCTAGACTAAAGGCAGAGTAATTTTTTCATCTCATCCAGGAAAAGAAAGAAGATATGCAGGAGAGGAAAGGAATGGAACATTATCCCTCCCTACCTTACACAGGGGAGTGGTCATCTACACTAAAGCAAAACTTCCTTATCATAGGAAGACCATTTTCCTTGACCTTCAGGCGATTTTATAGTCATCTCGAAAGGAAAATGAAACTCAACTCAGGACTTGATTGAACACAGAGAATCCACTAGGATGCAGTATTCCTGCCCACTTCTCTGGGAAGAAAGAAGCAAATGATGTAGGTCTTTTGGCGCTGTTTGCTTAATTATAAAGAAATTATTTTGCAAGCTGGATACTGATGCTTTATTTGAAACAGGTGTTTAGATGGTGGCATTTGTGAATTCTTTATCTTTTGTTCCAAACCAAAAGACTAAATAAATAGCAAGTATGGGTGGAAAAAAAAGCCTTCGCCGGGCCCGGTGGCTCATGCCTGTAATCCTAGCACCTTGGGAGCCCAAGGAGGGCGTATCACAAGGTCAAGAGATCGAGACCCTCCTGGCCAACATGGTGAAACCCCGTCTGTACTAAATATACAAAATTTAGCTGGGCATGGTGGCACGCACCTGTAGTCCCAGCTACTTGGGAGGCTGAGGCAGAAGAATCGTTTGAACCCAGGAGGCGGAGGTTGCAGTGAGCCAAGATTGCACCACTGCACTCCAGCCTGGGCGACAGAGTGTCTCAAAAAAAAAAAAGACTTCAAAACAGTATGGAACTATGGAACTGGATGCCATCCAAGAATACTGGAAAAATACACTCTGACTTCTTTATGCAGTAGAGCTAGGCTTTTCAAGATACAGGAGACCAATGAGAAGGGTTTTTTAGGCCAGGCGCAGTGGCTCATGCCTATAATCCCAGTACTTTGGGAGGCCGAGGCAGGCAGATCACCTGAGGTCAGGAGTTGGAGACCAGCCTGGCCAACATGGTGAAACCCCATCTCTACTAAAAATACAAAAATTAGTAATCCCAGCTACTTGGGAGGCTGAGGCAAGGAGAATCACTTGAACCTGGGAGGCAGAGATTGCAGTGAGCCGAGATTGCATCCCTGCACTCCAGCCTGGGCGACAGAGAAAGACTCCATCTCTCTCTCAAAAAAAAAAAAAAGAGAAGTGTTTTTTGTTTGTTTGTTTGTTTGTTTTGAGATAGAGTTTCGCTCTTGTCGCCCAGGCTGGAGTGCAATGGCACGATCTCCGCCCACTGTGACCTCCGCCTCCCAGGTTCAAGTGATTCTCCTGTCTCAGCCTCCTGGGTAGCTGGGATTACAGGCACATGCCACCACGCTCAGCTAATTTTTGTATATATTTTTTGAAACAGAGTCTCGCTGTGTCACCCAGGCTGGAGTGCAGTGGCACGCTCTCGGCTCACTGCAACCTCGGTCTCCTGGGTTCAAACAATTCTCCTATCTCAGCCTCCCGAGTAGCTGGGGTTACAGGCACCTGCCACCACACCCAGCTAATTTTTTCATTTTTAATAGAGATGGGGTTTCACCACATTGGCCAGGCTGGTCTCGAACTCCTGACCTCAGATGATCCACCTTCCTCGGCCTCCCAAAGTGCTGGGATTATAGGTATGAGCCACCGGGCCTGGCTTAATTTTTGTATTTTTAGTAGAGATGGGATTTCATCATATTGGTCAGGCTGGTCTCAAACTCCTGACCTCAGGTGATCCGCCCACCTCGGACTCCCAAAGTGCTGGGATTATAGGCGTGAGCCACCATGCCTGGCCTCAAAGTATTTTTATAATATGAATGCAGTAGGTCCTTATAATATCCTTAAAATATGGTAATAATAGCAATGTTTAACATCTGTAATAATAATATTTAACACTTTACATCCTTTGCATGTTATCCTCAGAATAACCCTATGAAGGTAAGTACTATAATCACCTCAAAACTGAGAGAAAGATAGGTTATGTAATTGCCCAAGGTAATTCAGCTAATAAGTGGAGGAGCCAAGATTTGAATACAGGCACTTGGCTTCAGAGTCTGTGTCCTTAAACCACTATGCTCTCTGCCTTCCAAATATTATCATGCATTATATCAAAGGAGGAAATTGAGACAGTGCAGTTTGGTGACTTGCCTGACCTCACACACAGTCCCATTACATCATGACTAAGAGACAGAACCCAGGTCTTCCCCTTGAAAGCCAAGCCCCATTAGAGTGTGGCAGTTGAGATTAGCAGCCATTTCTACTTTAGATGGCTTTCCTAATAGGAAGGATTGCAGAGGGTGAGGGGTTGAGTCCAGAGTGGGAGGCCAAAGGCTTGCTGATATTTGCCTTGAGAAGACAATGGCTACCTTTACGTTTAGCAGCAGAGGGTAGATGAAGCTGTGTAAATGGGAGCTGCTTGGTGAGCTGACCCTGGAAGCCAGTCTGCAGGAACAGGGGCTTGGCAAAGGTTGGGCCAAGGGAGGTGATGCTCCCTTTGCCTCTCTATGAAGACACCCAGCAGCATATAGGGAGAGAGGGTGCAAACACATTATACTGCCACCACCCCCCCAGATGCCATCTGCCCCATTCCACTACTGTCCAGGAAAGGGCAAATTCACTCTCCCTGCTGCCTAGATCAGAAACCCCGTCTCCTGCCTTCCTTTTGGAGCACTCCAAGAGAGCACAGCTCCCGATTTCCACTGACCTATCAAATGGGCTGAGGGCCACCTCCACCTCTGCCAAGCCCTGTTCCACCCAAGGCTTCGCCTCAGAGTCCCCTCGGATGCCACAACTCAGACACTGGACCCACTCAGAAACTCTGGCTCAGAGAAGCAGGACTGTGCTCAAGGTGAGGCTCAGGCTAGGCACTTCCCCACTGTGGGCTGGCAGGGGTTCCACTCACTAGCTCTGGCCAATGAGAACTAACTATTTCATCAAGGCTAGGTCTCCCTCATTTCAGGGCCAGCGGCCTGATCATTTCAGATGTCTTCCCCTCATTGTCCTTAGTGGTCTTTGCTAGGATTCAGAATACTGTCAAGTTGCTTTGTGAACTGGTGGTATGTTATCTGCCCCTAAATATCATGACAGAATGGGGTTGGCAGATCTAGTTCTGGTCACCAGAGAAACCAGAGTTCAAGATGGAATAGGGGGAAGGATAAAACTGTTGCTATTCAGAAATGATGGGATTGTCTATGACTATGTAAACACACTAACGAATCTATGAAAGAACTCCTACATGACTTTGGCACTGTCACAGGATAAAAGGCCAGCAATTAAAAATCAATTGTATTTTTAGCCGGGCACGGTGGCTCATGACTGTAATCCTAGCATTTTGGGAGGCTAAGGCAGGTGAATCACTTGAAGTCAGAAATTTGAGACCAGCCTGGCCACCGTGGTGAAACCCCGTCTCTACTAAAAATACAAAAAATCAGCCAGCTGTGGTGGTGTGTGCCTGTAGTCCCAGCTACTTGGGAGGCTGAAGCACAAGAATCACTTGAACGCAGGAGGCAGAGGTTGCAGCGAGCCGAGATTGCGCCACTGCACTGCAGCCTGGTGACAGAGCAAGACTTTGTCTAAAAAAAAAAAAAAAATTGTACTTCTATACACTAAAAATGCACAATTAGAAACCAAAATGAAAGGATGGGAGGGAGGAATAAAAGCTAAGATGCTGGCAGTGATCATTTGTATGGAGTTTACTAATTTACAGCATTCAGTACTTTCACAACAGCCCAGGGGAGGGAGGAGGGAACTCAGGAGCTTGGGGAACACCTGCATCCTCACTCCAGCCTGTTCTGAAATGCCTTTTGGGGATGCTGCTTCAAGCTGTGGGTGTTGGTGAAAGGCTCTTCAGGGGGTTCTGATCACTTCCTGAGGAAGAACCAGTCTGACGGGGAGCCTCAGCATCACCTGGGAACCTGTCAGAAATAAAAATTCCTCCCACTTAGGCGGAAGGTAGGGTTTAGCACTGTGTTTTAACAAGCTAGGTGATTCTGATGCACACCTATGTTGTTCAAACCAGTGACTTCCTGTGACAAAGGCACAAGGGCTGCTGGAGGTTTGTGGCACCCTCTGCTGGTGACCAACTGCAAAGGTTGACTTCTGAACCAAAAAAAGGTTCTCATAACTCTAGTTTGTCAGCCTGTGCATTAAAAAAAAAAAAAAAAAAATTTAAGCAAAGAAAAGTTAAAAATTCTGCTGCCATTCTATCCGGGGCTGTCTTATCCCACTGCAGCACTTCTGAGATCATGCCGTATTTTCCTTTGGCTCTGCTGCAGCTTTCGTCTCCTTGCACATCTTTCAATTCTTCCATGCTCCTAATAAAGCACCCAGAAGCACTTGATGAATCCTTCAAGGATAACATGGTCCAGGGCCAGGCAAATTGGCCTACACAGAAAGAGCTGGGTGGAGGAGGCCTTCTCTGCCTTGGCCTACACATATCACTCCAGCTACAATGGAGATGTGAGGTGGGAATGTGAGTCACTCCTCTGCACAAAACCCAAATCCACCAATGGCTTCCCATGTCACTTGAAGCAAAACTTAAGTTTTCACCAGGACCTTCAAGGATTGTATGACTAGAGCCTAGTTACTTCTCTAAGTTCACGTTCAGTCACTTTTTTTTCTTTTTGAAATGGAGTTTTTGCTCTGTCGCCCAGACGAGTGCAGTGGCACGACCTCGGCTCACTGCAACCTCCGCCTCCCAGGTTCAAGCGATTCTCCTGCCTCAGCCTCGTGAGTAGCTGGGACTACAGGTGCCCGCCACCACACCTGGCTAATTTTTGTATTTTTAGTAGAGATAGGGTTTCACCATGTTGGCCAGGCGGGTTGCAAACTCTGACCTCAAGTGATCCACCCGCCTCGGCCTCCCAAAGTGCTGGGATTATAGGTGTGAGCCACCGCACCCAGCCAAAGGTAGGTTTTTAATTAAACTTCCTGCAGCGAGAAAGACTAAACACCTGGAGAAGGGAGGGGACTCTCAGTAAGAGAGTGTTAGGTGGGGCTGGTACAGGATTTGGGCTTGTGTTAGGTGTTCTTAAGGAAGGTTTAGGAAAGCAACCAAGTAGGGTGCTGCTCTGGACTCAGCGCTTTCAGAAAGCTGGGGCAATTCAGAATCTTAATTCTTATGAAGGAATAAATAATAGTTGCCCATATTAATCAGGAGAGGGGGCTATTTTTGTGGCTGCACGGTGTCTTTATTGCCATTCAGGCATGATTGTGAGTGAAGAGGATCTATTACAGCCAGGCAGGGTTCTCATCTGACGTCGATACTCTATAGAATTGCTTATGTTCATTAGGAGAATGCCACTCTACCCAGGTCAATTACTAGTTGACAACTGCTAGGAACACTTTTTTTTCCTCATATATGTGTTTATTGTCTAGAAAGTAAGATTCCTGAAGGCCGGGGCTTTGTTTTGTTTACCACTGAACCACTAGCACTTAAACAGTGCCTGGCATAGAATAGGTACCCAATAAATGTTTAATAAATATTATTTCAAAACATCTTCCATAGCTCAGATCCTACACATCTAAAATGAAGCCCTCCACAGGTAAAGCTGGGTCTTTGGAATGTCTTCCAGGTGATGGTAGGGCCAAAAATAGCTACTGCAGGCAGACCAGTATCAACATTACTCTTTATAGAACTTTAAAACAGACAGCAGCTGAGTCCTTTGGGCTTTCCCTTGGACCAGACAGGACTTAGCCTCCTACAGCTACTCAAGGAAGACAATGATCAGAAAAAATTGTTACTTTTCAATGGCAAGAGATGGCCAAAGACTATGTTAAAAATTAAACAGGAGAAACACTCCTCAATCTGCTAAATCATCTTCCTGGCTGGGCACAGTGGCTCATGCCTATAATCCTAGCATTTTGGAAGGCCGAGGTGGGAGGATCGCTTGAGGCCAGGAGTTCAAGATCAGCATGGCCAACATAGTGAGACCCCCATCTCCACACACACACAAAAAGATGAAAAAGTATAATTTGAAAATCATCTTTCTTTTCCCACTCAACATCTTATAGTCATATAGTCTTTAATCTATAGTCATATAATCTTTAATAAGTCATAGTTGGCAGTTTCCAGAAAGTTTTACATACCAACCAAGTTGTCACCACTCCACCAATTCCTTATCATATTACTATTTTAAAAAAACTTTTTTTTTTTTTGGGAGACAGAGTCTCACTCTGTCCCCCAGGCTGGAGTATAGTGGTATGATCTCGGTTCACTGCAACCTCCACCTCCTGGGTTCAAGCAATTCTCCTGCCTCAGCCTCCCGAGTAGCTGGGACTACAGGCGCACGCTGCCACCCTGGCTAATTTTTTTATTTTAGTAGAGATGGGGTTTCACTGTGTTGCCCAGGCTGGTCTCAAACTCCTGAACTCAGGCAATCCACCCGCCTCTCAACATGCTAGGGTTACAGGCATGAGCCACTGTGTCCTGCATCTTAAAAACACTTTTGGGCTGGGCATGGTGGCTCACGCCTGTCATCCCAGCACTTTGGGAGGCTGATGCGGGCAGATCACGAGGTCAGGAGATCCAGAACATCCTGGCTAGCACGGTGAAAATCCATCTCTACTAAAAATACAAAAAATTAGACGGGTGTGGTGGCAGGCCCCTGTGGTCCCAGCTGCTTGGGAGGCTGAGGCAGGAGAATGGCGTGAACCTGGGAGGCAGAGGTTGCAGAGAGCCGAGATCGCGCCACTGCACTCCAGCCTGGACGACAGAGCGAGACTCCATCTCAAAAACAAAAAACAACAACAACAAAAAGACACTTTTGAAGATTACTTTTGTAGCTAGGGAATTAAGATACCATTTTAAAATCTATAAATTTAGGCCAGGTGCAGTGGCTCATGCCTGTAATCCCAGCACTTTGGGAGGTTGAGGTGGGTGGGTCACCTGAGGTCAGGAGTTTGAGACCAGCCTGGCCAACACAGTGAAACCCTGTCTCTACTAAAAATATAAAAATTAGCAGGGTGTGGTGGCAGGTGCCTATAATCTCAGCTACTTGGGAGGCCGAAGCAGGAGAATCACTTTAACCTGGGAGGCAGAGGTTGCAGTGAGCTGAGACTGCGCCACTGCACTCCAACCTGGGCAACAAGAGTGAAACTCTGTCTCAAAAAACTAAATCAATAAAATAAAATCTATGAAATTGGCAAACATAAAAAAATTCTGTAATACATTGCTTTGCCAATGGTGTAGATTAAGTAATTCTCCTGCCTTAACCTCCCGAGTAGCTGGGTCTATAGGTGGGCACCACCACGCCCAGCTAATTTTTGTATTTTTAGTAGAGACGGGGTTTCACTGTGTTGGCCAGGCTGGTCTCAAACTCCTGACCTCGTGATCCACCTGCCTCGGCCTCCCAAAGTGCTGGGATTACAGGCGTGAGCCACTGCGCCCAGCCCCTCCTGCCTTGTTAAGATATATTAAGGTATTCAATAATAGAAATACCCCCATCTAATCAGAACAGATTCCCACTTCAGTTAAACCTTCCCCAGAAGCTGCGTAACTCAAGCCCACATCCTATCCTTTCCAACATCTTCCCACTGAGATGCCCCACAACTCCCCATGGTGTGTATTCTCCATTATAACAAACAATAAACCCAACTTATTCAACTAAGGCGAGTCCTTCATCCTTGGCTGGAAGGCATTGGAACATGTTAAGTGAAATAAGGTATGAAACCACGTGCATATGTACATATATATGTATATGCTACAATTGGAGTAAAATAATGTAAACATTTAAAATTTAAAAAATATGTTTGTAGGCCAGGCGCAGTGGCTCACGCCTGTAATCCCAACACTTTGGGAGGCCGAGACAGGCGGATCACCTGAGGCTGGGAGTTCGAGACCCACCTGACCAACATGGAGAAACCCCGTCTCTACTAAAAATACAAAATTAGCTGGGCGTGGTGGCGCATGCCTGTAATCCCAGCTACTTGGGAGGCTGAGGCAGAAGAATCGCTTGAACCTGGGAGGTGGAGGTTGTGGTGAGCTGAGATCACACCACTGCACTCCAGCCTGGGCAACAAAAGCGAAACTCTGTCTCAAAACAAAACAAAAACAACAACAAAAAAAAACCATTAGATACAGACATTCACTTCATAATGTGACCCGGGGCTCCTAAAGCTGGAATATGAGCAGGTCGTGGTGGTTCTGTATTTCTGGCTCTCACAGGAGCCCCATGAACTAAGAACATACAGCATTTAAATGTCATGCTACTCTACCAGAAGCCTTAAAACTATCATTTGGGCATCTTCAAAGTTCCAGCTAAAGGTGGCAACTGAGCTCCTCTGAGGCACTCTCTTACCTCAGCACCCTCATCTTAACATCTCCATGAGCAAGGCTACAGTACTTTCATAAATTGGTCCTTAATACAACCTATGTGGTAGGCACTTTTTTCCACTTAAATAAGGTTAAGCGGAGGTTTGAAGAAAAACTTTGTCGGTGTCAGAAACACAACTCATACCCAGGTCCTCAGAGTCTAAACCCAGTGCATTTTGTACTTCACCAAGCTCCTTGTGGTCTCTTCTGGACTATTTTTCCCAGAGTTCTCAAAAAGACTAGCTGGGCCAGCACTACAGAGGCTACATATTAGCAGTGATCAGGAAGACACGTTCAGTTGTGGGTCAAGCAGATATGGTCCTGCACCTGTGACAATGCTTAGCATTTTAACAACTCCACAGTTCTGGACTAAGTACCACAAATTTAAAGTTGCAGAGCTCAGTCATTTGCTTGTTTTTTGGAGACAGGGTCTCACTTTGTCACCCAGGCTGGAGTGCAGTGGCATGATCTCGGCTCACTGCAGCCTTGACTTCCCAGGCTCAAGTGATCCTTCTACCTCAGTCCCCCAAGTAGCTGAGACTACAGATGTGCACCACCACGCTTGGCTAATTTTTATACTTTTTGTAGAGACAGGGTTTCGCCATGTTGCCCAGCCTGGTCTCGAATTCCTAGGCTCAAGTGATCAGCCCACCTTGGCCTCCCAAAGAGCTAGGATTACAGGCATGAGCCACTGCACCTGGCCAATCATTTGCAAAAACTAAATTCATTATATAAAAAACTAGCCAGCTCCATTAATAATGCAAAGACATTTAAATAAGAAACTGCAATCCAACTTTCAAATGTTTTATTTTTAGTGTTTTTAAACATTTTAATACAACAAGGATATAAAATAATATATATTAGTTAAATCTGGATTTAATTTAGAATCAAGATATTTACTTATGTACAAACACTGTGCTTCAAGGTATGGCTACCACAGGAACTTTCACATCTTCAAGTAATACTAGTTTCTCTGTGGATAGAGAGACATTTAGGTAGAATTCACAAAACAAAACATGTCCGTTTTAGTCCAAGCTAATTTTGCTTCTCCCATTAAGTACCAGTTTCCACTTTCTTTGTTCCGTATCAGAAATACTTCATTTTTCTAATAATACATAGATCCTCTGAATAAAACTTAGTAAAACTGAACATTTTTAAACTGACATCTTAAAAAATGTCATTTTTAAGATGACATTACTAACTGATAATATTGCTTGGCTATGTTCAATTCTCCAGACAACCCAGTCCTTCAGATTGAAAGAGACCTGAAGCAACAATGAAATTAACATAGTGTTCTTTCTCTTCCCATATCAGGCACAAACCTTCCTTATGCTGAAATATGAACTACACTGAATAAAAAGTTCTTTGGTTAATTTAGGACAGAATGTATTCTAGAAACCAGAATAGCTGAAATATGGCTTACAGATTTCAGAGATATTTGTACAGAACTTGAAGCAAAGTAATTGGTCACATTTTAGTTATTTGAAATTGGTGGCATTATATCCAGGTGGGGTGAGAAGGGGGGGTCCAAAACCTAGTTTCATACTAATTTTAGTCATTCAGAGTTACTCAAAGACAGGGAAAAGAAACAACCTACTCAGTCTCTTTCCATTCTTATTCATCACCTGAAGCATTACGACCTTTGATGTTACTAACAATTTTCCTCTATAGCAGTATGGGGTAATTCAGGCTAAACCGCTTACAAACACAAACGGTTAAACTGTCAAGTTGGCATTAAAATGGACACCTTTGCTGGCTTAGAAACTGTCTAAATGAAACCAATACTATTTAAGAAAGCAATTGGACTATTCTACAAGAGAGCTTTCTTGTCTCAAATGCCTGAATACCTTAAAGAACTGGCAAATGACTATTATTATCATTACCTTTATTATGAAGAAAACCTAAGTCTATAAAAGACTATCAAATAATTACATTTATTAAATTAGAGCGTTTAAAACAAGAATGTGGTTAACATTCTTAGGCAATTTAGATCTAGAATCCTTTAAAAAAGCTTACTATGAAATTAATGGTGAAACTGCCTTTTGTTGAACATAGTCAAAGCAAATTAGTGTTATAAATATGACTTTGTGAATACATGAGTAATACTTTCCAAACAGATGTTTCTAAAACAGACTGTTTCTTATCAGCTATAAAAGAATCTGGCTTCTCTGTTTCCCATTTACAAATTATAGGATTTCTGGAATTCTTAGTAAAAACACACAGGCAGGGACAGGGCATGAAAGACCACTGCTCACAGACTAAAGAGTTACATTCCCTGCAGGTCTCTTGGTCCAATGGGTTCTGGTCTCTCAGTCACTGACTTTTTCTTCTGAATAGCCCACATTATTATTTAATTTAATTTAATTTATTTATTTATTTATTTGAGACGGAGTCTCGCTCTGTCGCCCAGGCTGGAGTGCAGTGGCACGATCTCAGCTCACTGCAACCTCCGCCTCCTGGGTTCAAGTGATTCTTCTGCCTCAGCCTCCCGAGTAGCTGGAACTATAGGCGTGGGCGCGCACCACCATGCCCGGCTAATTTTTGTATTTTTGGTAGAGATGGAGTTTCACCATATTGGCCAGGCTGGTCTCGATATCCTGACCTTGTGATCTGCCCGCCTCAGCCTCCTAAAGTGTTGGGATTATAGGCGTGAGCCACCGCACCCGGCATAGCCTGCATTATTTAACTGACCAGTTCTAAGGCTAAGTTCACTACTTTCTGATTTCAAAGGATACAAATAAATAGAGCTAGAAGTTCTATTTTTGTCCTAGCAATTCTGGTCACAGAACTATGGAGAGGATAGCCACACAAAGAATTCTTGCAGCACAGCCACGAAAGGTTCCCCCCAAATTATTTGGTGACAACAGCAAACCTGTCTCCTTCAAAACCTCTTACTCTCTACCAACTCTTCAATTACCCTTCAATAACACTACCCTGCCTGGTCTTAAAAAAAAAAAAAAGGAAAAGGTTAAAAAAGGCAACACTGCTCCCAGGAACATAGAAAATGCATTGAAGACTTGCAACATAACCTCCAATTTGCATCCCCAAACCAAAAACCTTTTGGTTCCTTCTATACTAAAGTCTCTATGATGATGTAAGCCTCTCACAAGTCTGCAACTACAGAACCAAATACAAGGTCAAAAAATATGTAGACCAAAGCCATGTAGCTTCTCTGCCTAGCCACATTCACAGATAAAATGTAAACATAAATACTATCTTCACTGTGGTTTAGATTTTAACCAGAAAAAAAATATGAAGAAAAAAATCTGGAAATTTCTGGACAAAACAAAAAGCAACTAAAATACAGGTTTCATGTTTAGGTAAAACTGAAAATAATTTTGTCTCAATGTTTTCCAAGAAAGAGATGATTAATTTATGTAAACACTGCCTTATAATAGTTAAAACAGTAAGTTATAAACCTAACTTACATTTTTCTCACAACATATATGAGCAAGTGCAAGGCTGAACAGTTATTTTACAATCCCCATTGCAGTCTGTTGTTAGGTACTCTCAATGTCAATAGCTCTGCAAAGTTAGTTGCATTTGATTTTTCTATTTGGTCCTAGAATAGAATTTATATGAAAGAAAGAAGACCGAGGTTAATAGCTATTTAACTTTTTGTTATTGATTGATTGAGACAGGGTCTCACTCTGTCACCAAGGCTGGAGTGCAGTGGCATGATTACAGCTCACTGTAGCTTCCTTGGGCTCAAGTGATCCTTCTGCCTTAGCCTCGCATGTAGCTGGGACCACAGGCATGCACCACCATGCCCAGCTAATTTTCTAAAAAACTTTTTGTGGGGATGAGGTCTCACTTTGTTGCCCAGGCTGGTCTCGTTTACCTGAGCTCAAGTGATCCTCCTGCCTCAGCCTCCCAAAGTGCTGGGATTACAGGCATGAGCCACTGCGCCCAGTCTAACTTGTTTTTTTTTTGTTTTTTTGAGATGGAGTCTTGCTCTGTCATCCAGGCTGGAGTGCAGTGGAGTGATCTCAGCTCACGGCAACTTCCACCTGGGTTCAAGCGATTCTCATGCCTCAGTCTCCCAAGTAGCTGGGATTACAAGTGCGTGCCACCATGCCTAGCTAATTTTTGTAGTTCTAGTGGAGATGAGGTTTTGTCATATTGGCCAGTCTGGTCTCAAACTCCTGACCTCAAGTGATCTGCCTGCCTTGGTCTTCAAAGTGCTGGGATTACAGGCGTGAGCCACTGTACCCGGCCATGTTCTTAAGAGAATGGGTCTTGCTGTGTTGCCCAGGCTGGAATGCAGTAGTTAGTCATAGCCTCAACACACTCCAGCCTAACTCCTGGCCTCAAGCAATCCTCCTGCCTCAGCCTCCTCAGAAGCCAGGACCCTACAGCCTTGCACCACTGCACTTGGCTTAACATTTTAACATTAATGTTGTCATAGACTTTTTTGAACCCTTTCCCAAAAGCCAACATCAGTGCCTCCCTAGCTAAATTCAGTCTGTTCTGTCACTAAAAAAATAATAGTAACACATCTTTTGACCTCAAGGGTCAAACCACTCTAACTGGCACAGGAAACATCCTTTACTTTTCATGATTATGCAACTCCTTTACATGTTGGCATTTTGTTCCTAGCATGTAACAGAATCAGCAATTTAAGATATCAGATTCTGAGGTGTGAGATTTAAAAGCATAAAACTTGAACTGCCTCGCAGCATTTCTCAAGTGAGAAATAAATAATGTTCACAGCAGACACAAATTGGGGTCCTTCAGCACTAGCTGAGACTTGTTTGCATAATTTCCTTTCCTACCCAATTCATTTGGGCTTCTATGTAGCTTATACAGGGGTGGAAATATGACTCAAAGTGCAAAAATAAAATATTTCACCCAGATAACAAAGGAGCAAGCTTCTAATAAGCGGCCTAATTTTAGGCCTCAGAATGCCAGCACCTTTTCTAAGTTTTTGTTTTAAAATGGAATGTAAAACCTAATTATTATTCCATAACCATCCTGCTGTCATAACTATTGTAAAAAATCATTAAAAATAAAGTAACAAATGTTGTCACAGAGGTGAAATTACTTAAAGTACTATATTTCTAGTGTTGTAAATAGCAGCTAAGTTATATCACTTCCTGACTGCCAAATTAAGACTAAATACAAAGAAGGTATATACACCATTATATTTAAAAGTAAAAAACAACACTTTTTCATATCCAAGTATGTCTGAGACTGTTTACTTCCAACGGCCAAGAATGATAAATTTCAAAAACCAAAAAGTTGTATTTTGCGTGCTATAAGTTTCTTTTCAGGAGAAAACAATTCTTTGCATGCATACCTCCCTACTTAACGACAAAAGAACTTTATCTAACATCTGGTAAAACACTCCTATTTGGAAAAAAGCATAAAATTGGACTGTCATCTACTATAGCACAGAGTTATTCTGGGTACCTATACTACTAACATTAAGTCCATTTATTTTTATGGATGCAGCCATTTTTCCCTCATGAATACTTACTGATGGTTACACTGAACCCTCAGAACAAAACAGGCACTGCATCTTTTGTTGCATCTTTGGTGAAAAATGCTAGCTCTACATTTGCATTAATGAGGAGACCAATGGCATCCTAGCCAGTACTCTGTCACGTCATCTATGGCCTCTTTCATTCTCCTCTTATTTCAGGCATCCTGGTATGCTCAGTATACATAAAAGATGGTTCAGAAGGCAAAAACTGTCAGTAAAACAGATCATGTCCAGCGTGGCATATTTTTAAACTGACACAGAGATTAGTCCAAAGAACAAGTACTGATCACTTGGTAGGGTTTCTTCTTCTAAAGATAATAAGTAGCTTCAAAACATATTATTTCTTGACTAGAGCCTTACTGGAAATCAATGAAAATTCCTCAATCAGCAAACTGCTCAAGTTGACTTGTTTAAAGTTCAATAAGCAAATACTCAACAGGTAAGGGTACAGCCTAACTTCAATCACAACATTAAGTCTTCCTAAGGAGAAGGGGCAGAAAACATCTACTTAAGCTTTCTGTTCAAACAGCTACATAAAGACTCTTGATTGTTCTTGCTTGCTTTTTATAATCATAACTTTGCTCAGAACAGAAAACTTTACTTTGTCAACACATAAGCCAGGCATCTAGGAACAACCTAGGGGGAGAATGCAAAGTTACTCATTTTCAACAACTATTATATATTTAGTCACAAATTCATTAGAAAGATAGTCTTCATCCAATTAGTCTTTTCATTATTGCTGGTTTTGAAAATGGCCAACAATATTCATTAGGAACTGTGCCATTAACATTGCATTCAAAAAAAGAGAACATGGGAAACCAAATCCTTGCTCTCCTACTCTGCTGATATGCTCTGGTATTGGCCAGAGTATGGTAGTACAAAAAGAGTCTTGTTGTTATATAAAAAGCAATAAACACATCAATGGAATAATGTTCATGGGCAGCCAAGATGAAGAAGATTCCAAAGAGGTTGAGAACCCAGGATAAAGTGTGCAAGAAATTCCAGCTTCTTGGTGTATCTAGGAAAAGGACAGAAAGATCATTTTAAAGCTACATTCCTTCCAATGCTGCTCAGTCACATGTTTCTCAGATCAGGCTGTTTTGCCATTCTTCACAGGATCTGACACCCTCCCCACAGCCTTCACTGCAGCTAGTTATCTAATATGCATAGAAGCACTAAAAAGATACTTACATTCAGTGACAAAGAAATTCAGCATAGTTAGGACGACTGTGTGGCCACTAAACATGTAATCTCCACATGTGTGAACGCCAGTCAGGGTCATACCAAAGCCACTCCAAATGGCAAAGGCTCGATGTAATTTCTCCCATACACTGCCATATATCTATAAAGAAAAGTTAAGAATTAGTGCTTCAAATGCTTAGGGAGGTGGGAACTTCCCAACATCCATTCCCATTGAAATTCAAATGCTGAATAACTTAGAAATAAGATCTAAGCCAAAGCAGTTAGGTCCTCAGTCTAATGAATTCCAGGCAGACTTCAAGACTGGGTGGGTAAAGCTTGGCTGTACTCAGAAATATTTTGGTAATTAAATGAAATCAGGCTGGGTGCAGTGGCTCACGCCTGTAATCCCAGCACTTTGGGAGGCTGAGGTGGGCAGATCACCTGAAATCAGGAGTTCAAGATCAGCCTGGCTAACATGGCGAAATCCCATCTCTACTAAAAATACAAAAATTAGCCAGGCGTGGTGGCGCGTGCCTGTAATCCCAGCTACTCAGGAGGCCGAGGCAGGAGAATCACTTGAACCTGGGAGGCAGAGGCTGCAGGGAGCCAAGATCGCGCCACTGCACTCCAGCCTGGGTGACAGAGTAAGAGTGTGTCTAAAAAAAATTAATTAATTAAAAATAAGTAAATAAATGAAATCACTGTAACATGAACTCCTTTACTAGGAGTTCCTTTATAATAAAAAGTTCTCTATAACACAAAAACATCTCAAAGTTTTTAATCCAATATCACAGTAGTATTTGCTTGGCTATTCTTGCCAGTAAGACATAGGCTATGACAGACAGAGATCAATGTCTACCTTTCAACATCCACTCTCCCCTTCTTCACTGGTAACAGAATCCCAAATATATTGAGGCAGCAATGAATTCAGCCACAATATTGCCTTTCCCAACCTCCCTTGTAGCTAGGTGTGGCCACATGACTAAGTTCTGTACAATAAGATCTAAGTAGAAGTGTTAAGGGTTTCTGGGAAGGCTACTTATCAAGGTAAGAGACAACAGTTTTGAGGAAGTCTTTTCTAACTTTCTACCTTCCCTTCTTTTAGTCTACAACTCAGACTCATTCAACTGGAGGTGAAACTCCAGCAACCATCTTGGACCACAAAGTGGCTTTGAGGCTACAAGCCAAGTATTGTGATAGCAGACCAGAAAGACAGAAGAATGATGGGGTTTTTTCAGATGACTTCATAAAATTATCATACCAGACCTGGTGTACCTACCTTCAGACTCTTTTTTGAGAGAGAATAAAGCATTGTGTGTTTACTAAACCATAGCCACTTTGAATTTCCAGTTATCAACAGCCAAACCTAATCCCAACTCCCACATATACGCCTAAAAGAGCAATCCATTTTGAGGAAGACTTTGAGTGATAGCCGCTTTACAAAAGAGGGGCAGTCACTACTTTAAAAAAAAAAAAGGCATACTGCCGGGGACGGTGGCTCACGCCTATAATCCCAGCACTTTGAGAGGCTGAGGCGGATGGATCACCTGAGGTCGGGAGTTCGAGACCAGCCTGACCAACATGGTGGAACCCATCTCTACTAAAAGTACAAAAATTAGCCAGGTGTGGTGGCACATGCCTGTAATCCCAGCTACTCAAGACTGAGGCAGGAAAATCTCTTGAACCCGGGAGGGGGAGGTTGTGGTGAGCGGAGATCGTGGCATTGTACTCCAGCCTGGGCAGCAAAAGCAAAACTCCATCTCAAACAAACAAACAAACAAACAAACAAAAAAACCCAGCATACTAATATAATAATAATAATACAATTTAATAATAATATAATAATGGTACAAAAAGGTGCTAAAATTTTATGTGCATTTACTATGTGCAAGGCGTGCTGCTAAGTGCATTATGTGTTATTGCATTTAATTTCCACAGCAATCCTATGAAGTGATTTAATTGTACAGATGAGGAAACTGGCTTAGAAAGGTCACATAGCTAGTAAATAACATAGGCAGGATGTGAACCCAGGGAGCCCAATTCCAAAGCCCTGTCTTCAAGATTCTATCAAATATGACCAAAATAAACAACTTCATAGAAACACAATCTCATTAGGAATCTCACCTGCTGATTATACACTACCCAGCTTTCCCTTTCTGCCTCATTTGAGGGAAAGAGAGGAAGAAGAATTTACTGTTAGAGAGAGAGAAAGAGAATACACATGGGTTTGGTTCTTCCGTGATCGCTATGAACATGGGCTTAGAGATATTACTCTTGAGAAAGTAAAAAATCACGTAGTAAATAAAGAGAAGGGACTGCTAGGAAAATGATTCAACCAAGGATAGGAAACTAGTGATGCCAGTCAAAAGGTGCCTCTCCATCCTTTCCCATCTTAAATGTCCCATATATTCTTCCAGAAAAACAAAAACTGAAACACAACAGAGCAGAATGAAGAGGATGTTTTAAGAGAAGGTGTAGAAATATGCATTAAGTGTTTCTAAATTTCAAAAATAGACATGTTCTTGGTTCTGTTCTCAAACCCCTTACTTCTGGGAATGCAATTTCAAGCAATTAATTTATTATAATGAAAGTACCTTATGGAATTCACTGTAAGGGATTTGATTTCAAGTTACTATCACTTTAACTTTCTATTTATAACAATTGCTGCAAATAATACGGGTCAGTAAGTAGGTTATATTATAATTCAAAGCAATTAACAGTATTTAGGTCAGATTGGAGGAGAAATATCTATATATAACCAACTGATAAAAACAGTCATTAGAGACAGAAAAAGGGCTGTTTATACCATAGAGGGATGGTATCTAATTTATTTTTGCAGCATATGTTGCAGCCCTATGCACATATATCCCTCTCCTCAGCGGCTGTCCTACAATTAAATCCCTTAGCTATGGAAAATTTTCTCTTTTCAGTGTAATAAGCTTATATTTTTCTTTTTTTTGAGACGGAGTCTCGCTCTGTCACCCAGGCTGGAGTGCAGTGACGCGATCTCTGCTCACTGCAAGCTCCGCTGCCTCCTAGGTTCACGCCATTCCCCTGCCCCAGCCTCCCAAGTAGCTGGGTGCTCGCCACCATGCCCGGCTAATTTTTTTGTATTTTTAGTAGAGACAGGGTTTCACCGTGTTAGCTAGGATGGTCTCGATCTCCTGACCTCGTGATCCACCCGCCTTGGTCTCCCAAAGTGCTGGGATTACAGGCGTGAGCCACTGTGCCCAGCCTATATTTTTATTCTTTAAAATCTGTCCTGGCTGGGCGTGGTGGCTCATGCCTGTAATCCCAACACTTTGGGAATTTGAGATGGGAAGAACACTTGAAGTCAGGAGTTCAAGACCAGCCTGGACAGCAAAGTGAAATCCTGTCTCTAGGAAAAAAAAATTAAAATCAGGCCAGGCGTGGTGGCTCACGCCTGTAATCCCAGCACTTTGGGAGGCTGAGGTGGGTGGATCATGAGGTCAGGAGTTCAAGACCAGCCTGGCCAAGATGGTAAAACTCTGCCTCTACTGAAAATATAAAAATTAGCCGGGTATGGTGGCGGGCGCCTGTGATCCCAGTTACTTAGGAGGCTGAGACAGGAGAATCCCTTGAACCCAGGAGGCAGAGGTTGCAGTAGGCCGAGATCGCGCCACTGCACTCTAGCCTGGGCGACAGAGAAAGACTCCATCTCAAAAAAAAAAAAAAAAAAATTTAGCTGGGGTGTGGTGGTGTATGCCTGTGGTCCCAGCTACTCAGGAGGCTGAGGCAGGAGGATTGCTTGAGACCAGGAATTTGAGGCTGACAGTGAGCTATGATCATGCCACTGTACTCCAGCCTGGGCAACAAAGCGAGAATCTGTCTTAAAAAACCAATGACTAAAATAAAATAAAATCTCCCCTAATCAACTAGAATACTATTTGGGTGAAACTCTTCACACCATGTACACAGCATACTATTTTGGAGAAACTGTGCACACCATGCACAGAAACAAATTCAAAATAAATTAAAGTTGTAAAATATAAAAAAATAAGACCATAAAAGCATCAGATATTATCTTTCATCAATCAGAATGGCAGTGCTGGCAAGAGGGTAAGAAAGCTGACATGCATACATGTTGGCAGTAGTGAAAAACTCATCTTTTCAAGTGTGTATTTTAGCAATATATATCACTTTTTTTTTTTTTTTTTTTTTTTGAGATGGAGTCTCGCCCTGTCACCCAGGCTGGAGTGCAGTGATGTGATCTCAGTTCATTGCAACCTCTGCCTCCCAGGTTCAAGCGATTCTCCTGCTTCAGCCTCCAGGTGCCTGCCACCATGCCCAACTAATTATTTGTATTTTTAGTAAAGATGGGGTTTCATCATGTTGGCCAGTCTGGTCTTGAACTCCTGGCCTCAAGTGATCCGCCCACCTCTGACTCCCAAAGTGCTGGGATTACAGGCATGAGCGACCTCGTCCAGCCCATATCATATTTTTCAATGTGCGTGTCCTTTAATTCTGTAATTTTACTTTCAATAATTTATCTTAAGAGATAACTAAGTGCAAAAGTACAATGTACAAGAATGTTTACTATAGCACTGTTTATAAATAGTAAAATTTTGAAACAATCAAAATGTACATCATTTGGAACCTGGTATCCACAATGGACTACTGTTAAAAAGATGTAGTTCCTTTTAGAAAAAAGTAAACAACATACTATTAAATGAAAAATAGGCTAAAGAGGCTGGGTGCGGTGGCTCACGCCTGTAATCACAGCACTTTGGGAGGCCAAGGCGGGCAGACCACGAGGTCAGGAGATCGAGACCATCCTGGCTAACACGGTGAAACCCTGTCTCTTCTAAAAACACAAAAAAATTAGCCGGGCGTGGTGGCTGGTGCCTGTAGTCCCAGCTACTCAGGAGGCTGAGGCAGGAGAATGGTGTGAACCTGGGAGGCAGAGCTTGCAGTGAGCAGAGATCGCGCCACTGCTCCAGCCTGGGTGACAGAGCAAGACTCCATCTCAAAAAAAGAAAAAGAAAAAGAAAACTAGGCTACAGAACAATGTTTGCAATATAATCCTGTCTTGTTTAAAAAGTATCTATAAAAACTTACATGAAGACCAGGCACTGTCTCACACCTATAATCCCAACACTTTGGGAGGCCGAAGTGGGTGTATCACCTGAGGTCAGGGGTTCGAGACCAGCCTGGCCAACATGGAGAAACCCCCTCTCTACTAAAAATACAAAAAACAGTCAGGTGTGGTGGTCCCAGCTACTCGGGAGGCTGAGGCAGGAGAATGGTTTGAACCTGGGAGGTGGAGGTTGCAGTGAGCAAAGATTGCACCACACTACTCCAGCCTGGGCAACTGGGAAAGATTCCACCTCAACAAACAAACAAACAAACAAACAAACAACTTATACGAGTGTGTAAGTATGCTTAAAAATGGTCTGTGTGGCTATACACACAACTGTTAACTGTATTATTTATAGGGTGGGGCAAAAAAGAATCAGGTAAATTTTTACTTTTTAATATATACATTTCTATATAATTTGAATTTTTATAATAAAATATAATTTATAATTTGAAAAAATTACTTTTCCTTTTTGGAAAAAGAAAAAAAGACCTCAAAACAGCTTTTACCTTAAAAATAAAACATTTCCTTTACATGAAATCCTGTGTCATATCAACCCTTCCCCCTTTCTTACTGGTCAGTCTAAGCCTTCCTAATATCAGGAGAAAGTTTTGTCACCCTTCAGCTCAGGAGTATATTTTTAGCTCTTGATCTCGTTTGGCTGCTTAATCTTCCCTTGTTGGCATTTCAGCTATGATATTGCAGCACAAGAAGTGAACTTGAATGCTGTTACAAACAACATTAAAATAACTACAAAGGTGTTAACACATACATTTATTTGAATATGTGAAAACACAGAATTAAAGCACAGAGGCCTAGAAAAGTAGGGTTCTTTTGTCCAAATTTGTATATAATTTGGACAAAATTATTTGCAAATTTGTATATAGATTTTACCCAATTTTGTACATAAAGTACAGGCAATTTTCAGAGTCTTATTTTGTCTCCATCTGCATAATTTATTCTGTTTAACCAGGAGATGTCTATAGTAAACCAAAACAAAGCCACAAAGAATAAAATGAAAACCAAAAGTCAGCCATTATTTGTTTATCTCAGAAAGAGTAAAGTTTAGAGTGATGAGTATGTCGTCAAACTGTAACTTTTTTTTCTTTCTTTTTTTTTTTTTTTTTGAGACGCAGATTCACTCTTGTTGCCCAGGCTGGAGTACAATGGTGCCATCTTGGCTCACTGCAACCTCCGCCTCCTGGGTTCAAGTGTTTCTCATGCCTCAGCCTTCCGAGTACCTGGGATTATAGGTGCCTGGCACCACGCCCAGGTAATTTTTGGTGTTTTTAGTAGATTGCACCATGTTGGCCAGGCTGGGTCTTTAACTCCTGACCTCAGGTGATCCACCCGCCTCAGCCTCCCAAAGTGCTGGGATTACAGGCGTAGACACAGCGCCTGGCCGGCAACATTTTTAAAGGAGTGAGGAGGACAGTGAAGGAACCAGAGCATGCTATATGAGAAACTTTGAAAATGCTGAGGATGGTGGGAAAAGGAAAATGATAATTGAAAGAAAATTTTCTTTCTTTCTTTCCTTTCTTCCTTTCTTTTCTATCTCTCTCTCTATCTCTCTTTCTTTCTTAGACAGAGTCTTGCTATGTTGCCCAGGCTACAGTGCAGTGGCGTGATCTCAGTTCACTACAACCTCCACCTCTCAGGTTCAAGCAATTCTCCTGCCTCAGTCTCCCGAGTAGCTGGGATTACAGGCGTCCACCACTGAGCCTGGCTAATTTTTGTATTTTTAGTACAGATGGTGTTTCACCATCTTGGCCAGGCTATCTCAAAATCCTGACCTCGTGATCCACCCCCCTTGGCCTCCCAAAGTGCTGGGATTACAGGCATGAGCCACTGCGCCCAGCCAAAATAAATTTCTTTTCTTTTCTTTTCTTTTTTTTGAGATGGAGTCTCGCTCTGTCGCCCAGGCTGGAGTACAGTGGCACAATCTCGGCTCACTGCAACCTCCGCCTCCCGGGTTCAAGTAATTCTCTGCCTCAGCCTCCCAAGTAGCTGGGATTACAAGTGCCCACAACCACACCCAGCTAATTTTTGTATTTTTAGTAGAGACGGGGTTTCACCATCTTAGCTAGGCTGGTCTTGAACTCCTGACCTCGTGATCCACCCGCCTCAGCCTCCCAAAGTGCTGGGATTACAGGCATGAGTCACCATGCCCAGCGGAAAGAAACTTGTTTTCTATAGCTCCATAACATAGAACAAGTTTAAACAGAAATAATAGGGAGGTAGAATCTGGCTTAAGACTTTTACCAAATTATTTCTATATATTTTTTTGTAGACATTGCAGATACTAAAAAGCACATTTTAATACTATAAGCAAAATGTTAGCCCTATTGCATATAGTGTGCCATCAACCCACCAAGAACAAGAATGAAAAAGAAGGTAGCAGGCTACCTTTCCAGTACACTGCAGGTGTTGTCCTGGCACGGAGAGGGAGGTCACAAACATGGTAAAGCAGCGAAGCAAGAATACAGTTCCCATCAGACTACAGAGCCTTCGCAGAAGTATTGACCTGTAAACAGATCAACCAAAAACGGGGAAAGATCAGAAGAAAACAAACCAAAAAACCCCAGGTATCAAATATTTATTTCAAGGAAGAGCAAACAGAAAAATCACTAGACTCTTTGAAGAGGAGAGAAATCTTAAAGACCATCAAAAGCATCATTGTCCAATAGAATTCTCTACAATGATGGAAATGTTCAATATACTGGCCAAGAAGCTATTTATATACCATGTGGATCTTAAGGACTTGAAATGTGGCCAGTATGACTGAGGAATTGAAGTTTTAAATTTTATTTCATTTTAGTTAATTTAAATTTTGCCATAATGAACAATACAGACCTAAATTAGATTCTAAAAGCATCATTTCAATGATAAGAAAATATGGCTAAGAGTCCAGGCATGGTGGCGCATGCCTGTAATCCCAGCTAGTTGAGAGGCTGAGGCAGGAGAATCACTTGAACCAGGGAGGTGGAGGATGCAGTGAGCCAAGATTGCGCCATTGCACTCCAGCCTGGGCAACAACAGCGAAACTCCATCTCAAAAAAGGAAAAAAGAAAATATGGCTAAGAGAAAGTAAAAGAGTTATACAAGACAGAAGACAACTAAGCCTGGTGTTAGTCCTATTACTGAAAATTGCTCATAAATTATTTATGAGATAAAGTTGGCTGGGGGTGGTGGCTCGTGCTTGTAATTGCAGCACTTTGGGAGGCCAAGGTGGGAGGATTGCTTGAGTTCAAAAGTTTGTTTGACAACAGCTTGGGCAACATAGCCAGATCTCATCTCTACAAATAATTTAAAAATGAGCTGGATGTGGTGGTGCACACCTGTGATCCCAGCTACCTGAGAGGCTGAGGCGGGAGAGTTGCTTGGGTCTCGGAGTTGGAGGCTGCAGCGAGCTATGATTGTGCCACTGCACTTTAGCCTGGGTTACAGAATGAGACATGCTTCAAAAAATAAAAATAAAAAACAAAAAAAAAGGAGGTAAAGTTAAACACCTGTGATTCTAGGGAATTTTTTGCTCATTAATAACTGAAGGCTAGGTGCAGTGGCTCATGTCTATAATCCCAGAACTTTGGGAGACCAAGGCAGGAAGGAGGATTGCGTGAGACCAGCCTGGGCAACACAGTAAGACGGTGTCTACAAAAAATTAGTCAGGCGTGTTGGTGTGTACCTGCAGTTCTAGCCTGAGGCAAGAGGACTGATTGAGCTCAGGAGGTCAAGGATGCAGTAAGCCATGATATATCACTGCACTCTATCTAGCCTAGGTGACAGAGCAAGACTCTATCTCAAACAAAACAAAAAAAAAACCCATTGTAAATTGGTTAATGATAGTAGCTATCGAATACTCATTCTAACTTCTCTTAAGCTATAAAATACTAAGTTAAAAAAATTTTTTATATCAAGTATATATCAAACAAAAATTCTGAATAACTGTCACTTGGGTAATCATGAACTGTACTGTGACACTAGTACTGTTAGACTAAGATTCCTGAGGACAGGGACCATGTATCACATATTTTTGAAATGATCCTTCCACCCTCAGAAAAAGCACTGAACACAAGGCTAGGTATGTTTCAAGCATTATGTGCACTCCTGGGATGGAGCCTAGGAATCTGCATTTTAACAAGCACCCAGGTGATTCTAATGAAAGTGGTACAAACACTTTGAGAAACACTTTCTTTGACTAAGTAAACATTAACACTTGGATTTAACAGGTTACCTCTATGCTTTATTAAACCTACCAAGGTTTCCTGGAAGGTAAACTCCAGTTTTGAAGAGTAGATAAATTCAAATTCATGAGATCTTGTGAGGCAAAGTTAACCAGAAAGCAGCAATGATACACACATTTTAAAACCAACTCTGGTTTTAAGCAATCCAGAATTTAAAATATTGCTACAAAACAGGACAAAATGGGAGAGAATGAGGCTCAATGTGGCCTAAAAGTGTGATAAGAATAGTAACCACCGACCTTTCTTTCCACCTTCAGAACACTGAAATAACTGCTACTTAGGACCTAAAGCTCATCACTGTGGTTTACCTCAAGCACTTCCTGGTGATGAGAAAGGTCAAAATCTCAGGCAACTACCCTTGCTCCTCTCTCCAGTGTTCCAAAAACAATGGACAGCAGAAGCTACAATTTTTTTTCTTTAAACAATCTCAAAAGCTCACATATCTATAATTTTTTTAACCCCCTCAGGAGCTCTTAGGCAATATCTACTAATTTTGTCTTTAAATTTTTTGCTTACAATGCCTTGTTTTTTTACTTAAATCCACTAATTCTTCCTGCCCATTAAACTAGGAAAGGAGCCCCCCAGGCCTCCTTTTTTTAATTAAAAAAATTATTCCTTGCTGACTCTGGGTACACTGCCTGTGAGTTAGCCCTGCTCCACAAGAAGCAGTAAAAATAAATAAAATTAAAGTAAATAAATTCTTTCCTCTATATTTTTTGGTGAAAGTACCAAGAAGCACTTTCCCATTTAGCAACTTCCTATACCATCTGAAGTAAACCAGAAGTATGTATGTGAAGTATATATGTGAAGAAGAAGTATATATGTACATGTTGTGCAAAATAATCTTTTTTTTTTTTTGGAGACAGGGTCTGGCTCTGTCACCCAGACTGGAGTACGGCGGCACAATCTCAGCTCACTGCAACCCTGACCTCCTGGGCTCAAACAATCCTCCCACCTCAGCCTCCTGAGAAGCTGGGACTATAGGCATGTGCCACCACACCTGGTTAATCTTTAAATTTTTTGTAGAGACAGGGTCTCCCCATGTTTCCCAGGCTGGTCTCGAACACCTGGGTTCAAGCAATCCTCTTGCCTCAGTCTCTCAAAGTGCTAGGGTTACAGGCATGTGCCATTGTGCCTGGTGAATCATTTTTTGTTGTTGTTGAGATGAAGTCTCGCTCTGTCGCCCAGGCTGGAGTGCAGTGGAGTGCAAAGCTCCGCCTCCCGGGTTCACGCCATTCTCCAGTCTCAGTCTCCCAAGTAGCTGGGACTACAAGTACCTGCCACCATGCCCAGCTAATTTTGTATTTTTAGTAGAGACAGGGTTTACCGTGTTAGCCAGGATGGTCTCGATCTCCTGACCTCGTGATCCGACCGCCTTGTACTCCCAAAGTGCTGGGATTACAGGCGTGAGCCACTACACCCAGCCAATAATCTCTTTTTTAATGGGCCTCCACCAAGCAGAGAAAATTTCTTCCATCTAAACATGTGACCAAAGAATGTCCTTGGAAGAGTTTCTATCCTTCTACAGAAAGTAACATTTCCAGTTAGTTTCTAAAGAAAGATAAGGTTTTCTTATCTTTCTTTCTTTCTTTTTTTTTTTTTGAGATGGAGTTTCACTCTTCTTGCCCAGGCTGGAGTGCAATGGCGGGATCTCAGCTCACTGCAACCTCCGACCCAAGGGTTCAAGCGATTCTCCTGCCTCAGCCTCCTGAGTAGCTGGGATTACAGGCATACGCTACCACACCCAGCTAATTTTGTATTTTTAGTAGAGACAGGATTTCTCCATGTTGGTCAGGCTGGTCTCAAACTCCTAACCCCAGGTGATCCACCCGCCTTGGCCTCCCAAAGTGCTGGGATTACAGGCATGAGCCACCGCGCCAGGCCTCTTACCTTTTTTTAGATCAGAGATGAGCATCATCAGGCAGAGGGCATCTCTGATCTTTCCTTGCAAAATGCATTCAGGATTATTACTAAATATGTAGATATTATCTTAGGCTGACTCTTACTGATCAAACTCAAAATCCTTCGTTAATAACTATGTCACAATGACCAGAGAAGGAAATTAACAAGGAAATGCAAAGAGAAAGATAAGATTTTATGGTATTGATACAACAATTAAAATATTTTCAGTATTTTAATGGAGTAATGAGGTACCTGTGCTTGTGAAGAAGAAGAACCAGGAGCCAAATATAGCACAGAATCATGCCACATACTTCCGTCATGGCAAAGGCCCATGGGATTCTAGGAACGCTGCAACAGAAAAAAATGATTTTGAATTGAAGAAGTATATATGTGAATGATGCCACCCTTTTCAGTAAGGTGCTCTTTTAATAATGACCTTAAAATTGGTTTTATATAACTTTTATCCCTTTCAGAAGATGATATTTGGAGAAACTGGAAGAAAAAATCTGTGTCATAAAGTACCCCCACCTATCAGAACCTGTTTCTCGTCCACTGATTCCCAGTCAGGGTTCTCTATAAAGAAGTGACTGACAGCAAATACCAGAGGGGGAAAAAAAAAAAAGAATTTATTAGCTCCAGAGAATTACAAAAAGTTGTACAAGAAAGGAATTTTTTTTTCTTTGAGATGGAGTCTCGCTCTGTGGCCCAGGCTGGAGTGCAGTGGCGTGATCTCGGCTCACTGCAATCTCCACCTCCCGCGTTCAAGCAGTTCTCTGCCTCAGCCTCCTGAGTACCTGGGACTACAGGTACCCACTACCACGCCCAGCTAATTTTTTTGTATTTTTAATAGAGACGGGGTTTAACCATCTTGGCCAGGCTGGTCTTGAAATCCTGAGCTTGTGATCTACCTGCCTTGGCCTATCAAAGTGCTGGGATTACAGGCGTGAGCCACCGTGCCCAGCCATGTTTTCTTTTTTTTTTTTTTTTTGAGACGGAGTCTCACTCTGTCGCCCAGGCTGGAGTGCAGTGGCACGATCTCGACTCACTGCAAGCTCCGCCCCCCGGGTTCACGCCATTCTTCTGCCTCAGCCTCCTGAGTAGCTGGGACTACAGGCGCCCGCACCGCTCCTGGCTAATTTTTTGTATTTTTAGTAGAAACGGGGTTTCACTGTGTTAGCCAGGATGGTCTCAATCTCCTGACCTTGTGATCCGCCTGCCTTGGCCTCCCAAAGTGCTGGGATTATAGGCGTGAGCCACCGCGCCCAGCCTCTTTTTTTAAATAACTATTTCCCTAGTTATAAAATTAACAGGTCATTGTAGAAAAGTTTTTAGTAGAAATGTCCAAAAAATAAAAAAAAACATCAGTATTCCTGGCACCCAGAGATGACCTATTTGGACTATTTCACTTTGTTTCAGTCTCCTTCCCCTTCCTTTCTTCCTCCCTTCCTTCTTTCCTCCGTCTTTCTTTTTTTCTTTTTTGATACAGGGTCTGGTTCTGTCGCCTAGGCTGGAGGCAGTGATGAAACCTCGGCTTACTACAACCTCTGCCTCCCAGGCTCAAGCCATCCTCCCATCTCAGCCTTCCAAGTAGCTGGGACTTCGAGTTGTACAGCACCACGTCTGGCTAATTTTTGTATTTTTTGTAGAGACCCGGGAGTTGGGGGTGTTCATCATGTTGCCCAGGCTGGTCTCCTGAACTCCTGAGTTCAAGTAGTTGGCCCACCTCAGCCTCCCAAAGTGCTGGGATTACAGGCGTGATCCACTGTGCCCAGTCTCTTTCTCTCTTTTTCTCTCCCTCTCTCCTTTTTCTTTCTTAAAGTGACCTGTCCTTTATTAGTGGGTAATCATAGGAGCTGTTTTGTGAGGAGGAAAAAGGGACAAATGGAAAACAGATTAAAAAAACAGGGTTCCAAAACAAGGGAGGATAGAGAGAAAGAGATAAAACAAAAAACAAATGAAGGGCCAGGCGCAGTGGCTCATGCCTGTAATCTCAGCACTTTGGAAGGCTGAGACGGGAGGATCACTTGAGCTCAGGAGTTTGAGACCAGCCTGGGCAACAAAGTGAGACCACATACAAAAAATACGAAAAATTAGCCAGGCATAGTTTCACGGGCCTGTAGTCCCAGCTACTTAGGCGGCTGAGGTGGGAGGATCACTTGGGCCCTGGGCGGTCTAGGCTGCAGTAAACTGTGATGGCGCCACTGTACTGCAACCTGGGTGACAGGGCAAGACCCTGTTTCAAAAACAACAACAACAACAAAAAAGCATCGAGTTCAAACCCTGATTGTTTGCACTCTGAAATGAGCACTTCACGTGAGAAATGGGCCTTTCTCCCATTGTCCTTTGTGGGCAGTCCTGTATCCAGAGTCTCGCTTTGTTGCCCAGGCTAGAGTGCAATGATGCAATCTTGGCTCATTGAAACCTCTGCCTCCTGAGTTCAAGCAATTTTTGTGCCTCAGCCTCCCAAGTAGCCAGGATTACAGGTGCCCACCACCATGCACAGCTAATTTTTGTTAGCAGAGAACGGGTTTCACAATGTTGGCTAGGCTGGTCTCGAACTCCTGACCTCAAGTGATCCACCTGCCTTGGACTAGGATTATAGGTGTGAGTCATGGTGCCTGGCCGATCCTGCTGGATTTTTTTTTTTTTTTTTTTGAGACGGAGTCTTGCTCTGTTGCCCAGGCTGGACTGTAGTGACGTGATCTTGGCTGACTGCAACTTCTGCCTCCTGGGTTCAAGCAATTCTCCCTGCCTCAGCCTCCCGAGTAGCTGGGATTACAGGCACCTGCCACCACGCCTGGCTAATTTTTGCATTTTTAGCAGAGATGGGGTTTTGCCATATTGGCCAGGCTGGTCTCAAATGCCTGACCTCAGGTCATCCGGCCAAATCAGCCTCCCAAAGCGCTCCCAAAGGATTACAGGTGTGAGCCACCATGCCCAGCCCCTGCTGGATTTTAAATGTCTACTTTCATTTTTTTTTTCCCAAAAGCTCTTTTTCTCTGAATTTTCTTTGGGCCTCTCATTACTGTCATAGAATGCAACATCTCTTATTTCTCTTGAAAACACGAAAGTTTTTTTTTTAAGTGTTCATCTGCTCCCTATTTTGTATTTTCCAATTTACTTTCTTTTTTCCTGTTTGTGTTAATGTTTTTCTCAGACGTCTGGTTTCTTGACTGACCATTCATATTTGACAGTAAAGTACTAAAAGAGATGATGAGACATTCTGTGGGCATAGACTGAGCTTTGTCAAGTTTCAGGTTTCTCTGCGCACTCAGAGTGCACAGGGATCTGGTTGATTAGATAAGGATATCCCAACCAGTTATTTACAGTGTTTTTCTCCAGGTTTTCCAAGGAAAGGAATCCTATCCTTCTTGGAAGACTGGGGTTGGGTGGGAAGGGAGATGGGAAATGTCTGGCTACTTAAGGAAGGGAGCTAGAAGTCTCTATGATTGGTATATAGACTTTTAATGAATCCTCTTGAAAACACTGCAGCTCTGTTCTCATCTGGACATGGTATCCCTCAGTCAACAGTGCTTCACATTCAACTGCTCTAGAGAACAGACCACTAGTCTTCTATCAGAGTAGAGCAGGTCTAAAAGCTTAAGTAGATTTTCTTTTTTTTTTTTTGAGACAGGGTCTCACTCTGTTGCCCAGGCTGCAGTGCAGTGGGGCAATCTTGGCTAACTGCAACCTCCACTAACTGCAACCTCCGCCTCCTGGGATCAAGCCATCCTCCCACCTCAGATTCCCCAGTAGCTGGGACTACAGGCACACTCCACCATGCCTGGCTAATTTTTGTACTTTTTGTAGAGAAAGGGTTTCACCATGTTGCCCAGGCTTAAGGAGATTTTTAACCAATTCTCCCCTACTTAGCTCCTATCTGTACCTGGGCTTGAGTGATGCTTGGTACTTTGTTTTATCAGAGCTCTGAAGTACAAATAAACTTACCTCTTGGGCAGGGCCACCTTCCACCCCCAACTTCACAACAGGTACTTAGTGTTCCACTTTCCAAACTTTCATTATTAGCACTGTTTTTGCTTTCATGGGATTAAACAGTTTCTTCACTCTTTTACTGTCATTTCAGTGGACTGTTGTGAGGAACCTGTCAAATGTGTATTCAATCCCTCGTATTATTTTTGAGCTAAGCTTTTAAAATGCATTATACATGGATACGCCTTTTTTCTGGATATAATTTAATTTTCTTGGCAGGGCACGGTGGCTTATGCCTGTAATTCCAGCACTTTGGGAGGCTGAGGTGGGCAGATCACGAGGTCAGGAGATCGAGATCATCCTGGCTAACACAGTGAAACCCCGTCTCTTACTAAAAAACACACAAAAAAATTAGCTGGGCGTGGTGGCGGGCGCCTGTAGTGCCAGCTACTCGGGAGGCTGAGGCAGGAGAATAGCGTCAACCCGGGAGGTGGAGCTTGAGGTGAGCCGAAACTGCGCCACTGCACTCCAGCCTGGGCAACAGAGCAAGACTCCGTCTCAAAATAAATAAATAAATAAATAAATAAATAAATAAATTTTCCTTAGTAATGTAGAGTCATCACTATGAACACTGATTATTACACTGTATATGGTAATAACCTCGGAGACTACTGAAAAATGAAGGACAGTTAAGCCCCAGATTGATGTAGTTTTTCCATTATTTATGTTTGCCTTTCTATAGTGCTTCTGTTTCCTCCCTTGCTACTATGGTTATCAGCTCTCACTTCTCACTGCCGTAGGTGGGCCTGCCTCTAGAAACATTCCTATTTCCTTCTAATTTTCTGTTTCTATGTGCTGAACATCTTGGATTTGTATAAAGTAAGCTTCAGAAGCAGACCCTAAAACAAACATCAGTATGAAAGTCAATTACAGGGAAATGTTCTCAAAGAAAACCCACAGGGCAGTGGGTTCTGAGATTAGAAGGCAAGGAAGCAAAGCAAGGGTGAGACATCAAGCAAAGCCCTGTGGAGAACTCAGGAAAGGGTAACTTTGGCTTAGGCTTATCGGGAATTTGGGACAGTGTAGGTCCAATCTAAATGCCGTCCCAACCAGGGCAAAGAGAAGTGAGTCACTGGTTAAGGACAGCTGCTGGTGGGAAGTAAATTTCCAAGTACTTTTTGGCTTTCTCTTCAAGCAGGCAAAGTTGCTCCAGCAGCCCAAGAGCAGCCCTCCAACACAGACATATCTGCTGGATGTTGGGAGTATCCATGTGCAAGAAAATGGAAAAGAGATCTGAGGGGATATAGAAGGAACACTGACATCATCTGCTACCATTCTATGAATAAAGTTTAGATGTTTAAGACCATGGAGTTTCAGTGAGTAGCATAGCATGTAAAAAGAGTTAGGCAAAATTTGGTTTGAAATCATCACTGCAAATTGATAATATATGTCCTGCTGGGCGTGGTGGCTCACACGTGTAAT
The DNA here is from genome assembly GCF_008728515.1 of Papio anubis. Classification (NCBI taxonomy): domain Eukaryota; kingdom Metazoa; phylum Chordata; class Mammalia; order Primates; family Cercopithecidae; genus Papio; species Papio anubis. The sequence continues at coordinate 71,787,327 of NC_044986.1, read as the reverse complement.
CCTAGCACTTTGTGGGGCCAAGGTGGGCAGATGTCTTAAGGTCAGGAGTTCGAGACCAGCCTGGCCAACATGGTGAAACCCCTTTTCTGCTAAAAATACAAAAATTAGCTGGGTGTGATGGTGTGCGCCTGTAATCCTAGCTACTCAGGAGGCTGAGGCATGAGAACCGTTTGACCCAGGAAATGGAGGTTGCAGTGAGTTGAGATCACACCACTGCACTCCAGCCTGGGTAACAGTGAGACTCTGTCTCAAAAAACAAAAACAAAAACAAAAAACTTTGCACATGAATGTTCCTGGCAGCATTATTAATAATAGCCAAAAAGCAGAAACAACACAAACACCTATCAACTGATAAATGGATAAACAAAATTGGTACATCCATACAGTGGAATATTATTTGGTAATAAGAAGGAAGGTAGTGCTGATACACGCTACGGTATGGATGAATCTTGAAAATGTTGTGCTGAGTGACACAGAAAGACCCGATATTGTATGGTTCCACTTATATGAAATGTCCAGAATAGACAAATTCATAGAAACAAAGTAGATTAGTGGTTGGTAGGGTCTGAAGAAAGGAAGGAACAGCGTATGACTGCTAATAGGTATGAGTTTCTTCCCAGGACGATGAAAATGTTCTGGAATTAGTGGTGATGGCTGTACAACTTTGTAAATACACTAAAAACCACTTAATTGTATACTTTATTTTATTATTATTATTTTTTTGAGACAGAGTCTTGCTTTGTCACCCAGGCTGGAGTGCAGTGGTGTGATCTCGGCTCACTGCAAACTCCACCTCCCAGGTTCAAGCAATTCTTCTGCCTCAGCCTCCAGAGTAGCTGGGATTACAGGCGCATACCACCACACCCGGCTAATTTTTGTATTTTTAGTAGAGACAGGGTTTCGCCATGTTGGCCAAGCTGGTCTTGAATTCCTGACCTCAGGTGATCCACTTGCCTCGGCCTCCCAAAGTGCTGGGATTACAGGCATGAGCCACCGCACCCAACCAGTATACTTCAAAATAATAAAAGCCTCATTGTTCTACTGGACCATTTCCTGCTCTCCTACTATGCTTTGTTTTTTTATTTTTATTTTTTGCTTGTTTTTTGTTTACTATTTTTTCATCTACCGCATATCCTTTACTTTCTTCTTTTTTTATTTTTTTCTTTTTTTTTGAGACAGAGTTTCGCTCTTGTTGCCCATGCTGGAGTACAATGTGATCTCAGCTCACCACAACCTCCGCCTCTCAGATTCAAGCAATTCTCCTGCCTCAGCCTCCCGAGTAGCTGGGATTACAGGCATGCACCACCACGTTGGCTAATTTTGAATTTTTAGTAGAGATGGGGTTTTTTCATGTTAGTCAGGCTGGTCTCGAACTCCCAACCTCAGGTGATCCACCTGCCTCAGCCTCCCAAAGTGCTGGGATTATAGGCATGAGACACCGCGCCCGGCCTTACTTCTTTCCTCATCCATATCAGTCCATGGTCCCTCATTATAACCACTCCCTTGCCACTTTTCCCTTCATTGTACTGCCTAGCAAAACTCAACCCTGCTTAAATCCAGTTTTCCACCTATTCCATACCTGTATCTGTTGTTGAATGAGGCTGGTAAAAACACATAATGCTAATACGACTACTAACCTCAAGGAGACCATTAAGTGCTGCTACTGCATTACACAAGTCTATTCACTCTCCTACTCTCCTAGATGGCTAATTTTATACATCTTATCCTTCCTCCTCAAACCTCCATCCTCCTCTCCATTCTCACTGTCTTTACACAGAGAAAATAAAAACAATCAGGAGAGCACTTCCTTGTGCTCCACCATCACATATGGCAACTCTCTACCTGTTTTCCTATTTTCTATCTTCCCCTCTGTTATGAAGGAACAGCCCAAGGGCCTAAGGCCAGCCTCTCCCAGCCACAAGGTCCCATTCCTTTTCATCTACTCAAGGGCACTGTTCTAACATTGTACCCTCTCTTTCCTCTGTCATCATTGCCCCCCCACATTGAGTCATTCTTATTATTAATACAACAAACATGCTATCATATAGCCAATCAAAAAAACAAAAACGAACAAACGCCCTCTTGACACTAGATCCTTCCCCACTCCTGCCCAAGCTACAGCTCCATTTCTCTGCTGCCCTTCTAGGAAAACTTGCCCCTACAGGAAAGACTTTTTCTCCAATTTCTCTGTTCCCATTTTCTCTCTCTCTCTCTCATTTCTTTGTCTAATTCTTTTAAGTTGAAAAATTCTGATCCTACAAAACGAGTTAAAAGAATCAACACTATATTTTTCACCTAAACTCATCATTTACAATAAATAACATTTTGCCACATTTGCCTTCTTTCATTCTTTCTATACATACCTACATACATACACACACATACTCTTTTTCTCCCCGAAGTAAGTTGCAGACATTATGACACTTCTCCCCTTTGTTTCTCTAGGAACAACAATATCCTCCTCATAACCCAATACACTATCACACCTAGGAAATTGTAACACTGATTTAGTATCATTTAACATGCAGTCCATATTCCAATTTTCCTAATTTTCCCAAAAATGTCCTTTATAGCAGTATTTTTCTTTTCTTGATATAGGATCTAATTAAAGTTCATGTTTCTCTTGGTTGTCTCTTCAATTTCCCTTACATTTCCCCCTGGATTTTGCCTGCCGTGACACTGACATTTTAAGAGTCCACATCAGCTGTCTTGTAGAATATTCCATGTTCTGGATTTGTCTGATTGTTTCTTTGTGATTAGATATAGGTTAAAGTTTTTTATTTTTGGACAAGATGATTACAGAGGTGATGCTGTGGACATCACGTCCAATGCACATAATGTCTGCTTGTCCCACTGTGATGCCACATTTGATCATTTGGTTAAGGTGATGCATGTCAGATCTTGCCACTGTAAAGCTACCTCATTCCCTCTGTAATTAAGTAATATGTGAGATGAAACTTTCAGATCATGTGAATAAGCTCCCCCTCAGTGGCCTTTCACCTAATAATAGATTTTATCATCTACTGATGACTTGCCTGAATACACTCGAGGAGGCAGAATAATCATGCCGTCCACATTTATTTGTTCATATTATTCTTGAAGAGCTTCCCCTCTCACCCCACTATTTTTGTTTGTTTGGTCTCAGCTCTGGTCTGGTTCATTTTAGTGAGGAATGGTATGTATTTATTTGTTTACTTACTCACTTACTGAGAAAAACAAAAGGTGTCGCTTTGTTGCCCAGGCTGGAGCGCAGTGGCATGATCACAGCTCACTACAGCCTTGATCTCTTGGGCTCAAGTGATCCTCCTGCCTCAGCCTCTGAAGTAGCTGGGACTGCAGGCATAAACCATCACACCTAGCTAATTTTTAATTTTTTGTAGAGACTGGATCTCACTATGTTGTCCAGACTGGGCTAGAACTCCTGGGCTCAAGCAATCCTCCCGCCTGGGCCTCCCCAAATGCTGGGATTACAGGAGTCAGCCACCGTACCTGGCCTGGGAATAGTATTTTAAAACCATGATCTGTGTGCTCATAGTGCTACTGTTGCTGAGTTTTTCCTGCAAATCGTTTTGTATCAGTTCACAGAAATTGTCTTCATTCTTTTCTATGATTAAATAGTATTCCACTGTATAGATGTATGATAGTCTATTCAACCAGCTCCCCATGGGTAAGCATTTAGATTTACAATATTTATAATTATTACAATTAATGTCACAACAAATACTGTTGCACTCATGTTGTTTCATATTTGTGGAGTACTTTCATGTAAATTCCAATACATCTCACATTCTCTCCTGAACCCATTATAACCCATTTTGCCCTTATTAACTCTTGTCATAGTCACTGATGACCAACATGTTGCTAAAGCCAATGGTCAATTATCCTCATCTAACTTGACCTCTCAGCTGCATCTGATACAGCCAATTGTTCCTAACTTCTTTATTTTCTTTTTTTTTTTGAGATGGAGTCTTGCTCTGTCACCCAGGCTGGAGTACAGTGGCACAATCTCAGCTCACCACAACCTCCGCCTCCCATGTTCAAGCAATTCTCCTGCCTCAGCCTCCCGAATAGCTGGGACTACAGGCGGGCGCCACCATGCCCAGCTAATTTTTGTATTTTTAGTAGAGACAGGGTTTCACTATGTTGGCCGGGTTGGTCTCGAACTTCTGACCTTGTGATCCGCCCGCCTCGGCCTCCCAAAGTGCTGGGATTACAGATGTGAGCCACCGCGCCTGGCCTCCTAACTTCTTAAAATACTTTCTTTTTTGGCTTGGCTTCTGGCATACTATTCTCTCTCTCTGCCCATTCCCAAATCTTAGCCTAGATTTCTGTCTCAATCTCTCTGAACTTCTGCTCATATTTCTATCTCTTACTTGACATCTGATTTTGCTATAAAACATATCTCAAACCTGACATGTCGAAAACCAAACCCTTAATTTTCCCTCCAGGTCAGTTCTTTCCACAGTTTTCCCATCTCTGTAAATGGCAACTCCATCTTTACAGATGCTCAGGTTAAAAATCTTGGAATAGGCTGGGGGTGGTAGCTCATGCCTACAGTCCCAGTGCTTTGGGAGGCAGAGAAGGGAGGATCACTTGAGGCTAAAAGTTTGAGACCAGCCTAGGCAACATAGCAAAACCCCATTTCTACAAAAGATTTAAAAATCAGGCAGGTGTGGTGGCACACACCCGTAGTCGTAGTGACTCAGGAGGCTGATGAAGGAGATCACCTGAGCCTAGGAATTTGAGATTACGGTGATCTATGACTGCACCACTAAACTCCAGCCTGGAGAACACAATGAGACCCTGTCTCAAAAAACAAAAACATCTTGGAAAAATATTTGACTTTTCTCTCTTAATTCATCAAATCCATCAGCAAATTCTGTTCTAATTTCAACATATATATAGAATTTGACTCTTTCATACCACCTCTACCACTGTTCTCATCCAATCTAACATCTTTATCTAGATGAATTTAATAAATTCTTAAATGATCCCTAGATCCCCACCCACACTCCCAGGGTATTCTCAATACAACAACAAGAATGACCTTTTAAAATAGAAGTTAGATCCCTCAACTCTTTTCCTCAGTACTTTCCAGTGGCTTCCCTTTTCATTTAGAATGAAAGCTGAAGTCCTTACAATGGTCCTCAAGTCCTTACACAACCTGGCTTCTTGTCTCCTCTCAGATCTGCTCTTCTCATCTCTCACTGGTTGTTCCTTAAACCTGCCAGGAACACTCCCAGTACAGATTTTTGCACTCGGCTGTTTCCTTTCCCTAAAGTACTATTTTCCCCAGACAGCCACATGATTTCTTCCTTACTTCCTTGGGGTCTTCTGTTTACAGTTGGAAAAACTGTATAAAACAGGAGAGGAGATACAGGGATATAACAACTTCTTAAACAGCTTTCAATAAGTTCTCCTTACTGTAGTATCACCCCTTCACCTCCAGTATCCAGATCCTTGAGAAATCTGCAATATAAACTGGGTTGGTTCTCAGTTTTCCCCATTGCTCAAATTTTATAATTAGGTTAATTTTGGGTTTGCCAATTGCCACTCATCCATCTTCCAACTTCCAAAAATGTATGGCTGTTTTCTCCTATTTTATCCACTCCATCTTGTGGGCTTACTTAAACAACAAAAACAAAAAGCTCTTTACTATAGTTCGCCAGGCATGGTGGCTCACGCCTGTAATCCCTGTACTTTGGGAGGCCCAGGTGGGTGGATCATTTTAGGTCAGGAGTTCGAGACCAGCCTAGTCAACACAGTGAAACCCTGTCTCTACTAAAAATACCACAAAACTAGCTGGGCATGGTGGCACATGTCTGTAATCCCAGCTACTTGGGAGGCTGAGGCAGGAGAATAGCTTGAACACGGGAGGCAGAGGTTGCAGTGAGCTGAGATTGCGTCACTGCACTCCAACCTGGACTCTGTCTCAAAACAACAAAAACAAAAAAAACCTAGTTTTAGTTGGGGTTTGACAGGGAGCAAAATGAGATGTATACATTATTCTGGCATGGTAACACAGACATTTTAAATTCATTTCATTTTCAAATACAAATACTACAAGGCAGTTTTATTTTGCTTTATGTACGTATGTATGTATTTTTTTTGAGATGGAGTCTCGCTCTGTTGCCCAGGCTGGAGTGCAGTGGCACAATCTCGGCTCACTGCAAACTCCGCCTACTGGGTTCACGCCATTCTCTGGCCTCAGCCTCCCGAGTAGCTGGGACTATAGGCACCCGCCACCATGCCCAGCTAATTTTTTTGTATTTTTAGTAGAGACGGGGTTTCACTGTGTTAGCCAGGATGGTCTCAATATCCTGACCTCATAATCTGCCCGCCTCGGCCTCCCAAAGTGCTCGGATTACAGGCATGAGCCACCGTGCCCAGCATATGTATTTTTTTTGAGACAGACTCTCGCTCTGACACCAAGTTTGGAGTGCGAGGGCGCGATCTTGGCTCACTACAACCTCTGCCTCCCGAGTTCAAGCAATTGTCCTGCCTCAGCCTCCTGAGTAGCTGAGATTACAGGTGTCAGCCACCACATCCAGCTAGTTTTTGTATTTTTAGTAGAGACAGGGTTTTACCACGTTGGCAAGGCTGGTCTCGAATTCCTGACCTCAAGTGATCCCACATGCCTCATCCTCTCAAAGTGCTGGGATCACAGGTGTGAGCCCTAATGCCCAGCAAAAGCACTTTTAGAAGGGCAAAATGTTTTCTAAAAAACAAACAAGCAGCCAGGCGTGGTGGCTCATGCCTGTAATCCCAGCACTTTGGGAGGCTGAGGTGGGCAGATCATCTGAGGTCAAAAGTTCGAGACCAGCCTGACCAACATTGTGAAACCTCGTCTCTACTAAATATACAAAAATTAGCCAGGTGTGGTGGTGGGTGCCTGTGATCCCAGTTACTTGGGAGGCTGAGGCAGGAGAATCACTTGAACCTGGGAGGCGGAGGTTGCAGTGAGCTGAGATCATGCCATTGTACTCCAGCCTGGGTGACAGAGCAAGACTCCATCTAAAAAACAAAAACAAAAACAAAAACTAACAAACAAGAAAGTAATACCCAAATTTTTAAAAGATTTAAAAATCAAAAATGTGAAAATAGTTCTGAATACTTCTTTACTGTTTTATTATTATTGTTGTTGTTGGAGACAGGCAGGGTCTTGCTGTGCTGCCCAGGCTGGAGTGCAGTGGTGCAACTACAGCTCACTGTAACCTCGACCTCTTAGGCTCAAATGATCCTCCCACCTTGGCCTCCTGAGTAGTTAGGACTACAGGCATGTGCCATCATGCCTGGCTAACTTTTAAGTTTTTGGAGAGATGGGGGTCTTGCTATGTTGCAAGTCTTGAACTTGTAGGCTAGTCTTGAACTCCTGGACTCAAGCAAACCTCCCACCTGGGCCTCCCAACATGCTGGGATTATAGGCATGAGCCACCATGCCCGGCCTACTGTCCTATTCTTATTTTTCATATGTTACACATATACAATATTTTTTATGTATTCAGTATGTAATAAAACAGCACGCTATCACTGAATCCATTTGTCCTCTTTGTGATAGTTCCAATTCATTTGGTGATATGACACCACCAATATTTTTGAAAAAGTAGAACCCTATTCTTCATTATAAAAAAAGGCAACCAAGTTCCATTTATTACAAACATCATTCCAGGATACCCTCTTAAAATCTAAAGTACCTGGCCAACCACGGTGGCTCACGCCTGTAATCCCAGCACTTCGGGAGGCCGAGGTGGGCGGATTTCCTGAAGTCAGGAGTTCGAGACCAGTCTGGCCAACATGGTGAAACCCCATCTCTACTAAAAATACAAAAAAATTAGCTGGGCATTGGTGGCATGCGCCTGTAATCCCAGCTACTCTGGAGGCTGAGACAGGGGAATGGCTTGAATCAGGGAGGTGAAGGTTGCAGTGAGCCAAGACCACACCACTGCACTCCAGCCTGGGTGACACAGCGAGACTCTTGTCTCAAAAAATCTAAAGTACCCAAGGAGCTATAACTACACAAAAATAAATTAAGCAGTTCAGGCCCTGATGGCTCATGCCTGTAATCCCAACACTTTGAGAGGCCAAGGTGGGAGGATCCTTTAAGCCCAGGAGTTCGCCCAGCCTGGGCAACCCGGTGGGACTCTGTCTCTACAAAAAACTTAAAAATTAGCTGGGCGTGGTGGCACATGTCTACAGTCCCAGTTACCTGGGAGGCTGAGGTGGGAGGATTGCTTGAGCCTGGGAGGTTGAGGCTGCAGTGAGCCATGGTCATGCCACTGCATTCCAGCCTGGGTGACAGTGCAGTGTGAGATTGTCTCAAAATAAAAAATTAAATTAAATTAAATTAAAATTAAATTAAATTGAAAAATTAAAAAGTTAAGCAGTGGTTTTTCTCACTCACCTAGGTTAAAGGCCTAATTTAAGTGAAAAAGGTAACTTCAAAGCATATCTTTTTATACCAGCAGATAAAGCAAATGGAAAGTATACATCTACCACAATAAGAAACAATATAATTATCACAAATATAGTATCACTGCTGTTAATTATAGCAACCTCCTACAAACTTAGCAACCAGAAACAAAACTTACCTATCTAAGAATATATCTGGGAGTGGTGGATAGGTCTGCATGTCAGGCACTCGCTCATGGACTATAACCATAATGAAAGATGTAAATCCAAATACTATAAAAACATATATACAACTCAGTATAGTCTTCCAGTATTCTGGGTCCAATCTTCGAACAGAATGTTTGTTTTTACCATTCATGTACTGGTACTGATCAGAATTCAAGTCAGTGATGGGTCCGTCACAGTCATGGGAAAGCTCCCCATTACAGAGCCAGTCTGTACTCTGAAGAGCACTGATGAAAGGGGTCATGGAACCCATGGGACTGTCACTGTTGTAGCCCATCTCTTCTAAAACATCAATATGTATTTTCTGCAATTTTCGGACCGAGAGCATTAACCTTTTAATGTCCCCTAAGACTTTGATTTCCAGAGGAGGAGACCGGAGATCATATTCAGTCAATGTTAGCAATGTGATTCCATCAAGTCGGTGCTTATTGCATAAAATGTCCACATATTCAAAAAAGCCTTCATCCTTCAGCCACACAGCTACATGCTTGGTAGTCCAGCGGCGAATGCAGAGTTGATTATGACCTGCCATTTCCTCCTCCACTGCCTGTCAGGAGAAAACAGGAAAACAAAACAAAAGCTTCAGTGTGTCCTAACAATTTCTTCAAAGACAAACACACATAAATACACCAGAAACAGGCCAGGCACAGTGGCGCATGCCTATAATCCCCAGCACTTTGGGAGGCTGAGTTGGGAGCATCACTTAAGCCCAGGAGTTTGAGACCAGTCCTGGCAACATAGCAAGACCCTATCTCTACCAAAAAAGAAAATTTAGCCTGGGCATAGTGGTACGCCTATAGTCTCAGCTACCTGGTAGGCCAAGGTGGGAGGATTACCTGAGTCTGGGAGGTCAAAGCTGCAGTGCACCATGGTTGTGCCACTGCACTCCAGCCTGGGCAACAGAGGGAGATTGTCTCAAAAACAAAAAATAAGCTATATATATATAAATACACACACCCCCCCCCCCCCAGAAACAGTAATTTAGCTACACCATCCTGTTGGCTTCTAGAGTAAAAGAAAAATTATTCAATAACGAATGGTTTTCAATAGATTAACATACTGATAATTTTATGCATATGACTCCAACAGCAGAAGAAAATTTAATAACCAAATACTTCTACAGAAAGACATTTTACAAACGGCTTTTCCACTACATCAGTCATAATTAAAAAGTCTACTCGAGAACTAAGAAAAATCCCATTTTAATACTTTTCATAACATCAAGAAATATAGGAAGATTTATTATATTTTTAAAAGTCAAAGAAAAGAGAGAAAAAAAATCCAATTTCTGAAATCTCCATGTTCATGGAAAATGTATCTCCCCACCTGGGGGGAAATAAACATAAAAGAAAAGTAGATAACTAATTCTAGGAAACGTTTTAGATTAAGCATATTTTTTTGTTTGTTTGTTTGTTTGTTTGTTTTGAGACGGAGCCTTGCTCTGTCACCCAGGCTGGAGTGCCATGGTGCTATCTCGGCTCACTGCAAGCTCCGCCTCCCGGGTTCAGGCCATTCTCCTGCCTCAGCCTCTGGAGTAGCTGGGACTACAGGCGCCTGCCACCACGCCCGGAGAATTTTTTGTATTTTCAGTAGAGACAAGGTTTCACCGTGTTAGCCAGGATGGTATTGATCTCCTGCCCTCGTGATCTGCCTGCCTCGGCCTCCCAAAGTGCAGGGATTACAAGCGTGAGCCACCGCGCCTGGCCAATTAAGCATATTTCTAACTACTATATACAAAATGATTTCTATAACAGATATGAAGCCTTTAAACTAGACATATATTTGAATCTCAATAATAACTCAGTTCTTTCTACAGCTTTGAATATTACATTATAGAACTGAATAGGGCATTTTATTCTTAAACTATCATGGACTTTAGCAATAAAATTTTTAAATTTTATTTAAAATTTAAAATAAATTTAAATTTTAAAACTGTCATTTCAATGTACTCACAAATTTGATGACCCAGACTTTATACTGCAGAATAAAAGGCCAATAATGTGCTATGTTTTAAAAAGTACCAATAATTTTTACTACCTTGATTTCACACAGCTCTATTTATGTTCTTCTATTGTAAAACATTCAGTTACTTGGGCCTCCTCAGGTTTATAAAGCATATCAGATACATAGGAGACAAAGGTCTACATGGAAAAAAACACTATTTCTCAAAAGCACTTTCTCAACTATTAAAGCCTGTAGGTTTTTTGACACTTTCCAGACCTCTGAAGATTGTATTTCCTCCTGAGATAATTTTTTTAAAATGGTAGGCAAACTTTAAAGCATAAAAGAATAAAATGATACAATGAACACCTATGTGCCTACTACCCAGCTTGGAAAAAAAAAAAAAAAACTGTCATAATACAAATGTTCTTTTTTAAAAATCTGGATATTAGTTATATGGGTTTGTTCCTTTTGTGAAAATTCATTAAGCTATATAATTGTGATCTATACTTTTCTCTATATATGTTAGGTTAAACTTTATTTTCGAGTCTTGAAAAACCAAATAAAACATCAATACAAATGAATATCCTTCTATCCTGAAGGACAAATGAATGAGGACAGCATCCTCTTCCTCAATGTAATAATTCTTGATTTAATGATTTAGTGATATAAATGCACTGTGATATAAATGCATTTAGTGATATAAATGCACTGTTAGCTATGAAAAACTTTCTGTGCTTCCTTACAACAAGAAAAGTAAAAAGCTGGTACTGCTCTGAATTCTTTCCCTACCCATGTAAACTCTTGCCACGAAGACTTACAGTTACTTGGCAAAGGCAGACATTTTAACTACATGAGTACCACTTGTATCATCAAAACTATTTAGAAAACAATAAGCTTGATAAAATCCACCCATAGATGAATGTCAGGGAAATGTCAGTTAATCGGTAAGTATTTATTTCTTTATTACTAAAAGCAATCTTAATTTTTGGAAGGCTTAAGTCATATTTTGTTTCACAAAATAACTTTTATTATCGACCCACCTACTTTCCCTGTCTTTGAAAATTACTATCACATCTATTTACAAGGAGTCTATATTTTTTACAAAGTTGTCTAATTCTTATGCATTATGGGATAACAAAAACTCTTAACTCTTTTTAGCTATAGCATATCATCACCACCTCAAATGTCAAAGAATTATGATTTATTCACTTTAACACATGGAACTTACACATTTATGTATTATATTATTTTATATCACTTATTATATCACATATACAATTCCATTAGAAGTATGATTTTGCTGTTTTCGTTCACATGGATAACTAGATGCTTTCACCCTACCTACTATACATACCTTCTTTTACCCAAGGTATGCTCTGACTAAATTACTTCATCCTTGGATATCCAACAAGCACATGCTATAATCTCTGTAGCAGTTATGACATAGCGAATCTGAGAGACAAGTTTCTTTCACATAAAACAAAGCCAGCCAGGCACAGTGGCTCACACCTATCCCAGCACTTTGAGAGGCTGAGGCAGGTGGATCATGAGGTCAGGAGTTCAAGACCAACCTGGCCAAGATGGTGAAACCCCGTCTCTACTAAAAATACAAAAAAATTAGCCGGGCGTGGTGGCAGGCGCCTGTAATCTCAGCTACTAGGGAGGCTGAGGCAGAGAACTGCCTCAACCTGGCAGGCGGAGTTTGCAGTGAGCAGAGATCGCACCACTGCACTCTAGCCTGGGCAACAGAGGGAGACTCCGTCTCAAAAAAAACAAACAAACAAACAAAAAAAAACAAGGCCAGATTTCTTTAGTCACATTATTTCTAGTCTGTTAACATTCCCCTTTCTCTAACAGCTTACCACCAAAGGGTTCCACGTCACTCCCATTCTTGAAGAATTATTCGTTAGGACAGTTTCCTCTCATACTCTGTTCAGAATGACTTTCTCTTCTTTTATGTTTTTTCCCCTGTCTTAGCTCACCAGCTCTTTACAACCTCAATCAGGCTAACAAGCTTTGATGCTGACGTTGTAGCTGCTAGAAAATATGAGTTATACATGGAAGTCTCTTGGAAGTCTTTGAGCCTGCTGTGGGAATGCCCTAAAAGCATGACACATTTCACTGTTCTGCTTTATCAGGTCAGTGCATGCCCTTTAATTGTATGCTACTGTATAATAGTTAAGAGGCCCATACTAAATCACTACTTAGCTAACACTGTGAAAGCCCACATGAAAGAGGTATATGAAAAGATGATGAAAAGCTTTAGGGCCCATTTAATATTTATGGTGTACCAAAGGAATTACAGGGAACAGGAGACTTTGAGTGATAAATACAAATTGAAAAATAAGGAAATTAGATTAGTAAGTGTTTACAGATATTAAGAATTAAGATTTTATCAATAATTAATACAAATAAATGATCTGTTAAAAGACATGTGCTTCTGACCAAGATTTACTAACAAGAACCAGATTTATCCTCTGACCTGAAACAACCAAAAAACAAACAAAATATATGGGGAAAAAAATTTTCAGCCAGGTGTGGTGGCTCACATCTGTAACCCCAGCACTTAGGGAGGCTGAGGTGGGTGGATCACCTGAGGTTGAGAGTTCGAGACCAGTCTGGCCAACATGGAGAAACCCTGTCTCTACTAAAAGTACAAAAAATTAGCTGGGTGTGGTGGCAGATGCCTGTAATCCCAGCTACTTGGGAGGCTGAGGCAGGAGAATTGCTTGAACTCGGGAGGCGGAGGTTGAGGTGAGCTGAGATCGCACCATTGCACTCTAGCCTGGGCAACAAGAGCAAAACTCCGTCTCCAAAAAAAAAAAAGTTTCAAGACACTGGACATCAGGAAGATCCCTGAGAGCCAGGAAACAAATAAAGTGAACCCTACCGCACCAGGTTATGGCCTTGAGTTTCCCAGCCACAAGAGGCACAGGATGGGAAACTCACATGAGGTCTGGCAGGCTCAATGAGTTGAGGAGATGGAGCTGAGAGTTTGGGGTGATCAAGATGGCTAGTGTTTATGGGGCACAATACTAAAGAGGAGATACACAGACGAGAACTCCAGAGATCTGCGGGTCTCTCTTGAATATTTAGCTGAATGCCTATCAGCACATGTATGTAAGGAAACTAACCAAGACCAAGGAAAGACCACCCAAATGAATTCCCAGCACTCACATGAGGCCAAGAAAAGTGCCTATTCCAAATAGCCAGATTGAAAAAAGGTCTCATGAGCAGCTTTGGGTAGAGTATACAGAAAGATCTTGCCATGGTAGTGAGGCAAAACTAACCCTACGGCAGCAACTCTCAACTGGGGGCAATCCTCCCCACTTCCTGGAACATTTGGCAATGTCTGAAGACATTTTTGGTTGTTACAACTTTGGGGGGGAAATGCTGTTAAACATTCTATAATGCACAGGACTATCCCCTCCCCCAACAAAGAATTATTTGGCCCCAAATGTCATGGTGCTGCTATTGAGAAACCCTACCCTTGACTAAACATGTCTCTGGGTTCATCCTAACAAATCTTAAAAGGAAGACTCAAAGGGATCAAACTGTGTTCAAGTAGTTGAACAGCATCCCACAAAAAGCTCAAGAATATTAATAGAAATACCAAAGTATCTAGAGTACAACAATGAATTCATAATGTCAAACAATGAATTCATAATGTCTGGCATCTAGTCAAAGATTATCAGGCATGCAAAAAAGCAGAAAAGTATCACTTACAATGAGGAGAACAATCAATCAATCAAGAACTTACACAGATAATAAAATTGGCAGATAAGGACATTAACATAGTTATGATAATTGTGTAATACATTTGTCCAAAAAGTTAAATGAAGAAATAGACACACAATGGGCAGGCGGGGGCTCACGCCTGTAATCCCTGCACTTTGGAAAGCAAGGCAGGAAGATCCCTTGTGGCTAGTTCAAGACCAGCCTGAGCAACAAAGGGAGATGCCCCCTGCCCTCGCACCATCTCAACAAAAAAGGAAATAGATACATTAAAAAAAGACTAATGCAACTCATAGAGTTCTAGAGATAAAATGACATTATCTAAGATGAAAAATACCCTGGATGGGACTAACAGCTGATGAGACACCGAAGAAGGTAAGAGCAATAAATGTAACTAAGTAACAATAGAAACAATTCAAAGGCCCTGGTTGCAATCCCAACACTTTGGGAGGCTGAGGTGGAAGGATTGCTTAAGCCTATCAGTTCAAGACCTGCCTGGGCAACATAGTGAGACCTCGTCTCTATAAATAATTTTTAAAAATTAGCCAGGCATGGTTGTCCATGCTTGTAGTCCCAGCTACTCAGAGGTTCAGGCGAGAAGATCACCCAAGTCCGGGAGTTCAAGGCTGCAGTGGGCTGAAAGCGTGCCACTGCACTCCAGCCTGGGCAACAGAACAAGAGCCTGTCTCAAAAAAAGAAAGAAAAGAAACTATTCACAATAAAACACACACACACACACACAAAAGGGAGAGAACTTTAAAAAAGAGAATATTATTCAGCCTTAAAAAGGAAGGAAGTTCTGGCACATGCTATGACATGGATGAACCTTAAAGACATACTAAATGAAATAAGCCAGTCACAAAAGGACAAATACTGTAAGATTCCACTTATATGAGGTAACTAGAGTAGTGAAATTCACAGAGACAGAAAATAGAATGGTGGCTGTCAGGGACTAGGAGGAGGGAGAATGAGTCATTTTTTAATAGGTATAGAATTTCAGTTTGGGAAGATTTTTTAAAAGTTCTGAAGATGGATGGTGATAATGGTTGCACAACACAGTAAATGTACTTAATGCCACTGCGCTATATAAAAAATGGTTTCGGCCGGGCGCAGTGGCTCACACCTGTAATCCCAGCACTTTGGGAGGCCGAGGTGGGTGGATCATGAGGTCAAGAGATCGAGACCATCCTGGCTAACATCGTGAAACCCCGTCTCCACTAAAAATACAAAAAAAGAGCCAGGCATGGTGGCAGGCGCCTGTAATCCCAGCTACTCCGGAGGCTGAGGCAGGACAATCGCTTGAACCTGGGAGGTGGAGGTTGCAGTGAGCTGAGATCGTACAACTGCACTCCAGCGTGGGTGATAGAGTGAGACTCCAACTCAAAAAAAAAAAAAGTTTAGATTATACATTTGGTTGTATATATTTTACCACGCACACACACACCAAAGAAAGAACGTCAGTGAGAGGTGGAACAACATCAAACAGCCTCCAAAAGACAAGAGAGAACAGAAAAAAATATTTGAAGTAACAATGGCCAAAAATTTTCCAAATCTGGTGAAAACCATAAACGTGTATCCAAGAAGCTCAACAAACTCCAAAAATAAGAAACAAGAAGAAAGCTATACCAAGGTGTATCAAAATCAAATTACTTAAAAACAGTGACAATGAGAAAATCTTAAAAGCAAAAGAGAAAACAGACACATTAGGAACAAAGGTAAGAATGATAAGAGATTTCTTACTGGGCACGAGCCAAGCTAGAACACAGTGAAACAATATCTTTAAAGTACTGAAAAAAAAAAACAAAACAAAAAAACCTATAATTGTATGCCCAGTGAAATATCCTTCAAAAGCAAAGGCAAATACTTGTTCAGACACACAAAAGCTGATTTCATCACCAGCAGACATACACTACAAAAATTTAAAGTCCTTCAAGCAGAAAGAAAATGTTACCATACCAAAATATGAACCTACACAAAGAAATGAACACCAAAATGGTAGCCGCATGCATAAATATATGCATTTTTTCTTATCATTTTTGTTTGTTTATTTATTTGAGACAGCGTCTCACTCTATCACCCAGCCTGGAGTGCAGTGGCATGATCTCTGCTCACTGCAACCTCTGTTTCTGGGTTCAAGAGATTTTCCTGCCTCAGCCTCCCCAGTAGCTGGGATTCTGGGCCGATGCCACTGCACCAGGCTAATTTTTTTATTTTTAGTAGAGACGAGGTTTCACCATGTTGGCCAGGATGGTCTTCAACTCCTGACCTCAAGTAATCTGCCTGCCTTGGCCTCCCAAAGTGCTGGGAGGCACCGCACCTGGCCTTAAGTTTCTTGAAGAGATAATTCAGGCCGGGCGTGGTGGCTCACGCCTGTAATCCCAACACTTTGGGAAGCCAAGGTGGGCAGATCACATGGTCAAGAGATTGAGACCATCCTGGCCAACATGGTGAAACCTCATCTCTACTAAAAACAGCAAGACTTCATCTCAAAAAAAAAAAAAAAGATAATTTACAGTTTAAACAAAAAGCAATGTACTGTGGGATTTATAACATATGTTAAACATACGTTAACAATAGCACAAAGGTTGGGAGAAATGGAAATCCACTAATATCAGCTAAAATAATGCCACGAAGAAGCTAAAGAGAAAATTAAACTCAAAGCAGAAGGAAATAATAATGATGAGGGCAGAAATCAATAACAAAGGCCGGGCATGTTGGCTCACATTTGTAATCCCAGCACTTTGGGAGGCTGAGATGGGCGGATCACCTCAGATCAGGAGTTCAAGACCAGCCTGGCTAACATGGTGAAACCCCATCTCTACTAAAAATACAAAAATTAGCCAGGTGTGGTGGTGGGTGGCTGTAATCCCAGGTACTCGTAAGGCTGAGGCAGGAGAATTGCTTGAACCCAGAAGGTGGAGACTGCAGTGAGCTGAGATCGCGCCACTGTACTCCAGTCTGGGCAACAAAGTGAGACTCTTTCTCAAAAACAAAAATAAAAATAAAATTCTTTTAAAAAGCGAGTATAAGGAAAAAAAAAAGATGCAAGGCAAGATCGTCACTCTCACCACTTCTATGAAACATCAGAAGTTCTGGTCAGTGTAATAAGATAAGAAAAAGAAGTAAAAGGCAGGCCGGGCATGGTGGCTCACACCTGTAATTCCAGCACTTTGGGAGGCTGAGGCGGGCAGATCACGAGGTCAGGAGATAGAGACCATCCTGGCTAACACGGTGAAACCCCGTCTCTACTAGAAATACAAAAAATTAGCCGGGCATGGTGGCAGGCGCCTGTAGTCCCAGCTACTTGGAAGGCTGAGGCTGAGGCACGAGAATGGTGTGAACCCGGGAGGTAGAGCTTGCAGTGAGCCGTCCAGCCTGGGCGACACAGGGAGACTCCATCTCAAGGAAAAAAAAAAAAAAAGAAGTAAAAGGCATACAGATTTAAAAGGAAGAAATAAAACTCTATTTGCTGACAACTTGATTATTTATGTTGAAAATTCAATAGAATCTACCAAAAACAGTTACTAGAATAAGTCAGTTTAGCAAGATTGCTACGTATAATATCAACGAACAAAAATGAATTGTCTTCCTTTTTTTCTTTTTTTTGAGACAGGGTGTCACTCTGTCACCCAGGTTGGAATGCAGTGGCATGATCTCAGCTCACTGCAACCTCCACCTTCCAGGCTCAAGCCATTCTCCCACTTCAGCCTTCCAAGTAGCTGGGACCACAGGTGCATGCGCACCACACTTGGCTAATTTTTAGTATGTTTGGTAGAAACAGGGTTTCGCTATGTTGCCCAGACCCATCTCAAACTCCTGAGCTCAGGAGATTCACCTGCTTCAGCCTCCCAAAGTGTGGGATTACAAGTGTGAGCTATCACACCCAGCCATCAATTGTATTTCCACATGCTAGCAACAAATAACCAAAAATTAAAATGTACAAAATACCATTTGTAATAACATAAAAATACAAAATACTCAGGGATAAATCTGACAAAACATGGGCAAGACCTACATGCTGAAAACAACAAAACGCTGCTAAGACAAATACCTAAAAATGAGAAATGAGTAGGTCAGAAGAATCAATACTGTAAGAGGACAATTTTCCCCAAACTTATCTGTACATTCAACCCAATTCCAATCAAAATCCCAACGGGCCTTTAATTTTGTAGATATTGATACATTTCATAAACAGCTGATTTAAAGGCTCATTATACAACTACCTGTATTTGTTTTCTATTGCTCTGTAACAAATTACCATAAGCTTACATAAGCTTACTGACCACTCGAATTATTTACTACATGGTTTCCTCTTTTCCCAAAAATCAGCAGCTTCTTCTGTGTTGAATTCCCTCCCCTTGTACTTGGATTAATTCTCCAGGAAAAGCCCAGTCCCTTTTAAGGGTTTGTCTGATTAGATCAGGTCTACTGAGGATAATCTCCCTTTCTTAGTCACCATGGGAGTCATATCCCACGATTAGGTGGGATTACAGGTCCCTCCCATTATACAAGAGCATAGGTCATTAGGGGTCATTTTAGAATTCTGCCTATCTTGGCAGGGCGGGGTGGCTCATGCCTGTAATCCCAGCACTTTGGGAGGCAGAGGTGGGTGGATCACTTGGAGTTAGGAGTTCGAGACCAGCCTGGTCTACATGGCAAAACCCTGTCTCTACTAAAAACACAAAACAGCCAAGCATGGTGGTGCTTGCCTGTAGTCCCAGCTAATCAGGGGGCTGAGGCAGGAGAATTGCTTGAACTCAGGGAATTCTGCCTATCTCAGTACTCAAATCAAGACAAAGTGGTATTAACATAAATCAAGGAAACAGAATATAGAGTCTAGAAACAGACCTATATATATATAGATATCTGATTTTCTACAAATGTGCAAAGGCAATTCAGTGGAGAAAACACACCCTTTTCATTAAATGATGCTGGAACAAATGGATATCCATATGTAAAAACCTCAATTCATACTTCTACCACATATAAGAATTAACTGAAAATGGATCATAGACCTAACATAAAATCTAAGACTAGAAAATTTCTAGAAGAAAACATAGGAGAAAATCTTTGTGACCTGGGTTAGGTAAAGATCTCTTAGATGTGACACCAAAAACAAAATTCATATAAAAACAAACTGATGAACTGGTCTCTATTTCTCTAGGTTGGGGACTGAGTTTTTAGGGTTTTTAGTCTGCAAGTTGCTGCATGGTTTGAATCTTTTATAATTAAATATCTCTATAATAAAAAGCCAAATATATAGAAGCAATATATACTCATTGAAGAACAGAAAATTTGAAAACTAATTCCTAGAGAATCACTCCTTATAATTTATTATATTTCTCTCACACGCAAAATTGTCTATAAAGAGAAAACACATCATACATAATTCTGTATCATTTTGCTTAACATTACTGCATGAGTCCTGTCTAATGCTATTACATGTCTTTTGAAAAGATAGTTTTAAAACATTCCATTGTATGACTATACAATAATTTATCCATCTCCCCATTGTTAGCAATTTTTCACTATTTTATTATTATTATAAATGGCATTGCAGTGCCTTAGGTTAAATTTCTAGAAGTGGAATAACTGTATCAACAAATCTGATTTAAATATTAACTCTTGTTACACCATTAAAGCGTGGTCCACCTTAAAAAGCATTTCATGCAAAGCTTGGTACTTGTCCAAAATGTTAATGGGTAGTGATCCACGCCTATAATCCCAGCACGCTGGAAGGCCGAGGCGGGCAGATCACTTGAGGTCAGGAGCTCGAGACCAGCCTGGCCAATGTTGTGAAACCCCTGTCTCTACTAAAAATACAAAAAAAAAAAAAAAAAGAAAAAAATTAGTCGGGCGTGGTGGCGCATGCCTGTAATCCCAGCTACTCTGGAGGCTGAGGCGGGAGAATTGTTTGAACCTGGGAGGCGGACGTGGCAGTGAGCTGAGCTTGCACCATTGCACTCTAGCCTGGCTATCAACAGTGAAACTCTATCTCAAAAAAAAAAAAAAAGAAAAAATTACTTAAGCATCAAAGGTCAATACCTATCAAGGTGCTGAGAGAACAGTCATTCCTGCAGAATTTGATTATCAACAGGAATTATTCAAACTTAGTTTTAAGTCATAGATAACAGATAAAAACAGCTGACTTCTAGACAATATGAAATATCTTTTGGGTGACGTCACCTCTGGTTAGAATTTTTGAAAACTGTTTTTAAGAAGTGCAATTTTCAGCAAGTAAATGCTTTACTAGTAAATTTGTTTCTTTTCTCTCCAAACAAATTTAATTCATACTGATTAGAGATTTCGGCAGCCTAAGAGCAAAAGAACTCAGTATATTTTCTATTATATTCTTATCTCCATACTTGATGAAATGAAAAAAGCTTATCATAAACATAACAACCTTACATTTGGTACTCCTAAACATTAGCTCAGATACTCTTTAGTCAATGAGTCTTTAATGCATACCATTAGAACGACCCAAATCTCTTTACAATAATTTAAATACTCCAAATGTTTTCTACCACATTAAAACTGCAAATACCATAGTACCATCAGCCCATTAACTGCAAAAAGAGATAAAGACTTTGTCCCCACCCTACCTCTCCAACTTATCAGCTGCAGGACATTCTCAACACTATTGGAAATGGCGACCTGACTAAAAGGAGTGCTGCCATCTATGAATCGCCTCTGACTCAGTGCCTGTGGCAGATATGACAAGGTAGCACTCAGTATCCTTTCCAGTCTCCCTCTAGTTGTTTCCTCCTACTACGGAGTCTGAAAAGCTAATCATTATTCCTCAGGGTCCCTTGAAACTAGGATTCAAATGTGAATCAGGTTCAGTCAACTAGATGCTCATGAGATGCTCATGAGACAAGATGTGGAAAGCAGATGGTGAATGAGAGTCGTTTTACTGAAGTTTTGGCTATCCACAAGGATTAAGGAAATGTTGGCCATGTGCACATAATTCTCCAGTTTTCAGTCACTAACTCTGTAAGGGTCATGAAGCAGCTGCGGTTGTGGGGCAAGTAGTAGTGGTTTCCTAATACCTGCATAACAGATATATGCTCTTTTCTGTGTGCGTGGTTAACTACACATAAAATTTACCATTTTTACCATTTTAAGTGTTATAGTTCTGTTTCCTTAAATACATTCTATGTTGTGCCACAATTACCACTATCCATCTCCAGAACTTCATCATCACTCCAAAAAAAACCCTACAACCATTAAGCAATAACTCACTATCCCCCTCATGCTCAGCCCCTGGTATCCTCTAACCTACATTCTGTTGCTATAAATTTCCCTATTCTAGATATTTCATATAAGTAGAATCATGTAATATTCGTTCTTTTGTGTCTCACTTATTTCACTTAGGCTTCAAGGTTCATCTTCTGTATTGTTGTGTATGTCAGAATTTTCTTTCCTTTTTTTTTTTTTTGAGACAGAGTCTTGCTCTGTCGCCCAGGCTCAAGTGCAGTGGCACAATCTCAGCTCACGGCAAGCTCCGCCTCCCGGGTTCAAGTGATTCTCCTGCCTCAGCCTCCCAAGTAGGTGGGACTACAGGCACCCACCACCACACCCAGCTAATTTTTTGTATTTTTAGTAGAGGAGGGGTTTCACAATGTTGGCCAGGCTGGTCTGGAACTCCTGACCTCAAATGATCCACCTACCTCAGCCTCCCAAAGTGCTGGGATTACAGGCCCAGCCCAGAATTTTCTTTCTAAGGCTGAATAATATCCCCTTTTATGTGTATATCACATTTTGTTTACACATTCATCCATCCATGGACACTTAAGCTGCATTCATCTTCTGGCTATTGTGAATAATACTGCTCTTAACATGGGTATACAAATATCTGTTCAAGTCCCTGCTTTTACTTCAGGTATACACCTAGAAGTGGAACTGCTGGCTTGTATGGTAATTCTGTTAAATTTTTTGAGGAGTCACCATATCATTTTCCACAGCAGCTGTACCACTTTACATTCCCACTAGCAATATGCACAAAGTGTTCTAATTTCTCTATATTCTTGCTAACGCTTGTAATTTTCTGTTTTTTTCTTAATAGTAACCATTTTTATGATGTAAAGTAGTATTTCATTGTGATTTTGATTTGATTTCAGTAATGATTAGCCAGGTTGAATATCTTTTCATATGCTTAATGGACATTTGTATATTTTGCTTGGAGAAACACCTATTGAAGTCTTTTGCCTATTTCTTTACTGTTTGTTTTTTTTTGGTATTGAGACGGCCGTGTTCTCAAACTCAGCAGTTTCACGTTGGCCTCCTAATACCAACCTTCTGACTGTAGCAAAGGTAGCATTTCTCTGACAGGCCAATTTAAATATTGTAGAAGTCATTCCTAGCCCAGACCAGAGAAGTTTCTCTATCCTGCAAGTGAACCCTGACTGATTACCAAAGGCCCTTTAGTCCTCTGAATTGTCATCATTCAGAGCAAGCTAAGTACCAAAAGTTCAAGGTTTCAAGCTGTCTCATATAAGGTCCACATTCTGGTCCAATTCTAAGTAAGGCAAGGTAAGTTTATGTTTTTTTCCCTTAGTTTCCTGGGAAACTAAGCAGGATCTGTTTTTCAGCTCTCTTCTCATTAACTATATGTACTTTTGCATTCTTTGGAATGAATGACATGTTTTATTTCAAAAAGCTATTCAACTATTTTTTCTCAACCAAGCACTTAGTGACGGGGAAAAAGACTTGAATAGTAAAATAACCTATTAGTAACTTACACAAAACAAAAGCTCTGATCTGGCTACTTCATCTATTAAGTAGGTTCAATAGCAGTAAGAACATGAAAGCAGATAAGTACCACACTACGAATGAAAGAAAACGAAAAGGGAGGAAAGGCAAAATGAGAGTGTGTCTAGCCAAAAAAAAAAAAGAAAAGAAAAAAAAAAGAAAAGAAAAGTAGCACATAGTGCAGCAGAAGAGCTTAGTGGGTTTTTATTAGGTTATTTTTGTTTTATTTTTAGGAAAGATGGTCAGAGTAACCAAGATTACTAAGGCCTATATGATTAGCACATGGTAGGTTCTCAATAAGCATTTATTAAATAAATGTGCAAAAAACAAAAAAGCAGCAATCAAAATATTAATTCATTCAATTCCCCAATGTCCTTCTAAACAAGATCTTTTTTTTTTTTTTTTTTTTTTTGAGACGGAGTCTTGCTCTGTCGCCCAGGCTGTAGTGTAGTGGCACGATCTCAGCTCACTGCAAGCTCCGCCTCACGGGTTCACACCATTCTCCTGCCTCAGGCTCCCAAATAGCTGGGACTACAGGCGCCTGCCACCACACCCAGGTAATTTTTTGTAGTTTTAGTAGAGATGGGGTTTCACCATGTTAGCCAGGATGGTCTCTATCTCCTGACCTCGTGATCCACCCACCTCAGCCTCCCAAAGTGCTGGGATTATAGGCGTGAGCCACCATGCCCGGCCATAAGATCATTTTTAAAATTACAACTTTATTTATAATTGACACATAATTGTACATATTTATGGGGTACAGGGTAATTTTTTTTTTTTTTTGAGACGGAGTTTTGCTCTTGTTGCCCAGGCTGGAGTGTAGACACAAGATCGCGGCTCACTGCAACCTCCACCTCCCCAGTTCAAGCGATTCTCCTGCCTCAGCCTCCTGAGCAGCTGGGATTACAGGCATGCACCACCACCGCCCAGCTAAATTTGTATTTTTAGTAGAGACGAGTTTCTTCATGTTGGTCAGGTTGGTCTTGAACTCCCGACCCCAGGTGATCTGCCCGCCTCAGCCTCCCAAAGTGCTGGGATTATAGGAGTGAGCCATCATGCCCGGCCCAGTGTAATATGTTAATACATGTATATACTGTATAATGATCAAATCAAGATACTTAGCACATGTATCATTTTAAACAGTTATCATTTCTTTCTTTCTTTTTTTTTTTTTTTCCTAGAGACAGGGTCTTGTTCTCTTGCCCAGGCTGGAGAGCACTGACACAATTATAGCTCACTGAAACCTCAAACCCCTGGGCTCATGTGATCCTCCCACCTCAGCCTCCTGAGTAGCTGGGACTACAGGCATGTGCCATCATGCTTGGCTAATTTCTTTTTTACTTTTTTGTAGACACAGGGTCTTGCTATATTGCCCAGGCTGGTCCCAAACTTCTAGGCTCAAGTTATCTTCCTGCCTCGGCCTCCCAAAGTGTTAAGATTACAGGCATAAACCACCACACCAGTCACATCTATCATTTCTTTGTGGTGATAACATTCAAAATCTTCTAGCTACCTTGAAATATACATTATTATTAGTAATAGTCACCCTACTGTACAACAGAAAACCAGTTAACGCTTCTCATCTAACTATAATTTTTTGGGGGGTCGGGGGGAATAGTCTCACTCTGCTGCCCAGGCTGGAGTGCAGTGGCGCAATCTCGGCTCACTGAGCCTCCACCTCCTAGATTCAAGCAATTCTCCTGCCTTAGCGTCCCGAGTAGCGGGGATTACAGGCGCCCACCACCAAGCTAGGCTAATTTTTGTATTTTTAGTAGAGACGGGGTTTCACCATGTTGGCCAGGCTGGTCTCGATCTCCTGACCTCAGGTGATCCGCCTACCTCAGCCTCTTAAAGTGCTGGGATTACAGGCATGAGCCACTGTGCCTAGCCTGTTATTTTATTTTAAATTCCAGGATACATGAGCAGGACATGCAGGTTTGTTTACACAGGTAAACGTGTGCCATGATGGTTTGCTGCACTTATCAACCCATCACCTAGGTATTAAGCTCCGCATGCATTAGCTATTTATCCTGATGCTCTCCCTCTCCCGGCACCCCCGCTCCCGTGACAGGTCGCAGTGTGTGTTGTTCCCCTCCCTGTGTACATTTGCTCTCACTGTTCAGCTCCTACTAAATGCCTTTTGTCCCAGCAATCCCATTACTGAGTATATACCCAAAGGAATAAAAATCATTCTATTATAAAGATACATGCATGCGTATGTTCATTCCAGCACTATTCACAAGAGCAAAGACATGGCATCAACCCAAATGTCCATCAATGATAGACTGCATAAAGAAAATGTGGTACATATACACCACAGAATACTATGCAGCCATAAAAAGGAATGAGATCACGTTCTTTGCAGGGACAAGGAAGGAACTAAGTGTAATTTTGTACTTGCTGACCAACCTCTCTCCATCCTCCTCTCCTATCCTTTCTCTCTAGCCTCTGATAACTACTATCCTACTTTCTACTTCTACAAGATTAACTGTTTTTTTAGATTCCATATTTGAGTGAGATCATGTAGTATTTGTCTTTCTGTGCCTGGCTAATTTCACTTAATATAATGTCTTCCAGATTGATCCATGTTGCTGCAAATAACAGGACTTCATTCTGTTTTATGGCTGAATATGAATATAGAGCACGCCCACAGACACACACACACACACATTTTCTCTATTTACCTGTAGATGGACACTTAGGTTGATTCCTTACCTTGGCTACTGTGAATAGTGCTGCAATAAACATAGAGGTGCAGACAGCTCTTCGACATACTGATTTCATTTCCTTTGGATATACATCTAATAGAGAGATTGCTGGGTCGTACGGTAGTTCTATTTCATTTTATTTTTTGAGACAGGGTCTCAATGTGTAACCCAGGCTGGAGAGAAGTGGTGCAGTCTTGGCCCACTGCAACTACCACTTGCCAGGCTCAAGCAGTCCTCCCACCTCAGCCTCCCAAGTAGCTGGGGCTATAGGCATGCACCACCACGCCTAGCTAATTTTTGTACTTTTTTGTAGAGATGGGGTTTTGCCATGCTGCCCAGGCTGGTCTTGAACTCCTGAGCTCCAGCAATCTGCCTGCCTCAGCCTCCCAAAGTGCTGGGATTACAGGTGGGAGCCACCAGACCCAGCCTCTCTTTTAATTTTTGAGGAACCTTCACAGTGTTTTCCATAATGGCTATATTAATTTACATTTCCACCAACAGTCAATCAGGATCATTATAAACAAAACAAAAACCTGCCTTTTTCTTTCTTTATTGATTGAGACAAACTCTTGCTCTGTTGCTCAGGCTAGAGTACAGTAGTGTGATCACGGTTCACTGTAGCCTTGACCTCCCAGGCCCAAGGGATCTTTCCACTCAGCTTCCTGAGTAGCTGGGACCACAGGGGTGTACCACCAAGCCCAGTTAGTTTTCTTATTTTTTGTAGAGACAGGGTCTTCCTAGGTTGCCCAGGCTGGTCTTGAACTCCTGGGCTCAAGTGATCCTTCTGCTTTGGCCTCTCAAAGTGCTGGGATTACAGCTGCGAGCCACCATAGCTGGCAAAAAAAAATCTGCCTGTAGACAGCTGATTATTTCAATCTTAAGAGTATACAGGAAAGATTTTATTACATATTTCTCTTTATTTGTACTGTTATTAAAATACTTTATTACAAACTCTTCACGGCTTCAGGGAGTTTTATATCCATAAATTTAAAATGTCCAGCTGTCAAGAGATAACACAGGGCCACTAATTTGGTAAATTTTCCAGGAATCAGGATCTGGTATTCACCCTTAGAGATCAAAACTTGACCCTGTCAGTTTCCCAGAGTTGGTCAAACCAAGAGAGACTAAAAAGCAAACTCACAAGGTACTAATGGATAAATCAGAGCACCAATTCTAGGCACTCAAGTGTCTAAAAGGAATGCTCAAGCGTTCTCTCAGGCACATCCTTTTGTAATTCTGAAGTGTCTAGGAGGCTGATTTAATCATCAGAATGCTACTTGTAGAGCAAGTAATCAGGGCAAAGAAAAACAGATCGTCTTGGGCCAAATCTAATCCAACTTCCTGTGAGATGTAACGTAACATCAGTGCCACAGAGTAGAGAGTGCCTGTCTAGAAAAGGTTGTTCTCATCTCCCAGTTTCAGTCTCTCTCTCTCCTAGACAGTGTAGGATATAAAAAGCCAATTCTCTTTGATGACTCCTTTGCGTAGGCTTCTAAGGAAACTACATGTACAAAGGTTTTCAATCCTGGCTATACATTAGAATAATCTGAAATTTCAAAATGTATTTGTATCAATGTCCATGCCTCACCCTAGGACAACTGAATCAGAATCTCTCAGAAGAGACAGAAATTTTGTATCTGCATTTTTAAAAAAGCTCCCCATGTGATTCTAATGCACAGTGAGGCTTGAGATGCCAAGATGTTTAGAGTATTTAAAGTCATCTAGAGAGTTAATATTGGAGTTGAAATTAAACTCCAAGAATTTGGACAATGAATTCAGTGTTCCTTCCACCACTTCATGCTGCTTTTCCGTGGAGCTAAAGGATGGGTTGAAAATAGTGCTACCAAGTTCTAACAGAGATTTAAAGATTTATTATAGATTTTTAAAAAATATTCTTACCATATTTTGGAGGCTCACTTATTTCTTTACTTATCAGAAATTTATAAATTGTAGATAAATTTGATCGTTTATTTTTAATAATCAAAGTTCTGTTTTCTGGCTATTAGATTTTGATATTACAGACAGATTCTAAGCTTCTAATTAGTATATGTTTTAATATAAAATAACCTACAATTTTTCTTATTATATATTTGCAGTCAACCCTAGAGCGTGATTTTTCTTTCAGACAGTTCTGTGTATATGCTTAAACTATATTTTATTCAACTGCATTATGTAGTAATTAGGAGAGGTAACAAGTCAACATCAAATCAAGATGTAATAGATGAAATCAGATGTGTGGAAAGGCACCTCAAAGACTCAATATTATACAAACCAGAAGTAGAGAACAAGCAGAATTACACTGGATGGTCACATAGTGCTCTGCAAGCCTTAGATTAAATAATACTATAAAATGAGGAGGGAGAAAAAGGGGTAACAGAAGGAAACTAACATTTATGAATACCTACTACAGGTCAGACCCTGCAGGGTGATTTCATGTGTGATCTCATTTCCTAATTATAACAATTCCTACTTGATCTTTGCCTAGTTGTTTTGAGGGTTCTGCCTGCCTGGACTTCTGTTTTATATTTTCTACCTCTCGAGTCTTCCAAGCGCTCTTCAAAGTAATAGATAATAAAATAAATATAAAACAGTAACAGCAGCAGCCGCTACATTTGTTGAATGCTCAGGCACTATTCTGAGCACTCTATCTTTATAGTATTATTTAATCCTCACAACAGTTTTATGAGATAGATATTACTATTATCTTCCTTTTACACATGAGACAATGAAGGCACAGAAAAGTTAAGTGAAGTGACCAAGGTCCTACTTGAAATTGTCTAAGCCAGCATTCAAATTTGGGATTCAAACATTTTGCCACAGTTGCTTTACACAAATTATTTAAATTATTATAATTTAAATTATTTAAAGTCACCTAGAGAGTTAATATTGATGCTAAAATTAAACTCCAACAATTTTGACAACAAATTCAGTACTCTTTCCACCACTTCATGCTGCTTTTCCTTGGAGCTAAAGGATAGGCTGAAAATAAAGTTACTAAATCCTACCAGAGATTTAAAGAATGATCATAGTTTTTTTTTTCTTTTTTTTTTTTTTGAGATGGAGTTTTGTTTTCCTTGGCCAGGGTGAAGTGCAATGGCATGATCTCAGCTCACTGCAACCTCCGCCTCCTGGGTTCAAGCAATTCTCCCGCCTCAGCCTCCCAAGTAGCTGGGATTACACACGTGTGCCATGAAGCCCGGCTATTGTTTTTTTTGTTATTTTTAGTAGAGATGGGGTTTCTTCATGCTGGTCAGGCTGGTCTTGAACTCCCAACTTCAGGTGATTCGCCTGCCTCGGCCTCCCAAAGTGCTGGGATTACAGGCGTGAGCCACCGTGGCTGGCTGATCATAGGTTTGTTTTTCTTTTTTTTTTTTTGAGACAGAGTCTTGCTCTGTCGCCCAGGCTGGGGTGCAGTGGCCGGATCTCAGCTCACTGCAAGCTCCGCCTCCCGGGTTTATGCCATTCTCCTGCCTCAGCCTCCCGAGTAGCTGGGACTACAGGTGCCCGCCACCTCACCCGGCTACTTTTTTGTATTTTTTAGTAAAGAGGGGTTTCACCGTGTTAGCCAGGATGGTCTCGATCTCCTGACCTCGCGATCCGCCCATCTCAGCCTCCCAAAGTGCTAGGATTACAGGCTTGAGCCACCGCGCCCGGCCTGATCATAGGTTTTATTTTAAGAATTCTCATCATGTTTTGAAGACATTGCTTAACTGTTTAATATGAAGACATTATGACATTCACCATAAATATTTCAGCATCTAGATGTTATTCATCTTCTAACAATAATGACAACTTCCTATATAAGTACAATACACATTACCACACCTAAGAAAATTAACCATAATATCACCCCTAATTGTCCCTCAAATATTATTTCATTTCTGTTTCCCCCCAAAAATACGGATTCAATTTAGAATCATGCATTACACTTGGTTAGCACATCTTGTTAGTGTCTTTTAGTCTAGAACAGTGCCCTAGCTCTTGTTTCTTTTTGTGGGGAGGAGGCGAGTTCAGGGTAGTTCTTTTGTGGAATAACCTGTATTCTAGATTTACCTAGTTGTTTACTTCCTCTACTCTTAACCACTACACTATGATGTCAAGGTTTAAGATCACAGCTAAACCTAACATAAATCTCCAATAACATGTATTCGTGTAACAACTCAGACGGCTTTGGGGTGTTTCTTAAAACATTAATGGCTTTGTTATGTATCTAAGGCTGTATAAACAAACCATTTTCTACTATCCCTAAGATTATATAACTTCTTTTTCCTACATAGATGACACATTCAAATCTGAAGATGCCAAATGAAACTAGCTAATCATTTTAACTTTGAAGAAGTCTAGGCCGGACGTGGTGGCTCACACCTGTAATTCCAGCACTTTGGGAGGCTGAAGTGGGCCGATCAGGAGGATGGAGACCCTCCTGGCCAACATGGTGAAACACCGTCTCTACTAAAAATACAAAAATTATCTGGGCATGGTAGTGCGTGCCTGTAATCCCAGCTACTTGGGAGGCTGAGGCAGGAGAATCACTTGAACCAGGGAGTCGGAGGTTGCAGTGAGCCGAGATCATGCCACTGCACTCCAGCCTGGTGACAGAGTGAGACTCCATCTCGAAACAACCAACCAACCAACCCAGAAGTCCAAAAGAGTCACTTGAGCTGGGGACTTCCAGGCTATAGTGAGTTATTACTGTGCCTGGGCAACAGAGCAAGACCTTGGTCTTAAAAAAAAAAAAAAAGAAGAAGAAGAAGAGAAGGAAGAAGTACAAAGAAGATATAACGAACATCTCTAGAATTAGAAGAAAAGCACACTGGAAAAAAGATCCAGTTGAGATGGTTTTTTTAGGTGATTCAGAATACAGAAAGAAGTATGGAGGAAGGTAGGGCTTCTGTATTATGAAAGTGTCAACTTCTGTTAAAAGACCCTTTTGCAGAAAAAGTAATACCATTTTCATCAGTATGTGTCTGAAATTTTGCTACTTAGGTACCAAAACCAGGTATATGCATGTATTAACAATGCAATACAAACAGCTGGATAAAAAAACAAATCTTTTCATCTCAGGCTTCCAACTATTCACTTCCTTTACTTTGTAATCACCCCAAGGCACCAGCCCAGTATCACTGTGTACCACTTCTAATCAATAATCCCCTTCCCCACCCCCTGCTGCCCACCCCATGGTAACCACAAACCCATCTTCCTGATAATCCCTTGTTTTTCTTTATAGCTTTACTACCTAAGCATCTATACATAACTATATTGTTATGTATCCATAAACAATATAGTTTAGTTTTCCCTGCATTTGTACTTTATATGAATGGAATAATACCATATGTATTATTTTAATCTTATACAAAAGTAGATTTCAGAATTCACCTGCTATTAAAAATAAGCTGGGCCAGGCACGGTGGCTCAAGCCTGTAATCCCAGCACATTGGGAGGCCAAGACGGGCGGATCACGAGGTTAGGAGATCGAGACCATCCTGGCTAATACGGTGAAACCCCATCTCTACTAAAAAATACAAAAAACTAGCTGGGCATGGTGGCGGGCGCCTGTAGTCCCAGCTACTCAGGAGGCTGAGGCAGGAGAATGGCATAAACCCGGGAGGCAGAGCTTGCAGTGAGCTGAGATCCGGCCACTGCACTCCAGCTTGGGCGACAGAGCGAGACTTCATCTCAAAAAAAAAAAAAAAAAATCTAAGTTGGGTGTGGTGGCTCACATCTGTAATCTTAACACTTTCACTTTGGGAGGTGAATTCGGGAGGACTGCTTCAGCGAAGTTCAAGACCAGCCTGGGTAACATAGGGAGATCTTGTTTCTATTAAAACTAAAAAAAACATAAGGGTGGGTGCGGTGGTACATGCCTGTAATCCAGCACTTTTGGAGGCCGAGGCAGGTGGCTCACTTGAGGTCAGGAGTTTCAGACCAGACTGGTCAACATGGTGAAATGCTGTCTCTACTAAAAATACAAAAATCAGCTGGGCGTAGTAGCAAGCACCTATAATCCCAGCTACTCAGGAGGCTGAGGCAGGAGAATCGCTTGAAACCTGGGAGGCGGAGGTTGCAGTGAGCTGAGATCACGCCACTGCACTTCAGCCCAGGTGTCAGAGCGACTCTGTCTCAAAGAAAATAAAAATAAAAATAAAAAATTAAAGAAGAAAAAAAATCAAAACCAGATTAATTTTAGAGGGCTGTTAAAAGAGTTTTACGGTTCAAAATAATACAGGAGCCGGGCGTGGTGGCTCATGCCTGTAATCCCAGCACTTTGGGAGGCCGAGGCGGGCGGATCACCTGAGGTCAGGAGTTCGAGACCAGCCTGACCAACATGGAGAAACCCTGTCTCTACTAAAAAAATACAAAATTAGCCGGGCATGGTGGTGCATGCCTGTAACCCCAGCTACTTGGGAGGCTGAGGCAGGAGAATCGCTTGAGCTGAGGAAGCGGAAGTTGCTGTGAGCTGAGATCGCGCCATTGCACTCCAGTCTGGGCAACAAGAGTGAAACTCCGTCTCAAAAAAAAAAATAATAATAATAATAATAATACAGGAAACGTTAAATAGCCATTTTAATTTGTCTGTGAAGACCCGTAAAGGGTTTATCACCTAGGAAGAGTTAACTGCACTAAATGGGAAAGTATATTCAACCAGAACAAATAAAGTTTGTTATTGTATCCTTCAAAGGAAATACAGTGAACAAAAGTACATGTTGTTCCTTGGTATGAACTAGTTAACCCTTTCTGACTTAAAATGTCTCAAGAGGACTTGTTCATTTAGCTGTTACATGCTGAGTACTGTCTGTGATGTAACTGGGATTATCAGCTATCCATTCAATACCTAGTTAAAATAGTAGGAAGCAGACAGGACGTATAGCTAGAGGATATGTGATGTCAGCAGAGCGCTGCTGACATCCTTAAAAAGAATATACACCCTAACTCACAAACTCAAGTTCTGAACCATGTTCAGTGCATTTTCAGGAAGTAACAATAAATTAGCTAACATTTATGGCATTTACAATGTCTGAGGAATTGTTCTAAGTGTTTCATTTATATGTCCAAATAATCCTCACAACTATATAGAGTAGGTACTATTAATTTCCTCATTTTATAGATGTGATAACTAATATAACTGGGTTAAGTTCCCTAAGATCAACTTGTACTAGCAAGTAGTACAGAGAACTGTTCAACCTAGGCAATCTCATTTTAAAGTTCATGTTCTTACCCACGACAGTATACTGCCTCACACGAACTGAGGGCTCTTGTACTTTTTTAAGAACTAAATCTCAAAAATAAAATACTAAATATTTCCTAGTTATCAGCAGAAGAATGTATCAAAGTTACATTACATAATGAAGACTTTTTTTTTTTTTAAAGACAGAGTCTCACCCTGTGCCCAGGTTGGAGTGCGGTGGCATGATCTTGGCTTATTGCAACCTCTGCC
This sequence comes from Papio anubis, assembly GCF_008728515.1. Lineage (NCBI taxonomy): Eukaryota > Metazoa > Chordata > Mammalia > Primates > Cercopithecidae > Papio > Papio anubis. The sequence continues at coordinate 71,754,120 of NC_044986.1, read as the reverse complement.
TCCCAGGTTCAAGCGATTCTCCTGTCTCAGCCTCCCGAGTAGCTGGAACTACAGGCACAAGCCGCCTCTCTCCGCTAGTTTTTGTAACTTTTGGTAGAGACACGGTTTCACCAGGCTGACCAGGCTGGTCTTGAACCGTTGACCTCACGTGATCTACCTGCTTCGGCTTCCCAAAGTGCTGGGATTACAGGTGTGAGCCACCGCGCCTGGCCTAATGAAGACTTTTTGAATCACAATTTTGCACTGTTCAGTCTCAAACATTTACTAAGTGTCTACTATATAGAGATGCCAGACACTAAGGCACTGAGGATACAGTCAGGTCAACCCAGTGGCTCAGGCCTATAATCTCAGCATTTTGGGAAGCCAAGGCCAAAGGATTGCTTGAGCCCAGGAGTTTGAAATCAGCCTGGGCAACACAGGGAGACCTCATCCCCCCCCCCCCACACACAAAAATTAGCCAGCGTGGTGGCATGTGCCTATAGTCCCAGGTCCTCAGGAGGCTAAAGTGGGAAGACGATTTGAGCCTAGGAGGTTATGGCTGCAGTGAGCCATGATCATGCCATTGTACTCCAAAAAAAAAAAAGCAAAGGCACTCATATGTTACATTTATTCATCTATTAAATATATTTATTGTGTACATACTATATGAAGGGTATTACACTAGGCAATGTGGCATTTATCCAAATGAATCTGAATCAGATCCTGTCCTCAATGATACTACAGTCTGGAAAGGGATATTAAAGAGAGTCATACTTAGTTCACTCAATCCTCAAAAGACTAATAAAGTGGATGCTTATCTAATTTGCTAAAAATTAGAAAGTTAAAGGAGTTGGAAAAAGAGAAGTTATTTCCAGTTGGTAAAATCAGAAAACAGTTCTTGGAAGTGACTTTTGAGCTAAGCCTTAAAGGAGGGGTGAAACTATATGGAAAGAGATGAATAAAGTACAATAACAAAAATTTAAAAATCAATAAACAGATCAATAAATAAAAGTACACTAGCAGAGGAAACTGCATGACCAAAATATGAAGGCAGGAAACAGTGGTGAACCATCAGTACGTAAAAGGCACAGGGGAATAATGGATAAAAAGTTGAAAATATAAACTGGGGCCAGATCATGAGAACCTTTTTGTTTCTGTTTTTAGTATAATCTCCATTTTATTTTTTTCCAGAAGATAGTTTTTCTTCAGTCCTTAAGGAGTCAGCTCCTTATATGGGCTTTGGTGGAGGTCATGGGGCAGCACTCAAAAGTCTAAATCAGGTGGACGTTTGGTCCTCGCAGGCTTCACAAGAGTGATTCCTGACTACCTTTCTGTGAGTGGCACAACTCATGTAGTTATGCAGCTTCACCTACAGCTTTGGAAGCACATAGGTGCCCAGGGTACTGGTTTCAGAAATATCCCTGATAGCTGTGGGCTCGACTATGTTTCAAATAATGAACTTTTATTTTTTTTTCCTTTTTTTGAGACAGGGTCTCACTCTGTCATCCAGGCTGGAGCGCAGTGGCACAATCTTGGCTCACTGCAACCTTTGCCTCCTGGGCTCAAGTGATCCTCCCACCTCAGCCTCCCAAGTAGCTAGGACCACAGGTGTGCACCACAATGCTGGGCTAATTTTTGTACTTTATTTTTTTGTAGCAATAGGGTTTTGCCATGTTGTCCAGGCTGGTCACAAACTCCTGGGCTCAAGCGATCCTCCTGTCTCAGCCTCCCAAAGTGCTGGTACAGGTGTGAACCACCGCACCCAGTCTCAAATGATGAATTTCTTAATAGGCTTGTCCTTGGGCATACATTATACACAGTTCATGCAGCAAATAGGCTGCATATGGCAGTAGCCCTTTTAGACGCAACAGTTGTTCCTTCTTGGAAATGAGGACCTGAGAGAGCCATGGAAACCTTTAATTGTCAAGTTAAAAACATTCTACACACAATGGGATTCTCTGCAGATATCTGAAAAAGAGGATGACATAATCAGAGTGTGCTTTAGAAAGAATAACTGGCCAGGTGTGGTGGCTCATATCTGTAATCCCAGCACTCTGCTAGCTGGAGGCGGGACGATCACTTGAGGCCAGGAGTTTAAGACCAGCCTGGGCAACATGGTGAAACCTCATCTCTGTTAAAAAAAAAAAAAAAAAAAAAATTAGCTGGGTGGGCTGGCATGTGATTATACTCCCAGCTACTTAGGAAGCTGAGGTAGGAAGATGGGTTGAGCCTGGGAGGTTGACGCTGCAGTGAGCCATGACTGTGCCACTGCATTCCAGCCTGAGTGACAGAGCAACACCCTATCCTAGGGGGGAAAAAAAAGGAAAGGAAAAAAAAAAAGAATAATTGTTGTAAGAGTGTAAAACAGTTTGTGAGGCAGGATGGAATATAATGACAGACACGAAGACAGAATGAAGGAAACAGCTTCTAAAAAGTGGAACAGAAGAAAAGAGCTACTCTTCACTATGTGTACCATTTTACTCTCTAGATTTTTCTGACAGGTATGTTTTTTGTTTGTTTGTTTTTTGAGACGGAGTCTGGCTCAGTCGCCCAGGATGGAGTGCAGTGGTGTGATCTCGGCTCACTGCAAGCTCCGCTCCTGGGTTGAAGCAATTCTCCCACCTCAGCCTCCCGAGTAGCTGGAACTATAGGCATGCACCATCACGCCGGCTAATTTTTATATTTTTAGTAAAGACGGGGTTTTACCATGTTGGCCAGACTGCTCTTGAACTCCTGACCTCAAGTGATCTGCCGGTCTTGGCCTCCCAAAGTGCTGGGATTACAGGCATGAGTCACGGCACCCAGCCACTGACAGGTGCATTTTAAAAAATACATGGATTTCTGCTTGTAGGAAGATGGAGTAGACATACTTTTTCCTATTACTCCATGGACATTATATACAAAATAAACATAAGACAACTCTGAAAAATGAACAGGAAGCCTGAATGGCCAGGCACATTGGGACCCACGGAACGACACAGTAGTGAGCTCTTTGGGTGTTTTGTTTGTTTGTTTTGCCACATATATCCCAAAGTGGATACTAGAGAAGATAGCAACCTGGAAGTATCAAAGGTGCAGATAAAAAAAGCTCCAAGAAAAACCAAAGGACTGGCTGGGTACGGTGGCTCATGCCTGTAACCCCAGCACTTTGGGAGGCTGAGGTGGGTGGATCACCGGAGATGAAAAGTTTGAGACCACCCTGGGCAATACGGTGAAACCCCGTCTCTATTAAAATACAAAAAATTACCTGGGCGTGGTGGCGCGTGCCTGTAGTCCCAGCTACTTTGAGGCTGAGTAGCTACTCTGAGGCTGAGGCTGGAGATTCGCTTGAGCCCTGGAGGCAGAGGTTGCAGTGAACAGAGATCATGCCACTGCACTCCAGCCTGGGAGACAGAGTGAGACTACACCTCAAAACAAAACAAAACAAAACAAAAAAACCAAAGAACCAGAAAAAGACACAGCCTAGCAAGCCACAAGACTTTTAGACAATAACCCGCTCTAATCCAGCCAAACACCACATAAAAAACTAGCCCCATTTCCACTCCCACCCTCACGAGGAAAGGCCAAATGGAGAGCCTTGATTTTTAACCCTGTCAGGTTACAATCCGGCCGTAACTCTCTCCACACCAGGGTGGTATCAGAGAAGGCCAAGTAGGGAGCTGGGATTGGCATCATTGTCTAGCAGACACAAGTCTCTCCCCTTCTGTTAACATGCTGTCAGAGGAAACCATTTGGGGAACTTGGACTTCAAACCCAAACAGCACTTATGAGGCACCCCTCCTGCTCCTTGCCGAGGTACTACCAGAGGAGAGGAGGCCTGCTGGAGAGTTAGGAGTAACACCACTCAGTGGTAAATCAGAGGTAACAAAGCCACCCACAACCCTCAACTCCTCTACCCCCCAACCTCCTGCACAGGGTGGGGTGGGGTGGGGTGGGAAGCAAGCATGAGGTGTCCATTTCCTTCCCAGCAAGCAAGGTACAAAACCTAACCCTTCTCTACCTGGCACTATGAAGATGGTGCCTGTAGAACACTACAATAGGAGGGCCAATATCCCTCAAGAATATAGATACAAAAATACTTAATAAAACATTAGCAAACAGAATGCAGCAATACATAAAATTAATTATATATAAATAGAGGAGGATTTTTTGGGGAAGGGGTAAGAGACGGGGTCTCGCTATGTTGCCCAGGCTGGTCTTAAACTCCAAGGCTCAAGCATACATCCGCATCAGCCTCCCAAAGTGCTGAAGTGCTGGGTTTACAGGCAAGAGCCACAGTGCCCAGCCAAGAATTTGTGGTTTTTTTTGGCCTGAGACAGAGTCTCCCTCTATCATTCAGGCTGGAGTGCAGTGGCATAATCACAGCTCACTGCAACCTCTACCTCCAGGGTTCAAGTGATTCTCATGCCTCAGCCTCCCAAGTAGCTGGGATTACAGGTGCCCCCACCACGCTTGGCTAATTTTTCTATTTTTTTCCTAGAGACAGGGTTTTGCCATGTTGACCAAACTGGTCTCGAATGCCTGACCTCAGGCGATCCACCTGCCTCAGCCTCCCAAAGTGTTGGGATTACAGGCATGAGCCACTGCGCCCGGCCTATAATTACTTCAAAATAAAAACTGAAAAAATTTTAAAAGGAGCACAATGTCCTAAAAAATAGCAAATATGCCATATGTGTATATTTTTAAATAAATAAATATCAAACTAGTAATATTTACTCCTTGGATGGGCCCTTTCACTGCCTACATTAAAAATTTCTAAAATTTCTATATTCTATACAATAAGAATGTAATACCACCAGAGAGAAAAGGTTTTAAGAAAATGATGTGATATGATTTTAAAAAGAAAGAAAATGAAAGCAATATTATTTTTCACTGTTTGAAGCAAATCTCATTTAAACAGATATAAAGAGAAAATTAAGAAAGTCACCGGGCATGGTGGCTCACTCCTGTAATCCCAGCACTTTGGGAAGCTGAGGAGGGTGGATCACTTGAGGTCAGGAGTTCAAGACCAGCCTGGCCAACATGGTGAAATGCTGTCTCTACCAAAAATATAAAAATTAGCTGGGCATGGTGGTGGATGCCTGTAATTCCAGGCTGAGGCAGGAGAATCGCTTGAACCTGGGAGGCAGAGGTTGCAGTGAGCCAAGATCCCACCACTGCACTCCAGCCTGGGCGACAAAGTAAGACTCTGCCACAAAAAAAAAAAGAAAATGAAGAAAGTCAATTAAATTCAATTATTAATCCATTTATGCATATACACTCTAAGTAAAAGTAAAATCATGAGGCAACCAGCAAAACCAAGACGTCCAAAAAAAGATCTGATCCAGTTCCACGACCCATTAACAGTGTGATGTTGGAAACAGCTTAACCTTTATCTCATAAGGGATCCAGAGATTATAAACAGAAAGTAATTTGAAACATTAAACACGTTGTGTTTTGTAAACCAGGATGACAGAGTTCTTAGGTTAGAAATGGAAGTGACCTGAGAGATCTAGTACAATTCTTCAATTTACAGCTGAAGAAACTAAGACTAGAAAGTTAAGTAAGTTTCAGATAAATAAGCTATTCGCCAACAGCATCTGATACAAAGCCCAGAAAGAAAGAGTGCTGGCTCTAGAATTAAACTGCCTAGGTTCAAATTGTGGATTTACCACTCACAGTTATGTGACCCTGCAGAAGTTACATAACCTTCTTGGGCCTCACTGTCTTTATCTGTAAAATGAGGAGAATTCCTACTTCATAGGCTTGTTGTGAAGATTACATGGAATACTACACATAATGCACTTATAATAATGCTTAGCAAATAGAAACTGCTCAATAGGCCGGGCGTGGTGCCTCCCGCCTATAATCCCAGCACTTTGGGAGGCCAAAGTGGGTATATTACTTGAAGTCAAGAGTTCAAGACAAGCCTGGCCAACGTAAAACCCCACCTCTACTAAAAATACAAAAATTAGCTGGGTGTGGTGGTACATGCCAGTAGTCCCAGCTACTTGGGAGGCAGAGGCAGGAAAATCACTTGAACCTGGGAGGCGGAGGCTGCAATGAGCTGAGATTGTACCACTGCACTCCAGCTTAGGCAACAGAGTGAGATTTCGTCTCAAAAAAAAAAAAAGATGGAAATTATTTTTCAGCAGAACAACAATGTAATTAAGCTACATAAACTGAGAAACAATAATACAAAATAGAAGTTCTAGTTACTCAATGCATTGTTCTACACATCAATATGCACTGCTCATATAAAGACTTAACATAAAATTTATTAATAAATATTTCCAGAGGAGCATACCACTCGCCAACATTTTAAAAAGTATGTCAGTGATGTAACTGATTACTGTTGATACCTAAAAGCATTTCTGTACAGTTTGGGAACTGGGGAAACTTGCTAAAGTGATAGGCACTAAAAACTAGAAAGATACAAGCTATTCCACTGGGCTTAATTATACCAACACACAAGAGACCAAAACGGCCTCTAATCTATCACTGGACAATCTTTACTTTTATTGAGACAGTGTCTCACTCCATCACCCAGGCTAGACTGCAGTGGCACAATCCGGCTCACTGCAACCTCCACCTCCTGGGTTGAACCGATTCCCTTGCCTCGGCTTCCCAAGTAGCTGGAATTAGAGACACACGCCACCACGCCAGGCTAATTTTTTTGTATTTTTAGTAGAGACGGGGTTTCACTATGTTGACCAGGCTGGTCTCGAACTCCTGACCTCAGACAATCCGCCCGCCTCGGCCTCCCAAAGTGCTGGGATTACAGACGTGAGTCACCGTGCCCAGTTGGCAATATTTAAAATACAGAGGATATATCAACAAAATGAAAACTTTACAATATGCTTAATTTTACAGAACCAATGTCCATATTCAGATGGTGATTACAGTGACTTAAATATGCTGAATTTTTCTTGTAGTTTCACTTCTCACGCGTGTGCACGTGTGTGTGCGTGTGTGTGTAGAAAATAATAAAAAATATTGGAGTATAACCATCTGAAGCAACTGTCCCCTATTCTAAATTCTGTGATTGTATTTAAAAGCCCTACATTCAAATGCCCCTAAAGGAATTCACAACTGATAAAACTTGATTAATAAATACAGTATGTGCTATTTATATAAATTATTATTGATTCACGCCTGTAATCCCAGCACTTTCGGAAGCCAAGGCGGGCGGATCACCTGAGGTCAGGAGTTTGAGACCAGCCTGACCAACATGGGGAAACCCCGTCTCTACTAAAAATAAAAAAAAAATTAGCCCTGCATGGTGGTGCATGCCTGTAATCCCAGCTACTCACGAGGTTGAGGCAGGAGAATCACTTGAACCAAGGAGGCGGAGGTTGCAGTGAGCCGAGATGGCGCCATTGCACTCCAGCCTCAGCAACAAGAGCAAAACTCCGTCTCAAAAAAAAAAAAAAAAAAAAAAATTATTACTGATTTAGTTTACAAAATTTAAGTTAAACAGTTTCCAAATGATATAGAAAATGTAAAAATTTAAGATCCATATCCCTAGACAAACACTGAGGAAGAGATTTTTAAAATTATATAAAGTTAGAGTTAATAAATTTTCCTTAGGGCAATTATATATTATAGATGCACTGATGCTAAAATATGGCTAAATCAAATACATTTAGCTTATCTAATATCCACATAGTAAAGACTAACGTTCGCAGATCCATAAATCAGAACATAAAAACAATTCTTACGAAAGCAAAAAGCCTAAACTATGATGTAGGAGGATAAGGTTTAATTTGGGCATTTATGGCCAAACTTTGTGATTAATAACTGTAGTTTATAGTATTTGGGATTATCCAACTTTTTCCATCCCATTTTAAAATTTTTACCATAAATGAAAACATTTTCATTCAGCAAACAAAAACTACTCTTTTCTCTTTATACTTATCAAAAGATATTTTTCTTTTTCTTTTTTGAGACACAGTATTGCTCTGTTGCCCAGGCTGGAATGCAGTGACATGATCTCAGCTCACTGCAGCCTCCGCTTCCCAGGTTCAAGTAACTCTCTTGCCTCAGCCTCCCCAGTAGCTGGGACTAAAGGTGTACAGCATCACACCTGGCTAATTTTTGTATTTTTAGTAGAGACAGCATTTCACCATGTTGGCCAGGCTGGTCTCGAACTCCTGATCTCAAGTGATACGCCTGTCTCAGCCTCCCAAAGTGTTGGGATTATAGGCGTGAGCCATTGCGCCGGGCCTATTTTGCATTTTCTTAGTAAGCACAGGGTATTGTTTCCAAAACATCGATAAAATCTGTAATAATTACAAAACAGTCTCAAAGACCTTGCACTAATTTCTATCACCCATTTTGAAACACTTTAGTGGTGATTTTCTGTTTTACTATGTCCCACTTCTAAGCAGTAGAATTAAATGAAAAAGAATTAAATTCCCTCCTCAGTTACATCATAATTCTCTTGGCTGTACTTCAGTTCTGGGACTTTTTTGCTGCCCTAACCATGAACTCTTATAATTTTACTCAAAAAAAGCTGTCATATATACCAAAAAACACAAACTTTTTCTGGCTCCAAATAGCCTTTAAACTAACTTCTACTATCAGGCTGCACCTAATTATCTACACCAAATCCAGAACTGTCTCCCCTCAATGAGTAAGAATCTGACAGATACTACCGTCCATTTTATATCCTCAGTTATACCAGAAGTTTTTACATGATGACAGGAGTTTATTGATAAATTTGGTAAAGGGTTCCTGACCTGGCTGCAATGACACAGCAAACCAGTAAAGAAGCCAAGTATCTAAAATTCTAATTTTTATTCTAACCAGGCTAGCAGTTTAACATATCAATTTGGTAAAAACTTTTTTGTTTGGTTTTTTGAGATAGCATTTCACTCTTGTCACCCAGGCTGGAGAACAATGGTGTGATCTCGGCTCACTGCAACCTCTGCCTCCCGGGATCAAGCAATTCTCCTACCTCAGCCTCCCAAGTAGCTGGGATTACAGGCACGCGCCACCATGCCTGGCTAATTTTTTTGTATTTTTAGTAGAGAAAAGGTTTCACCATGTTGGCCAGGGTGGTCTCGAACTCCTGACCTCAAGTGATCCACCCACCTCGGCCTCCCAAAGTTCTGGGATTACAGGTGTGAGCCATCACGCCCACCCTTTTTTTTTTTTTTTTTTTAAAGATAGGGCCTCACTCTTTATCCAAGCTGGAGTGCAGTGGTGCAATCACAGCTTATTGCAGCTTTGACCTCCTGGGCTCAGGTGATCCTCCCACCTCAGCCTCCTGAGTTCTGGGACTATAGGTGCACACCACCACGCCCGGCTAATTTTTTGTATTTTTAGTAGAGATGAGGTCTCACTATGTTGCTCAGGCTGGTCTCGAACTCCTGGGCTCAAGGGATCCACCTACCTCAGCTTCCCACAGTGCCAGGATTACATGCATGAGTCACCCGACCCAGCTGGTAAAATCTTTATTTTTAAATATGCTACACTGGCAGGGCGCGGTGGTTCACGCCTGTAAACCCAACACTTTGGGAGGCCAAGGTGGGCGGATGCCTTAGTGAGACCTCATCTCTACTAAAAATACAAAAAATAAGCTGGGCATGGTGGCACGCGCCTGTAGTCCCAGCTACTGGGGAGGCTGAGGTGGGAGAATTGCTTGAACCCGGGAGGCGAAGGTTGCTATGAATTGACATCGCCCTACTGCATCCGGCCTCGGCAACAGAGGGAAACTCTTATCTCTAAATAAATAAATAAATAAATAAATATGCAACATCCAAAATCTAATCAATTTAATGGAAAATGAGAAACTGGCTCAAGATTTCAAACTCCATTACATACTGTTAAAACTGACTGGATTTGGAGCCAAATTTTAATGTATGGTTTTGGAAATCTCTGGCTTTCAAGCCAATATTATATTGACAGAACTGACATCAATTCCATTTAATCTCAAAGTTCCAAACAAAAACAGATTTGCAAGTATTTCCAAAAACTCAGTGACACCAGTTAACCTACAGGAAGACCCTAAATTAGCAGAATCCATGGTTCTCACCTCCAACTAGAATTTACTTGTCAAGAATTTCAAGACAACAGAACAATTATCAAGATAATAGATACTTATATTACTACCTCTCTTGTCCTCTGCCACAACTCATAAGCTTAACTAAATGCACAACAAAAATTTAAGACACTCACACCTGTAATCCCAGCACTATGGAAGGCTGAGGTAGGAGGATCGGGAGGCCAGGAGTTCTAAACCAGCCTGGTCAACATAGCTGATGCCCCATCTCTACAAAAGAAAAATTAAAAAAATTAGCCAGGTGTAGTGACACACGCCTATAGTCCCAGCTACTCAGAAAGCTGAGGCAGGAGGACTGCTTGAGCCCAGGAGTTCCAGGCTGCATAAGTCACGATCAAGCCACTGTACTCCAGCCTGGGAGACAGAGTGAGATCCTATCTTAAAAAAAAAAAAAAAAAAAAAAACTTTTAGACAAATTATAGTTAACTGCCCTGCCCCACAACACTCTTTTCTGAGGTACATATCATAAAACATTGTTTTATGGTGAAATCCTGTGGTAAAACTATTATAACCAAATTTTTCTTAGTTAATAGTCTTACAGTATGTTACATTCTATAATATTGTGAGGGCCCAATACAGTGAAGGAATAGAACATTTCAATACGGAAACATGAAGTCACTAAACTCAGCTAAAAGGTTAGGCTTCAGATCTGTGATGATGGTGCTGTGTGTATTGGAGGAGGGGGTGCAGGAATATTCACACCACAGGTCTGTTACAAATTCATACCCACACATTCAGATGGCAAGTTACCAGGAAGCAACAGTGGTAGCATGTAAACACTGATCTGTTTTCCCAGTGTGCCTGGCCCATGCTCTCCTATTTTTAGTTAACATCTTGATTTCTCAAGGCCAAGAAAACCACAAGAACTAAAGTAAGCATCACGGCCCTGTTGATATCTGTTGTAAAATGGCTTTCTCTGTTCTTGCCCTACTATTAACCCCTCAATGTGTTACATCATACCCTTAGAGCAAAACAAAAACAAGAACAAGAACTGGTTCCAAAAGAATTCCCAAAACCACATGTAAGCAAGTATTAAAGATACAGCATTTTGCAAATAAGTAACACTTTATTTATAAACAAACACAAACACATGAGAGAAGTGAAAATAATCAAGGCTCTCCCCTGTCATCTCTGCAAAAAAGTAAAACACTTAATCCGGGAATGAAATGGTACATTCCTCCTCTATAACCTAAATCCATTAAAAGAATTATGATTAGCTCATACTGTATTTTTTCATCAAATACCATAATCATTCAAAAGAGCTTCATAAGTAATTTAGCAGAATATGGAATTGTATTCATATCTCATATAAATCAGTTTTATGTCCAAAGAGAATCAAAGCTACAGAAGCTTTAAAATTAAAAAGTGAATTCAATCCTAGTTCACTAATAATCCACTGGCATATGAAAAATGAAGGGGGTAGAATGTGAAGACAGGAAAGACTTCCATCCATAAATTAACGGGCATGCTAGGTACACCCAACAATTAACACCATATATTACATCAGGCCTGGAAGTAAAAATCTCGAAAGAATAGCTCGTTAACATGGCATTCTTATAAAACAATAATAATACTATTCATGGAAACGTCTGTGATTTAAGTGTCTCAAAAAAAGTGTTCAAATTTCAGTTCTTAGAAAAGCCATGAAAATGTCTTAATCAGTAACAGCAAAATTTTGAAGAAGTATTGAGGATCTAATGATTAACAAAATTTAAAAAAATGTTTACAAGCAACTGTGCAACGTGAATAAGCTTTTGCAGAAGGGGGGTTATGCTACTGAAATCAAAACTGATTTACCTAAATATGTCTGCATATTCTGCCACCGCAGTCATGATGGCTTCTTCTGCATTAGAGAAACTGATTTTTTTTTTTTTTTTTTTTTTTTGGAGACATATCACTCTGTCACCCAGGCTGGAATGCAATGGCGTGATCTCAGCTCACTATAACCTCTGCTTCCCGGGTTGAAGTGATTCTCCTGCTTCAGCATCTTGAGTAGCTGGGACTTCAGGTGTGTGCCACCACACCTGGCTAATTCTTTTTATATTATTAGTAGAGATGGGGTTTTGCCACGTTGGCCAAGCTGTTCTTGAACTCCTGACCTCAAGTGATCTGCCTGCCTGGGCCTCCCAAAGTGCTGGGATTACAGGAGTAAGCCCAACCTAAAACTGATTTTCTTTACTCAGTGGGTGCGAGAACTGACAAAGGGAAACAAAAATTTTAAAAACTATTAGACATGCTAATATGTTAACTGTACAACTCCATCTAACAGTTTCTCTTTAATTTTGCAATAACATTAAGATGTAATCTGAATAGAGTTCTTACATTGCAATTCAGCAAATTTTTACATGGCCATGACTTTTATTCAGAACTAAGTATGAAGACAAGGTCTCTAGAGGATCTCACTCTAGAGATAAAACCAACCAACAGTAATATGTAAACTTCAACAGAAGATAATTTGTATTAAGTTAAAGGGAATTAATACTTTTAACAACCACAGCGCTTTTAGCTAAGAATTCGCATTTCCTTTGAAGAAACAATTACTATTCCACTGTGCATCTGAGGGTATGTCACATAGCCCATACACATAAACTAATTTAAAAGCTGTTGCCAATCAATAAATTATCATCTCATGAAGATTAAACAGTAGATATCTATTTAGATTTAATCAAGCATTTAGAAAACGCCTGATGCTAACAAAAATTAGCCAGGCCATGGTGGCGCCCGCCTGCAGTCCCAGCTACTCCCAGCTACCTGGGAAGCTGAGGTGGGAGGATCACTTAAGCCTGGGCAACACAGTGAATCCCTGTCTCAAAAAAAAGAAAGGAAGAAGAGAAAAGAAATGGCCAACAACTTTACAAACCTATAATCACATAAAAAGTTGTAAAACATATGAGACGTGGCTAAAGTCAAACAAAGACTTCATAGAGCCATGTTATGACTTAACAATCACAAAAGGAAGTGAATTTATCTCTACTAAAGTGAATATAAATATTGCAATCATTCTTTTTCTGGCATAATTATGTTTTGGAACTATGTCTTCTATAAAAAGTATCTGTGTACCCACCTGTCCCAGTTGTGTTGAATGCCAACTACAAGCATCCTCTGTCCTTATTTTCCTAAATCACTCTACTAAAAATATTCACACAATATCTGCAAAATAGTATTTCAATATTGGTTTTGCAAATCAGTCAAAGGTATCTCTCCAATTTTCAAGAGCTAACTCCAATCCTGGGGTTGTCAGTGAGAGGAAGATTTGGTATTGGCCTAGACTGTGGCAACTTCACTGTGTCCCCTTAACCCAGAAACTTGCACTGACCAAATTTTTACTGTGTGGCAAATACATGTGTCAACTTAAAACTTTGGAAGTGGAACCAGTACATGTTGAGTATCTGTAAAATCCGAGCGTCCAAATTCTTGTTTCATGTTTAACTTTTAAAATCCGAGTGTCCAAATTCTTGTTTCAAGTTTAATTTTTAAAATCTGAGTATCCAAAGTCTTGTTTCAAGTTTTTAAAACTTAAAGGTAATGTAGTAAATCTTTTTTAGGATCTTAACACGTCTGGTATTTAAACTTATTTACGAAAGAAAAATACGATGAAAAAAAGGAGGACATCATTACTGTCAATAAATCCAAATGATATCATGTTCAGAATCACGTCTTTCACTACCTTCTTCAAACATCACTTCCTCTCCACTACTTCCCCCAGTCCTTTAGGCAAATCAGTGATTCACACCGCCCCTTCCACCCAAGATTCTTAAAAGGATCCACTGTGCACGAACGAGAAAGTCCCACAATCCAAGTACATTGCCCTAGTGATCTTTGATGTTTTAAAAGGCACCTGTAAAAATGCCAAAACCCAAAATTAGATCCCCAAGGGCTCCTTTTCTTTCTTGACCACACTTCTCTTTTTCAATGCCTCCCTCAACCCTAGAGGCCAGACTATTTCCCATCCAATAGCCCTCCTCCTTCTAATCAAACCTAAATCCTGCCCTCCATCACCACCAGCCCCACCCGGGTAAGAGGCTCTAGTCCCTGCCCCGATCGCCCTCCCTCGTCCTGGGAAGGGAACACCGGCCCAGGTCTTGCTCCTCTGACTCTTCACCCCCGCTGCCAAACCCAGAGCATCTCTTCCTCCGGGTCCACATTCCCGCAAGACCCCTTCGATCTTCTTCCCCCACTGCGCAGCTTTCAAAAGCCCCCAAGCTCTGGGCTCTTCAAGCCTCCCCCTCCCGCCCCCTTCCTCTCGTTCCTCGGCCTCCACTTACCCCTCAGCCTCAGGCCCTCGGTTCGACAACCTCCATTTCCTTCAGATTCCATTCCAGGGCTGACTCTCCCGGCTCCCTCAACCGTCTCCCCGGGGCCCCTCCGGGTCGCGGTCCCTCGGCAACCCCCGGCTCCATCCCAGACTCCCTACTCACCCTTGGCAGCAGGCGCCCCCCAAGCTCCCCTCTCCTCAGCCTCAGCTCCCGCTCACCTCCGCGGTCCGAGTCGGGCTCCCCGGACCCACCTCCGAATCGGCGTCCGAGCCGCCGTCGGAGTCCGGGGCCCTGCCCGCCTCGCCGGAGTGCAGCGCCTCAAGCGGCGGGGGCGGAGCCCGGGGCGGGGAGCCGGAGTGGAGGCGGGGGCGGTGGCGGCTGCGCGCAGGCATCGTCCCGGCCGCCGTCACCGCCGCGCCGGCAGCTGCTCACAGCCGAACCGGAACTGCTTCGGGAGGCGAGGCCCTACCGGACGGGAACGGGGTTCTACCGGCAGGGGGCGGGGCCCACACTGGAAAAGACGCGAGGCTCCAGTTGGGCCCGACTGGAGAACCGAGAAGCTGCCGCGCGGGAGCCAGAGGGCGCATGCGTCATGCCGAGGGCCAAAGCGAGAGTGGGAAGCGGGGCTAGCGGAGCGGGGGCGGGGCCTGTGGGATCAGTTAAAGGGGTTAGGGCCTAGAAGGAGGTAATCCTAATTCCTCTTTAGAGAGCCAGCTCTTCTCCAATAGCCAGCCACCAATGATAATTGTTGTAATTTATTGCCCACTTCCTCTTTGACAGCGTCTATGCCAAATGCCATATATACATCTCATTTAATCCTTGTGCTAAGGCCAGGCGTAGAAGCTCACGCCTGTAATCCCAGCACTTTGGGAGGCTGAGGCGGGTGGATCACCTGAAGTCAGAAGTTCGAGACCAGCCTGGCCAGCATGGTGAAACTTCATCTCTACTAAAAATACAAAAATTAGCCGGGCGTGGTGGCGCATACCTGTAGTCCCAGCTACTCGGGAGGCTGAGGCAGGAGAATCGCTTGAACCCGGGAGGTGGAGGTTGCAATGAGCCGAGATCACGCCGTTGCACTCCAGCCTGGGTGACAAGTGCGAAACTCCATTTCAAAAAAAATAAAAATAAAACTCCTTGTGCTAACTCTGCAAGGGGGATCGTATAGCACAGAAAGGTAAAGAAACACGTTACCTGACATATTGCAAACTGATATTCCAACCCAAATGTCTCTAACATCTGATCCTATATTTTCCTCACTCCACCATGCTGCGCCACCCTGAGGGAAGGTCTCCTCCCAAGCCAGGTCTAGCATAGGCATAAACCAAGTCCAGACCCAACTGTAACCTGGACATGAACCCCTCCTTGGCCTTGCCTCCCCACACAGTGCCGGGCTGACTTCAGTGGTTCTGAATGGGATGGACATGAATGTAGACTGCTTCCATGGGATGCCCTGGTGTGGCCTTTCCCTTCAAACTGGTCTTAAGGCCAAGGACAGCTGGGAACCTCCCCACTGCAGCCCATACCCTTCCCAGCTCCATCAGGGCTGCTGAGAAGTCACATGACAGAGGGCGAGACATCTCATCTCTTTTGCTGATAGCCAGCTCTGGCAGAAGGACAGGTTGACCTTTCTCAGTTTCTATTTTGGGACCCAAAGCCCTTATAGACAGAGGAATCTCCCTCCCACCCTCAAAATGTTTCTGATGACAGTTGGCCCCTTTGGCTCTCAAAGTCTAGGGCAACACTCACCTCCCTTCTCCCCGTTTGACATACAAGGCCCTCTTCAGCCTTCTCTTCTGAGAAGTCAGCTACGTTCATTACAGGACCATTGTTCAAACCTTCCCCCACTGGCCCGGCATGGTGGCTCACACCTGTAATCCCAGTACTTTGGGAGGCCAAGGCAGGCTGATCACTTGAGGTAGGAGTTCAAGAGCAGTCAGACCAACACGGCTGACAAACCCCGTCTCTACTAAAAACACAAAAATTAGTGTGGCATGGTGGTGCACACCTGTAATCCCAGCTACTCAGGAGGCTAAAGCAGGAGAATCACTTGAACCCGGGAGGTGGTGGTGGCAGTGAGCCAAGATGTCACTGTACTCCAGCCTGGGTGACAGAGGGAGACCCTGTCTAAAAAAACAAACAAACAAACAAAAAACAAACACTTTCCCCCTTCCCCCATGAATCTTGTGGGCACGCTTTAAAAATGAAGCTCTCCATGTCTCTTTTCCGTATTTTTCTGACTCTACAACTCAGAAAACTGTCCCTGACCTCCATAATTCAGAGACTTGTCCAACAGACATCCAATCCAGCTCCTACCCAATTTGTGGCCCACCTAGACTGTACACTTCTTTCAGTTCTATCATTCATCCTTGGAACCAGCCACCTCCTCTGCACCCTGGATCTCTACTTTAACTCAGTCCTCATAACCTAATAGCCTTAGGCAGGGCTCTACATCTACTAATTCCACAGACGTTTCTAAGTACCTACTATGTGTCAGACCCAGCACGTCTTTTGTTTCATTTAATCCTCAAATTCTCTGAGGTAGGTGTGATTATCCTTACTTTACAGATGAAGAAACTGAGGCTCAGGGAGGTAGCTGACTTGCAGAGGTCTCTCTGATTCCATGTTCTCACGGAGTTTGGGGGTGGGGGGAGGCTTAGGGAGGAAAAGGTCTTGTCTGCTCCAGAGGCCCCTTTGACTTGCTGAGTCACTTGCTCCTGTCCCACCTGTCCCTGTCAATCTCTGGGAAGGAGAAATGACACTGGAGAGGCAGAGAGGAGTGACCGCAGAGGCAGAGGGGTGGGCGGGCTGGCCCATGGCTGAGACCTCGCTCCCAGAGCTGGTGGGAGAGGACAAAGCCACGCCTTGCCCCAGCATCCTAGAGCTGGAGGAGCTCCTGAGGGCGGGGAAGTCTTCTTGCAGCCGCGTGGATGAAGTTTGGCCCAACCTTTTCATAGGAGATGCGTGAGTGATAGCTGGCCAAGGGTCATGGGGGTGGGGACAAGGAGAGGCAGTTCTTGGTGGCTTTACCAGACACAGGAGGGTAGAAACAAGGAGAAATAGCTCTGCTCTGACCATCCCAGGCCAGGGACCTTCTCCAGGACCCCAGGGTGCCAAGGACAGTGCAGTGACCAGGTATGGCCACGAGGGGGAGCAGGGACTTCGCCTGCCTGAAAGCAGGGAGTCTCCCAGGAGTCCTGGGAAACATTTCCAGGACAACTGGCAAGTGTAGAGGTATAGGCCTGGGAAATAGTATTTGCAGCATGAGATGAGGTAGACAGAGAGCCCCCTATTTCTGGACCCAGCCTCCCTCCTCTGGATACAGATGGTGGAGAAGCCTGACTGAAGGTGAATCAGAGAAGGTGTTGCCTCTCAACATTTGTAGGCTAGAAGCAGGTATTAGGTGGTAGCCGGTAGAGGACGGATGTGCGTGGGAGGACATGAGGCAAGAAGGGAGGGGCAGCCAGGTTCTAGGGCTGAAGCAATCCCTTCCTTCCTGTCCTGGCCAAGGCAGGAGCAGAGGCCTTGAGGAAGCAGAGAGGGTCTAAAGATCCCCCAACACACGCATACCGCCAGTTCTGCCACCAGGAAGTGTGGGGCTCTGGGTATGGGGCTGTGGAGTCAGACCCCACTTGGAGCTTGCTGGGGTTGGATTCTCTTTGGACCCTGATGGCTCGGTCCCTCTGCAGCAGGGGGCCAGGCAAAGCCTCCCTCCTGGTCCCATGGCTTGGCTGTCATCCAGTGCCCTTCCTGCCCTCCCCAGGGCCACAGCAAACAACCGCTTTGAGCTGTGGAAGCTGGGCATCACCCACGTGCTGAACGCCGCCCACGGGGGCCTCTACTGTCAGGGCGGCCCTGACTTCTACGGCAGCAGTGTGAGCTACCTGGGGGTGCCAGCCCACGACCTCCCTGATTTTGACATCAGTGCCTACTTCTCCTCCGCGGCTGACTTCATCCACCGTGCCCTCAACACGCCTGGGGGTAGGACTTGGGGTCCAAGCCCGTATCCCATCTTGCTCATTCCTGGGGAGGATGCCTCATTTCTTCTCAGTCATCAGTGCCCTCCCATCCCTGGTTTTTAAAAATCCTCTGCTTAGGCCGGACACAGTGGCTCATGCTTGTAATCCTAGCACTTTGGGAGGCCAAGGTGGGTGGATCATCTGAGGTCAGGAGTTCAAGACCAGCCTGGCCAACACGGTGAAACCTCATCTCTACTAAAAATACAAATATTAGCCGGGCATGGCGGCACACACCTATAATCTCAGCTACTCGGGAGGCTGAGGCAGGAGAATTGCTTGAACACGGGGCAGGGGGAGGTTGCAGTGAGCCGATATTATGCCACTTCACTCTAGCCTGGGCAAAAGGGTGAAATCCATCTGCCCCCCCCCCCCCCGAAAAAAAGTTCTCTGCTTAGTGCTCCAGCATTTTATCAAACCCTATTCCTTCCCAGATGGGGAAACTGAGGCCTGGAATACAAGGTCATGCCATGAGTTAGGAGCAACCCTAAGGCCGAAAGCCATTTCTCCCAAACAGCAGAATAGCTCTTTCTCTGCAACACTCAGCTTTGGGAAAGCACCATTTGGTACCTAGATGTCTGCCCCAAAGTACTTCTTTTATTCCTTTTTTTTTTTCTGAGACAGAGTCTCAGTGCTACCCAGGCTGGAGTGTAGTGGCACGATCTTGGCCCCTCCATCTCCTGGGTTCAACCTCTGCCTCCCGGCTTCAAGCAATTCTCGTGCCTCAGCCTCCCAAGTAGCTGGGACTACAGGCATCTGCCATCATACCCAGCTAATTTTTGTATTTTAGCAGAGACTGGGTTTCACCATGTTAGCGAGGCTGGTCTCGAACTCCTGACCTCAAGTGATTTGTCTGCCTCGGCCTCCCAAAGTGCTGGGATTATAGGCATGAGCCACCGCACCCGCCCCTCAAAGTACTTTTAACTAGAAAGAAATGTATCTCAAATACTCAGGATACAGCATAGGAGTCCAGGGAGGCTGGTGTCCTGGCTTTGTGCCCATCCTAGAAGACAGCTGTGTCCCTCACTATGTGACCCTGGGCAAGCCAGTGTCCCTCTCTGGACTTCAGTTTCCTCATCTATGTGACAAGAATGACAAGATTACAGCTCACATGACTTTTTAGTATCCAAAGCACTTTGACATTCTTTTGTTCTTTGTCCATTCATTCACCAGCTATTTACTGAGTATCCACTATGTGCCTGGCACTGAGCTAAATAAATACTGGGAATCCAGACTTTAAGAAGCAGGGTCCTTGCCCTCTTGGAACTGGTGGAAAGACAGCCAAATTGTGAATAGTATAGTGAGAGCTACGCATAAGAGTGGGCCAGTGTGGAGGGCTCTGGGAGCACACGGCGGGGGTGCTGAGCCTAGAGGATCAGTAAGATGGGGGGACTTCCCTCTACAAAAGTATTCATGGGTCATATGCAAAAAAGATGAGCTGCTCTGTGATTCAAGCAATACTTTGAGCGGTCAAGAAAGCCTGTGGAGGAAGCCATGTCTCAGCCGAAACCTGGTGGATGAGTAGTAGAAGTTAGTCAGACCGAGACCAGGGGAAACAATTTGCAGGTATTTGGAATAGCATGTGGTAAGGCTGGAGGTCAGAAAACATGGCAGCCTCAAGGAACTGCAAGTTCCTCCATTTTTCCTCGAGCTGAAGATGGGGGAGGGACAGTCTAAGATGAGGCGACAGGGGCCAGCTCTTGAAGGGTCTTAACAAGCTATGTTAAAAAGGTTAGGAGGCCAGGAGAGGTGGCTCACAGCTGTAATCCCAGCACTTTGGGAGGCCAAGGTGGGAGAATCACTTAAGTTCAGGTGTTCAAGACCAGCCTGGGCAACATAGTGAGACCTTGTCTCTACAAAAAAAAAAAAAAAAAAAAAAAAAAAAGGCCGGGCGCGGTGGCTCAAGCCTGTAATCCCAGCACTTTGGGAGGCCAAGACGGGCGGATCACGAGATCAGGAGATCGAGACCATCCTGGCTAACACGGTGAAACCCTGTGTCTACTAAAACATACAAAAAAATTAGCCAGGCCTGGTGGCAGGTGCCTGTAGTCCCAGCTATTCGGGAGGTTGAGGCAGGAGAATGGCATAAACCTGGGAGGCAGAGCTTGCAGTGAGTTGAGATCGCGCCACTGCACTCCAGCCTGGGCGACAGAGTGAGACTCCATCTCAAAAAAAATAAAAATAAAAAATAAATAAAAATAAAAAATAAATTTAAAAGAAAGGAAAGAAAGAAAAGAAAAAAAAATTCGGACCCTATCCCAAAGGCAGGCAGAACAGGTATTGATCTACCCATTTTACCGATCAGGAAACTGAGGTTCATAAAGGCTAAGTGACTTGCTCAGGATCACAAAGTATACCCAAGGCAGGGTAGGAAAGGAACTTGGGTTCCCATCCCAGCCCGTGGGTGGGCCGGCTGGTGGGAAAGGGTTTTTCACCAGGATGTCTTCCTCAGCCAAGGTCCTGGTGCACTGTGTGGTGGGCGTGAGCCGCTCCGCCACGCTAGTCCTGGCCTACCTCATGCTGCACCAGCGGCTGTCCCTGCGCCAGGCGGTGATCACCGTGAGGCAGCACCGATGGGTCTTCCCCAACCGAGGCTTCCTGCACCAGCTCTGCAGGCTGGACCAGCAACTGCGGGGTGCCGGCCAGAGCTGAGGGGCCAGGTGAGGCCTCGGGGGGCGAAGCTGGATGTGGTTGGCAGGAAGAGGCCAGGTGAGGGCCTGGCCTGCGGACATAGGATTGGGTTCTTGCAGGATTGGTTGGCAGGGCTGCATGTGGCTGGAAGTGAGGATTAAACGGGGCCTGGCCCTCTCCCCAAACTGCTAGGTTCCCTTCACCTACCCAAGGTCTCACCCAAGGGCCCGGCCGAGGCAGTTCTCCTGTAGGACCCCCAACCCATCTCCCCCACCCTACTTGGATCCTTCAGACCCCAAAGAGAAGAGGAGGACTAGGATGTGAGGGCGTGGAAAGCGTAAAATGGAAGAGGGGAGACTTTCCTACCTGGTCTTGAGGCCAACCTGCCCTGCCTCAGCTGAAAGCTTGTGGGGGCTCCCCTACATCTCACCGAGGCATCTGCATAGCCAGCCTGGACCCTCCTGAACCTCCACATCCCCTTCCCCTTAGGTCTGGACCCCAGGTACAATGCCGCAGAGAAAACCTTCCAGACTTAGCTAATTCTCATCAGTGAGCTAAGGCCAGGCCTCCACGGCAGCTCCCCACCCAGCAGGGCCTGCCTCCACCTCTGCTTCCCCTACAACTCCTTCCCTGTCTCGCCTCAACCCTGTCTTTGGCTGTCCCCACCACCCCACGCCACAGACAGGCTGCCATTTGGGGGTGGGTGACTGGCCTGGGCATGCTTGGGAGCTGGAACAGCAGCAGTTTTTTCCTCCCAGAAGCCTCCCAGGGCAGGGCCTAACTCTCTCCCTGTCTCCCACCCCTAAGAGTGGTTCCTATCTCTGAAGGCATAGCCAGCCCAACCAGAAGGGAGGCCCTTCAGCAGCATTGACCCCTTCCCACGGGCTGGCTGGAGGATGAGCATCTTGGGGAGGAGAATTAGGGAAGGATCAAGGGCTAAGTTTAGAGTTTGGGGGTGAGCGTGATAAGAAACTTTGGGTTATAGCTGGGCTTGAGATTGGCCTGCCGCCAAGCTGTGGCATGGAGCTCTATGGGTAGAAGGTCTGAAGGGGGCATGTTTCCCATGGAATGGCAAATTCCCAGCTTGCTCTCTCTCCTCTAGACAGGACCCCGGAACCTGGCAGAGCAGCAGATCTCAGACCATGCCCAGTCACCCCTCTCCCTCAGCCTGGGGCCTTAGGCTCCCTGACCTCTGACCTCAGCATCTTTCCCATCAGGCAACTGACTTTGGGGGAGTTGGATAGGCAGGGGTATAGCATTGCACAATTCATGGAGGTGTCATCCACCAAACTGTGCAACTGGAGGCCCCAGGAGTTATGCAGTGTGCAGCCTGTGCAGCCGTACACAGTAGCTCTGGGTCTGGGGACTCTGAAAGATAAGGGGCCGATGGGGAGAGGTCATCTCTGTCCCTAAGCCATGGATATCAAATCTACCTCCTCATCTCTCCCAGCAGCTGCACTCATTGACCTTATGCACAGGGCTTAAGGCAGAAGCAGGTTTAGGTGACAGCTCTTACCCCTGCCTCAACAAGTCCCAGCCAGCCTGGGCCTTGGTTCACCTGCCTGTAACACAGAGCTCATCTCTCTTCCAGAGCTGGTCCTTACTCCCTGCCATGGGGCTCTGCCAATTTGCCACCCTGGCACTGGTCCTTCTGGTGCTGCTGGAGGCTCTGGCCCAGGCGGACACACAGAAGATGGTGGGAGCCCAGCGTGGAGTCCGCCCTAAAGCCTGCTACTCCATCCGGCTCCTCCTGGCGCCTGCACCCCCTCTCCGCCACTGTCTTTGGCCTCCACAGGTGGGAGTGGGCTCCCCTCTCAGCCAAGCCCTCAGGCGTCTTGGCCAGGGATCCCAGGTTCCCTGGGAAAGTGGGGAGGGCAGGAGAGAGGAAGGGGGTTTCAGGTATTTGTGATAGCTGTTGGCCACAGCTGCCTCCAGCAGCTCCCCTCAGGGTTCAGGGAGCCCCAGGAGGGGCTGAGCTTTAGCTCCCTGAAGCTCAGACCTCAGAGCCCCAGCGCAGGTGTGGCTGCAGGCATGGGTGTGCCCTGTCCCCATCATCTGGGAGTGCAAGTGGGAGAATAGTATCAAGGTATGGGTGTATGGCAAAGGTCTGTGGATGACAGAGAAGGTTCCTAATGGGCCCAATTGAAGGTCCTAGCTGACCACAGTTAGCAGAGGAGAGACCTAAAAGACCATCTCTCTGGCCTCAGGGGACAGCGGGGCCTGGGTATCCCTGCCTTTTGGGTTGGGGGAGGAGCTTGGCAGAGGGTGGGAGTGGCCCTGGACACATTGCTTCTGCCTGCAGCCCAGGGCTGTCTGCAGACCTGCTCTACACCTGTGTCTGTGTGTGGGCCTGCGCCGCTTCCCTCAGCCTGAGTCTTCTAGGTCTTTATCCTGGACCTGTCCCATCAGCCTTGGCCCCTAACTGAGGGCCCCTGGACCTGGGTTCTGCTGTTGGCAATGCCACCAGTTTACATGTGATTTTTGGCTAGTCTCTTCACTGTCCTCCTCCACAGAACATCTTTCCAGCTTGAACTTTCTGCCCTTCTTCCATAATACCCTTGAAGGCCAAGGGAGAGGGTCTCACTCCAGTTGCGTAGCCTGGAGTGCAGTGGCATAGTCAGGGATTAGGGCTCACTGCAGCCTTGACTTCCTGGGCTCAGGTGATTCTCCCACCTGAGCTTCCCGAATAGATGGGACTACAAGCATGTGCCACCACAAGCAGCTAATTTTTTTTATTTTTATTTTTTGAGACGGAGTCTCGCTCTTGTTGCCCAGGCTAAAGTGCAATGGCGTGATCTCACCTCACCGCAACCCCCGCCTCCTGGGTTCAAGTGATTCTCCTGCCTCAGGCTCCCGAGTAGCTGGGATTACAGGCATGCGCCACCATGCCAGCTAATTTTGTTTTTAGTAGAGACAGGTTTTCTCCATGTTGGTCAGACTGTTCTCGAACTCCCAACCTCAGGTGATCCACCCACCTTGGCCTCCCAAAGTGCTGGGATTACAGGCATGAGCCACCGCGACTGGCCCAACTGGCTAATTTTTTGTATTTTTAGTAGAGACAGGGTCTGGCCATATTGCCTAGACTGGTCTCGAACTCCTGGACTCAAGCAATCCTCCCACCTCAGCCTCCCAAAGTGTCGGGATTATAGACGTTAGCCACTTTCGCCGGCCAAGAGACCTTTTAAAATGCTTTATTTGATCTTCCTTCTCCTACTGTCAACATACATGTACACAATATGCCACAGTCAGACCTGGGCTGAGCTGCCTTGATTCTTAGCAGTGCTGGGACAGAGGCCTGGGCCTGGAGGGAAAGGTGCCTGGCTAGGCTTGGCACTGGTCATGCCATGGAACCAGTGGACAAGTTGGGAGTGGCAGGGGAGGCTGGAAGAGGGGAGTAGACAGCATGCTTTATAATTAAACTCAAATCAAAAAATAGAAACAGCATCAAGTGTGCGGAGACAGGCGGCTGAAAGCCGGCAGCACAAACTGCCCGTCAGAGAAGTGCACAGCCCGGGCCAGATACTCCCACAGGTGGGTGAGTGCCCCTAATTTGGGGGGTAGGGTGTGGTCTCTGAGCATGCTGGGTAATGAGGGCCAGGACACTTATGCCTGTGTGGGGAAGGGTGGGGGTTGGGTTGGGTAGAGAACTGACTGGGTCAGAGATGAAGGTGCAGACAAAGTATAGTAAAGTCAGAAAGACCTGGGCTTGAATCCTGACTCCCACATCAATTGGCTGTGTGACTCTGGATGTGTTGCTTAACCTCTCTGAGTCTCGGTTTCTTCATCTGTAAAATGGGGATGATAATATTGCCTGTTCCATAAAGGCACTGTGAGGATTCAGTGAGAAAATGTAAGCGCCTAGCTCTGTCTGACACATCCTTGATGAGTGCTAAATAGAACAATTATTGCTGGACAGAGAAAGAAACATTAAGAAATACAAAGACAGAGAAGAAACCTCACTGTCCCGTAGGGAAGTTACCCTCCACCCAGGATATGGCTGGGGCTAGAAAGGGTAAGAGTAATTATAGTAGTGATAATAATAGTAAGATGCACCATTTATTGGGCATCTACCATGAGACAGACCCTGTGGGAGGTGCTTTACATTAATTATTACATGGAATTCTCACAGCATCCTCACTGAAGAAACTGGCTCAGTAAAGACCACATAGATGCAACTACCAGACCTGAGAATTCTGCCCAGGTCTGCCCTCCCCAAGGTCCGCAGGCTGAGCGCAGAGACCCACAGCTCTTCCCCACTGGCACCACACACCACCCTTCTGCAGGCCTTCTTCCCCACACTCCTCACTGGTCCTGCCCTGAGATCTCCAGCCCCACGTGGCCTGTGGCCACACTCCTGTCTGGCCTCCCTGGAGTGGAGTCAGAAAGGATGGGCAGGAAGAAAGTCCAGGGGACCATCTGAAGCTGCAGCTGAGAGGTGGATGGCAAAGAGCTGCCCCCTGCCCCAAGGAAGTCTGTGCCTCTGCCTGATGTCGTGGGCATGCAGAGCAGTGTCATGGGAGGCTGCAAAGGCACATGAGCTTCCTGGGGGGGGGATGGGAGACAGAGGCAAATGGGGGAGCTACCCAGGGAGGAGAGATGCAAAGACAGAAAACAAGTGCATGGACTTGCAACCAGCAGCAGCACAGGAGCAGGCCAGGAAAAGCCCTGCCTACAGAGGCAGCTGCTCTGCTGAGCGGGGGAGGCAGGAAGAGGGAGAAGAGGAGCACGAGACCAGGGAGAGAAGGAGGGCTGCAGGGAGTGGGAGGGGAGCCCGGTCAGGCCCTGGCCCTGCTGGACATTGGGCCTGTGCCTCACCTGGCTGGGGCCGAGGACACATGGAAGGTAATGTCAGGCGGGGCCCTCCGAAGACCGTTTCGGGTCTCAGAAACCTGCGGAGCTGCCACAACCACCGACTTCCCCTCCCTGGGATGGCCTGGGGCTTAAAGGACGAGTCCCTGGGCGGGTGGCTGGGCCTGACTCTGACTGAGGGGCTGGGCTGGGTCCCAGTGGGTTAGAGTGGCCAGGCGGGGCAACACCCTGAGCATCGGGAGCGAGGCATTAGGTGGAGCCTGACCAGGAGTAGCGCTAAGTCCAGGGGAGAGCCCCGTTCTTCAGACCTGGGCCTAGGTCCCCTCGGAGGCAGAGGCACGCACTGTGGCCTACCAGCCCCCAAATCCTTCACCCCTCTGGAGCCTCCTGGGGCTGGGGCCTGGCTGCCTGCTCCCTGGCATGGCTGGGCTGCGAGACACCCATTGGCCACAGGGGGGCAGCCTCACCCCATGCCAAGCTCTGCAGGCCTGAGTCTGGTGCCCGTCCCACTTCCCAAAGCCCCATCTCCCTACCTGATGGCTCCAGACCAGTGTGGCTGTTTGACTCTCCTGGGGCCTGAGGGCTTCCCCCACTCCACCACACTACACTGCCCTCTGCCCTGCAGTGACCGCACATCCAGACCCTCCTCTGTCATTCTCGGGTCAGACGCCCAGAGCATCCTGAAAGTTAAGTTCAAGATCCCTAGCAGGGGAAGATAAACTGTGGTCCAGATCAGGGCAAAGACTTGCTTGTGACCACAGAAAGTCATGGCAGAGTCCCGGGGAAGCCAGGCTCTCCTCGCTGCCTCAGAAGTTCTCTTCCCACCTCTTCAGGTAGCCTCCCATCTTCATGGGGGGTTATGGAACCAAGGGTCTTCAATCCCAAAGAGATACCAAGCAGAGAGGAGACCTGGGCGTTTAGAGGGACTGGAGAGCCCACCGAAGTCCACAAGGCCTCAGTCAGCTCTCAGACCCCACCCCCATGGGCGCCCCAGCCAGCACCTGGAATTCTAGCCGCTTCACAGTGTTTGTGTTCTGGGCGGAACCTGCCCAGCCTTGTTCCACTCAGGCAGAGTCCTGCCCCTGCACCCACTCCCCCATTCCTGGCCCCAGACCATGCCCCAGGTAGGTGGCAGGCCACTCAGCCGCCTGGAGAGGTCACAGTGGGGGATGAGGAGGACACCTGGGTCTTCACTTCCGCCTTGCCCGACAGCCTCCCACTGGGTGAGCCTGGCCAAGCCGGAAGCCTCCTGGGTGCCCGTTTCTCTTTCTGGTTCTGGCACTGCCTACCAAAGGGAAAAGATGTTCTTCCCAGTATGCACCTTCCCTAGTCACTGGTCCAGGGGATCAGGGGCAGTTAGCAAAGACAGGTCCCCCTCTCCAACACGGCACCAGGCCCATATTCTGGTGCCGCTGAAAATCCAGCTCCGCAGGGTCCCTGACTCCTTCAGCCAGCAGATGCCTGAAACAAGCCACCTGACCCGGGTGGGGCCTGATATCCAGCGCTGGCCTGAGTCGTGGGGGTAAGGAGGAAAACCCGGGGCCTATAGGCAGGTGTGTGGTTCAGCAGCACCAGGCCCCCTTGAGAAAAAAGGGGGGTTAGTGACCACTCTCTGGAGGCCCCGAAGATGGTAACTGAAAGGCTTGGGGATGGACTAAAACCCCAGCCTTGCTACTTATGAGCCGTATGGCTTTGGGCGTCACTTTTAAAACATTCTGAGCTTTAGCTTCCTCCTGGGTAAAATAGGAACCGACATCCCACGAGTGAGACATCAGGTTTTTTGTTGTTGAGACGGAGTCTCACTCTGTCGCCCAGGCTGGAGTGCAGTGGTGTGATCTCGGCTCACTGCAACCTCTGCCTCACAGGTTCAAGAGGTTCTCCTGCCTTTGCCTCCCGAGTAGCTGGGAGTACAGGAGTGGACCACCACACCTGGCTAATTTTTGTATTTGTGGTAGAGACAGGGTTTTGCCACATTGGCCAGGCTGGTCTTGAACTCCTGACCTCAGGGGTTCTGCCTGCCTCGGCCTCCCAAAGTGCAGGGATTACAGGCATGAGCCACCGTGCCCAGCCAGAGGCATCAGGCTTATAAGAGGCATTAGCTCATTCCATGTGGAGATGCTAACAAATACCAGTTCACAGCCCTGGCCTCTTACCTGGAGATGGGCTCTGATCTCCGAGTCCCTGAAAGTGGGAGGGGACAGGGGTCTGAGGATGAGTACTGGAAGTAGCAGGTGAGGGGGCTTGAGAGGTCACAGTGGGGGATGAGGAGGACACCTGGGTCTTCACTTCCGCCTTGCCTGACAGCTGCCTAGGTTGGTGGGGCGGGGGGTGCCCTGAGAGCCACAGCTATCTGTGCCCTGAAAGCCACAGCTTTCATCCCTACAAAGTCCAAGCTGACTTAGGGGTGAGATCTGCACTGACTAGTGCCACAAATAGGGAACTCCAAGGGCCCCTTGGCCAAAGCTTCATACAGCTGCAGCTCAGCAGAGGGCAGGAGAGAGGTCTGCCCAGCTCCACAGCAGTGACAAAAGATTGATTCCCTTGTTCCCTAGGGAAGGGTTCTAGGCCCCAGCCCCAGCTGAGCTTGTTAATACCTCATGTGAAATAGCTGAGGCCCTTCCCGCAGCATCCCCGTGGCACCTGGGTACTGCACCATGGGCTTCCCCATCAGCTGGATCCACCCTCCAGGAGCCTGCCTCCAGCCACTGCGGTGTCCACTCTGTTCCAGGATGGACTCCCTGCAGAAGCAGGACCTCCGGAGGCCCAAGATCCACGGGGCAGTCCGGGCATCCCCCTACCAGCCGCCTACGTTGGCTTCACTACAGCGTTTGCTGTGGGTCCGTCAGGCTGCCATGCTGAACCACATCGACGAGGTCTGGCCCAGCCTCTTCCTGGGAGATGCGTGAGTAAGACCCACATTAGGAGTGGGGGTGGCAGAAAGGTGTGAGGTTCACACGGGAATGAGGGCATGAGCCTCTCCCAGAGCCCTCCAGGGCAGAGGTGGCACCCTTGCCTCCCACCGTCTCTTTCCCTATTTTTCTTTCCTTTTATATTATTACTGCTTTTAACTGTGGAACTAGAATGCACATAAGAAAAGGACACAGGGCCGGGTGCGGTGGCTCATGCCTGTAATCCCAGCACTTTGGGAGGCCGAGACAGGTGGATCACTTGAGGTCAGGAGTTCGAGACCAGCCTGGCCAACATTGTGAAACCTCATCTCTACTAAAAATACAAAAAATTAGCCAGGCATGGTGGTGGAGACCTGTAATCGCAGCTACTCAGGAGGCTGAGGCAGGAGAATCACTTGAATCCGAGAGGCGGAGGTTGCAGTGAGCTGAGATCGCACCATTGCATTCCAGCCTGGGCAATAAGAGCGAGACTCTGTGTCAAAAAAGAAAAAAAAAGGAAAAAAGAAATGTGCACAGAGCATGTATGAACAGCTTCATCACCCAGTGAAGAAAAAGGATATTACTTGTCTCCCAGAAGCCCCTACTGAATCTTTCTCATTATAACTTTTCTATTCTCTGTGGTTAATCACTGTCTGTTGAATTAATTATTTCCCTGTTTTTCTTTAAAGTTTTACCACCTATATACCTAAACAGTGTAGTCAGTTTCACCTGCTGTTTAAAATTATATGAGTGGAATCATATTGTGTGTGTTTTGTGCCTGGCATCTTTTGCTCAAATTTGTGAGTCACCCACGTTGTTATGTGTATCTGCAGTTCATTCATATTTTCACTGCTGGAGATTTCATTATATGATTATGCCACAGTTTATCCATTTTACTGAATATGGACATTTGAATTGTTTCCACTTTTTGACTATTATGAACAATGATCCTAGTAATATTTCATCTTAAAATTTTTATTTATTTATTTAGAGACAAGGTCTCTCTCTGTTGCCTAGGCTGGAGTGCAGGGATTATCATCATTCACTGCAACCTCAAATTCCTAGGCTCAGCAGTTCTCCTGCCTCAGCCTCTCAAGTAGCTGGGAATACAGGTGTGCACCACCACACCTAGCGAATTTTTCTTTTTTTTGAGGCGGAGTCTCACTCTGCCACCCAGGCTGGAGTATAGTAGTGCAATCTTCACTCACTGCAGCCTCAACCTCCCAGGCTCAGGTGATTCTCCCACCTCAGCCTCCCAAGTAGCTGGGACTACTGGCATATGCCACCATGCCTGGCTATATTTTTGTATTGTTTGTAGAGATAAGGTTTTGCCACGTTGCCCAGGCTGGTCTCGAACTCCTGAACTCCATGAATCCTCTTGCCTTGGTCTCCCAAAGTGTTGGGATTATAGGCATGAGCCACAGTGCCTTCCTGAAAAGGAGTCTTTTTTTTTTTTTTTTTTTTTTTTGAGATGGAGTCTAGCTCTGTTGCTCAGGCTGGAGTGCAGTGGCGCAATCTTGGCTCACTGCAATCTCCGCCTCCTGGGTTTAAGCGATTCTCCTGACTCAGCCTTCTGAGCAGCTGGGACTACAGGCGCCCACCACCACGCCTGGCTAATTTTTGTGTTTTTAGTAGAGTTGGGGTGTCACCATGTTGGCCAGGCTGGTCTCAAACTCCTGACCTCAAGTGATCCGCCCACCTCAGTCTCCCAAAGTGCTGGATTTATAGGAATGAGCCACCGCACCCAGCATGAAAAGGAGTCTTAAACTCCAACTGGAGGAGCCCCTTCACCCTGGGCCGATTTGCAGGCTCTTGTCTCTTCCCTTGGTGGGTGGTGGGCGGGGGTGTTTGCAGACTTCAACCCAGCCAGAGCTGCCACAGTGAGATCTACCGCCACCCTCCTAACCCCTTGTGCCCTCCCCTCCAGGTACGCAGCCCGGGACAAGAGCAAGCTGACCCAGCTGGGAATCACCCACGTTGTGAATGCCGCTGCGGGCAAGTTCCAGGTGGACACAGGTGCCAAGTTCTACCGTGGAATGTCCCTGGAGTACTATGGCATCGAGGCAGATGACAACCCCTTCTTTGACCTCAGTGTCTACTTTCTGCCTGTTGCTCGATACATCCGAGCTGCCCTCAGTATTCCCCAAGGTGCATTTCTGGGTCTGGCATGGTGGAGGGTAGAGGGTGCGCTTTAGGACTCTCCATTTTTCCAGTAGCCCTGGTGGGTGGGAGTCCAGAGAGACAACCCCTTTCAGCAACCCTCCCACTCCATGGGGCAAATAGCTACTACCATTCAGTGAGTGTCGCCTTCAGGGACACCCTCGAGGCTAACAATCACGGACATAACTAAGATCCAGTGTAGTCATCAGCATCACCACATCTCTCCATAAGAGGCCAGGCACTGGACAGAAGGTATAGAACCCAGCGAAGCTCTTGAGCAGGCTCCTCTACAATGAGTCCTTGGCATAGAGCTGCAGGGGCAGGCTAGATGGCAGAACTCAGGGGAGGTAGGTGGACACTCCCTATAATCTGATGCAAACCCAGGGACCTGAGGAATTCAATAAACCCCCTTCCCCTGGCCCAGAGTTGCAAAGAATGCCTGAGGAAGCACCTGGACCTGAAGAAGGAAATCCCAGATGCTAACCTAAACTCCGCCTCTAACTTGCTATGTGACTTTGAGCCAGCCTTCTCTCTCTGGGCTTCAGTTGCCCCATTTGACAGAGTAGACAGTGTCAGTATTGCAGGATGCTGTAGAGGATGGCCATGGGTGTCTCTTCTTCCCAAAGGGGTGGGTGGTTCAAAGGGCAGGTAGCTGATGTTAGCTTGGTTCTCCCCACAGGCCGCGTGCTGGTACACTGTGCCATGGGGATAAGCCGCTCTGCCACGCTTGTCCTGGCCTTCCTCATGATCTACGAGAACATGACACTGGTAGAGGCCATCCAGACGGTGCAGGCCCACCGCAATATCTGCCCTAACTCGGGCTTCCTCCGGCAGCTCCAGGTTCTGGACAACCGACTGGGGCGGGAGACAGGGCGGCTCTGATCTGGCAGGCGGCCAGGATCCCTGACCCTTGGCCTGACCCCACCAGCCTGGCCCTGGGGACAGCAGGCTCTGCAGTTCCTAGTGACCCTGAGATGTAAACAGCAAGTGGGGGCTGAGGCAGAGGCAGGGATAGCTGGGTGGTGACCTCTTAGCAGGTGAATTTCCCTGACCCAATCCAGAGATTCTTTATGCAAAAGTGAGTTCAGTCCATCTCTATAATAAAATATTCATCATCATAAAGACAGGCGATCTTTTGGTGGTCTGTGGGGCCGTGGCTTACTCTCGGGATGGTCACAAGGTTCCAGATGGCTCGCCAACTCTGATTCAGTGGGATGGCAGCCTTGGGGAGGAGGACAGGTGGGAATAATTTGTGATATCTGCCTTGGGTGCAGGAGGAAGGAGTGGGGGTACAAGTGTGAGGATTAGATGACCTCATCCTCATCTTGTCCTCCTCATACCCTCACCCAGGAGTTAGGTTGTCTGATAAAGACCCAAGTTCAATGCATCACCATTCTCTCCATGCCCATCCTACCCAAGGCTGAATATCAAAATTCACAAGTAGCATCTCTTGAAACCAGTCAGTCTTTCCACTGACACTCTGCTTTCAAAAATGGGCTGCTTAAAATTAGACACCTAACAAATTAAAGCATTAAACAAGAGGATGATGGGATTGGGAAGGAGACATACCAGAAATACTAGGCAAAGGACAGTTATATGATAGAACAAAACAGCTCTGAGTTTCTTGGTTCTTATCTTAGCACAACATAAAATAAAACAATAAAGAAAGGCCCCCCCCTCCCAGCTTCCTCACATGTAAATACATAATAAAAACCCAGGGTATTTATAAGGATTAAATAGGCAGCTTTCCTCTACCTCTCTGGCTGCTCTTAGTGAGGTCTTGTCTCCTCTGTTTCTGTGTGTGTGTATTTGGGGTTTCTGGTTGTTTTGAGATAGGATCTCACTCTGTGGCCCAGGCTGGAGTGCAGTGGCACAGTCAGCTCACTGAACTCTTGAATCCTGCACCCTAGCTCGAGCAATCCTTTCATCTCAGCCTCCCAAGTAGCTGGGACCACAGGCGTGAGCCACCACACCCAGTTAATTTTTAAATTTCTTTGTAGAGATGAGGTCTCACTATGTTGTCCAGGCTGCTCTTGAACTCCTGGACTCAAGTGATTTTTCCTGCCTCAGTCTTCCAAAGTGCTGGGATTACAGGTGTGAGCCACTGCACCTGGCCCCTTGCCTTCTTTGGCTGGCCCTTCAATATCAAGTTTTCTCAGGGTTCCATCCTCTGCCTCCTCTCTCCTGCAGTGTTTCTGCTCTCCCAGTTCTCTGCAACACTTGGTCCCAATCCCACGTTGCTGTTGGCTGCCTCAGGTGCTCTCTGGGTCTTTTCCAGAGGGCAGACATATGTCTTAGGTGGAGGACGGCAGGAGGACTGGTGCTGCTGTGTCCAGCTTAGTCACAGGGCCCAGCCCCCACCAGGCAGGTGCAAACACTCCTGGGCTCCCCACCCTAGGAATGGAAGACTGTTCTCAATTCATCCTGGGGTTGATGGAGTCTATGATTCTCTAGAGCAGACAAAGCCCGTCCCAGTTCAGTAGCCCCACCTCCCCACTCCCAACTCCCTTGGGTCCCTCCTCCACCTGACAACTCAATGCTTGTTGCTGTTTCTTACTCATGCACCATCAGTGGGACCCAAGATAGTGGCTCCAGAAGCCAGTCATCCTCATCTGAGTACGGGCAGCCTGCCCCTGCTGGCTGGGGTGGATGCACTGTGGCTGCGACAGAGCCAGACTCTGGGCCTGGGGCTTGGGTTCCAGCAAGTCACCTTCTTGGGGCTCTGTGGATTGGGTGCAGAATCTGGGGCTGCAGGGGGAGATTGAAAGAAGCCATGAGGAGGCAGGTGGAGGGAAAGCCAAATATTCCCCAAGTACTGAGGAAATCAAGGCCGAGCTCTAGGCTGGCACCTCCTCTGGGATAACTTCCTGCCTGCCACTCTCACCCAGGGAAGGCTGTAATAACATATCTCCCTCTTGTATAGAGCAGCCTTGTGAAAGAAGTGGTGTATTGTGAGGAGCATGACTTTAGAGCCAGACACTTTGGGTTCAAATCCTACTTCTTCCCTTTGTCAGATGGATTATCTCAGTTAATCTCTCCATACCTCAGTTTCCCTGTCCATAACATGGGATTAATGACAGCCACCACATAGGATTGCTGTAAGGATTAAGTGGGGCATATAGAAAGTGCTTTGCACAATATGTGGTGAGTTCCCAGAAATGGCAGCTGTGGCCAGGTGCAGTGCTTCACGCCTGTAATCCCAGCACTTTGGGAGGCCAAGGCAGGAGGATCACCTGAGCCCAAGAGTTCGAGACCAGCTTGGGCAACATGGCAAGACCTCATCTCATTTATAAAAATAATAAAATACATAGATAAATGATAGCTGTGATCAATCATCATCACAGCACATAGTACTGGCGCGCCAGTCTTGGACTGAAAGCTGGCAGCATTCTCAGTGCATTGAATGAATGGATGAATGAGTAAAAATTAGCTGACTTAAAGGCAAGACGGTGTCCTGGATTGGATCCTGGGGTTTTTGTTTGTTTGTTTGTTTGCTTTTGTTTTGAGACGGAGTCTCACTCTGTCACCCAGACTGGAGTGCAGTGGCACAATCTCAGCTCACTGCAACTTCCACCTCCCAGCTTCAAGTGATTCTCCTGCCTCAGCCTTCTGAGTATCTGGGATTACAGGTGCCTGCCATCACGCCTGGCTGTTTTTTGTATTTTTTTTTCTTTTTTTTTTTTGAGACAGAGTCTCACTCTGTCGCCCAGGCTGGAGTGCAGCGGCCGGATCTCAGCTCACTGCAAGTTCTGCCTCCCAGGTTTACGCCATTCTTCTGCCTCAGCCTCCCGAGTAGCTGGGACTACAGCCGCCCGCCACCTCGCACGGCTAGTTTTTTGTATTTTTTAGTAGAGACAGGGTTTCACTGTGTTAGCCAGGATGGTCTCGATCTCCTGACCTCGTGATCCGCCCATCTCGGCCTCCCAAAGTGCTGGGATTACAGGCTTGAGCCACTGCGCCCAGCTATTTTTTGTATTTTTAATAGGAACAGGGTTTCACCATGTTGGCTGGGCTGGTCTTGAACTCCTGACCTCAGGTGATCCGCCCACCTTGGCCTCCCAAAGTGCTGGGATTACAGGTGTGAGCCACTGTGCCTGGCATATTTTTTATTTATTTATTTATTATTATTATTTTTTAGTAGAGACGGGGTTTCACCATGTTGGTCAGGCTGGTCTCTAATTCCTGACCTCAAATGAACTGCCTGCCTCAGCCTCCCAAAGTGCTGAGATTACAGGAGTGAGCCACCGCACCTGGCCTTGGATTGGATCCTGGAACAGAAAAAGGACGTAAGTGGAAAAACTGGTGAAATCTGAATAAAGTTTGTGGTTTAGTTAATAGTGTTATAGGAATGTTATTTTCTTTGATAAATGTAGCAAGGTTATGTAAGAAGCTAATATCAGAGAAAGCTGAGTGGACATACAAGAAATGTCTCTTGCTATCTTTGTAAGTCTGCTGTAAATCTAAAATTATTTCAAAAATAAAAAAATTAGCTGACAATTACCAACTGTTTTGCATATGCCAGCACTGTGCCAAGTTCTTTAGAAACAATTTTTTTTCCAGATTTCATCCATAATGTTTTATGTCTTTTGAAAACACACGAATCAGAGCCCAGGAGGTATAGGCTACAGTGAGCCAAGCTGTGATTGCACCACTGCATCCAGCCTGGGTGACAGAGTGGGACCCTGTCTCCAAAAAAGAAAAGAAAAAAAAATCACATATCAAATACAGCAAAATGTTAAGATTTGACCATATTTATGGAGTTATGGGAATATAGGTGTTTATTACATGATTTTTTATATTTTAAAAAATACTTCATTACCTTAAAAATTAAAAATAAATAAATCTACTAACTTCTAAATTAGGAACATCCTACTCTATATTTAGGTTTGGAAACCATCAAGTCAAATGGAGTTTAGGAAGTATTCTGGGCTGGGCGCGGTGGCTCACGCCTGTAATCCCAGCACTTTGGGAGGCTGAGGCAGATGGATCACTTGAGGTCAAGAGTTGGAGACCAGCCTGGCCAACATGGTGAAACCCTCTCTCTACTAAAAATACAAAAATTAGCGGGGCGTGGTGGCGCATATCTGTAGTTCCAGCTACTTGGGAGGCTGAGACACAAGAATTGCTTGAACCTGGGAGGCAGAGGCTGCAGTGAACCAAGATTGCGCCACTGTATTTCAGCCTGGGTGACAGAGCGAGACTCGGTCTCCAAAAAATAAATAAATAAAAGTAAAACTTTAAAGAGGCTATATTACAAATAATCTTGCTTAAGAAAAAAGGTAATGATGACTCAGTTGGTAGTATTTAGATAAAATGACCGTGTTGAAGAGAAGCTAAGCCAGTGAGTCATACTCTCCATCATTTCTTTCACTCTTCACGATCCTGTAGGGTGGGTCGTGTGAATACCATTTTATGGGTGAGAACACAGGAACAGGGAGATTAGGCCTGAACAGCAGCTAGCAGTGGTTGAGAACTTTATTATCTACCCGTGCCTTAGTCAGTCAGCCTAGGCCAATGGCTCGGACAGCCCCAAAACCTCATTGACTTAAATTCAACAATACTTTTATTTATTGATTAATATTTTTATTTTTGAGATAGCGTATCACTCTGTTGCCCAGACTGGGGTGTAGTGGTACGATCACAGCTCACTGCAGCCTCGACTTTCTGGGCTCAGGGGTCCTCCCACCTCAGCCTCCTGAGTAGTTGGGACCACAGGCACATGCCACCATGAGCGGCTGATTTTTTGTAGAGACAGGGTCTCCCTATGTTACCACACTGGTGCCAAACTCTTGGGCTCAAGTGATCCTCCCGCTTTGGCTTCCCAAAGTGCTGGGATGACAGGCATGAGCCACTGCGCCTGGCCAGGTCATGCTTTATTTTTTATTCACAACACAGGTTGATGGAGGGCTAGGAGAGTGAGCATGGAGGAATGGAGGCCAGGTCTACCACTCCCCCTCAAGTTCCATGGGCCAGAACCAGTCACATGGCCACACCTAAATGCAGGGGAAGCTGGGAAATAGTCTAGGGTGGTGCCTAAAAAGAAGAGGAAACTGCAGATATTGGTGATCATGAGCTTTCTACAGCGGGCATTAAAAAACACAAAAACAGGCTTTGCAGATGCCACCGCCACTGCCAGGAGCCCTGTACCATCAGCCACGGTCAACCCCACCGTGTTCTTCGACATCGCCGCGAGCCCTTAGGCTGTGTCTCCTTCGAGTTGTTTGCAGACAAATTTCCAAAGACAGCAGAAAACTTTTGTGCTCTGAGCACTGGAAAGAAAGGATTTGGTTGCAAGGGTTCCTGCTTTCACAGAATTATTGCAGGGTTTATGTGTCAGAGTGGTGACTTCATACGCCATAATGGCACTGGTGGCGAGTCCATCTACGGGGAGAAATTTGATGACGAGAACTTCATCCTAAAGCAGACAGGTCCTGGCATCTTGTCCATGGCAAATGCTGGACCCAACATAAACGGTTCCCAGTTTTTCATCTGCACTGCCAAGACTGAGTGGTTGGATGGCGAGTGTGTGGCCCTTGGCAAGGTGAAAGAAGGCATGAATATTGTGGAGGCCATGGAGGGTCCAGGAATGGCAGGACCAGCAAGAGGATCAGCAGTGCTGACTGTGGACAGCTCTAATAAGTTTGACTTGTGCTTTATCTTCACCACCGGACCATTCTTTCCGTAGCTCAGGAGAGCACCCACTACCCCATTTGCTTACAGTATCCTATCGTCTTTGCGCTCTCGCTGCAGTTCCCTTTGGGTTACGTGTTTTCCTTGTTCCCTTCCATGCCTAGCTGGATTGCAGAGTTGAGTTAAGTTTATGATTATGAAATAAAAACTAAATACCAAAAAAACCAAAATATGTACATACACATACACACGTGTAATGTATATGTATTTATAATTTTTACATTTGTATTAATTTAGAAATTATATATATGTATATATAATTAAACTCTCATAAACCCTAAGAGGTAGATATTGTTGTTATTCCCTTTCTACAGATAAGAAAACTGAGGCTTAAAGAGCTTAAGTAAACCTCTTGGGTCACTTAGCTAGCAGGGTAGAATCATACGACCAACTCGGTCAGTAAACCTGTGTTCTTAAACACTTCCTGAGCCTCCATTCTAGATTGGCCTTAGTGACTTGCTGGCCGGGTGAATTCAGCGGAAGTGGCATTCTGGGGCTTCTGAGGCTGTCATAAGACACTTTGCATCTTCTGCCTGGGTCACTTGCAATATGCTCTCTGGGAATCCTGAGCCACCCTGTGAGAAGCCGGCCTGTGCCCCACTCTGCCATGCTGGAGTGGTCATGGGTAGGCCAACTGGTTGACAGCCTCACTGAGCCCAGACATTAGACATTTGAGTGACCCTTTCTTGGTCACTCCAGACCAGCACATCTGCCAGTGAAATACCACAGAGTGACCTCTGTCAATGCCACACGGAACAGCAAAATTGTTTACTGAACCCTCCTGAATTACTGACCGAAAATGAGGTATCAGAGAATGTTCTTGTTTGGATTCACTAGGTTTTGGGGGTAGTTTGTTATACATCAGTGGGTAACCAGCACAGGGGCAGAGCCAGGTCTGACCAGCAGCCCTGGCTTGTAGCCACTTCATTAGCCTCCAGAGGAGCATGTGTGTGATGAAGGGACAGGGTGACCACATGCATCTTCCCGTGCTGAGTGCATGCAGATTCTCCAGAGGAATGAAGATGGCAATAGAGCCCCACTGGAGACCAGGAAAGATGTTAGGGGCCCAAGGGGGATATTGGTGGCAAAGGCCTTGAGATGGGGAGGGTGGAGAGGCTACCAGAAATAAAAACTTTCCTTGCTCCTCATCCATACCCCCAGCTCTTTCCTAAGCTCCAGCTACCCTACCTTCCTCCCAGGGCAATAAACTTCTGCTGAGAGTCCGGAGACCTCCTTCCTGCCCTCGGCAAGGCCTCCTGGGGGTTCTGCTGGCCTCTAGCTCAGAGCCAGGCCTTGATGGCTGACTCCTCTGCTTTCTGCCCCGGGGTGGGGAGGCCAGCTGCAGTGTGGACTCTGTAGCCAGGGAGGCCTTAGGGGAAACTTGGTTGCGGAAAACTCAAGGGGAACTGGCCCACCCCATGATGTCCTCCCCAGGTACTGCCCTCCCTACCAAGCAGGAGGAACCGCCACCATTATTCTCCTTTGCCTCAGATCACTCTGCTTTTCTCAGCTCATTCCCCCAGGTGTCTGCATTTACCTCCTCATCTGTGCTTCCTGAGCCTATGATGTCAGGTCAGCATGGTCTCTCTCCTTGGGAGCTGCTAGCATTTCCCCTCCTCTGAGATTTTCTGCACTCCGGCTGCTACTTCAGAGCCTTCCATCAGCCCATTCTTCCCCCACCCCCACCCTCCCGCTCCCTCCTCAGAACCCTTCCCCTTTCACACCTGTGCAGGTGTTCGGGCTTTGCCTCCTGGACTCTCTGAGCCTGTGATGGGGCTCCTGGGACCCATGATTAGGACCCCATCAGACTAGGCTTGTGGGCTGCAGCTTAGTGATAGTGATTGCTAGGACCATCCTGACTTCGATAGTGATTGTGAGGGAGGGCCCAGGATCAGGGGCACACTCTAAAAGGAGTGCTGGAGAAGGCATCGCTTCACTTGAGTGATGAACTTGCAGGCAGCAGTACTAAGGGGGAAGCTTGGGAGTGGGATGAAGGGGCTCTTCCGGTTCCTTCTCAGCCATGCCACATGAATATGAATGAGCACTCTGTCCAGCCTGTGCAAGGCACCCACCGTGCCAGCACCCCTTTCTGAGGGATTCCTGGCCTCACAAACTCTTTACAGGGTGGATCTGTTGTCCCAGCCAGAGATGGCTGCATCAGGATGGGCCCTGTTAAAAGAAAAAAAAAATTAGTGATGCTTTTTAAAGCACAGAAAGGAAGACTTCAGGACCAGTGAGATGGGTGTGGGGACCACGGCAGTGGGATTTTGCAGCGGGAAGAGATTGGACTCAACTCTGAATATAGCATGGGCAAGCGGGAATTTATAGACAATGAGAGGGGTAGAATTAGTGGAAGGAAAATTACCAAGAGGAAATATCAGGACTAAGAGGCTATTGGCTAAACCAGCCTAACAGGATTTTTGCTGAAAACAGGCCAGGATGGCTGGATATCACCTGAAGAAGGGTGGATGAGGAGATATGATCAGATATGCAGGGGAGCAGGGGCAGGGAGGAGTTCCTGATAAACGGACTTAGCGGGGTTGTTGCTAAAACTTGATTTTACCAGGAAGTGCACAGATGGGCCTAGGAGAAGGTTAGGGAGCCTGACTGAAGTTGGTCAAGCCAAGAATCTTTGTCTGGAGCTGGGTAACGACTTCTACTTGCCTCCCAATATTCATTCTCCCCTTTACTTTGGCAAAGAGCCTTGAGTGTTAGCTGGGTGGCCGTGAACCCAGCTAAAGTAGAACATCTCCCAGTCTCCTTGCAGGTGTGACCAAGTGACTACATTCTGGCCGATGAGATGTAAGTGGAATTCTTGTGCGGAACTTCTGAAAAGTCTCTTTAAAAGGGAAAGTCTAGGCCGAGGCGGGTAGATCACCTGAGGTCAGGAGTTCAAGACCAGCCTGGCCAACATGATGAAACCCTGTCTTCACTAAAAGCACAAAAATTAGCCGGCCATGGTAGTGGGTGCCTGTAGTCCCAGCTACTAGGGAGTCTGAGGCAGAAGAATTGTTTGAACCCTGGAGGGGGAGGTTGCAGTAAACTGAGATGGTGCCACCGTACTCCAGCCTGGGCGACAGAGGGAGACTCCATCTCAAAAAAACAAAAACAAACAAAAAAAACCTCCATGGTGCTGTCTGGAGTATGAATGTGAGTGCGGGGCTCCCTGCTCATCCTGGACCGCCTCTACCCTCCAAACGAGAGAGAAATGATTATCTGGTTTAAGCCACCATTTTTCAAGTCTCCGTTACTTACCCCAAACCTATTCTTAACCATTCTGTCTCCTGACCCACAGGTAGCCAGAGACCTGTGAAGCCCTTTCATGTAAAAGCTGCCATTGACAGGATGGGGGATTGCCCACCCAATGAGGCACTCTCTGGGAGAGTTTGAATGGGAGATGGAGTCAGAGATGGCAGGTTGGGTGGGGAGGGGCCTGCAGAGAGAGATCAGGAAGCAGGAGCCAGGAAGGCAGCAGAAAGAAGTCACCAAGAACCAGAGGCAGGCAGCTGCAGCCACAGGAACCTCAGAGGCAAAGCAGAGGAGAGCCGAGTCCCCGTAACTAGAGTGCTGGGAGGCAGAGCAGTCTGCACTTGAGAACCCATGCAGAGCCGGCCAGGGAGCCACGGGCCATGCCAGGAGGCACTCCCATTGCCCAGCAGAGTCCTTGCTCTTAAATGTGTTACTCATGAATCTTTGAGGTCACCTGAGTAGGGGTCCACCTTGTGGCATCTGAAAGAACTTCATCATTCACTTATTGAAACTTGATCAGACCATGGGCACCACCTGAAGACAGGGAGCACCTTTGGGAGGACGGCAGGTCAATGGATCCAGGTCTGTCCCAGAAATGGTCACCACACAGAGGTATGTGGCCCGATCTCACTCACTCTCCATCCAGCGTTGTCCCTCTTGAAAAGCAGAGACATGTCTTCAGCAAGGAGATCGTAATACACTCCGCCACCTGCACACCGCCACCACCAAGCTGCACCACTGCCTGGGGCAGGAACTGAAAGGTAGGAACCAGGCCTTGGATGCGGGTGGACTTGGGTTTTCACTGCGACTCCTCCTGAGACTAGGAGCTGCGACCAGGAGCTGCAACCATCATGTGACCAGCTGTGTGAGCCTGAGGAGATATTGAACTCCTCTGAGCCTCAGGTTCCTCAAGTGTCAAAGTGAGCAGGATTAACAGCCTTGCACAGCCCTGCTGGGACGGTGGAAATAATGAAGCAACTCAGTGCCTGGCACATAGTAGGTGCTCAGTACAAGCTTGAGCATCTCTCCTTCTGCTGAGACAACCAAGGGCACAGAAGGAAGACCTGTATCTCCAATTCCTGAGTGGGCAGTGGGAGGGCTCGTCACACAGACCCCAAGAGAGGTTGTCTTTTCCTGCAGCTTCTCAGAACAGCAGTAGCGGGGAGGTGCGTGGGTGAGGCAGGAGGACATAACAGGGCCATTACAGTCAGCCAGTTTCTAAAAGACCCTCATCTGGCTTTACTTCACATTCTTTTAAATATATGTATATGATTTACAAACTTTTGCCAAGCAGTTTCACAGAGATAACAGGCTCTGCATTCTGTTATAGATTTCCTAACTATGGTTGTCAACTTCCATTAGGATATTAGGCTGTCATGACCAGCGCAGCCCTCCTACGTAACACTCAGATTCTCCAACTACTACAGTATTTGTTTAATGACAAGATTCTTGCAGGCTCTCCAGAATCCCTACTGATCTTTATTCTGATCCTTAATTTAGAGAAAAGGAGAGAAAAGTAAAATGCCTTCCATGAAACCTCCTCACTTTTTCAACAAAGACTCTGGTGTGGTCTGGCCAAAGTATATGCATGTTCATACATGCACACACACACACACACACACATGCATGCATGCCTGAAGCAGGCTTATGAGAAAAATCTGGAGTGTCTTGGAATTTTTTTTCAATTATAGCTCAATAAA
This sequence comes from Papio anubis, assembly GCF_008728515.1. Taxonomy (NCBI): domain Eukaryota; kingdom Metazoa; phylum Chordata; class Mammalia; order Primates; family Cercopithecidae; genus Papio; species Papio anubis. The sequence goes on along the minus strand of NC_044986.1, from coordinate 71,711,700 downwards.
AATGTCCTTATAAAATCCTAGGTAAGCAATTGCTTTGCCTACAGGATGGGGCTACCCACAACCCAGGGAACTCTGCCTGGTGTGATTAGGGGAGGAAGGGCAGAAAGCCAGAGTTGATTCCTCCATCCTCCCCCACAACCCCACCCTCCTCACACACAACAGACATAGTGGGCTCCTCTAAGGAACTGAGAATAGCCCATGCTAGGGGGGACGGTAGGGGGAAATCTTCTTTCTGAAGCCTGTCTAAGTCTGTCCAGCCAAGAGGCCAGCAGGCGGTAAGCCCTGTATCAAGCATAATATTTTGAAAATACTGAATGGCTGTGCTTTTCATTCCTCTCCCTGACAATTAAGTTCTCTAGAAGTAGGGTTGCCAGATAAAATACAGGACACCCAGTTAAATTCGAGTTTCAGATAAGCAACAGATAATTTTTAACATAAATATGTCCCAAAGAAGCATGGGACAACTTACATTAAAAATGTATTTGTAGGCCGGTGCAGTGGCTCATGCCTGTAATCCTAGCACTTTGGGAGACCGAGGCGGGAGGATCACTTGAGACTAGGAGTTCAAGACCAGCCTGGGCAACAAAGTAAGACCCCCATCTTTACAAAAAATAAAGGAAAAAAGTAGCCAGGTGTGGTGGCACATGCCTGTAGTCCCAGGTACTCAGGAGGCTGAGGTGGGAGGATTGCTTGAGCCTGAGAGGTCAAGGCTGCCGTCAGCTGTGATCATGTGTAGGGTCCAGCCCCACAGGGTTGGTGGGTTTTTCTCCCCGTGTGCAGAGACAAGAGATTGTAGAAATAAAGACACAAGACAAAGAGATAAAAGAAAAGACAGCTGGGCCCGGGGGACCACTACCACCAAGACGCAGAGACCAGTAGTGGCTCTGAACGCCAGGCTGCGCTGACATTCACTGGACACAAGACAAAGGGGCAGGGCAAGGAGTGTGAGCCATCTCCAATAATAGGTAAGGTCACGTGGGCCACGTGTCCACTGGACAGGGGGCCCCTCCCTGCCTGGCAGCCGAGGCAGAGAGAAAGAGAGGAGAGAGAGAGAGACAGCTTACACCATTATTTCTGCCTATCAGAGACTTTTAGTACTTTCACTAATTTGCTACTGTTATCTAAAAGGGAGAGCCAGGTGTATAGGATGGAACATGAAGGCGGACTAGGAGCGTGACCACCGAAGCACAGCATCACAGGGAGATGGTCAGGCCTCCGGATAACTGCTGGCGGGCCTGATGTCAGGCCTTCCACAAGAGGTGGAGTAGAGTCTTCTCTAAACTCCCCCAGGGAGAGGGAGACTCCCTTTCCCGGTCCGCTAAGTAGCGGGTGTTTTTCCTTGACACTGACGCTACCGCTAGACCACCGTCTGCTTGGCAACAGGCGTCCTCCCAGATGCTGGCATTACCACTAGACCAAGGAGCCCTCTAGTGGCCCTGTCCAGGCGTGACAGAGGGCTCACACTTGTCTTCTGGTCACTTCTCACTATGTCCCCTCAGCTCCTATCCCTGTATGGCCTGGCCCTTCCTAGGTTACAATTGTAGAGCAAGGATTATTATAATATTGGAATAAAGAGTAATTGCTACAAACTAATGATTAATGTATTCATATATAATCATATCTATTATGGACATCTAGTATAACTATTTTTATTTTATATATTTTATTATACTGGAACAGCTCGTGCCCTCGATCTTTTGCCTCGGCACCTGGGTGACTTGCCGCCCACAATCATGTCACTGCATTCCAGCCTGGGTGACAGAGCAAGACCCTATCTCGAAAAACGAAAAACAAAAACCCATTTATTTGTAAATCTTTCAACCCTACCTGGAACTCATTTTGTCATTATTGTCTCAGAAAAATGGGAAAGGAAGACCACATCCAGTAGGAGGAGGCCAAGAGGAGAAGATATTCTGGTAAGAAAGGAAAAGAAAGAGGATGCTTGAAGAAGATAGGAGGTGAGGAGGGGCAGCGACAGAGGTCTATGAAGGGTGACCTCCTTTCTCTAAGACAGTGTCCCAAATGTAGGTGGGGGTGCCATATAGAACTAGGAAGACACTGAAAGAGGGGGACTTTGCTCTTTACTCAGGCTTCTAGAAGATCATTTTGCACCAACATAGGTGTGCGACAGTCAGACTCAAGGTGCCCACAGCATCAAGGCCTTCTTACCACCTTGCTTCTTGCAATAAACCTTGATGTCATCCATAATACATCTTGGGCAGGAGAAGGGAATTTGAAGTGCTTGAGGTGTTGTTTGTTTGTTTGTTGCTGTTGTTAAGACAGGGTCTCATTGCTACCCAGGCTGGAGTGCAGTGGTGCGTTCACTGCTCACTGCAACTTCAACCTTCTGGGCTCAAGTGATCCACCCACCTCAGTCTTCTGAGTAGCTGGGACTACAGGCATGCACCACTAGAACTGGCTGGTTTTTTTTGTTTTGTTTGGTTTTTTGAGACGGAGTTTCGATCTGTCACCCAGGTTGGAGTGCAGTGGCGTGATCTCTTCTCACTGCAAGCTCCGCCCGGCTCATGCCATTTCCTCCTGCCTCAGCCTCCCTAGTAGCTGGACTATAGGCCCGGGCCACCAAGCCTGGCTAATTTTTAGGCTTTTAGTAGAGATGGGGTTTCACTGTGTTAGCCAGGATGGTCTCGATCTCCTGACCTCGTGATCTTCCCATCTCAGCCTCCCAAAGTGCTGGGATTACAGGCGTGAGCCACTGCACCCGGCCTGGCTTTTTATATTTGTTTGTTTGTTTGTTTGTTTGTTTTTTGTTTTTGTAGAGATGTTGCCCAGATTGGTCTTGAACTCCTGGCCTCAAGTGATCCTCCCACTTTGGCTTCCCAAAGTGTTGAGGTTACAGACATGAGTCACAGCACTCGGCCCCCTTGAGCTTTTAACTGCGAAGGGACGGTGGCATTATCATTTAGCAATTTAAATGTCATCAGTTCCCAGCAGGGTGGGGCCGGTCATGTGGGGAAAGGTAGAAGAGCCAAAGAAAAATAGACACCTCGCATTCTTTGCATATCCCAGTGGAAAGAATAGCAGCAACATGAAGGCAGTGCACAGCATCTCTTGTTGGTACTTTTCACTCAGATTCTAGTGTACTTTTCAGCTCGTGATAGGCAATGGGTCACTATTTGCTGTACAGGAATGGGTAGAGGGAGTGAGTTTTTGACTGGTTTCAAGCCCAACTGCAGCCATGAGGGTCTCTCAGGTTCCTGGGTCATGCCCGAAGACATCCTTCCCTCCTGAAACTGGCCTCAGGGACAGTCCCAGACCTTGTGTCCAGACCCCGAAGTAGTGAGTTGCTTTGCTAACCCAACCCACCAGCGTCTTGTGGGAAAAGCTACAGCAGCGGGATTAGAAAGTCTTTCTTAAAACAACAATGGTTATGTGCTAGGGCCTGTGTTAAGCACTGTGTATTATTTCATTTATTCTTGAACATACAAACCCCTCAAAGTCAAAATCATCAGAAAATCCTTTATAATCCACCATCAACACATATCCAGAATCTGATTTACGTCTCACAACCTCTGCTGCTACCACCCTTGACCAAGGCAACTAGCAACTCTTGCCTGGACATCTAGAATAACCTCCTCACTAGTGTCCCAGCCTCTACTTTTGTTCGCTGTATTCCATTCTCCACAAACCAGAATGTTCTTTTTCAAATGCAAATCAGAGCGTGTAAGCATCGCTCCCTAGAATAAATTCCAAACTCTTTACCTTGGCCTACAGGGCCCTATGGGATCTTGGCCCTCATCTGCTAACACTCATACCCTGTCTCACCCTATTCCAGCTGCATTGGCCTTTCAACGCATAAGGGCACCGGCCAGTTGTTGTAACAGAGACTCCAGAATACAGTGGCTTACACAGACAGCTGCTTATTTCTCCCTCATGTCACTGTACAGAGGTAGGTGGGCAGTCTAGACTGGTAAGGTGACTTGGCTCCACAAGGTCATGCAGGGACCCAGCTTCCTTCCACCTTGTTGCTCTGCTGTCCCCGAGAATGTTGTCTTTATCTGCTGGATTGAAGCTGGGGTACAGCCACATCTGTATCCCATGGCTTTCCACTGTTGCTACTTCCTGGGTGCTGCAGCATTCCTTGTTTATTCCCTTAACCCTGTTCACACTCCATATGTAGTCCCTTCATTAATATTTTATTGTTTTAAAGAAACCCTGGTGAATTCTGTTCCTTGCCGGTTCCCGACCAGTACAGGATTCTCTGCACAATTTATCAAAATCAACCCCTTCCTAAAACTGAACTCAGTCCAGCCTATACATTATCATCTTTTTTCTCTTCAAGATAAAGCCCCTGAAATTTAACTGGGGTTGGCTCAAGGTACCTGTCATGACAAAACTATCATGGGTTGGCTGGGTGTGGTGGCTCGCACCTGTAATCTCAGGAGGTGTAATGAAAATTACACCTATAATTTTGAGAAGCTGAGAGGGATGATTGCTTGAGGCCGGGAGTTCAAGACTAGCCTGGGCCACAAAGTGAGACCCTGTCTCTACAAAAAATTAAAAAACAAAAAACGAAAAACAAAACAAAACAAAAAAAACCCACTTAGCCAGGCATGGGGTGCACATCAGTAGTCCTAGCTCCTGGGGAGGCAAAGGCAGGAGGATTGTTTGAGCCCAGGAGTTCAGGGCTGCCATGAGCTCTGATCACAGCACTGCACTTTATCCTGGGCAACAGAGCGAGACCCTGTCTCTAAAAACAAACGAACAAAAAACCAAAGAATCACGGATTGGCTAATGTCTATCTCTGAACAAAAGGCCCATGGCAGTTTGGAATACTATCACTCCTGTGCAACAAGTATTTGACTTGTTGAGTGCCCACTGGGTTCATGGATGACCAGCACATTATCAGAGGACACTCCCATCCAGTGCCAAACTGGCCACTTCCGAGCAGTCTTTATGGAATCTCCCGGCTCTATGGGACAGCCCTTCCCCGTGTGCACCCCCAGCACAGCCCACATCCACTGAGCCACCAGCCTGTGCTCAGGAGTCCATTTCCTCACCAGACTGTGAGTTCACCCTGGACGGGTCCCGATTTCCTGCCTCCCTGGCCTGCTGGCTGCTTCTAGAACAGGGCCTGGACACAGAGTAGGGCCTCACCTGGGTCAACTGCTGAATCCACGGGGAGATTTCAGCCCCCATTCGTTTGTCAATTTAATCCTCTTTAGGGATTTCTTAGTCCAATCAGAGCTAAGACAATGAACCAGAGTTGAGGGAAAGGAAGAAAAAGCACAGGAGTGACTGGCACAGATTGGTTGCTTAGGACAAGCCAAGAGCTTTATATGCATTTTCTTATTCAATCTGCACCATAACGGTAGAGGTGGATCCTGTTACTGTTCCTGTTATGCCCAGCGTAAAGAGAGATGAGCTTGGAGAAGTTAAGGAATTTGCAAAAGCTCAGAGGTAAGTGGGAGAGGCAGGATTTGAACCCAATTCCTTACGTTTGAAAGTGCACGTCCTTCACTCCTCTGCTCTCCTGCCTCCCCCACACAAGCAATCACCCTGTCAATCCTCATCAGTGTCACTTTGATGCACTAACAGGCCGTGAAGAGGAAACAGCCATCTATCTGTAAAATAAACAAGTTTTGGCATGCAGACAGAGGTGCTAATAGAGACACAATTGACCGATTTGCTGATATCACTGACAGGCTTGAGTAAAGCATTCATCCCTTGGGAAAGGCAGAATTTGGTGAGGACCCCTACCCATAGCCCCTGCTGTGGGTCCTAAGTGCTTCAGAGCCCCCCAGTAGAAGACTGACAGCAGCTTTCCCAGTGTTTTGACAGCCAGGGAGAGAAACAGAGGTATCGATTTCAGAGAAATATCCTTGGCCCTTAGGCTTTCTCGCCAAACACAATGTCCTCACATAGCTCAGTCATCAGAGTCAAAAGTGACAGCTTCACAGCAAATGTGGCCAGGCCAGCTGTCGGCAAACTCCTTTGAGAGCCACTGAAACCTCCAAAGGCACCCACACCTAGACTTTAGGAACTGTGGTCAACCCAGGCGGGCAGGAGGGAAGGTTTGTAAACACCTGAGGAAATTGGTCCTCCTGGTGGGAAGAAGGTAGGTCAGGCCTGGGCGGAGGACAAATGGAAGTCCCCACTCCATAGTCCCATAGTCCCATCACCACACTGACTTGTCCCATTCTCAATGATCTAGACCTGGGCTGTCCAGCATGGGGGCCACCAGCACTGCGGGGCTGCTAAGCTCTTGAAAGATGGCTGGTCCAAACTGAAATGTGCTGTAAGTATAAAATACTTACAGATTTCAAAGACACAGTGTGAAATAAAAAATGATGTCAAATATCTAGTTTTTCATATTGATTACATGTTGAAATAATATTTGGGACAGATTTTGCAAAATGTATTATTTCTTTATTTGTTTGTTTTTGAGATGGAGTTTGCCCAGGCTGGAGAGCAATGGCATGATCTCGGCTCACTGCAACCTCTGCCTCCCTGGTTCAGGTGATTCTCCTGCCTCAGCCTCCCGCATAGCAGAGATTACAGGCATGCGTCACCATGCCTGGCTAATTTTTTATTTTTAATAGAGATGGGATTTCTCCATGTTAGTCATGGCTGGTCTCAAACTCCTGATCTCAGGTGATCTGCCCACCTCGGCTTCCCAAAGTGCTGGGATTACAAGCGTAAGCCACCATGCTCAACCTTGTAAAATGTATTGTTAAAATAATTTCACCTGTTTAATTTGTATTATTAAAATTAATTTCACCTGTTTAATTTAGGTTTTCTTTTCTTTCTTTCTTTCTTTCTTTCTTTTTTTCTTTCTTTCTTTCTTTTTTTTTTTGGAGATAGAGTCTCACTATGTTGCCCAGGCTGGACTCGAACTCTGGGTTCTAGTGATCCTTCCACCTCAGCCTCACAAGTAGCTGGGATTACAGGCATGTGCCACTATGCCTGGCTCTTTTTACGCTTTTGAATGTGCCTACTAAAAAATTTAAAATTGTATACACGGCTTGCATTATATTTCTATTGGACAGTGCTGCTCTGAAGGATCAAAAATAAAATGACTCATTGAATTCAAAGTGAAAAAAAGAATGAACATATTCTTTATCAGAACCAAATTAGGCTGGGCATGGTGGCTCACGCCTGTAATCCCAGCAGTTGGGTGGATTGCTTGGGCTTAGGAGTTTGAGACCAGCCTGGGCAATATGGTGAAACCCCGTCTCTACATAAAGATGCAAACAAAAATTAGCCGGGCATGGTGCTGCACAGATGTAGTCCTAGCTACTCGGAAGGCTGAGGTGGGAGAATTGCTTAAGCCCAAGTGACAGCGGTTGCAGTGAGCTAAGATTGCGCCACTGCACTCCAGCCTGAGTAATAGAGCAAGACTCTGTCTCAAGAAAAACAACAACAACAACAGCAACAAAAAAAAACAAATTAAATAAAAACAATAAAAACCGAAAATGATTTTCATATAATTTTGAAGAGTTCTTTTCTTTCTAGGATATTCAATGTTTCTATTAAAAATAAAAAGAAATATAATCATTGACTATCGAAGTTTTAAGATAAAATGATCTAAATGAACCTGAAAATCTTAACTCATTTTTTTGAAAATTTTGTTAAATTTCACAACATTTTGTTATAGGCTGGGTGTGGTGACTCATGCCTGTAATCCCAGCACTTTGGGAGGCCAAGGTGGGAGGGTTGCTTGAGGCCAAGAGTTCAAGGCCAGCCTTAGCTGGGCGTGGTGGTGCACAGATGTGGCCCCAGCTACTTGGGAGGCTAAGGTGGAGGGATTGATTGAACCAGGGAGGTCGAGGCTGCAGTGAGTTATGATCACACCATTGCACTCCAGCCTGGGTGATAAAATGAGACCCTATCTCAACAAATATAAATAAATAAATAAAATATTATAAAAATGAAACTATTTACAAGTCTAGTAGCCAATGTAAAGAATTGTCATTATGTGTTAACACTCATTACATCTAGACCTATGTATATATGCTTTAAAGAACACTGAGGGGCCGGGTGCAGTGGCTCACGCCTGTAATCCCAGCACTTTGGGAGGCCAAGGCAGGTGGATCACTTGAGGTCAGAAGTTCGAGACCAGCTTGGCCAACATGGTGAAACCCCATCTCACAAATTAGCTGGACATGGTGGCGGGTGCCTGTAATCCCAGCTATTTGGGAGGTTGAGGCAGGAGAATCATTTGAACCCAGGAGGCGGAGGTTGCAGTGAGCCAAGATTGTGCCATTGCACTCCAGCCTGGGTGACAGGAGCCAAACTCTGTCTCACCAAAAAAAAAAAAAAAAAAAACAACAACAACAAACGAACAACAACAACAAAAACACTATGAACTGTGTAATATACCAAAATATTTCTCAGCTATTGCAACTGTCAGAATACCATGCTAATTCTGGAGCGCCCCCAGAACTGTGAAGTGAAACAGACATTATGACGCTTAGCGCTACCAGCTCCTTTATACTATCTGAGTAGATGTACTTGACAAGTAGAATAAGCTCCCTTTCTTCACCGGGAAGCCGTTCCACAGCTCAAATCCTCCTAGTACTCCAAAGCAGTGTCCACCTCCAAGGTCAGTGGCAGCACGGCCCAGCAACCTTCATGCAATTCAGGTTTAGTTACCTTTGGTTTTGAGGACACAGAGCAAGACAAAGGGAAAAGCATTCTCTGTGGCCTGTGGATGGTTTTAGTTACAAAAGTGGGTAGAGTTACAGTCACGCTTTGCCAGTGCTGAAAGCCAGATCCCAAGAGAACAAAGCACCTACATATTCTTCTTCTTCTTTTTTTTTTTTTTGAGACGGAGTCTCTCTCTGTCTCCCAGGCTGGAGTGCAATGGTGCAATCTTGGCTCACTGCAACCTCTGCCTCCTGGGTTCAAGCAATTATCTTGCCTCAGCCTCTCAAATAGCTGGAATTATAGGCACGTGCAACCATGCCCAGATAATTTTTGTATTTTTTAGTAGAGATGAGGTTTCACCATGTTGGCCAAGCTGGTCTCGAACTCCTGACCTCAGGTGACCCACCTGCCTCAGCCTCTCAAAGTGCTGTGATTACAGGCATAAGCCACCACGCTCAGCCACATATTCTTATTTTAAATGTGTATACAACAAAATCTACTCTTCTTGGTAAGCAGGTTTATTGACAAATGCATATAGTTCTGTATATACCTTCATGAGCAAGATTACAGAACAGTTCCAGCACATCCAGAATTTTTGTTTGTTTGTTTGTTTTGTTTTGGTAGAGACAGGGTTTGCTATATTGCCCAGGCTGGTCTCAAACTCCTGGCCTTAAGTGATCCTCCCACCTCAACCTCCCAAAGACCTTGGGATTACAGGTGTGAGCCACCATGCCCTGCCCTGAAATTATTACCAGCACTGGGTATTGCCAGTTTCCTGTTTGTTTGTTTGTTTGTTTGTTTTTAGCCACTCTAATAGGTGTGTAGCAGTATCTCAGTGTGTTTCTGTTTGTAACCTGTGGGTCGTCTAAAAAAACACAAGGACAGGGGTTCTTCTTTCTAGGGTCTAATGATGATACTGTTTAGAAGAGTTAAAAAAATTCCCCTCTTGGCCTGGCGCGGTGGCTCACACCTGTAACCCCAGCACTTTGGGAGGCCAAGGTGGGTGGATCACTTGAGGTCAGGAGCTCGAGACCAGCCTGGCCAACATGGTGAAACCCCATCTCTATTAAAAATATAAAAAATTAGCCGGGCATGGTGGCACGTGCTGGTAATCCCAGCTACTTGGGAGGCCAAGGTGGGAGGAGGATGGCTTGAACCCAATAGGTCGAGACTGCAGTGAGCCGAGATTGCGCCACTGCACTTCAGCCTGAGTGACAAAGACTCTGTCTCAAAAAACTAAAAAAAAAACTCCCCTCTTGAATAGGGGACTTCTCCAGGACAATGCCTGGGTGAGCCTGTTGGATAAGAATGGAGGCACCCTAGGCTTAGTCTGCCTGGGAGGTTGAGACCAAGAGGGAGCTGAGCTGCTCTGCATGGCAATAGGAGGACTCTCGAACCTGTTGAGGCACTCGGCTCTTGAGAGGAGGTGAGAGATGACAAATGAAGAAAAAGGAAGGCTGTGACAATCGCATGTACAGAGAGGAGCTTCCTGAACACTGCAGTACACAGGAAGTCCTTGGAGATGCGGCCCAGCCAATAATTTACAAAGAATGGGGAGGTTGAACCTTGAATGTGGAGTTGTCTCCTGCTCTGTGCTGCAATCCCTCTGCCCCACACAATCCCTTGGGCGAGTGATGGAGGAATAATAGAAGACAGTGGTGTCAAGCTCGGAATGAGGTTGCAGGAGTGAGAGGCCAGAGGGTGCCAGTGAGGGTGGAGGGGCCACAGCAGAACTGACTATGGAGAAATGAGAGCCATCCTACTATTCCTTTCCTGGGGGAAAACAGTCCTCTGAGATGTTGGAGAGGGCTTTGGACTTCCTGCAGAACATGGGCCTCAGTTTCTCTTGCTTTGCTTTGTTTTTTTTAATATGAAGGAAGAGAGAGCCCTCTGGGAGAGCGGCAGACTTACAGCCATTGGATCTGGCTTCTGGGTGGGCAGGGAGGCCTCTCCCCTGGGCTCCATCCAGCTGGACTCGGCCTCCATACATATTCAGGTATCCACAGGGCACTAAGAGCCTCTGGATCTTCTGAACCCAGAAAAGTTTGGGTTCAGGATGGCAAACTTCATATGTTAGTATCCCCTGTCGGCTGCTGGTTTCAAACTCTTGACCTCAAGTGATCTGCCCGCCTCGGACTCCCAAAGTGCTGGGATTACAGGTGTGAGCCACTGCACCCAACCAGTAACAGTGGTTTCTACAGGATTATACTTGACCTGCATGAGTGGAGCTTACTTTTTCACAGAATCCTGGGAAATCTCCTTGGAGTTGGGAACAACTGGACACATCTCTCAGTCCGGCTGATGCTTACCTGGCTCGCTCCCATCTCGATGGGATGGTGTGTTTGCTTCATCAGGCAGCTCTTGGGGTATCTGCCAAGGTCCAGGTTCTGCCCTTGGGGTTGTGCAGAGAATGTTGGTGTTTCCCCTTAGCTCCTCAAAGACTGATCAGGTGTCCTCTACCACCACCACCACTCTTTTCTGAGAAAACCTTCCCAGGGCTTCCTTCAGTTCCCCATAATAAATGATGAATTATTTTTTTAACCCTTCTCTATCCTTGTCACCCTCTTTTGGCCTATTTTAGTGTGTGAAGGATTAGAGGATGGGCCATCAGTCTTCTGGTTAACCACATTTAGGGTCTACTCTACTGGAGGTGATAATCCAACAACCCACCAAATTCTCCTCTTGACTTCATGTAAATTAAGTCATTGAAGGTTTCCTAGATGGTGTGAAATAGTCTTTCTCTCTCTCAGTCATCTAGCTAGCTCAGATGTCTTTAGATATTTTATTTTTGCCCCCTGCTGAACCTACATCTTCAGAGCTCCCTCTTGCTTCCTCAGCCCTTGACTGGGGCTGGGGCTGGGGCTGCCCCCCAGGCTTTCAGCTAAGAAGAAATCTTTCTTCTCTACCTTGGCAATTCCAGCATCTCTGACTCCCTTAGTTCTTGGGGTAAGTGCAGAAGGGCCTTTCGACCTTGCTGTTTTGACTCCAGCACTTGACAGCAGGGACATTTGGACTCTGACATTCTGACTTCATTGTACACTCAGATTCTGTGTATTTGCCTTGGGAATTTTCCTCACACCAAGAAATCAATAAAAGCTAAGTCACTTAGCAATGAATAGTACTAGTAGAAATAATCGCTATAAATAAAACTGGCAGTAGCTAATGTAGCAAATTGTGAGGAAGATATTTGGTTTGCTGAATAAAGTTCTAGAGGACAATATAATGACCTCAGTGCAAGAAGATCATGTTAAATGAAAGATGTGGGAGCCTGGTGCCTCCTTCCCTACTTCTCTCAGTCCTTCACATACTAAAGCATGCCCCAGAGAGGGTGATAAGGATGGGTATGAATGGAGAACCACGTTATTTATTTTAAGGAACTGTAGCAAGCCCTGGGAAGATTTTACTAGAAAATTAGAGGAGACTGGGCAGGATTTTGCCCCTAAGTATTAAAAAGGGGGGCTACATTGGTAGGGCTTGGTGGGAGGGATCCCATTCAGGAATCCCAAAGAATGCTGGAGCCGTTGAGGAGGGAGGTTGACAGAAGAAAGGGCCAAGAAGAGAGACCTGGGAATGACTGTTAACATTTTATATATATATATATATGTGTGTGTGTGTGTGTGTGTGTGTGTGTATATATATATATATATAGAGAGAGAGAGAGAGAGGGTCTTGCTTTGTCACCCAGACTGGAGGGCACAATCTTGGCTCACTGCAGACTGTTAAATATTCTAATACCACTAAATTCTTTATCTCATTCAGTCCTCATAGCAACGTAAGAGGAGGGCATTACGATTATTATCCCCACTGAAGTCCAGCATGGTTGGGTGCTTGCTGGGGTCTCACTGGAAGCCATACAGCACAAACTCTGCCCAAGCTTAGAGTCTTTCTCAGAGTTTCGTTGATCACCCTGTGTGATGTGGCATCCATTCCATTGGCCTCCCAGAGATGGTTCCACAAATTCTCAGAAAAGACTGGAATAGAGAGCTCTTCCCATGCTGGGTGCCCTGGCCCTCCCATGGGATCTGTGCCAGTGGGCAAACCTCCCCTGTTCTAGCTGTTCTGGGACAGGGCTCAGGGCAGGGCCTGTAGACACCTGGCCTCATCCATTCCAGGAAAACAAAGTTGGAAAATTCCTGTCTGTCCCTGCCCTGGCGGCCACATGTCCTGCCTCTGTGGCTGGACCAGGGACAAGCATGTGAGCTTCAGGTACAGTGTTTCCTAAGTCAAGGGTTTCAGGTCGCACTGGCAAATCATTTTGCAAGCAGATGTCATAGGTCTCCTCTTAGACTGGACGGCACGCAAGGTCAGCGTCAGCAGATCTGACCCTAAAAATAGGCCCTCTGTTGCCAGTCGGGGTGGCTGGGTGTGCAGCTGCCACATGCCCCATGGATCAGAACCTCCTGACCTGGCCAGGCCCCTGAGCACCCAGGTAAGGCTCTTAGGTGGGGAGGCCGGCACCCCTTGGGTTCACCCACGTGTTCTTTGGGGGCCTGGGTGTGGGGATTAGAAGCCCCTTTTCCACCCTGTTCCTGGTGCTGTGGGCAACAGCTGACCTCCTTCTAGTGTGAAAGGTTTCTTACTGTCCTTTTACTAGAGACGCCATGGAATTTTCTCCATTTCCCTTTCTCCAAATCTGAACTTCCAGTTCAATGACCATTTCTAAAGGATAATGGGGTGGATTAAAGCTCATCGAGCCCTTATGAAGCACTGGATGCATTGTATCATATTTATTCCAACGAGGTTCTACGTTTGTCCATTTAGCCAGTAAAGAGGGAGAAATCTCGGGGGCAAGAGAGAGCGAGGCCCTGGAGTGACTCGGATCCTGTGTAGGGCAGCATCAAAGACAAGAAAGTACTTAAAGCTCCAGGGATGAGAATTCTCCCTGTGTCCCAGGTAACGCAAAAGCATCATTTGGTCAGAGTGACGGGTTTGGAAGCATTTCTCAGTCCTGGTGAGGGGATGGGGTTGGGGATGATGCTGTCGTGGTAGAGATGGGGGTGGGGCTGGGTCATGAAGGATCAGAGCCACTAGTCCAAGAGTGTAGGTGGCACCACGTGTGGGCAGGAGGCGGGATGGTCCTGCATCTCAGACCTGTGTGGGCAGGAAGCAGGACGGGCCTGCGTCTCAGACCAGGGCTCTCCCGTTAGACCCTGGTGCCCTTGTGCTTTGACCCCAGGGGTCCCTTCATGGGCCCAGAACCCAAGAACAGTTGGGCCCGGGGGCTCTGATTGTTCGGGAAAGTGGAAAATGCTCCAGCGAGCAGGAGGAGGGGGCACGAGGAGGATGTCTGGAGAGGTTGCCACACTCACAGCCACCAGCACCTGAGGGTCCCTGGCACTGGATGTTTTTTCCACTGCCGCCACCTTTAGCCTGTGGTCCCTCCTTGTTCTCGTCATGAGAAAATCGTTTGGTCCCACCCACAAATCCAAGGACTCTGACATTAACAAACAACACTTGAAGGGCTTCTGAGCTGAGTTCTTAACAAGGAAGGAGCGTTGGGCACGGAGGCTGGGGTGGGCATGGGGTGGGTCTGAGGAGAGTCAGTGGGAGTGAAGTGGGAAAGGTTCCTTTGTCTCACAGGGCATGCGATGGGGGTGTGGCTCGCCTGTTCAGTACCCAGCTGCTCAGACCTCTAGAGGATCATATAGACGGGTAGGCTGTGGGGCTGTGACCCCATGGCAGTGTCTAGGGGTGAATGTTTACAGCTGAAGCCCCAGTGGGCGTGTGTTACAGGGTGCTCTTTTAGTTTGCTGTCTATAGGCGGCTGGTGTTAACCAGCTCAATTAGACCTCCTTCCTTATCACAAGGACAGAGGGATTTCTGTATCCCGGGGTTTCTTGCCTTGGTGTATGGGAAGCATCGGATCACAGGCAGGCTTGGGGAAAGAGTGCAAGGCTTTGTTGAGTAGAAGTAGCTCTCGGCAGATGGGGGAGCCAGAAGGGAGATGGTTTTTTCCTGGAGTTGGGCCACTCGGCAGCCGACTCTTCTCCTCCGACCGCTCTGGCCAAACTCCGCATCGTTCACTGGTCATGGCCCGCAGGCCTGCCAGTGCCTGTAGGCATGATCTTCTGCCGGCGTGCTCTTGACAACCAGCTGCTTGTGTCTTCTTCTGCCCATGTGTTCCTCAGGACGTCCAGCCGCTTGTGTGTCTCAGGTTTTTATAGGCACAGGATGGGGGCGTGGCGGGCCAGGGTGGTCTTGGAAAATACAACATTTGGATGCGAAGGCAGGAGTGCCTGACCTCACCTAGGTCTGTAGGGGTGGAGCCCTAGCCAGGGACCTGCCTTTCTCTATCCAGCACTTCCCGGCCCCCCTCCGGTATCAGGAGCTCACTTGGCTCTGAAGGATCTTCGTGGGCAAAAGCAGATCTGTGCTGAGGGTGAGGAGAGAGGCAATGGTCCTCTGCATCAGACAAGCTGGAGCCCTTACTGGGGACATTTCAGTCATGGCTGACACCTGGGTTGGGTGGGAACCTGTTCCTGTCTGCAGGTGGCACTCCCATGGCTGTTGTCAACCCCACAGTAGATGAGGAGCTTAGGGGAGGCCCTGAGGCCAGGGGCTGGGCTGTGAGCATTTTCCAGCAGCCCCAGGGAGGCCCAGTTGAGTCCCCCAGGGCGAGGATGAGCAGCCTTCACCAAGCCTTCCCCAGACACTGTGGCCTCGAGGACTGGCAGTGTTTCCTGTGCTATGTGTCTGGCACTGTTCCAAGAGCTTTCCTGACAAGCAGGAATCATTTATTCCTCATAATTGCAACAGCTCTATGAGGGGTGGACAGCACAGCACCATTTCAGATTGGACACAAAGACACAAATACTAAGTGTTCTGCCCAAGGTCATGCAGCCTAGACAGGGGCAGAGGCCAGAACCCAGTGTGCCTCAGAGTCTGGGGGTGCAGCCCCTTTGCCCTGGTGCCCCTCAGTGGGGGTAGAGGCCCGGTGGCATCTCACTCTCCTACTCCTCTCAACCCCTAAACTCCAACCAGGGCCCCTCTCCCGGGGAGGCCCGGCTTGGAAACAGCCACTCCAGGTTCCCAGGCCAGGAGTCAGCTGTTTGTCCTGTTCGGCCTGATTTCAGAGCAGATAATGTTTCCTCTTCTCGTGACCATTCACGTTTCTGGGCCCACCCCTTCCACAGTAATGAGGGGGTCAGATCTCCTAGCAGCCTGACACAGTGACCAGAGACTGACTAGCTGGGGAGAGTCCTTTCTCCTACTCTCTTGCATGTCACGCAGGAGGCGATGGACCCTGTCATCCACAGGACAATGCTCAGGCTCACACGAGCCCATCTCCTCCGCCACAGCCTCCCTACCAAGACCTCCACCCCGGCCAAACTCCTCCACCCACTCTTTCCTATTCTCTGCTGGGAACACAACTCCCAGTACAGCTGGCAATTCCCCACCCACCCTCCTGGCTGCCTCCTTGTCCCTGCTCCCTGAAACCCTCTTTGAGCCCATGCGGATGTGCCAAGGGCTTAGATGATCTCATTTAATTCAGCAACCAGTGAGGTGAATGTTATCCCCATTTGACAGATGAGGAAGCCGAAGCCCAGGTAGTGAGATTCCAAGGCCCGTGAGAGCCACTTGCTGCAAATTTACATGACTCTGGGCTCCACTCTGGGGAGGGAAGCATACAGAATTGAGAGGCCCAGGCATGCCCTCAGGAGCTTATACTTTGTGACCAAGAATATAGTGAAGTATCTGTTGCGGTAGGTTGGGATGTGGGGCTGTTGGGTTGAATCCCATTTGTACCCCTTACTAGCTTAGTGTGTTGTTTCTTAACCTCCCTGACCCTCATTTTCATCTGTAAAGTGGAGGCAGTTATTCCCTGTCTAGAAGGTTTCTTACTTTTTTTTTTTTTTTTTTTAGACAAGGTCTCATTCTGTCACCCAGGCTGGAGTGCAGTGGCGTGATCTTGGCTCACAGCAACCTCCGCCTCTTGGGTTCAAGTGATTCTCATACCTCAGCCTCCCTACTAGCTGGGATTACAGACATACACCACCACGCCCAGCGCAATTTTTTTTTTTTTTTTTTTTTTTTGTATTTTTAGTAGAGACAGGGTTTCACCATGTTGGCCAGACCGGTCTCGAACTCCTCACCTCCAATAATCTGCCTGCCTCAGCCTCCCACAGTGCTGGGATTAGCGGTGTGAACCACTGCGCCTGGCCACTATCGAGAAGGTTTTGAGAGTAGATAATCACTGCGCACACAATAAAAGCAACATGATCATTTCCCTGGGTCCAGCCAAGGCCTTGATTTCTCTGCAAGCTTCTGTGGGTGGCAGATTTAAGAGGTGGCAGCCTTAGCCCCTCGCCTTCCCAAGGCCCAGAGCGTCTCCTGTGTAGCATCTGAGACAGGACTAGTGACGAATAAGTGGCCTGGACAGGAAGTGGTGGAGCGGCAGGACCATGGTGAGGGCTGCACCTCCCGAGTCTTGCCCTTCCCCGAACAAGGAAGGCTTGTTCTGAGGTGAGGCCCAGTGGGAAATGGTTCCTGGGAAACCGCCTGTGGTGTTTCCACACATCTTCAGAGGGAGCGAAGGCCCAGCTGCTTAGGATTCAGGAACCACAATGGGCCTGGTCAGACGTCATGGTCTAGGTCTCCAGTGCCAGAGCTCCCTCTCCCCTGGCCGCTCGGGAAAGTCCATCCTGGCCGGCTCCCTTGTCTGAGAAGGAAGCTGAGAGTGGCCTCCAGCCTCCTCAGGGTTTCCGGGAGGCCCACCTCTGCCAAACCAAGATTGGGGAAATCAATTAGAAGTTCATAAATTACCACCCCAAGCGCTTTGAAACCATTTGAAGAGTTAATCAAACAAGTTCATGACATCAACACCATCAGAGAAGGAACATTAAATTACTTTTAAAATGAAGGCTCTTCTGTATTTTTAATAAAAGGATTTTATATTAATTCACATAATTGCCTCCTGTTAACATACTTGCCAGAATCCAAAAGAAAAAAAAAAATCTGTTAAACTTGGAATATGTCTGATACATTAGGAATTAAATTATAGGCCACAAAAAATTCCTGGGTTTTTACATCCAAAATTTCATTAAAAAAAAAAAAATCCACTTATTTTATTCCCTAGTTGGGATCATTTTTGTAGATCTAAAATGCATAAAGACAAGCACTGACTTGTACTAAGTTAAAAATATGTACATATTTACATATGGACACTGCTGCCAAATTCTACCCCTCCCCACGTACCCCAGCAGTAGGTATTACTCTCCTAATAGAGTAATTCACCCAACCACAATAACGTTTTTACTCTCCCCCTTCTTTCCAAGCATATCCAAACCCAACTTGGGTGGTGTGTGGAAGAAACATGGTACACAGGCACTTAAACACAGACCAGCTTTCCCCATGAGCTCCATGCTTTAGAAACATGAAAATGCAATGGATGTACACACAGGCACAGATACAGAATGCCTTTGAAGGGAGAGGAGGATTTTTCATATTTAGAAGGTTCTCACTCTGTCATCCAGGCTGGAGTGCAGTGGCATGATCATAGCTCACTGCAGCCTCAAACTCCTGGGCTAAAGCGATCCTCCTGCCTCAGTGTCCCAAGTAGCTGGGACCACAGGTGCATGCACCTCCATGGTCAGCTATTTTTTTTTTAATCTTTTGTAGAAAGGGGGGTCTCATCATGTTGTCCAGGCTGGTCTTGAACTGCTGGAATCAAGCAATCCTCCTGCCTCGGCCTCCTAAAGCACTGGGATTACAGGCCTGAGCCACTGCACCCAGCCTTTACTGTATTTTAAAATGCTAAGGTGGTAACTTTTCTGTTATATGTATATAGTTTTTAAAAATTTTCTTGTAGAAGGCTGGGCACAGTGGCTCATGCCTATAATGCCAGCACTTTGGGAAGCTGACGGGGGTGGATCATTTGAGGTCAGCAGTTCAAGACCAGCCTAGCCAACATGGTGAAACCCCGTCTCTACTAAAGATACAAAAATTAGCTGGGCATGCCAGCGAGCGCCTGTAATCCCAGCTACTCTGGAGGCAGAGGCAGGAGAATCGCTTGAACCCGGGAGGCAGGGATTGCAGTGAGCCTAGATTCCACCATTGTACTCCAGCCTGGGAGACAGAGTGAGACTCTGTTTCAAAATAAAATAAAAATAAAATAAAATATTTTCTTATAGAGACAGGGTCTCACAATTTTGCCCAGGCTAGTCTTGAACTCTTGGGAGAGGAGAATTTTTTAAATGTTTACACTATAAATTGTTCTACTCAGCTAAAAACCTCTAGAAGGCAGAGACCTCCCTGGCCTGGCTCAGCACACCCCTTTCCAATCCCCTCCCATGCTGGCCTGGCCCAGCCCGACCCTACACAGGGACATACACAGTAAAGTTTTGGAGTCAGGGCCAGGCCTAGAGAACGATGCCACTCCCCATTCCTTCTCATGACCCGCCAGAGCACCCCAATGTCCGCTGAGTTAGACTAAGACCAAGCTAAGCAGAGTCAATGATGCTGGCTCTGACACTGTAAGGGATGGGGTGGGGAAGGGGGCTGCCGTCTTCATCTGAAGTCAGAGGGGAAGGAAGGTCCCCCCTGCTCTGAGGTGGATTTACCCCAAGCTTCAGAACCGTGTGCTTGCACCAGCCTCTTCCAAGGCCCTATACCTATTTGGTTTTCTTTTACTTAAAGAAATTGAGGCCGGGTGCAGTGGCTCATGCCTGTAATCACAGCACTTTGGGAGGCCAAGGCAAGCAGATTGCTTGAGGTCAGGAGTCCGAGACCAGCCTGGCCAACATGATGAAACCCCATCTCTACTAAAAATACAAAAATTAGCCAGGTATGGTGGCACACGCCTGTAGTCGCATCTACTTGAGAGAGGCTGAGGCAGGAGAATTGCTTGAACCCAGGAGGCAGAGGTTGCAGTGAGCTGAGATTGCACCACTGCACTCCAGCCTGAGTGACAGAGTAAGACTCTGTCTCAAAAAAAAAAAAAAAAGAAGAAGAAAGAAATTGAATAAGCTTCAAGATCCACAAAACCTAGATTCCTCCTGCTTTCTCAGGAGGCACGGGGGGCTAGGATGACCTTCTGACACCACGGAGGCCTGGCTCTGCCATGGGCAGCCTTGGGGAGGACACAGAGCTGCCTTCAGGGGCTTCCCACTTGACAGGAGGCACTCGGTGCCACTGGAGAGATGTGAGGAGCAGGGTCAGACCTTGTCCCGAGGGTCACCTTCCTGCCTTGGCCTGGGGATTTGGGGCGAGCGTCTACTACGTGCAGAACACTTCTAAAATAGAACTTTCATGGAATTTTGTTTTTTTCCCTCCATATGCTCAAGTAAAACATGTCTAGCACAGAAAATTTAGAAAAGATGGTTACTTTAAAAAAAGAAAACAAAAATCACATATAATTTCGTCACCCTAAAACGAGCATGTAGCCAGTGTTAATATTTTGGGGAAATTTATTTTTGTACAAGAAGGGGATGGTTCTGTATTTGCTGCTTCACAAACTTTTGCTTTTTCTCTCCGCCGGCGCCAGCCTCTTTCCCTTTGATTTCTTGGAGTCACCGAGAACATGCCTGTTGTGTATAACAATTCTGTTGAAGGGTTAGGGTCCCAGTGAGAGGGCTGCCACGGCTATGGGGCACTGCCACATTGAAGGTTGGGAACCCCCGTTCTCAGTAATCTCGTCGCTGTTCCTCCCCCAGAAACTCCTCACTTGGTGGTCTCTGGCCCCAACTGCTCCTTTCCTCAGCCCTGCCGCAGGGACCCCTCATACTCCTTCTAGAATGTTCTGGAAAACACAAAGTCTCTTGCTTTATTGTGCAGAACAATTTAGTTCTCTTTGTTTCACTGCACCTCTTTCTGGGCCATGCTGCAGAACTCATCTTTTTCCCATCAAAGGGATCCTCAAATAGGCCAAAGTGGCTCACTTTGTAATTATTTTACTTTATGCCTGTAATCCCAGTGCTTCATGAGGCCAAAATGGGAGGATCGCTTGAAGCCAGAAGTTGGGGACAGGCCTGGGCACCATTGCAAGACAGTTGCTACAAAAAATAATAAAATAAAATAAAATAAATAATAATAATAGTAAATTAGCTGGGTGTGGTGGCACATGCCTGCAGTCCTAGCCCCTCAAGAGGCTGAGGTGGGAGGATCCCTTGAACCTGGGAGATTGAGGCTGCAGTGAGCCATGATTGAACCACTGCACCACAGCCTGGGCAACTGAGTGAGGCCTTGTCTCTATGGAAAAATAAAAAAATTCTTAAATTGTGCTTTTTGTTAAGCAAGAAGCCTGTATGTGGCACTTCAAAATGTTAAGATGGCCGGGCATGGTGGCTCATGCCTGTAATCCCAGCAATTTGGGAGACCAACGTGGGTGGATCATTTGAAGTCAGAAGTTCAAGACCAGCCTGGCCAACATGGTGAAACTTCATCTTTACTAAAAATACAAAAATTAGCTGGATGTGGTGGCGGGCACCTGTAATCCTAGCTACCCCAGAGGCTGAGGCAGGAGAATTGCTTGAACCCACGAGCTCCAGCCTGGGCGACAGAGCGAGACTCTGTCTCAAAAAAAAAATAAAGAAAAAAGATAAGCCTTCTTTCCTGACACATGCTCTCATTCCTAGGCATGGCTCCCTAGCCAATCTCTGCAGCCTCAAGGGTTCTACTTAGATATTTTAATTTTCCCACTGAAATGAATTATGCATCTCTCCAGGCCGCTTCTCCCATCTGCCACCTTAGCAAGTAAAAGAGTTCAGCTTGAGGGTTTTTTTGGTTTTTTTTTTTGTTTGTTTTAAAAGTGTCTTTGCCCCTCTAGCTTTAGCTCCATTTTTGTCAAAGAGGGCACCGGAGCTCAGGGAGGATGGAACATGCAGATCTGAGGGTCTCTAGTGATTGTCGGGGCCAGTGACAGTGCCAGGTCCCAGGAGCAAGTGAGATGGGGTGGAAATCGCAAAATAGAAGTCACAAGCAGCTTCCTGCCAAGACTGTTCTGTTTGGCCAGCACACTTTAAAAATATATACGTGGTTATTTATTATAAAATATCACTATTTATTAAAAGAATCCCAAATTAGGAAACAGAAGAAAAAGTCACCCATAGTATTGACATTTTGATGTATTTTTTTCTAGTTTAAAAAAAAAAAAAAAAAACTATAAAAAGTTTTTTGCTCGTTTGGGTTTTTTTATGCATAAAGTAAAATAATGGTGTCAAATTACAGTTTCAAATTCAGATTAAGGCCTTTCGTACTTGGGCAAAGGAAACCTTGAATCAAATGCAAGGCTTGCAATAGAAAATTCTGAAATAAGCCAGGTGCAATGGCTCATGCTTGTAATTGCAGCACTTCATGAGGCTGAGGCAGGAGGATCACTTGAGCCTAGGAGTTCCAGACCCGTTTGGGCAACATGGTAAGACCCTGTCTCTACAAAAGACTTTTTTTGTTGTTGTTTTTTGTTTTTGAGAGGGAGTCTCGCTCTGTCACTAGGCTGGAGTGCAGTGGCGCCATCTTGGCTCACGGCAACCTCTGCCTCCCAGGTTTAAGCAATTCTCCTGCCTCAGCCTCCCAAGTCACTGGGACTACAGGTGTGCGCCACCACACCCAGCTAAATTTTGTATTTTTAGTAGAGATGGGGTTTCACCATGTTGGCCAGGATAGTCTCAATCTCTTGACTTTGTGATCCACCCACCTTGGCCTCCCAAAGTGCTGGGATTACAGGCATGAGCCACCATGCCCGGCTACAAAAAACTTTTTAAAATAATTAGCCAGGTGTGGTGGTGCAACCTGTGGTCTCAGCTACTTGGGAGGCTGAGGCAAGAGAATATTGAGCCCAGGAGCCCAGGAGTTCGAGGTTGCAGTGAGTTGTGCCACTGCACTCCAGCCTGGGTGACAAAGTGAGACCCTATCTCAAAAAAAAAAAAAAAAAAGGTCTGAAATAGAGTCTGAGTTAATGAGGAGTCCCTGTGCTGATAGCTCTTCAAAGGCAAGGTCACTTTCACGAAAGGAAATGGCACTCTAGGCCTTAGTGGTCAAGTACTGCTCGGCCTTTTGCATCTTCTGTTATCATGGTATCTTTATTTTTTCTTTTCTCCTTACATTTTTATTTTTAGTTGACAAATAATAATTGTATGTATTTATGGGATACAATGTGATGTTTTGATATATGTATACTGTATCTTTCACCTTTAAATGTTTTTAAATTAGCTGTACCTTGGTTTAGTTTCCTTTAAAAGCAGACCCTGAGATGAGAGTTTGGGTGCATGCTGTTTATTTGAGAGGTGCTCCTGGGAGTACAGTGTGGCATGCAGAGCACCCAGGAGGGAGGAGAACCAGTAAAGGATGTGTGAACGAGCAGAGTCCCACTGTGGGCAACTGGAGAGCTCCAACACACGGGCCAGCCTCCGGGAGACTGTGCAGGACATATTTCAAAAGTGGCCCACTCAGGGTTGAGGAAGTGGGGAGGTTGAGGAACTGGGCAACTCCTGCCCCTAATTGGCGATAACTTCTGGGGGATGTTTCCGCACACTGCAGGCCTGACCAGCACAAGGACTAGAAAATGCCCTCAAGAGGAAAATAGGCACCTGAGGTAGGAAGGCTTTTGTGTATAAAGAACTGTCCACTTCTGCTGCAGTGACTTGAGCTGAGGAGGCACCTGTAGGCACCTGTAGTAGATGCTTTCCTTGCAACGGGACAAGGATAGTATTGACTACAGGGGCTTACATTTAAAAATCAATAGATTTCTCACAACAATCTATGTGAATCATAAAAATATCAGAAAATCTGGGCTTGCATTCCCACGTGGGATGGCAAGCTGCTGCCCCCTTAATGGAGGTATATGCTCCCTGGTGTGCCACACTCCCCACCACTCCCTAACGTCTCTTGCCTGAAGCCAACAGTCAGGTTTTTGTTTGTTTAATTTACTTCTTAACACCCAACCCACTTCCTTCCTCTATGTTATCTGCCTGGTCCCTCGCTGAAGGAGCCTGAGTTTGTCACCTTTTAAGGAGGAGACAGGCTGCCGTTGCATGTAGGCCAAGCCGTCTCGGAGATAGCATTTGATTTCCTGGGACCAAATCCTTAAATATGAAGCTGTAACAGGAACCTGGAGGCCTGTCTTGACAGCCTGCCCAGCTCTCATTATGACATTTAGCCTGTGATTGATATTGTGTGTGTCATTGAGACCTTGGCAGTTAATCTCTGGGTCGAATCTATGGAAACCAAACAGAACAGATTTGTCTTCCCTTCCATGCTGGCTGTGATCTGGGAAACAGATGCTCTTGGCCTCTCTGAGAATTAGAGAGTTGGGAGCCATGCAGAGAGGGTGCACACAGGCCGCCTTCAGGATTTGGAAAGATTACAGGTCTGTGGTTTCTGGACGGTTCCACACTTTGTTCTCTTTCCCCATCAAATCTGCATGCTGGAGGATAATAGATCCCAGGGCTCACTCTGCGTGCCAAGCTCTTCAGGGTAGACCGCACCACTTCCTCTTCTGTCTGGAAATCCAGCCGAGGCTTTCAGCACAGCGATGGAGACGGGTATGGTTCCCTCCACAGTGTAATGAAGGAAGAACAGCCTCATCAAGGGTGAGGTCAGCTTCAGTGATCAAAGGAGGCAGATGGAGGTTTCAGAATGGAATTGACCCCAGTGTCTCCTGAAAATCACCTCTTCTGAAGCTTCCATTAACCGCAGGCAGAGTTCAAGATGGCCTAAATCACCACCCTTAGGTGTATGGTGCCCAGCTTCTACTCACTTCGAACAAGAAGAGTGGGTGCCATGGATGGGCTGAGCTTCAGATCTTTAGACACTGTGGGCCTGAAGCAAGGAGAGCTATAACTACTTATGCTCTTAGGGGACTGAGGGGTCTGGGCTTGTTTCTGTGAGAAAGATTTCTGGCCACTCCTTGAAATAATTTCTCCCTTCCTGACTGGAAACACAGAAGACAGGCCCCAGAATAGTTTGGGCCTGAACGACCACCCGTGGCAGGAGGGCAGCCCGCCCTGCGCCTGCAGTCCCCTCACCTTCACCCTCCTCCGAATCAGCCTGGAGGCTCAGGCCTGCCTTAGCAGCTCTTGCTGAGCCCCTAGCACAGGCCTCACAGCCCTTAATCATTCCTTCACCCCTCAGTCACTCATTCCATTCATTCACTAAGCCACTTCCTCATCCAACCCATATCTCCTGAGCACCTCCTACATGCCAGACACCAAGGCTACACAGAGAAGCAACACTCAGGAGTCCCAAAGTCCTCTCTCCTCCCAGCCTGCAGCTGCATTCTGGGCTAAAGACCAGGTCTCCCATCCCACTGGGACAGCGGGGGGCATTTTGAATAAGCGCCCTCACTACCTTTCCCTTGACTCTGCAGCGCCCTGGCTCTCTAGCCACATCTCAGACAATTATTATCAAACTTTACTAAGTGTCAGACACACTTGGGAGCTCACTAAAATACAGATGCCTGTGCCCCAACTCCTGGTCCAGGGTGCAGCCCGGGAATCTGTATTTTTGGTCAGTGCCAGGTGACTCTGACAGAGGTGGTCTTCAGACCACACTTTGAGAGACTCCACAGGAGGGTCCCTTCTGCTGCCCATTGCCCTCTCCACACCCCACCAGGAAGCAGGAAGTTGTTGGAGGAAGTCACAAATCCTGGCTTCCCACAATCCCTACAGACACACACGGCTAGCTAGTGATCCTTTAAGTCATCTGCTATGGACTTGGGAAAATCGAATTCCCCAAATCAGTGGTGTCAACGCTTTCCTTTTAAATTTCTATCATGGAGAATTTCAAACACACCTGAAGAGAAACAGTAACTGGCCAGGTGTGATGGCTCACTCCTGTAATCCCAGCACTTCGGGAAGCTAAGGTGGGAGGATCACTTGAGCTCAGGAGTTCGAGACCAGTCTGGCCAACATAGCGAGACCTCATCTCTATTTTAAAAAAGGAAAAAAGAGAAACAGCAACTGCTTTATAACCATCATCCAGCCCCAATCACCATCACTCATAGCCAGCCCATCTCATTCACACCTACATCAATACCCTGCCCCAATATTGTATTATTTATATTTTCTAACTATATTATTTTTGAAACAAGTATTTCAGAATATTTTTCTAAAAGATAAGGCCCTGTGGTATGACGTTACTGTCCTCGGAATCTCCAGCAAGTTGGCTGATAGATACAGACCTGAGGACCCTGAGAAGACCGAGGTTTTTTTTTGGTGAGATGACTCCTGCCATGGTGGTGTGCTCTTCTGTACGAAGGCATATAATGTCTGATCATCTCTTCTTATTTGTATGTGGTTGGCAGTTTATGCTCAGTCTCTTGATGCAGCAGCTCATCAGGTGGTGTGAAATGGTGCTTCCTTCTTTATTCATTATCTGGAATACTTCTATAAAAGAAAATTTCCCATATTGAGCCAGTAGTATATAGTTTGTATAAGAGAGGAGCAATACATGCAGATTCTTCTCCTTTATCTATCCATCTTCAAAATAAGCAGCTGGTTCCCAAACATCTTCCAACTGTGCATAATTAAGTTTTGGTTTTTTTTTTTTTTTTTTTTCTGATAGGGTCTCACTGTGTTGCCCAGGCTGGAGTACAGTGATATGATCATGGTTCACTATAGCCTCAACTTCCTGGGCTCAGGTGGTCCTTCCACCTCAGCCTCAGCCTCCTGAGTAGCTGGGGCTACAGGCATGCACCACCACACCCAGCTAATTTTTGCATTTTTTGTAGAGATGGGTTTTGCCATGTTGCTCAGGCTGGTCTTGAATTCCTGGGCTCATGCAATCCACCCACCTCAGCTTCCCAGAGTGCTGGGATTATAGGCATAAGCCACTGCACTTGGCCTGTTCTCAGTATTATTATTATTTTGAGACGGAGTTTCACTCTTGTTGCCCAGGCTGGAGTACAGTGGTGCAATCTCAGCTCACTGCAACCTCTGCCTCCTAGGTTCAAGCGATTCTCCTGCCTCAGCCTCCCGAGTAGTTGGGATTACAGGCACCCACCACCACACCTGGCTAATTTTTTGTACTTTTAGTAGAGAAAAGGTTTCACCATGTTGGGCAGGCTGGTCTTGAACTCCTGACCTCAGGTGATCCACCCGCCTCGGCCTCCCAAAGTGCTGGGATTACAGGCATGAGCCACCGCGCCCAGCCTTCAGTATTATTATGACTTAAGTGTTTGATGTGTTTTGATCCACTGGAATTATTGTTATTTTTCATGTTCAAATTGTTCCATTTTTGATAAATGGAAGCTTCTTCAAGTTGTATTCTGAGTCCCTTTGACATGTTCCTAATGATCTTTGAAGCCATGAACCCTTTCCTACATTCTCTGCATCCCGGGCCTGCCCCTGCTCACACTGCACCTCATCTCCCTCCCCATCACACTAAGACCCTGTGCTACAGAGAGCCTCAATTCATGATCCTCTTTATCTGTAAAATGGGGTTAATGATAGGGTATTAGAATAACCCTACCTCAGTGTTGTTAAGATTAAATGGATTTACAATCATCAAGCACTTGGAACAGTGTCTGGCACACAATAGGTGTTATATAAGTATTTGTCAAATAAATAAACAAATAGCACTCCCTCCCAGTCACTCACCTCTATGGTTCTCCGTCTTCCCACCTTTTCCTCCTTCTCTCCAGTCTCAGAGTAGGAGCACAACTTCCCTTCCCAGGCTGACCATAGGTGCATCAGTTACTCAACTCCGGAAACAATCGCTGTCCAATTCCACTGCAAATTCCTCTCCTTGGGGACAATGGAAAGTCCTCTCTTGCATTCCACTGGCAGAGCCTAACAAGTACTCCAAATTCACATTTCAATCTGGAGGCACAGCTTTCTATCTTGGGGCATCTCTTCCAATCCCCTTGGTAAGTTAAGGCAATGATGGCCAGGCTCTCAGTGTGAGAGCATGAGCACTGCCTTCAGCTCTTCTGACAGGTTAACTCTCACGTGGCCACGTGTCCTCCTCTCTCGAGGCTTCTGAATCCTGCTGACGTGCATGTGGCCCAGACCCAGGCCCGGGCAGGTATGGCCTTGGCGGATGGCTCCCTGCAGATGCTGAGAGGGCCATGGACCTGGAATGTCAGGGATCTTCTGGGCCTTCCTATTTTGGGTCCAAAATGGCCCAAACCAGTAGGTTTCAATCAGATAAAGGAAAAAGTAGGCACCAAAGGAGTAAAGTCTAAAGAAAGGTGGGAAGGGACTGGCTGCTGCTTGCAGGATTTCTTAGCCCCAAAACCTGCCTTGGCCCACATCCAAGGACCCCAGCTCTCCTACTCTAGAAAGATTGGAACATTGGGGAAGTGTCATTTAACTGTCATCATGGCCTTCCTTGTTTACCTGGGTGGCCTGGGAAGAGGAAGCAGGGGCATAGCAGGTTGGGGAAACGCTTGCCAAATTTTAAGATTAGCTTATTCCCACCTCTTTTTG
Organism: Papio anubis; assembly: GCF_008728515.1. Taxonomy (NCBI): domain Eukaryota; kingdom Metazoa; phylum Chordata; class Mammalia; order Primates; family Cercopithecidae; genus Papio; species Papio anubis. Next base: position 71,683,732 of record NC_044986.1, on the reverse strand, counting down.
TAAAGCCTATTCCCTGCCTCAGTGTCCCTTGCTAACCCCCATCCTGCTTCTCTCTCATAACCAGCTGCAGAAAGGAGAGAAAATCCCTTAGCTCTAAAATGACATCCGGAGAAGTGAAGACAAGCCTCAAGAATGCCTACTCATCTGCCCAGAGGCTGTCGCCGAAGGTGGAGGAGGAAGGGGAGGAGGAGGACTACTGCACCCCTGGAGCCTTTGAGTTGGAGCGGCTCTTCTGGAAGGGCAGTCCCCAGTACACCCATGTCAACGAGGTCTGGCCCAAGCTCTACATCGGCGATGAGTAAGTGCCATAGTTAGCTGTGCCACAATTTACCCACAATTTCTCAGATGTGAACATTAGGGGAAGGAAGGAGAGGGGTGTACAGAAACTCTAAGGTTTTCTTCTTTGAATTCGGCTTTATTGAGAAATAATTCATAGACCATAAAGTTCAGCCTTTTAAAGTGTACAATTCAGAGGTTTTGTTATATTTACAGAGTGGTGCAACCATCACCACTCTCTAATTTTGGAACATTTTTATCACCTCAAAAGGAAACCCCGAACCCACTAAACAGCCACTCCCCATTCCCTACCTGCCCTTCGGGCCCTGGCAACCACCAATCTACTTTCTGTTTTTATAGATTTACTGATTTCCAGACATTCTGTATAAATGGAATATTATAATATGTTCTTGGCTTTCTTTTACTTTGCATAATGTTTTCCAGGTTCATCCAAATTGTACTTGTATCAGTATTTTATTCCTTTTTATTACCAAGCTCCATGTGACTTTTGCACTTTTCTGTAAGTCTAAAATTAGTTCCAATTAAAAAAGATACACATACACTTTGACCCAAAATATCACTTTAAGAAATGTAATTTACAGAAATAAGAGTAGCAATAATGAGAAAATATGTGCAACAATGCTTATCATAACAGTGTTTGGACTAGCAAAAAAAAAAAAAAAGAAGGAGGGACTGACATCTCTAGCCTTTTAATAACAAAATATTAATTAAATGTAGTAAATATTTCCTATAACGAAAGTAATAGGCCAGGCATGGTGGCTCACCCCTGTAACCCCATCACTTTGGGAGGCCAAGGTGGGAGGATTGCTTGAGCCCAGGAGTTTGCGACCAGCCTGGGCAATATAGCGAGACACCATCTCTACAAAAAATTTTTAAAAATTATCTGGGCTTGGTGGCACACAACTATAGTCCCAGCTACTTGGGGGGCTGAGGTGGGAGGATCACTTGAGCCTAGGAGGTCATGGCTACAGTGAGCTGTAACTGTGCCACTGCACGCTAGTCTGGGTGACAGAGTGAGACTCTGTCTCAAAAAAAAAAAAAAAGTAACATATGCTCATTGTGTAAATAGAGAAGTCTCGGTTTCCCTGTTGGTAAGAGGCTAATAAGATGACCTTCCTCATGGGGCTGTATGGATTAAGTGGGATAATGTGTGTAAAATAGTACACTGCCTAGTACATAGGAAGTGCTCAGTAAAGGTTAGCTATGATAATAAAAAAATGATAAATGTAAGAAAGATTGCTTTCAATATCCCAAAGCAATCACCAAAGGCCATTACTCCAAAGATACTCCTATTAATATTGTAGTATATTTCCTCCTAGACTTTCCGAATATTACTTTTGGTTTTGGAATTTGTTTTTACATAATTGTAACTATATTGATTATTCATTTTCTCTTATTTCTCACATAGCATCATTCATAAACATTTTCTTTTATTACTTCTTATGTATTTAATTATAATAGACATGACAATATACCAGATGAACAGAAGAGCGTTCATTTAACTACTTCCCTATTGTTGGGCATATCAGTTACTTTCTTTCTTTTTTTTTTTTTTTGAGACAGAGTCTCGCTCTGTCGCCCAGGCTGGAGTGCAGTGGCCGGATCTCAGCTCACTGCAAGCTCTGCCTCCCCAGTTTACTCCGTTCTCCTGCCTCAGCCTCCCAAGTAGCTGGGACTACAGACTCCCGCCACCTGGCCCGGCTAGTTTTTTTGTATTTTTTAGTAGAGACGGGGTTTCACCTGGTTAGCCAGGATGGTCTCGATCTCCTGACCTCGTGATCCGCCCATCTCGGCCTCCCAAAGTGCTGGGATTACAGGCTTGAGCCACCGTGCCCGGCCATCAGTTACTTTCATGTTTTCACTTTTATAAGCAACGCTGCAGTGGACATCTTTACACATAATGTTTTTTTCTATATTTAGAATTATTTCCTTAGATCTCACCCTAGAAATGGTACAACCAAGGAAAGAGAGATTAAGATTTTAAGACTTAAACTGTCTCTGTATCTTTATCTATGCTGTTCCCTTTGTCTAAAATGTCTTTCCCTGCACCTCATGTCCGAGTCCAGATCCTATGCATTCTTCAAAGTCCACTCAAGTCATTTCTGCCATGAAGCTAGCTTCCCCCAATCCCCATAGTGAGAAGTAAGCTTTTTCTCTGTATATTGTATCCTGTATTTATGTTTCCTATGGCTTATAATAATAGTAGCTAAGTTGTATTGAATTCTTAGGTGTTAGGTGTCATGCCTTGTGCTAGGCGTCATTTAGACTCCACGATAACCCTATAAAGGAGGAACCATTATTATTCCCATTTTACAAATGGACAAGTCACAGCTCAGAGAGTTCATTCATTCATTCAGTCAGCCAGTAACCGTTTACTGGACACCTTGCTTAGAGCTGCGGGGGAAACAAGAAAGAAACTGAGGCTCAGAGAAATCAAGTGACCAGCCCAAGTTCTCACCACCAGAAAGGGGTAAAATTTATACTCAAACCCAGATCAAAAAAAAAAAAAAACATGGGCAGGCTGGGTGCAGTGGCTCACGACGGTAATCCCAGTACCTTGGGAGGCCGAGGCGGGCAGATCACAAGGTCAAGAGATCGAGACTATTCTGGCCAACATGGTGAAACCATCTCTACTAAAAATACAGAAATTAGCTGGGTGTGGTGGCGCTTGCCTGTAGTCCCAGCTACTCAGGAGGCTGAGGCAGGAGAATTGCTTGAACCTGGGAGGCGGAGGTTGCAGTGAGCAGAGACTGCGCCACTGCACTCCAGCCTGGTGACAGAGTGAGACACCATCTCAAAAACAAACAAACAAAACATGGTCAGGTACAGAAGCTGTTTCAGAGTTGAGGAGGGCAGAAGATGGAGATGAGCAGAGATGTAACAGGGAACAGAAACAGCAGTGAGTACTGGAGGGGAAGGAGCACAGGGCTGGAGTCTTGGCTCTGCCACACAACACACCAGTTGTGTGACCTTGGACAAATTATTTTACCTCTCTTCACCTCATATGGCAACAATAATAGGGCTTATCTCACGGGGTGAAGATTAAATGAAATCAAACAAATGCTAGAGTAGTATCTGGCACATAGTAAATGCTCAGTAAGTGCTTGGTGCTATTATGGATCTCAGAAAGATCACAGAAGACATGAATCCAGGCTCGACTTTTGAAGATGGGTAGAATTTCAAAGAAATTCCAGGCAGAGGAGGCAGGATGGGAATAGCTACAGAAGTGAGAAAAGCAGGGGGATTCATCTGGAATATAGAGGATGAATGTGGTACACTTTCAGAAGGTCTGAGATTAAGCCAAATTCTACTGCTGTGTGGTCAGTTTCGATTAGCTGTGCTAGTCTAATAGCTCACCCCAGCATCTTGACAGCCTGCCACAGCAAGGTTCTTTTTCACTCCCACTGCAGTCCATGGTGGGCCAGCTCCGCTGCATTCCCGGCCACTTTACTCTAGGACCCAGGGTGACACAGCAGCCCCGATTTGGGATCTTGCTGGCCTTGCAGCAAAGAGAAAAGAGAGACCTGACAAACCATAAGCTGATTTAGAAGTGACACTTGCCATTTTTGCCCACATTTCACTGGCAAAAGCAAGTCCACACCAAAGCCTTATGTCAGTCGGGCAGGAAAGTATAACTAGCACAGCCGGAGGGGCTGCAAACATTCTAACAGTAACGCCATCTGGCATAGTCTCCTAGTCAGGTGCATTGGCTTTGGGCAGGTTATTTTACCTTTTCCTCAACTTAAAGAATAATTGGCCAGGCGTGGTGGCTCACGCCTGTAATCTCAACACTTTGGGAGGCTGAGGCAGGTGGATTGCTTGAAGTCACAAGTTTGAGACCAGCCTGGCCCCGTCTCTACTAAAAACACAAAAATTAGCTGGGCATGGCCGGGTGCGGAGGCTCACACCTGTAATCCCAGCACTTTGGGAGGCTTATCACGAGGTCAGGAGATCGAGACCATCCTGGCTAACACGGTGAAATCCCGTCTCTACTAAAAATACAAAAAATTAGCCAGGCATGGTGGCGGGAGCCTGTAACCCCAGCTACTCAGGAGGCCATGGTGGAAGAATGGCGTGAACCCGGGAGGTGGAGGTTGCAGTGAGCTGAGATCGCGCCATTGCACTCCAGCCTGGTGACAGAGTGAAACTCCGTCTCAAAAAAAAAAAAAAAAGTAATAGACAAATGCAAATATTATTGTTACTTAACAACATATTGTTACTTAACAACAACCACAAAAAGAAATCTGGAACGGTAGGTCAGGGCCAGCTCGAGGAAGGGTAAATGACAGCCAAGGGACTTCATTCAGAAAGCCATTGAGTATCTGAGCAGAACCGATGTGTTCTAGTTAATCAAGTGCCAGACAATAAAATATGCTTTCCTCCTTGATGTTTGACCTTGAACTTGCTTCTTTCAACCAAGAAGATGGAAAATGTCACTGCCCTTGTAATTCAACTCTGCCTAATCGAGCCCCAATACAAGCACACACAGGTGTGTGAGGCTTGCACTCCCGGCTGGGGGCCGGAGCCTCAAGTCAGCATGGCGTGGTGCTTGTCCCTGATTTCTGTGACACTCACTTAACAAGGTTAAGGACACTCACAGATGCTTATTGCAGGAGCAGTTAGCTCCACCGCCAGTGCAGCCATGCGCAGGCCATAACCTGGGCTGTGAGCCGGCAGGGCTGCCTGTGTTTCTTGGTCTTTTTGCAGGGGTTGTCCAAAGCAGCCAAAAGCTCCAAGCTGGTTCCTCGTGCATAAAACCTCAGTTTTAACTTGATATTTACATTTTGGTTAGGTTTTTCCTTTCCCTAAAAGCACGTAAGATTTTTGAGCCCAGTACCAAGGTACCAAGGCTCTGGAAGTGAAGGAGGTCAGGACTCAGGAGTAAGGTTGGATGTCCTGCAACGGCCAAAGCTACTATCTATCCTTGGAGCCCAGGCCAGTGACTGTTGGGCCCGCAGAGGGGCATATGTACCTCTAAGATGAAGCTCACTCTTTTCCCTGCTCCTTTTTGTGGAGAGAGGTCGAGTGGCTAAGCATCTGCTCTGGAGCCACAGTGTCTGGACCCAATACTGGTTTCTGTGTGGCCTTGGGCAAGTCACTCAAGCTTTGTGACTTTCAATTTCTTCACCTATAAAATGCGGATTATATGCGTTAATGCAAACAAAACATGTCTCACAGTGCCCAGTACCTTCATGCACTGAATGACAAATCAGGCAGGTTCTGGAAATTCGACTCACAGTGTATGAGGAAGATAAAGAACAGTCACTGTGCCTTTCCACCCAGGGTCCCCATGCTAGTGGAAGAAGCCTTGGGACAGAAAACAACCCTGGGTCAGATTTCTCCCATGAGATTCTATCATGACCCAGGGCAGAGTGCTGGAAGGAAGGCCTGCCCTCCTAGACCTTCCAGGGAGGTGACCTAAGGCCTAAGAAGGCAGCCACATCAAAGCTCCTTGGGCCTGTGGGTTTCAAAACTGCTAAAGCATTTTCTCAATCCCAGGTTAGCCCAAGGGGATTCACCAAGTGGGCTGCCTGGTAACTCCAAGTCCTCATTGCTCAGCAGCCCAGGGGAGGGGAAAGGTGGCCCTGCCACTGCAGCCTGATGAGACAAGGCCACAAACAGGACTGCGATGTGAAGGGTGCTCATTCTGCCAGCTCAGCAGAGGGGTCGAAGGGGTGGGGCCTGGCTGGCCACCTTGCAGATATTCCTGGGGTTTGGGGGAAGTCTTCACACAAGGTGTAGCCACCCACTCCCTACTCATTCCTCTAACTCGACAGGGGTCTGAATCTGCCACAAGTGGAACCACAGGCTCAGCGTGGAGTGGAGGGCTCAAGTATGACTGGGCAGAGTGTCCCAGTCCCCACTGTGTGTGGGTGGCCACCAACTATGGGTGGCCTTTGGCAAAGCATTTTATTGTTCTGGGACTCAGTTTCTTTATTTGTAAAATAAAGGATGATTTCAAAGGTTCCCTTCCAGCTCTAAAATAAAATTATTTAAGAAATGGCCTATTAAATGAATTAGGCTTTATTAGTTTCAAGCACACACTTGTTTTATTACTTTTAAGTCATTCAAATTAGATTCAAATTAGGTTAACCAAGTGTTGCCCTCCAGAGAGCCAGGGACTGGCGTCAATGATGAGATAAGAATAATTCATCACCTCTTATCAATCAGCAGTCCCTAAATGGGTGCTTCAAAAATGCTTGAGTATGCTCGAAAGCACTAAGTTTCTGTAATTTAAATATTCTCACTTTAATCTCGTTCACATCTTTCATTTGCTTAGCAAAATCTTTTTTCAGTCCTTTTTTTCCCTATAGTCAGCAGGAGGGGAAATATCCTGGCTACCGTCAAAGTGATTGCAAATTCCTAGGCAGGGCAGCCTCCAGTGATAAGGCTTGGCTGAAACAGGATAATTGAGAAATCTCTCTTGCCTCTCCACCATGCGGGTGTCAGAACCAGTGCCAGGGTGCAGTTAAACTTCCGCTGTTCATGGAATGGTGGGGGCCCTCAGGAGCTCCTTGTTTTTGCTTAAACTACAGTTGCCTCTAAGGTCCAGCATTTGGGGTCAGATTCCTGCCAAGGCCTGCGGCCTGTCCCACCCACCCAGCCCAAGGTGGCTTTCCAGGGAACCCTCTGTCTTGTTCTTTCTGCTTTTCTGCTTCTGACCGGACTCACAGCCTCAGAAGCCAGAGGCATCCCCAGGGCTGACCTGGCCTCGAGAGCCTGGGAAGTGAAGTGAAGACAAGTCAGTCAGCTGAGACAGCTCCTTCTCCCTGAAAAGGAGGAACCAATTCTGCCTTAAGGCACCGAGCAGGTATGAAATTAACCTGCTTCTTCAAGGTGTGGGTGGCCAGTTTAGGATGCAGCAAAACACAGTTAAGGTTGCCAATTTAACATGCTGGGCATTACCTGAAATAACTAGGACTTCCAACCACTGAAGGCCACTGAGGCATAGCTGGGCAGCGGTCACGGGCAAGACGGTCGGGGAGAGAAGCCTGAGGCCTTGGCCTGGCCTGGCCTTCTCATTGCCAGAAAATGGCTTAGCAGTCAAGGCCTCAAGCAACATAAACCATCTCCTTGCATGGTTAGGCAAATGCCAAGCCCAATTACTCACACCACATCATTTCTCAAAACCAGGCCTCCTGGGTATTCTCTTCTCTTCACCTCCATCCTTGGAGGAAGACAGTTTGAGAGAGTGGGGCAGACAGGAGATTTCCAGCAGGAGTTAAAAACCCCGAGGCCACCTTATGCCTCTACAATGGTCTCTCCTGAGAACTAAGGAAATAACAATACACATCATGCTATACATTTACATAGTAAATGAATATATGACTGGCTCATTACTGAAAATGTACAAAATGTAGAAAGACAAAAACAAGAAAATTTAAATTACATATAATCCCATTACCATATTTTGTCATGGGATAAGCACATTCTGACATACATCTTTCCACTGCCTTTTCCCCCTGGAGTCATCTTTTAACCTCTCAAAGAAGCTTCAATGCCGCATCATTCAACTTCACAAGACTCTCACAAGGAAAGTACTGCCAGTATAATCGGTGCTGTTTAGCAAACAAAAAAAACGCAGGCTCCCAGTGGTTCTGCCGCCTCAGTTCACAAGTCAGTTTCAGCTGTTGGCCCTGTGTTTTCTCAGGTGCCTCAACACGGAGGAGCTTCACCATCAGCAAGTAACAAGAACACCCAAGACACAGGAAGGCCAGTTCATTTCACTTTCCCATCAGGTGAACTAACAAAGATCAGATGCCAGAAATGTGCCCACTGTTTTAAAGTCCACTTGCAAGGAACGGGCACACTCAAGACTGCACGGTTAAGACTCCACTGGGTTTGGGAGACGGAGGCAGGTGGATCATCTGAAGTCAGGAATTTGAGACCAGCCTGGCCAATATGGTGAAACCCTGTCTCTACTAAAAATACAAAAAATTAGCCAGGTGTGGTGGCGGGCACCTGTAATCCCAGCTACTCGGGAGACTGAGCTAAGATAATCACTTGAACCCAGGAGGCAGAGGCTGCAGTGAGCAGAGATCACACCATTGCACTCCAGCCCGGGCAACAAGAGCAAAACTCCGTCTCAAAAACAAAAGACTCCATTGGGGAAGGTCACCATCAAGGCCACACCCATGAAATGATGTGTGACCATGACAGTGTCACACCCTACCAAAAAAATAAGGTGCGAGATGGCAAGGTACAGCCTGCCAGCAAACAGAAATCCATAATCAGGTGTGGGAAATGTGCGGATTCTCCGCAGACGTCAGAGTGTGGGGAACCATTCCGATCATGAGGGCACTTCCTTCAATGCCCAATGTAGAGTCTGTGTAACATGGGAGCAGCCTGCTGCTGCCTGAAGGAAGCTGCAGGGGGTTTGTACAGACACATATATTCAGGGCTTGCGCCTCCTCCCTTCTGTGCAAGGGCACACGCCTGGGAAAATGGGCTTGCCAGCAGAGGCTGAGGTATTTAGGCTGACAACAGGAGAGTGACAAGGGATCTGAACAAGTGAAACGTCGGGAGCACTGCCCAAGAAGACCGCCTCATGGAGAGGCAGCTTATCTGTCATTCCTCTGGGGTGGGGCTTTGAAGCAAGCTTCCTGGGAACAACTCCAGAGGGGCTGGCAGGTATCTGGGCCAGGCCAGAGAAGCAGGCAGGGAGGGAAGGGCTTAGCTGAGGAAATTGGGCCATGCAAGAAGGAAGTCGTTTCTTCAGCCCTCCTCCAATCCGGAGTCCAAATCCAGAGCTAGGCTGGAAGTTCACAGGAAGGGAGAAGAGTTCAAGAGAAGTGAGTCAAAACGGGAATATGACTGATGGTGTTCTTCAAAAGTAAACTGCATAGGCCAGGCATGGTGGCTTACGCTTGTAATCCCAGCACTTTGGGAGGCCAAGGCAGGTGGATCACCTGAGGTCTGGAGTTCAAGACCAGCCTGGCCAACATGGTGTTGCCCTGTCTCTACTAAAAATACAAAAATTACCCATGCATGGTGGCATGTGCCTGTAATCTCAGCTACTCAGGAGGCTGAGGCAGGAGAATTGCTTGAACCTGGGAGGCGGAGGTTGCAGTGAGCAGTGAGCCGAGATGGCACCACTATACTCCAGCCTGGGCAACAGAGCAAGACTCCGTCTCAAGAAAAAAAAAAAAAAAGTAAACTACACGATTCCAATGAACTGGAAAGAGTCAAAAAATGTTAAAAAAAAAAAAAAAAAAAAAAGGAAAAAGAAAAGTAAACTGCATGAGTCCAACAAATGTGTAAACAAAGTCCCTCATTGCTAAAATGAATCCCTGAAAACAAGACACCATTTTTCTTTTGTCTATGAAATTGACGAAGTATATGGACTGCAAATTTTAGCAAGTTTTCTGTAGGGTAATTTAGTAACAAGTATCAAATGTATTTTAAAATGGCCATATCTGTTGACCTAGCAATTTCACTTTTAAAAATGTCTCCTATGAACATAATCAGAGGAGTGCCCAAAGACACACAGCAAAATGTTTGGTAAGAAAAAATTGGGACTTACCTATATAATGAAATAGCATGCAGTAATTGAAGTCTTGTATGTTGCCATAGGAAGATGTTTACAATATATCACCATGTCAAAGGTTTTGAAACTTTATATATAGTATTGTACCAAAAAAAAACCACTCTCTATAAAATATGCAAATCTATGCATAGAGGAACAATGGGAGGTTCTTACATCAAAAGCTAACAATAGCCTTTATCTCCAGGGGAGTAGAAATACAGGTGATTTTTTTGGAGGGGGGAGTATGTTTTCTGCATTCTACATTGGGCATTTGTTATTTTTGTCATGAGATGACATATTATATAAAAATTGAACAGATTGATCACATCTAGGATTATGCCTAACCAGAAACGAAAGCTCCTGTGTCATCTAGATTCTGGAATTACATTCCTAAATCTGTTTTTCTTTCTGAAGTCTTTTCTCCCTCAGCAGAGGCATTTATGTGGACCCAGGAGTGGGGCACATGGCCTTTTCTCCATGCCCATCACCTCAAAATGCCCCTGTGTTTCTTAGTCTCTTTTCAACATATGTGAGCAGATAATGTATCTGGCCCTGAAATTTAAAAACAAAACCAAAGCAATCTAGTGTCAGACACCACCCTCTGAGCCTGCCCCACTCCCAGTAATTGCTGAGCTGGGTGTCTGTCCCAGCTGGGGATTGGACGATGGGTGTCTGTGATGATGGCTCTGCCTCCCCCACAGCATCTGTGTAAGAGGCACTCCGTTTATTTGCAGATTCCCATTCTGCTGTGGATGCTCTTTCAAGCCCTCAACTGAACTCTAGTGAACGAAGCTGGGGGGAGTCCCCAGAGTGATGTGTGAGGATACCGGCTCCCCTTCCCATCCAAGGAGCCAAGACCCTGAAAACTTGTGGTGGGCCTCAAATACCCACCAGGTCTTGGAGTTCTCACGAGCCTCTTTCTCTCCCTCAGGCACAGCCAACATCAGCCTGATTCGGTGGATATGGAGGTGTCAGGCAATGAGTCTTGTTGCATATCTACCCCACTCCCCAAAAGTGGCAAAGTGCAAACTGTTATTCATTCAAACTGCCACTTAATTATGTTGAAGGCCAGTTACTGAACCCAGAGAGAACAGTCTTCACGGTGGGTAGGAGCTTCCTGTCAAGGAGAGTTAATTTTAATTTTTCCACTGAGCTCAACCTCAAAGTGAGGTTGATTGCTATTCAGCAAGATGGACCACATTAGTGGCGGCTTTAATTGGGCACAGAGCTACATCCCCAAAGCATAATGTTTGTTGTATACATACTTTGGGGCAAGACGAAAAATGAAAAGCAGACCTTTCTGAGGAAAAACGGAAAGCACAATGTGTCCCACAGTCAGAATGGCCACACCAAGAGCCAAGTGGAGGGGGGCTCAGTGGGACTCCCCACCTCCCCATGCCACAGTTCCGATGAGCTGTCTGCAAATGTTTCCAAATGCTCAGTTCCCTTCCCAAACACTGGACACCATCATGGTTCTCATGCCAGATAAAAAGCTCCAGGAAACCAGTGAAAGACGAGCGCGCCCTTGGCCGAGGGGCCATGGCATGTATTTCTGGTGTGAGGCTTCCTCCTGGCCCAGGGTGTTGGTCCCTGCTAGCATCTAACATGGTCACTTCTGTCCACATGCTTTTACCAGTGGCCTTGAGATGAGCCCTCAGCTGGAGTGCAATGCCACTTTTACCCTCTTACTGGTACGGCTCCAGACCCTTGTCACGTCTTCCCTGAGCTGAAGTACTGGTCTTCACGCAATTGAGGGAGATGTCTTCTTAAACCCAGGTTGTATCACTTCTCTTTAAACACTCTCTAAAGCTCTCCTTGACTCCCAAACACAGATCCCAACATCCAGCATCCCCACACATCAGCCAGATTAATTTTTCTTTTTCTTTCTTTTCTTTTTTTTTTTAGACAGAGTCTCTCTCTTCTGCCCAGACTGAGTGCAGTGGTGCAATCACAGCTCACTACAGCCTCAACCTCCCTGAGCTCAGGTGATCCTCCCACTTCAGCCTCCCCAGTAGCTGGGACTACAGGCACATGCCAGCATGCCCAGCTATTTTTTTCTTTATATTTTGTAGAGATGGGGTTTCATGACGTTGCCCAAGCTGGTCTTGAACTCCTGGTCTCAGGCCACCCTCCCGCTTTGGCCTCCCCAAAGTGCTGGGATTACAGGTGTGAGCCACCTTGTCTGGCCAGATTGATCTTTAAAAAAGTAAAAAATGCTTACTTCTTTCTTAAAATCCTCTAGCAGACTTCCGCCACACTTGCAATAATACTCAAACTCCTTCCTATGGCGGGCAGGGCCCACCACGATCCAGTCCCTCTACCTTTCCAAACTTCTGTACCACTATTCCCCTTGCCACTTCAGCCACTGGCTTCCTTTCTGTTCTCAGCACTTGTTCCCTCTGCCTGGATGAAACACTTTCTCTCCAACTCATCCTCAACCTTCTCATCCTCAGTCTTGGCTTAAACAGCACTTCCCCACAGTGGCCTTTCCCGACCACCTTGCCTGAAGCAGGACCACGGTCATTCTGTATCATGTCATGAAGTTTTAGGTCCTTTGGACAGCTCTCACTGCTCTCTAAAATTATCTTTACTTGTTGTTTATTCCTACCCCCATTAGTATCTGACCTTCCTAAGGGATCTTCACTAACCTGTTCACTTCTTTTGTTTTTTGAGACACAGTTTCACTCTGTCGCCCAGGCTGGAGTGCAGTGGCGTGGTCTCGGCTCACCACAACCTCCACCTCCTGGGTTCAAGCAATTCTTGTGCCTCAGCCTCCCAAGTAGCTAGGACTGCAGGCATGCGCCACCACGCCCGGCTATTTTTTTTTTTTTTTTTTTTTTTTTTTCGTATTATTAGTAGAGACAGGGTTTTGCCATGTTGGCCAGGCTGGTCTCCAACTCCTGACCTCACGTGATTTGCCTGCCTCGGCCTCCCAAAGTGCTGGGATTACAGGCGTGAGCCATTATGCTCAGCCTCTGTTCACTTCTTTACCATCAGCACCCAGCACAGTGCAAATAGATTGCAAATCATTATTTGGGGATGGATAATTGATTACAGGAAATAGACAATGCTTCCTGAAAGGCCTTCGTTGTCCCCAGGCTCCATACCTTAGATGGTGCTGTTTCCTTGGCTTGGCCCGTGCTTGCCTCCTTCTTCCCCTCCATCACCAAATGTTGACACTTGTAGTGACACAGGTCCCTCCCTGCCCCACCCCACAGGCAGGAAGAACCCATGTTTCCTCTGTCAGCCCATCTCCACCCCGGCCCCACCATGCTGCCTTCTGGTCGAGTCATACTCCAGAGCCATCTACTTCAAGAGGACTAAATTTACTGTTCCTGGAAATTCTTGCCTAGAAAGATAAAGCTGTAGCCCATTAAATAACTTCACCGCTGGCTTCAAGAACTTCCCTGCAATCAATTCAAACAATAGATGGCTCGAAATGCCCTCCTTCTCAGAACAATGCTCTGCCCAGCTGGGCAACAGCTCCCAGCTCCCCAAAGCAACACCTTCCCGTTCACATCATGCCAACGTGAATTTGTGAACTTTGCTCAATCCCAACCCAATCCTCTCGTGGAAGGCCTTGCTTTAAACCATTCAGTTGAGCCTCCATCTCCAAACCCTAAAAACATACGGCAGGTTCAGAGGAGAGGCTGGGTGAAGGCAGCCCTGATGAACAGGTTATTTTGGAGGGCTTTCAGGCAATTTGGCAGGTCCAGATCTGCGACCACCGTAGAGTCCAGCACCAGGCTCCACTGTGTATAGTGAATGATGAAAGAACGAATGGACGAACGAATAGCTCAGCTCGCCTACCCCAGCCTACACTCTGTCCTTTCTTGAGACAACCGAGCCAGAATCACAAAACAGTGCAGGTGGTGTAGGGGACTGGGTAAGAGCAGAGCTTTGGGACTTCATTTGCAATAACTAGTCCTTATTCTGGGAACTGGAATCCACGGCAGAAAGCGTGGGCGGCCCCTGAGTTTCCCGGACCCGGGGCAGGGCGCCGCGCGCCCACAGATTTCTCTCCCCTGCGCTCAGGGCGACGGCGCTGGACCGCTACCGGCTGCAGAAGGCGGGGTTCACGCACGTGCTGAACGCGGCCCACGGCCGCTGGAACGTGGACACCGGGCCCGACTACTACCGTGACATGGACATCCAGTACCACGGCGTGGAGGCCGACGACCTGCCCACCTTCGACCTCAGTGTCTTCTTCCATCCGGCGGCCGCCTTCATCGACAGAGCGCTGCGCGACGATCACAGTAAGAGACCCGCGGCCCCGCCCCGCCCGGCCCCGCCCGGCCCCGCCCGGCCCCGCCCGGCCCCGATCTGCCCCGCCCGGATCTGCCCCGCTCCGCCCGGATCTGCCCCGCTTGTAGTCTAGGCCCCGCCCCTTTCCCCGCCCCGCCAAGGCTCCACCCCTAGCCTAGGCTCCGCCCTTAGCCCAAGGTCTCCCCGCCCGAGGCCCAGGACGGAAGCGGGATGTACGCGTGCGAAATCGTTGTCTGTCGCAAAGCTAGGCCCCTGGGGCTGCTTGTGGCCTACGGTAAAGGTCTGAGCCCCTGGAAGCTGTGAAAGTTTAAGGACCTGCACCACCGAGCGTGCTGCTGGCGGGGTTCGGACCTTGATTGCAGCTCTGGGGAATGGAAATAGGGCGTAAAAAAAAAGGCCTTTTGGTCGGAGTCTTTGCTAAAGGACATTTGCCGTCCTTCAAAAGGCGGAGGCGGTCTGGGAGCCCTCAAAGCTGGGACTACGGCCGGAGACAGTAATTGTGCCTGGGCCTGAACCCAACCAGTAGCCAAGGGCTTTGATGCCGGAAAACCCTCAGGGAGCTGACTTGAGTGGGAATCCATGCAGAGACCTTAAATTCTCCTGCCCACCATCCAATTTCACAGCCCGCCTTCTAGCCGCCATGTCCCCATTTACACTTAACCTAGTGAGGCCTCCAGTAGAAAGCTGACAAGCTGAGCTTTACTGGCACACTGCATTTGAGGTATAATTTGGGTTTTGCACTTCCAGCTTCGAAGTTTTCCCAGCGTTAATTATCCATCTTTTAAATCACAGTGCTAGTCTTTGTGCTCAGAATGCACTGCTGGCTACCCTAATCCAGCAAAGACTACAAGGCTATCTTGGAGAGAAGGGCACAGCTTAGGGACGCATCGGGGGTAAGACAATATACAGTTATTGCTGCAGGGTGTACTTTAGTGGCATTCCACAGAGGCCAGAGGGACTTCAGCTCCCTAATCTGTGCTCTGACTTCAGGCCAATGTGTCACACACCCCTTTGTGGAGCCATCACATAATTCAGGGTATCCGGTTACTGAAAGTCTTTCTTGCCACAAGAGGTCAGGTCTCAGTGACTGACCAAACTGTCTGCTGCAGGAACTTGCAACCTGGGGCTGGGCCTAGGCCAGGTCTGCTGGACAGTATCAGACTTTAATGGACATCCCAAGGTGGCCCTGGCCCCACAGCCAACCATAGCCACCAACAGTTTGTCATTATTTTGGCTCAGAAAGCAATGTCACAATGAAAAAAACCCTTAGAGCTAACATGCTTGTATTAGAAGATGCCTCATTTCCAGGCCTTCCTTTTATGAGTCTATTTATGAACCATCTTTTGTGCTGTGTACATTCTGGGTTTCCAAGTAGGATCAGAAAAGCAACTGAACTGAGTCATCACCACAAGGTAAAATTTGTCTCATAGTATTTGAAGTTAACTGAAAACATATTTGACATGAAAAAAACAAAGGCTGCAACAACCTAATCCTTCCGTTTCTGTTTAATGCACTCACTTGCCATTACTATGTTTTAGACCTTACCCTTCATGGAAAGGGCCTGGCAGGCTTCGGAGAACACAGGGCCGGGTTTACATTTCTGACACACAATTTACTAACGATGTGATTTCTCTGAGCCTTGGTTTCTCCATCCGGTGATAAAAATATTTACCTTCAGAGGTTATAATGAGGATCAGCAGTAATGCACATAAAGTGCTTAGCATAGAACCTGGCGGACAGCAGGCTCTCGGATGTATTTGATAAAGCATGGTCATATACCGTGAAGCATATAACCACGCCAGCATGTGCACATCATCATCGTAAAGTTTCCAATCCTCAAAGAAAATAAAAAAAGACATTCCAACTTTGAACTGTAAGATATACTCACATGAAAGCTTGTTTTAGGTTCCTGGGACTCAATTTTAGGGTCTGCCCCCACTGCCAAATCCAGAAAGAATCAGGGTTTCAAGTTGAAGCTTAGGCCTAGGCAGATGACAGAAAATTGTGAGGAGGTGTCAGGCTGCTGTGGATCATGACTGTTAGACCAGGTGGCACCTAGCAAATGAAGGGCCAAGGGAGGAGAGTAGATACTAGGATCAGAGACTTTGAGGGGGGTAGAATGAATGGATAGGGGTGCCGGGACTCAACCGGGTGGCTAGAGATGGGGAGCAGGACATGACCCCACTGGAGATGGCAGGGTAGGCTCTGCTCTCAGCGCCTTTGCACTGACATGTCTAAAGAATTCAAGTCAGGGCTCAAATGCTTACCCTGCAGAACCACGCAGAGTGTAAACAAATGAAGCTGGCTGCATGTACAGCACGGAGATGTGGGTAGGGGGCACTTGTGGCTAAGCAGAGAGCCCTTTACCCCCTTCACAGGGGCACCTACCACTCAGCCTCAGCTAATGCTTGTCTTATGAGAGTCAGTGCAAATGTGGGAGATCTGACTTTTCAGAAGTCTCCAATCTGGATTTTACTATAAAATCGCTTGATTTTTAGGTCTTGGCAACAGATTGAAATTTCTTAAAATGCTGCAAAGGACAAACTAAAGCAACCCAGTGGCCATCAGGTTGTAACCTGTGCCGTGAGTGGTCACAGCAACCAAACAAAATGGCCGCTAGCTTAGGAGCAGCAATACCATAGACTTCATACCCACTGGATGGCAGGTGCTCAGCCCACCTGCCACATGCAATGGATGGCCCAGTTGTGTCTAGGCAAGGGACACTGCTTAGCATTTTAGTGCCAGACCCAAGGGAAAACCAAGGGACACTGCTTGGCATTTTAGTGCCGGAACCAAGGGAAAACCAAGGGACACTGGTTGGCATTTTAGTGCCAGACCCACTTGTATGTTTCTTACACTCTATGTAGGAGGTGTGGATAGATAGTCTGGCCAAAAAGCAAGGCATCACTCTTTGCTTCCTCTTGTCTATGTTCTTCGTTCTCATTGACTGGTTTTAGCCAAGTGTACACCATTCCCCCCACCTGGCTTCTCACAGCCAGTCTCTTTCACTCTTTTTGAAAAGCATTCCTTGTGGAGCTGTACTGTGGCTGTAATCAGCCCCTGGGGCCCTCTCCCACCCCATCCCTACCCTGACTTGACCCTTTAGAAAGAACTCCCCAGGCAACCTCAGTCACTCTTAAAATACCTCGGAGATAATCTAGTCCCTGGTCCTGCCCCGACAGCTGGGCAAACAGAGGCCCAGAGAAGCCAAGTGAGGTGCCCAGGGTCACAGAGCTAATCAGAGGCAGCGCCATCAGGACACCTGCCTACCAGCGGGGATTCCTTCTGTCACCGAGGCCTCACAGAAGAGTCCTCTGCCCTTATTTTGAGCACCTGGTGACTTTGCTGTATAAGAGGTCACCAAATATCACGGAGGGCAAGGCATGCCAGCTGGTTATAGGATCTGAAAAAACTGAACTTGTCACTCTTCATCAGAAAAATAAGTCCTCACAAAATACTGTCACAGGAACCCCACTTGGGTTGCCTTAACTGCCCCGATGCGGCATCCTCTGAGGTGAATTAGTGTGGTTTTAGTTTAATGAAGTCTTCTAAGAAACTCCAGGGCAAATGCCATGAGGCGCTTTAGTATCATGCTCTCCTTTTGTCTGCTCTTTCTTGTTCTTAAACAGTCCGTAGTCTGCTTTTGAAGGCATCTTAAAATCTATTATGAGGCCGGGCGCAGTGGCTCAAGCCTGTAATCCCAGCACTTTGGGAGGCCGAGATGGGTGGATCACGAGGTCAGGAGATCGAGACCATCCTGGCTAACCCGGTGAAACCCCGTCTCTACTAAAAAATACAAAAAACTAGCTGGGCGTGGTGGCGGGCGCCTGTAGTCCCAGCTACTCGGGAGGCTGAGGCAGGAGAGTGGCATGAACCCGGGAGGCAGAGCTTGCAGTGAGCTGAGATCCGGCCACTGTACTCCAGCCTGGGGGACAGAGCGAAACTCCATCTCAAAAAAAAAAAAAAAAAAAACTCAATTTGGAAAAGGGGGGGTATAAAAAAAAAAAAAACCCCTGCTTTCAAGCAGGAGGTTGATTCTCTGGTGCTTCTAATAAGCTTTAACCAGACCAGATTTTCACTGTTTTGTTTTTGTATTTGTTTTTTGAGATGGAGTCTTGCTCTGTCACCCAGGCTGGAGTGCAGTGGCGTGATCTCCACTCACTGCAACCTCCACCTCCTGGGTTCATATGATTCTCCTGTCTCAGCCTCCCGAGTAGCTGGGAGGTGCTCACCACCACACCTGGTGAATTTTTGTATTTTTTAGTAGAGATGGGGTTTCACCATGTTGGCCAGGCTGGTCTCCAATTCCTGACCTCAAGTGATCCACCCGCCTTGGCGTCCCAAAGTGCTGGGATTGGAGGCGTGAGCCACCACGCCCGGCCAATTTTCACTGTTTAAGGGTCTCCTGCCCTATCTCCCTCCAGCCCCAGCAGTTCATAATACACCTTGCACCTTTTTTTCTCAGAACTTCCACACACCTAGAACCTCTTGGGAAGAAGTAAGGGCTCTACCAGAATTTCTTTGCAAGTTGATAAGAAAGGCAGGTTCCCAGATAGTGCATGGGAGGTGGGCAGAGAGCATCTCCTGAAAGCAAGGAAGGAGTCTGCTTAGCAAGGAGCACACCTGGCTGGGGGCGGGCCATGGTGCAGGGTAACAGCCTTAGCCCATGTCTGATTTTCATGACAGAGGCCTACCTTCCAGTCACTTCTAAAAGCACGCAGTTGAGGAGCAGTAGAGATTCTGGATTTGGGTTTTCTTTTCTGGAGATGGGGTCTTGCTCTGTCGCCCAGGCTGGAGTGTAGTGGCGCAGTCTCGGCTCACTGCAACCTCTAGCTCCTGGGTTCAAGCAATTCTCCTGCCTCAGCCTCCCGAGTAGCTGGGACTACAGGTGCACCACCACGACTGGCTAATTTTTGTGTAGAGACGGGGTTTTGCCATGTTGGCCAGGCTTTAACCACATGGGCTCCAGGTGCTCTGATTGTGAGAACATAAGGACCTGCAAGCATAGGTATGCACTAGCTGCTGCTATTCCTAAAGATGAACTCTGGTCAGGCACACCTCAAGGGCTCTGACTGTAGTCATGAAGAAAAGTATCTCCAAGCATGAGAGGGGTGCTGATCTCTCCCACTGTGTGCTCTGGCCAGGGGGACCCTTGGAGCTCTGACAGAAGTTGGGAAATAAAAGCCCAACGCAGGTATAGTGCTGGCCCCTGTGACTGTGAGAGATGTGCTCTGGCATGATGGGTCTCAGCTAATCTGACCACAAGAAGGAACAAAAGTGTTGCCTGGACCTTGATTCTTCTCAATGGGGCTGACTCCTCCAATGGTAACAGATGTGCGTTCACCCAGCTTGAACTCCCAACCTCAGGTGATCCGCCCACCTCGGCCTCCCAAAGTGCTGGGATTACTGGTGTGAGCCACCGCGCGCGGCCTCATGCCCTAGTCTTGGAAACAAAATTCAGCTCTTGGAGCTCCTACCCGAGCTGAGTTTCCTCTGTCCCTCCTCTTCCCCTTTCTCTCCCGCTCTTTCCACTTCCCCCTTTCCTCCCACCCCCTCCACTTCCCCCTTTCCTCCCCCCTCCCTCTCCCTTCCAACTCTTTCTCCCCTTCCCCCTGCCACTTAACAGACTTGAGGCCCCCAAAAGGCTTAATGAACTACAGCTTTCATCTGTTTCAAGTATTGAGTCATGACAGAAAGAATTACCCTGTTTTCTGGGAGAGGAAGAAACGCTTTGGTTATCAGCAGGGCTGGCCAGGGGCCCGGCAGCCTCCGGAAAGATCTGTGGGATTTGAATGCCAGGGGTAGACATTCATCCAGCTGGACACGTTCACACCCCAGGAGCACGGTCATGCCCGGGAGAAGCTGGGACCAGCCTCCCTGAGATCCGAAACAGCAATCAAGAAGTGGGTGCTTGCTTTCTGCCACGGTGCTCAGGGGAAAGGCAGCCCGGCCACACTGTAGGAGCTCAGCAGCCATTCATTAGCACAAATTGTGCTAAAATCGAGTTATTTACAGGGTTATTTGCCTTCTCAACAACCCTATGAAGAAGACACTGTTCTACAGAGGCAGCTGTGGGGCACAATGCTGAGTCACTTGCTGTGGGCGAGAGGGTGACAGTCAGGATGGGAGTGGGCCCTACCTGTGCCTCCAACGCCTGCCCCTCAGTGTGGGTTTTCTCCTCCCTGCTTCTTCTGCAGGTAAGATCCTGGTTCACTGTGTCATGGGCCGCAGCCGGTCAGCCACCCTGGTCCTGGCCTACCTGATGATCCACAAGGACATGACCCTGGTGGACGCCATCCAGCAAGTAGCCAAGAACCGCTGCGTCCTCCCCAACCGGGGCTTTCTGAAGCAGCTCCGGGAGCTGGACAAGCAGCTGGTGCAGCAGAGGCGACAGGCCCAGTGCCAGGACAGTGAGGGAGATGGCAGGGAACTGTAGGGCCCGACTCACCTGGCCAGCAGAGGCACTGGGGACAGAGGGGAGAGGCACAACATAGCCCTGGCCTAGGACTCCAGATAAGGGACAGTTAAACCAAAGCTCGACTTCTTCCAAACCATCTTGTTCAACTTCCCCATGTGTGCTGGGGACAGGGAGGACCCAGAGTTGCCCCCGGGCAGAGCCGAGCACTCAGTGTCTCAGTGAAATGGGAGGGACGGGCTCCCGGCTCTGGGTCACAGAGGAGCATGCGACGCTGCACAGTCTCCCTGCCTTGCTTTTGTTTTTTTTGGTGAGAAGGAAGAGGGAAAGGATTTTAAAATGTGTAGGCATTATGTTGTGATTAAACGTTTGGCTTTGTCTGAAAGGAAATTCACGTTCTTATAAAAAGTATTTTAAAATAGACATTGCTTTTCCAACTACGGAACAGTACTGGGTGAGCGGTGTCACAGGAGCGCCCGCGTAGCCGTGGAGGCTCCTTCCCGGCATCCTGCGTTTCTGTGGCATCCCCTGCACCCCGTTTGTCTTTTCAGCAGAACCCCCAGGCTCACGCCACCATCTCTAGATGTGCTCCTCCAGCTGGGTGGGGAGGGGTCCTGAACCCCCGTACAGAGGCCCCGGCTTCAGGCTTCCCCCACTTTCCTGAGGGACCCAGGGCTCCTCAGACTCTTAGCCAGGGCTGCCACTACTGAGAAAAATTCAATGAATTGTGGTGAATTTGGACAAGTAGGAGTTTGACTTTCTAATTTTGGGGGAAAAAAGGGAGGAGACCCTCTCTAGCGGGACCTCAGGGAGGCTCTTTTCACGTGGGTTCTAGTCAAAGCAACACGAGCTGGTTTTCAGGCACAGCAGAAAGTATTTGCAAATTGTTGTCTGCTGTGGAATGGGAGGATGGGGCAGCCAGGTAAGCTCAGGTGTGGCGTTTGCCTCCCCGAGAGCTAAGCCAGCACCATGGCTGCGTGATTTCCACTCTGAAGGAGAAAACGGCAGCAGGCACGAAGCGGGTAGTGACAGCTTCCAGGGTCAGGAATCCCAAACCCGACAGAACCCAAAGAGAGTTGCTGCTGTTGGAGATGCTGGCCGTCAAGGACCAGACACGGAAACGGCCTGGAGAAACCAGAATGTGATAAAGGCCTTCTAGGAAAAAACGAAAAGGGGCCCGGTTCTTCAGTTTGGTTGTGGTTTTCAGCAGAATGAAAGAGGAAGTTATTGATGGGTGGAGGAGAGAATCCCGGGCCTCAGCAGATGTGTAAGCCACCTGAGAGTCACCCTGTGACCTTTGGGGATATGCCCTGCTTTGTGCCCCTGTGGCTGGGCCTGGCTTCCTGGGACTGCCTCGAGTCTGCTCTGAGAGTCGCCTTGGCTCAGGAGGAGCCAAGGCCCTCATGTTCACATGCACATGGGGCTTGGGGGGGCATCCCCGGGGACTCCCTCATGGTAAGAGCACTGGCCTTCTAATACATTTTGAAACCTGAAACACTGCAAAGGGGTTGCAAAGCAAAAAGGCAAAGATGATACATAAACAGAAATGTGCAGTGAATTGATGTGTCCTGGTGCTAAGATAGAAAAGGGGTACATGTTCCCTCTGAAAGTGCGAGAGTCCTGAACTGGACAGAGATGGAGTGTATCAGTCACAACTCATGTGGCTGTGAGGGAGAGAGCAATACTGGGTGTGTGACGACTACAGATGATGGAATTGCTTAATGACTCATACTTGGGTGTGAGGGGACCATATTCCGGCTCTTGGGAAAGAGATGCAGGCCAAAAGGGACCTAGGGTCATAGTGGCCCCAACCTGGGCTTCCCCATCAGGATCCTGCTACCCCCGTCTGAACTCTCTTATTGCTTAGCTCTGATCTGTTCCATGTCCAGAGAGAAGTCAGTATTTCCATTTTAATGAATATTTACATTTAGATGAATTCACGTTGGGGAGGATAGAGCATAGCTAGGTGCATTGCTGGTGTTTCCTGAGCGCCCCACACCTTCCTCATGCTCTCATCTCTTTGTGGGACTCTGGGTCCTGCCGAAGGCAGCAGAAGCTGAGAATGGCAAAATTGCAGTTATGGTCTCTTCTAGATGACTCCTGGGAGCCAGAGGCAGGAGAAAGGAGGAACAGAAGTTTTTGCAAAAGTGTTTCAAGTCTTCAGAAGTAAGATAGGAAATATTTGTTTGGTTACCAAGTGCCTATTGAAAACCTACCACATGCCAAAACCTGGGTTAGGGGCCAACAGGAAAAATGAAAATGCACGTTGTGATAAAGCACAATGCAGGAAATAGGCATGGAGGTGGAGAAAAGTGGGGAAGGGGAGAAACCCTCTTTAGGCGGGGTGGTCAAGGAAGACCTCTCTTAGACATGAAGACACAAACCTTCCGAATGTGCTGGAGCATTCGAGGCTGAGGAGCTGCGCATCACTGAGGCCGGAGCTGGCGGCTGAGAGCGGGAGTGGAAGGAGGGGGCGGAGAGACTTGATTGTATTCCAGGTGCACAGAAGATTCACTGAAGGGTTTTGAGCCAGTGTTTCAAGATCACTCTGGAAAGATCCTTTGGCTGAAGTATGGAGAACAGGTTGTAGGGAGTTAAGAAGTGAGGCAAGACCAGTTAGGAGGCTGTTGACAGGAAAGGAGGAGGTGGACTGGCCTGACAGCGCCAGGGGATTAGTATTCCAAGATTATTTTGGAATTAACCCAGAAAATGGACAGGGCCTGCCGAGACGGGGAGGGGAAATGAGGGTTAACTGATCTGGTTTCTCGGCAGTGCTTTAACACTGAGATGGGGTGGACCAGAGCAGGAATGGAGGAGGAGTCAGAAATCACCAGTTCGGTTGTTATGCAGATGTACAAAAGGTGTCCCAGGTCATTTGATGTGGCATCTAAAGCTCAGAGGAATGTTCACAGCTGGGGATGTAATTCTGGGTGTCACCTGCAGAGAGGTGGAATTTGAAGTCATCATACTAGATGAGATGATGAGAGAAAAGAGAGAAAATACTCTCATGTTGCAGAACATGAATGTTTATAGCTAAGCCTGGGTGGAGGAGGAAGGTCCAGGAAAGGGGACAGAGAAGGTAGAAGGAACCCTGGGTACAGAGAAATGGAAGGTGCTGCTTCATAATGTAACAGTACTTGTACTTTGAGTATCTAAGATTGATTGTAGACCAAGGCTTGCTTGCAGCCACAAAGGGACCTGTATTTACATAGCACTTAACAGTTTTTACAGCAACATGCATTCATTAGCCAAGCCTTTAAATCAGAGAGGTGACAAATTAGGGCCTTTCAGAGCACAGTGTTCTAGAAGAAAAGAGCTGGGATTTGGAAAGACCTGGGTTTGTTTCAGCTCACACATTTTAGCTGGGTGAATTTGGATAATTAATGTAGCTTAATCTGAGCCTCAACCTCCTGATCTGTACATTGGAAAGAATGGCCCCATTTCCTGCACAAGTTGGGTGTGTGGGAGGAGTTTGTGAAAGCTTTTGACAATATTGTGAGTCATTACTTCTAAAACAGAATGTTGGTGAGGAAGGCGGATGCCCTCATACCTGGGCAGGCACCACTTGCAACTATTAAAAAGTGAGGCTGGCAACTGACCACCACTTGGTACGACTCTTCTAAATAACAGAACACAGTTACGATTTTAAACGATGTGGCCTGTTAATGAATCTCAATCTAATGGTGTATTTCAGCTTTGATGAATCCAAGTTCCTGTTTCGCCAAATCCTGGGCGTCACATTCAGATGTGAACTGATTTCTCTAGTGAGAGTGGGTAAGGTGGAGGGCAGGGTGTTCTGAGGCCATCTCAGATCAGCAGTTTCCTTCCCATGCTAAGCCTTTCTGTTCCATCAAGGAATGTGGGGACTGGGGCCAGCAGGGAAGCTCCCAGTCCTAGCTCTGCTGCAGTTCTTAGGGAGCCTGGACAACCGAGGTGTCCCTGGGACTGTTCTTAGATTCGGGTTTGGCAGGTCTGGGGCAATGCCTGGGACTCTTCCACAAGCTCCCTTAGAAGGCTGTTAGGCCGGCAGGGTATGGGAACCCAGACATCGCACAAACCACAAGGTGTGATTAGCAGGCCACGGCCAAAGGGAACACAGAGGGGAATCTCAGCCCCCAGAGAATCTTAACCCAAGAGGAAAGAGACAAAATATGTGACAGCTTCAGGTTGGGGCCCGTGGGGGGCTCTGTGTAGCTTCCCCATCAGATTGCTTGCAGGCCCCAACCCCACCTCCAGGGCTCGGGCAGCCTCTTGCCCGATGTGTGGCCCACTGGGCTGCCCAGTCCTTGGCCACTCCTGAATGGACGCAGTGTTGGATTTGTGCAGGCACAGACCACCACTTCCCACTCGGAGCATGTTTCAGAGGTTTCTTTTCCTACTAGCACAGCACCTTAAATGGATCTTTTCCCTTTGTGCCGATGGCCCTTGCAGACGTGTCTTCTTGGAATCCCTTCCTCAGCTATTACATATATTACCCCCATTGACTTTGCACTTGAGGAAGGAAGGGACTAAAAGATAACATCGTGACACTAAACCCAACATACTTTGTAACTGTGAAAGAAAATAACCATACGGGTGAGAGTACAAGGCAGAGCTCCACTGGGCACCCTCCGTCTGCACAAGGCCTTTTATTCTGCTGTGTGTGCTCTATCCTGCCTTTGCATGATTTTGGGTCCACTTTAAGGCTTATATCTATGCTTTGTGCAACATCGATTTTTTTTGTGTTGGACCAACAGTGCAAAAGCAACTTTTTTCCTCCACAGGGTAGTGACCTGCTTAACAGGAGTTGCGAGCACACGTGTTCAGACACCTGGAGAGCTTAACGGGCCAGTTTCACACGGGTGCTAGGTCAAGAATTCATTTCTAGACTTACTGCTGCAATAACCAAATTCAAGCAACATCAGAACTGTCTCTGAACGCTATACTTGTGAATATTCACTTTTGGCAGGGGGTCTAAACTTTAGGCTCTAAAGAAAACATACAATTAACCATTCACAACAGAGCAAAACGTTCACACTTTTTAAAAAGAAGACGATGTTTCAAACATACAATCCCAAATTGGGTGTTTTTTGGTATTAATCTTTATAAAAAGGAAGTTTGCGACCCTGGTGCGAGGCTCGGAGGGGTGTTTCTACAGACGGTGCGAGTGAGGCAGCTGGATATTTGTGCGGGATCTCTTTGCAAATGAAGATCAAAGTCCAAAAGAAAAAAACAATTTCACTTTATTTTAAAGACAATGATTGGCATACAGAAGGTATGCACTCGCATAAAATAAACTTTCATGAAAAGCATTAAAATCCATTATAAATTAATTTATTAAATAGGTATTTGGTATATGTGATGGTTTTATTAGATATTACTCTTATTTATTGCCAACCCCTCCCCCAAAGTCAAAACAAATCAGAAAATCCCGTAACTCCAATTTACACTAAATAATTTATTTTCCCAAAATGTGTATGTGTTCTGAGGCGTGACACATGATACAGTTCCATTGGTCATTCTCTATCAATCATAATATGACAGGACACAAGAGGCTAAAAATGGCTCATCATAATTTATTTTATGTTAAAATGTACAGCTTTTTTTTGTTTGTTTTTTCTTTTTTTGAAGTGACTGACTAAAAAGAGAACAGATAAATACAAGAGTGTCGCTGGATCCTATTTTATACAAGGATTACGCCTCTCCTGCTTGGCCCTTACTGTCACCCTGTACAGGTACAAAGGCTACAAAAAAGGAAGCAATATAAACAGACACAAATAACTTTTTTGCTTTTTTACATGCGATTTGTAAGCTTAGTTTGAGCTATTCACAAGCTACTTTTCTATTTTTCCTTAAAAAATAACTCCAATATTTTATAAAGATAGAAAAATCTACAGATGGAATGAAAATGTAAAGTTAGAGGCATTTCCATAAAATAGCAACTTTACACCAAATTCACTATTTTTTTTTAAATCCTGCCAAGTATTTGGACATATATGAAATGTTTCAAAACCTGACAGATAAACACTGAGATATGCTTCATTCAATAAACAGAAGTCTGCATTTATAAAACAGAAAGCTGCCTTTTTTCCCCAAAGAAATCTGTCACCAAAATGGAAAAGGGTCTCAACTTTACACCAAACATTTAGCAATAAAACCCTTTTGACTAACCAAATGGGAATAGCTTTTATAGCTCTTTACAGTTTTATAATTAACAAAAATATAGTTTTTTTTAAAACCCTCAAATTAGGGCACCCTAATCAAGGCAAAAAACTTAAGAAATGGCTTACTGTTAGCACAACACTTGTACAGTACTACAAAATGCACTGTCACTAACAAAGACATTAGCGGCATGCTGAAGTGTCACCTTAAACAAAATATACAATAACTGAAATGCTAAAGGCATTTACATGGAGTGGACAGGGAAGGAAAAAAAAAAGCTCTAGGTTCAATATTAAAACAGATAATTTGGGGGGGCTTGATATCCACATTGTTTAACAGAAGCAGGCACAACAAGTGGCTGCCTCCATATTGTAGTCCAAAGAGAGGCCTTCCTTTGCAGAGAATTTTATATAAAAGTAACAGAAATGAAGGTACCAAAAAAAAAAAAAAAAAAAAAGGAAAAGGAAAAAAAGAAAAACAACTTGTATAAGGCTTTCTGCTGCATACAGCTTTTTTTTTTTTTTTTAAATAAATGGTGCCAACAAATGTTTTTGCATTCACACCAATTGCTGGTTTTGAAATCGTACTCTTCAAAGGTATTTGTGCAGATCGATCCAATAGTGATACCCCGTAGGTGTTGTGGACTGCCCACGTTGTCTACCTTCTCATGTAGGAGCCATTGAGAGACTGTTTGGACATGCCTGTGTTCATGTAGCCGTGATGTCCAGGGGCCGTGTACATCATGTTACTGTGGGGTGGGGTCTGCATTGGCTGCTGGGCATATGGCTGGGTGCCCATCATGCCCATCTGCATCTGCATAGGGTATTGGGGCGTTTGATTCATATAGCCATGATTGCTGTGGTAGCCACTGTTCATCATTGGCTGGGACATGCTGTACCCATTCATGGCGTTGAGAGTGTTCATGTTCATGTTCACAGAGTTGACATTGTAGGCTGGGGCTGGCATCAGGTTCACACTCATGTTCATGCCTCTTTGCATCGTTAAAGTCCGTGCAGGACCTTGCATGGCTACAGTCTGGGAGCGCCCATAGATTTGTGACTGATGGGTGGCAGCGGCTGGTGACAGAGACGCTGACTTGGTTCTCATGGAGACGTGGCCCTTGCTGGCAATCTGGGTTTGCAGTCTTTGGCTGTGAGAGATGCCAATATTTGATGCAGCCATGTTTCGTTGCAAAAGAGGCGGCGGCAGATTCATTGGAGGAGGAGTCAGGTTGGGGGGTGGGGTCATGGTAGCTTGTGCTTGGGGTCCCCCAGGGACGGAGTGTGGAGACTGAGAAAGCTGAACAAGCCCTGTGTTACTTAATGGTGTGGACAAAGAGGCACTGTTTGCATAGGAAGTCACAGCAGCGGAATGGCTGTAAGGCAATGAATGATCAATAAGTGTATTAGTTAACTGCTGCAGTTTGGCAAGGCTGAAGGTGGCTGATGGCTGTGGGTAATGCCCAGCCCCAAAATCACTCTGACCCATTCGCTCATATAAGCCAATGTTGGCGTTGCCCGTCTCGGGGATTTCAGCCAGCTGCATGGGTGGGGTGAAGTTAGCAGCCATGCTGCACTGAGCCAGCTGCTGGCTGCTGCTCGGAGGCCTCTCCACCACACAGCCTTGAGGAGACTTGACGCTGCAGGTCGGAGGGGAGCTGATGCTGGTTTGCTGCAGCATGCTGCAGCTCCCGCTGATGTTGGACATCTGCTGGGTGACAGCACAGCTGCTCTGTGTCAGACTGCTGGAGGTGAGGTTGCTATAGGAGCAGCTGTTCTGTGAAGAGCCATTTCCACAGATGCTGCCTCCCATAGTAGAATCGTAGCTGCTTGGGTTTTCGTAGTTCTCAGTTGTGCTCTCGATACTGCCCAGGTCACTAAATCCACTGTCTACGACTTGCTGTGAATGATCTGAAACTGATGGGACATCCATCATGGGACTGGTTTCCATGTTCTGCAGAGATGGCACTGAGATGGCACTTTGATCTGGGCTGATTTGGGCATAGCTGTTTTCCAAAGCAGGGACACTTGGGCTATTGACAGAACGTACGGACTGGCCAGGATGGGAGTGGACGGATGAAACTGGGCTACTGTGGTCTGACTGTTGGCAATCGTCCAGAGTGGTGGCAATCTGTGGACTTTGGTCTGCACGGGTGTAGTTCTGTAGGCTTCTACAGGCCTCTTGAGTCTCGGCACAATCCTGAAAGGTGTCGTCCTGTTCACTGCTCTCCTGGGTCAAAGACTGAACTGCCTGGACGGTCTCAGAGTCGATTTCCATGGTTGCTGGGTTTCCCTCTTTGAACTCTGTATCGACTTCTTTGCTGTTCTTTTGGTCCTGCTTCTGTGCCTGTTCTCCTGGGGGTGGCTCCTCGTCAGATTCGGGTACGGCTTCAGGGTCCCCAGCAAGCTCCTTGGGCTCACTGTTACAAGAGGCTGTCAGGTCGACGCCACAGTCCATTAAGACCTCTGGGTTCGAGTGACTAGGCTGCACATTAAGGTCTAAAAAAGCCTCCTGGTTTTCCAGTACTTCTTTGAAGCTTTCTCTGGGCAGCTCTTCCTTCTCCACTTCGGCAGACTCCATGTGGCTGTCATCCTCGTCATCGGCATCATGGTCCTCGTTGTGAGATGGCTCTTCGTCCTCTTCCTCCTCCTCTTCATGATCATCCAAACGTGCAGAGTCTTCTTTTTCCGTGGAGATTTCTGGTTCCTCTTTTTCTTGGCTTTTAGCACCATCTGGATCTTTTTCTACATTTCCTCCTCCTCCTTCTTCTTCTTCTTCCCCTTCCTCTTCTTCCTCTTCTTCCTCCTCCTCCTCTTCCTCAGGTTTGATGAGATCATCTTCTGGTTTTTCACCTGGTGATGTATTTGGACTTACAGGGGCACATGTTTCTTGCCTTCCGTTTTCCTCTTGAGGCAGCAGGGCTTCCCCAGCTTCCTTGGCCTCCTCCTCAATGCTGATGGGAGTGGGGCTGGTTTTTCCTTCTGAAGTCTCCTTCTGTTCTTCCACTGTTACCTGCTCATCAGGCTCCATGGGGGTTTCTGGTGGGGTGTACAAATTCAGTTTAAATCCGGTCTTCCTCTCTTTGTTTTGCCTCCACTTAGACAGACCACGCTTTGTTCCTTTTGGCCACGCTTGTTTGCACTTTAGAGGTTCGGGATTGTCTTTACTGCCTTCTTTCAAGTTACTTGAATCATCATTCATATTGTCTTAGTGAAGAGACAAAAAGGGGAAGGAAGAAAAACAGTCTTAGAAAGCATAACCATGGGCAACTTGAATTCATTCCTCTAAATTAATTAGCAAACACTGCTTTCAATTTGGCATGTTAAGAGTTGATGGTAAAGACATAATCAAGGCTAATGTGTAATAATATTGTGGTATAAACCAAGTAAATAACCTAGGCCTGGGAAAGTAACATATTGGGAACACATGGATATAGGCAATGCTAATGTGCTTATTTGAGTTTAATGAACAAGACATTCTCTGATGCAAAAACCTAGAGTTCCACAGTGTAAAAAAAAAATCAATTTGAACATTTACAAATTAGGACATACAGGGGAAAGGAATTAATGCTAGCTCATATACAAATCATTACTGTCCTCGAAAAATGACTAGAAGCCTTAACTCTCATATCTACCTAGAGAAAGTAAACCTCTGTGGACATTTATAGGATGTAAATGTTCTTGGATGACATGATTTATTTACTTTGATTTGAATGTGCTCTCTGGCATAAAAATAAGCTGTATACCTCTGAAACAAATCATAAATAACTAAATACCCAAAACAAATGCACTTGTCATCATCATTTTTAGGATCATCATTTTTGCATGATACAAACTACAATGTAATTACTAGCAAATTCCTGAACATTTAAAATACAGGTATTCTTTTTATCACGAATTCTGTCCACATTGAATTCTGGATCAGCATGTTGCTGATGTAAGGTTTGAACATTAAAGACAATCAGAAACAAACCATAATTGTGAAGTTCATTTCAGTTCAGGTGACCTTATTTTTACTGAACCTATATGCACATGTGAATATAGATGTAAATATGTACATATTTATATAAGCAGATGGATAACTACATACATATTAATAAATATATAAATAAATACATGTATAAAGCACCCAAGTATTCTTACGATCTTTAGATTACACTAATCTTCTAGAATCAGTGGTCAATTTAAAGGAAAAGCTTTATATAGAACAATAGTTTTATTAGAAACTCTATTTTGGAGAATAAAAATAAGATGTCACAATCATCATAAAACAGATATCCCTTCTGCCAGAAGAGAGTGAGTTCTAGTCCAACCGGTGAACAGCAGAGTAAGCACTGGCTGATTTAGGTAATAAAAGGATTACAGAAAAACTTACCTGCAAGTATTACTTTCAAACTGACCAGCTGAAAAGAACACATATATGATGCAGAATGGTTCCTTGAGAAGTGCCGAGTACCATGCCCGAGTTAAGAGCCATCTCAGGACATTTCTATTCACAATGGCAGGTAATAGCCATGCCAGTGCCCCCGGATTCCACATTCTTTTTATTTTTGAGACGGAGTCTTGCTCTGTCACCCAGGCTGGAGTGCAGTGGCATGATCTCGGTTCACTGCAACCTCTGTCTCCCAGGTTCAAGCGATTCCCCTGCCTCAGCCTCCCAAGTAGCTGGGACTACAGGCATGCATCACCACGCCTGGCTAATTTTTTTGTCCTTTTAGTAGAGATGGGGTTTCACCATGTTGGCCAGGCTGGTCTTGAACTCCTGACCTTAGGTGATTTGCCTGCCTCAGCCACCCAAAGTGCTGGGATTACAGGCATGAGCCACCATGCCTGGCTGGATTCCGTATTCTTATTCTACATGCTACTGGACCTACCAGCTTTTGTTGGAACAACTTCCAAAATCAGAAGATGAGTTTTCTGACAATTATTCTTAAGAAAGAAGGACATCCTGAAAGGAGTCAGGCATAATACGAGAAGACAGCCAAGAAGGGGAAACAAAGCTCATTCGCACACACAAAATGATTGCTCATCGCAGTTTGTTGTGGTTTGTATGTTGATTTGTTTAAAAAAAAAAAAACCCCAAAGAATAAGGCTTGGTTTCTCTATACCCAGAGTAAGAAGTCATTCCTTCAGCAAAAAAATGTATGCAGGAATAGCATTTCTGTGAACTAAGAACGTCAAGAAGATGCTTGTTCTTAAAACTGTGGCTTTTCAAAAGCTAGAGTGATCCTGTGGTTCCCAGGAAAATGAGATGGCCTGTTCCCCAGATTAGAGTAAGTTCTGAACAGAGTCATCTCGGCCAGAGAACAGAGACAGTATACCATAAACCCTCATGAGTCAGCTGGGAGCACACGTTCTCAACCTGACAGGCAAGGATGGGTGTTTTAAATACAGCAGGAAAGACGATTCACTGGTGTTCAGTATATTTTTTAGAGGATGGGGTACAGGTGTCCCTGTCAACTTAAAAAGGAAGGTTGTCCCTGTCAACTTGTATCAGTTTACTGATTTCTATATTATACAATATTATCAAAGCTAATCTTGATGTGTGGGTAAATTTAGATGATTTTTTTTTTTTTTTTTTTTTTTTTTTGAGAAAGGGTCTCATTTTGTCACTCAGGCTGGAGTGCAATGGCATGATCATGGCTCATCCTGAGCTCACGTGATCCTCCCATCTCAGCCTCCCAAGTAGCTGGGACCATAGGCACACATCACCACTCCTGACTACTTTTTGTATCTTTTGTAGAGATGGGGTTTTGTCATGTTGCTCAGGCTGGTCTCAAACTCCTGGGCTCAAGTGATCCACCTGCCTCAGCCTCCAAAAGTGCTGAGACTACAGGTGCACACCACTACACCTGATTAATGTGTGTATTTCTTGTAGAGATGGGGCTTTGCCATGTTGCCTAGGTTAGTCTCAAACTCCTGGGCTCAGGTGATCCACCTGCCTCAGCCTCCCAAAGTGCTGGGATTACAGGTGTAAGCCATCATGCTCAGCTTAGTTTAGATGAATCTTTATAGTAGTATATACTAAGACACCACTGATTGTAAGATGTACTATTGATTCACTAATATTTGTTTTCCAGGAAAAAAAGAAACGATTCCATTCAATGCTCACATTGATAATAATATATATCTTGATTTCAGAAATACTAAATGTGGAAAAAAAAGTACATACTAGAATCAAAGAAATGTAATGTGTTTCTCACCAACAGACTTAAAAGTTTTGGGGGATAAGCCAATTTCTGGTAAGTAAGATGAACCCACCTGGAGGAATGCTCTGGCCTTAGAAGTTGTTTAACATAAAATCCAATTCCAGGAAGAAGGGACAGAAGCTTGTAAGGATGGGAAAGGGCAGATGGGCACTTGCTCCAGGTGCATCAGCACCACTTCCCAGGTGCCTCTGGGCATCACGCCAGAGGCCTGCTCTTTGGCACCCAGTCAGATACAGACATTCTCAAGGGTAAGGTTTTTATCATTCCTCTACTTACTTCTACAAGGGTCAGCATTCTTAAAGCAATGATTGTCTTTTCCTTCCTCTTCCTCTGTTTGTCTTTTCTTCCCAGGCTGATGTTGGAATGCTTTTCTCAAGACTGGCTTCCTGCCATCTTCCTCCACTTCAATCTCGCAGGTAGGCTCCAGCTGTGGCATTGGCCTCTCTTCATCTGAGTTGTCGAAGGGCTCATTCAGTACTTCTGTCGTCTCTGAAATGGTCTCTGTTGTTACACTGCTGTTGATCCTCCTGCGTTTACGACCCCTTTTCTTCTTTAGTACAAAAGGCCTCTGAAATTAATTCCAAACATAACACATAAGAGCTCATGAGAAATTAAACGGTTGAGTCGACATGCAGTAGACGTGTACTGAACACGTGTCTGAGAATCTTACACGTAGAGACTTCTGTAATGCCTTTGTACTTAACCTTCCATTTGATGTTTAACATCCCTCTCGGGCTCCAACTACACAGGCAAGTGTTTTCCAAATAAAACAGTTGTTTACTCAAGCAGATGCTTTGAGAGGGAACATCCTAGCAGCTTGACTGGAGATTTTAAAAACTAAGCTTTGCTTTTCTAGTATATATTTTCCAAGTGGTACTTGCTGGCTTCAGTACTCCTCACATCACAGACATTTAAGGTCATCACAGACTCTAATGTCTTTATAAATGGTGCCGTAATTAACTAGCCACAGGGTTAACACATTTAATACTTGATAACTCTTGAAGGAGCACCCACTATATGGACAGCACTGGGAAATATGATACAAGACCAACCTACTTGTTCTCATTCCACAGGACTTCAGGAACTATGAAAATGAAAGGTACTTGAAGAAAGGATTACTGTTTATAATGTTAACAGAGTCAAGTACTGGTGGCTGCTGAGATGTAAGCAACTGATAACCTGGCAAAATATTTTAATAGAAGGCATCTAAAAACGTTAAAGACCTGCCAGATGTCTTATTTGTATGACATAAAAATATTTTTTCTTTTATTTTTCTTTTTTGTAGAGACAGGGTTTTGCCATGTCGCCTAGGCTGGTCTTGAACTCCTGAGCTCAAGTGGTCCACCCGCCTTGGCCTCCCAAAGGGCTGGGATTATAGGCGTGAGCCACTGCACCTGGCCTAAAAATATTTTTTCTGTTTGCACTAAAGGTTGGCATAAATGACTCTCCATAATTGTAATTATAAAATATTTTCCCCCCAGCAAAAAAGTTTTTAATGACACAAAATTCAAAGAGGAATAGCAGGTAGATTTGCTGCTAAGATGTAATTGTTGCCCCCCAGATTATTGAAAATACACTGCAAAGAAGGGTTCAATATGCTTGGTTAAAAGCTAACCTCCAGGTAAACTGTACTCAAGAATTATTATTATTATTATTTTTAAAATATTTATTTATTTTTTATAGAGAGAGAGAGTCTTGCTTTGTTGCCCAGGCTGGTCTTGAACTCCTGAGCTCAAGTGATCCTCCTGCCTCAGCTTCCCAAAGCATGGAGATTATAGGCGTGAGCCACTGTGTCTGGCCTCCAAGTATTCTTGTGTCTTACTTTTGTAATGCTCTGAATGCTCACTGAAGCACACACACAGCCGGTTAATCATATTCCGTAATTTAACATTTATGGTTATTATTCCCCCAGTCTGCCTGTCCTCTTTAATCCACGAGGGAATTTTCCCTAATATGAAGGAAGCCAAGGTAGAGAACTGGTTTTCTTCAGGTTGAGTCCAGTTCAGATCATGCCTTGGATGATTCTTGTTTTTGATAGTTTTAGAACAAGTTTCTTTTATTATATATACAACACATGAATACACACTCCTCCTAAGAAATGGAAACATTATTCTTAAGCCTGACGTCTACTTTGTGGGATGTTCCTTTCTACCACCTCCCCATGGAGACCCTTCCAGAAGACTGCCAAGCCTAGAAGAGCGCTGAGCTGGGAGTTAGAACAGCAAGTTCCCTAACAGATGCCATATCGGATGGCCTTGGGCAGAGCCTTAAGCTTGTATTGTGGTATCTCTATCAGTCTTGGCTGAACTAACAATATTGGCTCTCCTCTATGTCCCAGATAGATACGGAAGACAAAGATATCAGATCTGGGTGAGCAGTTACCTAAAAACAAAGTCAATTCTTTACTTTCTGTACCATTGGAGATGATATGGTCTATCTAGAGACACCACTGGACTACTAAGATCTGAGGAGATCCAGTAATGCTTTCTAACAATTCTGTGCCAAGAACAAGAGAAAGAAACAGCATGAAGAGCACTGGGCTTGGAGTCTTTTGGTTTTGTTTTGTTTTGAGACAGAGTTTCGCTCTTGTTGCCCAGGCTGGAGTGCAATGGTGCCATCTCGGCTTACTGCAACCTCTGCCTCCCTGGGTTCTCCTGCCTCAGCCTCCTGAGTAGCTGGAATTACAGGTGCATGCTACTATGCCTGGCTAACTTTTGTGTTTTTAGCAGAGACGGGGTTTCACCACATTAGCCAGGCTGGTCTTGATCTCCTGACCTCAGGTGATCCGCCCGCTTTGCCCTCCCAAAGTGCTGGGATTACAGGCGTGAGCCATTGCGCCCGGCCCAGGCTTGGAGTCTTGAGCACGCATTTGGTTCTGTTTCCATCTCTAATGAGTCATATGACCTTAGAGAAGTCTCCTGGCCTCTAGGTCTTGGAGGGTGGTTTAAGTGCTCTCTGGGGCCCCTTTCTGTTCCCATAAACCTCAGTTACTCTACTCCTGCAGACCAGCAGGTGGCAGTGACTACTAGACTACAAGGCTGGCCTGTCCCTGGTTTCCTGTCACAGTGCTAACAAACCTCAAAAAGTAAACATAATCATGACTGTGAGATAAACGATTATGACATATGATCAGCAGGACTGGGTACACACACATAAACTACGACTAAAGAACAGAGAGTGAAATACTAATAGAGAGAATGTCTGCAATGACAAATAAGATTTGATGGAAGGTGACTCAGATAGAAAATCTAAACAGACACCGACCTTTCTCTTTATGGCAACTGACTGTGGTTTCGTCAATCTCGGGGGAGAGCTTTGAATATTTTCTTCTTCTTCTTCTTCCTCTTCTTCCTCCTCTTCGTCCTCTTCCTCCTCCTCCTCCTCCTCTTCCTCCTCCTCCTCGTCCTCCTCCTCCTCCTCTTCTTCTTCACTGCTCTCTTTAGAGAGCTCCAGCAGCTGCCCTCGCTCCCCTGTGACTGGCCGGCTCTCCGGGGAATGCAAATATTTATTTTTCGATTGTACTTTTGCAGGTGATTGCCTACTGTTAGCTCTAGTTGACAGGACTTCTTGTTCCTCCTTCTCCCAGCAGCTAGCTTGTTCCATTAGCCGCTCAGCCTAAGTGGGGAGGGTAAAAATGGTGGCCAGTGAGAGGGCAGTTACACAGCCAGAGCCTCTGAGGATCAATGGCAAAGTGTCTCTAAGTCGGTTCTGATCAGGACAGCCAGCCGGCCAAGCACATTCCAGCTGCATCATCTCAGGAACCTTTTGCATCAGTTAGGATAACAAATCAAAGAAGATTGGGTTTCATGGGATATTTAGCAGTATTAATGATGCAGCGAATTGATTTGAGTCCTTTATCACTACATTACATGCTCACTGGCATGGAGCACTTTAAGCAAGTTCATAAACACAAAGAATCGATTGACACTGCAGCCTTGGAGCTCAGCACCGAATTTGATCTGATTACATGCTCTCAGTAGTGAAAAATGCTGCTTTGTAATCAATGATAAATGTTTCATTTTTCATACTCAATTCAATAAAATTATCATGTCTTACCATGAAACCTCAGTTAGGATAAATTAGTGCCATATCATTTCACATGCTATCTCTACATAACCAAGCTTTTGACAATGATCTTAATGACTTTCTTAGCTTAAGAATGCTACAAGATTGAGGTTACACAACTTAGGATGATAAAGACAATCATTACCTCTTTCTCAGCTTCTCGCTCTTCTTCAGACACTGCAGCATTAGAAATTAAAATTGGGGTCCACCTCAGACTGTCTGGATCAAGTTCATTGGCTCTGGAACAGGTTTTCAGCTTTTCCATGTGGCTCAATATCAACTTTTCCCGTCTAATGATGACAAATCTGTAATGTGATAAGGCAGAACAAGATGTAATCACAAGCTGAAATTTCACTTCAGCTTCACATACGGACATATGCTAGCACTAACGTTATCTGGGTTAGGAAAAATCAGAAAGCACCTCAACGAGAGGGTACAGAACACTGGAATCCAACCAGCAAAAAAGTGTCATTTCATGTATTATTTTTAGGAGAAAAGGTTTGTTAATACTGTTAGGGAACCTCGATCTTTAACTGGAATGAATGCACCTATCTCCAGGGACCCTTTCTGGTGTGGGATGCCTGAGCCACGGAGCTGCCCAGGACTCACCTGCCATCTCTCTTGTCGATCATGTGGAGGTGCTGCAGAGTGGTGGCAATGTCATGTGGGCACATGCCCGTCGCTCTGCTAATTGCTTTGATGCTGATGTGCCTCTCATGGTGGTGGTAGAGATACTCTAAGATGACGCTCTTCCAATATGCCAGGTAGGAGAGACGGCCCAGATCGGAGAGAGGCTTTTCAGGAGACCCTGCTTGGCCTTCTCTTCTAGAAAGCAAATAGCCTAGGGCAGAAAAAATAAAGGGGCATTCCTCACTTTGGCATTCCCAGAGCTTAGAACAGGAGCCACCAGAAGTAATATGAGTAGCGACAAGGTAAAAACATCACACCAGAGAAGTGCATTCGCTTTAAGAATGTAGCCTCTTCCCAGTTAGAGTGATTTGATCTCTGTGAAGTTTATGCTCCTGAACCTTTGACAGTGGCACTCTAAGTCAATTTACGCAGCTAGCAGCAGCATTCCAAACACATATTGTGGCATATTTCACAAAGACTAAAAGCGATGGCTGAAGACATTACTCCTGGTGAGTCTCAACATCTAAGTCTCTTACAGCTTTAGATTCTTCCAAAAACGAAATGTCAGGCACTTACTCAGAAATCCTGTCAAGGGACCACCCCAAACATTAATGGGCAAGTTGTTTTCCACAGGAAGGACCTAATGACCCTTTGACAGCTGGGTCTTAATAAAAAGAGAACGACCTCTGTTGACTCAAGAGTCTATATTGCTTGTTACATTTAACTAGCAGGTTGATCTGAAGCTTTGTTTTAGGACTAATAAAAGAATGTCTTTCAAGTCAACTGCTGCGACTCACATCAGCTCCACTAGCTCGATTTTCACCTCTTTCATAGAAATTAATTTACAATCCAATCCCAGAACATTGCTCCTACAAATTAAGACAAAACAAAACAAACTCCTTAAAACAACCTATTGCATGTATGCTCAGAAAATCCCCCGGCATCTTAAGCTTTTGAACGCATTTTACAGCATTACTGTGAAGGTTCCTTGGCAAAGGAACTTTAAAAATGAAAAAAAAAAAGAAGAAAAAAAAAGAAAAAGAAAAAAAAGAAACCAGCCCTTTAAATCCACTTGAAGGTAATGAATGAAAGCTGGCGGCTGTCTCGGTAATTAAGAGCCACTTATGGAGTAGAAAAGAAATGCTATAAACTAATGATATCTACCTTGCTCTAATTATCTATTTCAACAGCCTCACCTTCATGAACTTCCTAAGTTTAAACAAACATCAACCACATACAGTAGGTGGCAGCAATGACAAAATCATACTGCTCCGTAAACCACCCAAATCTTCAGCATTTTTCTTCTTTATCTACATTTCCAAAATGGCTGCATTCTCAAGAATTTTCTCAATTTTAGGGTTAT
Organism: Papio anubis; assembly: GCF_008728515.1. NCBI lineage: Eukaryota > Metazoa > Chordata > Mammalia > Primates > Cercopithecidae > Papio > Papio anubis. The sequence goes on along the minus strand of NC_044986.1, from coordinate 71,644,821 downwards.
TTTTTGTTAAAGAAGAAATCAATGCCTCTGATGCATTTTCCTGCCTCTCAAAATCACTGCAAATACAGTAATGCAGAAATATAAAACAAGCATCCAGCCTGAACCCTCGAAGGATATAATCACAGCATTTTGCATTTTGATGGCTTTAATCTGAATGCCATTATAAAGAATGGGCGTAAATTTAACTTCAGGTTTTGCTAAGGTCTTTTGACTTACTTGTCTCTTTAACCCATGTTTAAGTGCAAAGTATTTGACTGAATGCAAACAAGCACCACAACATTTTACAGTGAAACCACTGTCTACATGTAATTTGGCAGCAGGCTGGGGCTTTCAATAGCAGTGTGTCAGGAATGCTAACACAGTGATGGCCACTGTGCCGAAGCCAGACCACACTGTGTCCTGTCAACACGGAGAAGAGCTCTCTCTGTCTCTGTGTCGCCAGAGTATGAAGGGGGCCCACACCTCAGAATACAGATAATTGGCACATCCGTCACCTGCCTCCAAAGTGCTTGGTACATGCTGAGAAATGTACTCAGGTGGCCCGGGGGGGGGGTCCCAGCTTTGTACTCCTGGGGGGTGAGAACCATAGAGCCGTGGATATGGAACTATCCCCTTTTGTCCATGAGATCCCACAATTAAAAGTCCCCTGCAGTGAGTGTGAAAGTCCCCAGGTCCTCTACTGGTTCTTATTTGAATCCAGCAGTCAAGGACAGAAAGCCCCACTCCTCTCAGTCTTGCAGAAAGAATTCTGTACAACCAAAGTGTTCATACCAAAGTGGTATGTGCCCCCCCATACCTTATGTCCCCCACTACGATGGGCCAGCTTACCCAGAAGCACATGTGTTCCTTTGTTCTGTCTCCCCGCTACAGTCCCTAATCTGGAAGGCAGCAGCAGCCAGCATCAGGAAAACCCACGCTTTCCGCAGCTGTTCGTGCTTTCACACCCTGAAGTGGCGCAGACACACCCTGTCAGGGCCTGAGCCTAAATGGGTTAGGCCACTCAAACTAGCAGGCAACTTGGGGTCCATGGGGAGCATTTAGGCATAAACCTTTTAGCACCTGCTACTCCTACCATGTTAAGTGGCTGTCTCCTGGGACACTCCCTTGGACACAGACTTCAGGCTATGAATGATAGTCACGGAAGAGTCCTGGGGAGGTGGCAACAGGGTGATGAGCCCTGATGGGTGTGGGTACACTGACAGCCCAGTGGTCTTTTTCAGCAAACACCCTTGCACTGTGCTTGCAAAGGCCAGGAGAAAGCAGGGAGTGGCCAACACCTGCCAGGAGGCCATGCTTCCCTGGGTGCTGGAAAGAAGACAACTGCAAACCCAAGCTCCAGCCACAGCACAGCAGGCGGGTGTGCAGGGATGACGTGCACCAACACTGCAGACTGCCCAAGGCGACTACCCGAAGGGCCCACTGCATGGTTTGCAGTGGGTTTTTCCCTCTCCTCTCTGACTCATGAGACCCTCAAGGAACTAACAATAGCAGCAACCGGCACTTACGCCAGGAGCCATTTGGAAGTCCACAAAGTCTCCTCATGTAAGAGAAAATAGAATCCATCAAAACGATCAAAATGAACAAAGATACATTTCTGATTCCTTACTAGTTAAGTGAACTCACTTGTAATATGTTAAACTGCAGAGCTTAGAAGAAAAGTGTGTGTCATGTCCACTCCACTGGCGCACTTGGCGGATGTAGGACAGAATTCCATTTGAACGTGCAGCAGCACTTCCTCTCAGAAGGCTGCAGCTGGTGGCACTTCACTACTCTGACCCTCATAACATGCGATGTTTTAAAAAAGGAATTTCTTGCCACCTTTTGTTTCTTTGTACTTTTATTTTTTTGAGACAGAGGCTTGCTCTGTTGCCCAGGCTGGAGTGCAATGGCGCGATTTGGGCTCACAGCAACCTCCACTTCCCAGGTTCAAGCGATTCTCCTGCCTCAGCCACCAGGCCTGGCTAATTTTTGCATTTTTAGTAGAGACAAGGTTTCACCGTGTTGGCTAGGCTGGTCTTGAACTCCTGACCTCAATCCCTCAAGTGCTGGGATTACAGGTGTGAGCCACTGCGCCTGGCCTCTATTTTCTCTAGGCTCTTCACAACATAATTACAATATAGCCCATTTAAAGAATAATTTTTGGTAAGAACATTTTACTTATTGAGTAATCATAGAGATGTGGTGGTTTAAGTTACAGCTCTTAAATTTAACTTACCAAAAGGATTCCAAATAATTAATCTAAGATGCAGGGAAATAAAAAGCACTTATCTTGGCCAGGTGCGGTGGCTCACGCCTGTAATCCCAGCACTTTGGGAGGCTGAGGCGGGCAGATCACCTGAGGTCAGGAGTTCGAGACCAGCCTGACCAACATGGAGAAACCCTGTCTCTACTAAAAACACAAAATTAGCCGGGCATGGTGGCACATGCCTGTAATCCCAGCTACTCAGGAGGCTGAGGCAGGTGAATCACTTGAACCCGGGAGGCAGAGGTTGTGGTGAGCTGAGATCACGCCATTGCACTCCAGCCTGAGCAACAAGAGTGAAACTCCGTCTCAAAAAAAAAAAAAAAAAAAAAGCACTTATCTTGGAAGCTGGTGTATTATCCTGAAGCATCTGAAACAAGTACAATATACCCCTGACGAACAGATTCCCATGGTGCTTTAACACTTCTCCTTAACTCGGGATACTTTCAATCAGAAAACCTCAGCTCTCCCTGGAGAAACCTGGCTGTTTCAGATGGAAAACAAAGTGATGTTTGGAGGACAAATCCCAGTAGCTGCAGTATAATTAATCGCTGGTGAAATTATTCCCTTGAACTTGTCTGTGAGCCAGAGGTGCTGGCGAACAGCACCTACACTGTGAGTGGGAGCCTTGTAATTGAAAACGGGGTAGCCCATAAACCCCTCATCCACACCAACTATCTTGATCATAGCAAAAGCTGGCTTCCTCTTTTGCTTTACTGGAATTACTTATCCTGGGGAAGGTGACACCTGAGTTGCAGTATACAGGCCACATAATCAATTCAAAAGATTATCAAGATGTCTGCTTAAAGGGAAAGGAAGAACAGTGCAACTTCTGTCTATAAAAAGTAAGCATTTCTAAGCTGTACTGCATGGAACCCAAGTGTGCCTCACCTCTGTTAAGGCTGAACTACTTGTAGTAAGACAATCAAATCTCATGTTAACTAGCCCTGATTCCCTGGAGTTTGAAACGGTTAACTTTCCCCTAGGGGGAGAAAATCAAAGTGGTAGAGAGTTACCTCATGTAGACGGATCTATTAGGATAAGGAAGGAACTATCTAGACAAGGTCAAGATTTGTTTTTGCAGACCCAAATTCCCGAATTAAATTTAATTCCCAGCATAATAACTGTAATGTTAACGCTCACTGAAAATGAAAATTCCTTCCCTTTAAACTAGTGGTTTTCAAGGATGTAAATGGACCATAGTAGAATCATGTTCTCAGGCAAGGGCATGGATAGGGACAGGGATCTCCCCTGACAGGGGCAGACACCCTCACCCCTGCACACCTCCATCTTCCACTACCTGGAACCAAACCATATGAACCTCCTCAAACACCAAAGTGTAAACTTTGGCAACCTACTCACTCCCAACTTCCATCTGTCTGGATTATGTGAGTTTGGGGTCACCAGCTGCTTTTAGGGGATGATAATCTTTGAGGATTACACACTTTTCATCAGACACCTGTTTAGTTCAGCAAATCCTGCTGAAAGGTCTGTATCAGTCGACAGCACTGGGTTTGCAAGCCTGGGAACAGACACCAGGCCAGGGATTTATGGCAGCTTTTGAGCACAGGAAATCTGATGACTCTAACCAAGTTATCTCATGCTTGGAGATGGCAATTCACTGGTCTGTACGCTCATCTGTTCCTGGTTTCTGGTGCAGAGCAGCACTGTGACCAAGTGGATGAATGGCATGTTATCAGTTTAAATAATGATAAATGAACCTGACAGCCTATTTATATCTCCTCGTTTAAATTTTGTGGTGATTTTGCAGTTAGTGCAGAGGAAGCTGAACCTTAGTCCTCACAGCATTTTAAGAGAACCGCTGTGCTCTAAATGACCTGTGACCTGCCTGATATCTTACTGCTTTCCACTTATTAAAAGATACAGGTGCCTCCTTGGCAAAGATGGAAATTTTGAATTTTTCAGATATTTTACATTTTAAGAGATTGGTGTTGAAACTGTGGAAGTTTAAGAACTCTCTCCTGTAAGTCCTATGGGCATGACGTAATTATGTAGGAACTTGAATAAATGCTGCTTATCAAGATCTCAGTGTGGAGACCTGTGGCATCAACATCACCTGACAACTTGCTAGAACTTTAAATTCTCAGAACCTATCTCAGACCTGCTGAATCAGAATCTTTGGTGGGGAGAGGCAGAGCCCAGCATCTGTGCTTTCAGAAGTCCCCCAAGTGATTCTGATGTACCCGAGTTTGAAAACCACTGCTAGAAACCTGCTCTGAAGCTGCTGGCTTTGATGAGGGTGTGGCCACTGAAGAGAGTATGACTGAAGAATCTCAAATAGGTGAGACCTCACTCAGCTCCTTGGATGGCAGATAACTGGAGAATGGACTCGCCAAAGCCCCACCAAACTGAAATTTGGTTAGAGGTCACTGAGTTGCCAAATCGCTTTGTGCAGACGTTCTATGCCTCTGCTTAACAGAGGTTCAGTAGGTCTGGGGTGGGGCTTGAGATTCTGCACGTCTAACAACTTCCTGTGGCATGGACCACACTTGAATAGCAATGGTTTATACTTTAAATCGGTGGTTTTCAAACGCTTTGGTCTCAGGACTCAAAGAGCTTTTGCTTATAAGGGCTCTATCTATTGATTTTACTGAGAAATTTGACAAATATTTATTAATTTATTTAAAAGATAACAATAAACCATTATGTAACATTTTTTAAATGAAAAAATACCCTACACTTTCTAAAATATAAATAAAATTTATAGTGAATAAGAATGGCATTATTTCACGTTTTGCAAATTTCTTTAACTTCTGGCTTAAGAGAAGCCAGTCAGATTCTCTCTTTCTCCCTTTTTCTCTATTTTGTTCTTTCTTTTTCTTTTTCAAGAAGACAGGGTCTCCCCCATGTTGCCCAGGCTGGTCTCAAACTCCCAGGCTCAAGCGATCCTCCCACCTCAGTCTCCCAAAGTGCTGGGATTACAGGCGTGAGCCACCACACCCGGCTTGCTAGATTTCATAGATTGCTTTGGTATTGAATCTGTTGTGATACCACAGGTCATGACATTCTGGAAAACTCTTCTGTATACTCATGAAAAAATGAAAGGAAAAAGGAAAAAGAGTATCTTAGTACTACTAGGAAAATAGTTATGACGTTGTAGACTCACTGAACCATACTTTGAGACCATGTACATTAAACAAAGATGAGAATTTTTTGAAGTTGGGCAACAGGGCACCGGTATTTAAAAAACAATATGTCATATATTGTATACAACATGACAGATCGTGAGAGGCTCTATGGGTGGGTGAACAGCATGGGCTCTGGAGCCAGACTGCCCAGAATGGAATCTGGGGTCCACCATGTACCAGCTGTGTGACCTCGGGGATTTTATTTAACCTCTCTGTGCTTCAGATCTCTCATCCATATGATGTGAATAATAATTGTACCTAACTCTTACAGTTCTCGTAAGGATTGAGTTAATATGAAGCATGCAGAACAGTGCTTGACACATTACAGTAATCCTAATAAGTGTTAGCTATGATTATTATTCAACATATTGAATGAATCAAATCTCAAGGTGATCATTTGGGTAACTAAATATCCTTAAGGTAGGGGAAATAAATAAAATTTGGACAGAAGGAAAGCAACAGAGACAGACTGCTCTATAGAATCAGATTGAGAAAAGCTAACTTTCTTTTCCTACTTTTGTCTGAGGAACCTGAAAACCATTCCATGGACTCAGACAGAAGCTCTCCTCTCATCCCACCCTTCCTTCCTCTCCCCTCCCCCCAGCTAACCACCCAGATACAAATTGAATTAAAGAAAGAGGCCACGAAAAAAAATTCTGCCTCAGGAGTGGTCTTAAGAAATGGCAACAAAGTTCCCAGCAAACACAGTTCTGTGTCCCCAAATTCCCTTTGGCCCCTTAGTCCTTAACTTCAAGGACTATCCTTAGGAAATGGCAAGCCCATGCAACCACAGAAACAGTGACTGGTAAGGGCTTCCGCAGAGCCCAGGGACAGTCCTGAGACAGATGAAAGACTCAAATATTTTACAAGACTCAAGTGTGTCTCTGGAAAAATGGCCTGACCCAGTGAAACCCTGAGCATGGAGACAGCGTGTCTTTGGGGAAGGAGGCTGGCTGCCCTGGGTCACATTCCAGCCTGTTACTCTAAGCCCCTCTCTTAGATCTCTCTTCTCTGGGATCCCACAAGCTCCTCAGCAGACCTCCAGCGCTAAGCTCTTCCCCAAGGGGCCACTGATTTTTCTTACTGAATGTCCCTACCCCTCCAAGTCCATTCCAGAGCGGAATGGTCTTCCTTCAACCTCCCCAGTGGAAGATGTATGGCAGGTGCATGACTCCTCCAATGCTGTGTGGTGTGCCCGTGTCTCTGAGCTGACCGACCATGCTGGGATTTACCAGATAGTTCCATGGTTCTGTGGGTAGGTGTGCACTCCCTTGCGGGGGTGGTCATTCTGCAGGTCAGTCCCCAGGTAAAAGGTACAGGTGCTTAGAAAGAAAATGAACTCACAAGTAGGGCATCAGGCAGCAGGAAAGGGGACTTCCCTCCCTCTGCACCGCCCCTGTGTTGAGAAGCGTGCACCTCTGTGGATGTGCTCCTGAGCTGGAGGTGCCGGGGTAGCACGTGCCACATGGAAGCAGCCTGAGGGCCAGAGACAGCTGTGTGAGATGGCATTTATTCCTGATTCTCTTACCCAGTGAGAGAATTAATTGCTCCTTTTTCTTTTATTTTTGGGACAGGGTCTCACTCTATCACCCAGGCTGGAGTGCAGTGGTATGATCCTGGCTCACTGCAGCCTCAACTTTCTGGGCTCAAGAGATCCTCCCACCTCAGCCTCCCAAGTAGCTGGGACAACAAGTGCACACCACCATGCTTGGCTAATGTTTGCATTTTTTGTAGAGACGGGGTTTCACCATGATGCCCAGGTTGGTCTCAAACTCTTCGGCTCAAGCAACTCTCTTGCCTTAGCCTCCCAAAGTGCTGGGATTACAGGTGTGAGCCACTGAGCCTGGCCTATTGCTCCTTCTTCTGTCTTCAAGTGTAGCCCAGTGGTTCTCGACCCTGCCTGCACGTCAGAATCACTTGGGGCTTTACAAAGCCACAGATGTCTGGGTTCCACCCAACCTCATGACTTGTCTGGTTTCAGATATATTATGGGTTCCATTAAGGAAAGGGCCTTGGGGACTATACTTGGGCCAGAATATTAAATGGGGTGCAGCACCACTTCTTCATTTTTGCCACCTCACAGGGCTGTGGTGGTAGCAGTGGTGCCTAATGAGAAATCCCAGCAGCAGACAAATCTTAGAGAAATAGAGGCACTCCGAATTGAGGTGGGAGAGGATGGCCCCTCCGTAAAGAACTGTGTGATACCCTTCAAAGAGTTTCATTTCGTTAAACGTTCAACTGAGGAGTATTTGTGAGTGTATGGTGTGCCACCACAACCGAGTTCCTGGTCTAGTGGATTAGAAGAATAATTTTTTTTTAATAAGATGACTACAAAATAGATTCATCCTTCAATTTCCTTGTTAGGAAAATGAGGTACCTGCCACACGATAAAATGATCATGGAATGAGAGATGTTATACTCTGTCAGTATCATTTATGCCCCAACTAAAATTGTTTGGAGAAGGCGAGAATTTTTAAAACTATGTTGACGTAAGAATAGCTTACCAAATTGTTGAAGTAACCAAATTGTTCACGAAGCCCATTGCCTATCACCAAGCTAAGTTAACGCTCTGATTTGTGACTGAGAGGCACTTTCAGTTAGGTGATGATAAAGCCCCAGTGCCATGGCCTTCGGCATGACAGAAATGAGAAAGGCACGCAGAGGAAGGTCTTCCTCTTTGACCTTTTAAATTTTCCACAGTTCAAACCACTTTTAAATTCTGGGATATTTTAGGAAGAATACATTTATTTTTAAAAATATAAAGATGAAGTAATTTGGCATTTTAAAATTATTTCCTCTCCTATAAGTAGGCAAAAGTCTACATTAGAGATTCATTAAAAAAAGAAATAGTTTTTGAAATAGAAAATAACACAATTGAAATAGAAGATAACTCACTTTTTCAGTTTTTACTAAAATAAAGCATTTTAAATATCTGGCTCCCCCCAGGCTTGTTCCCCAACTTGGATAAAATTTTCATGTCTAAGTTACAAAATTCTGGTAACAAGAACTTACCATTGAAAGGCTTTAAGATGGCAAACTTGATTGAGCACATATACACTTCAAATAAAGCATCTGCGCCAAACAAATGACTGCATGCACTTAAAATGCTTTACCTTTAAGACCATTCTCCTGCTGTGAAAACACTGCAATTGAATATCTGCCTTAACTAAATCACTAAATGCAAAAACTGAGACATCTTTTGCCTACTTTTATAGGTCTGAGGATCTATTGAGGCAGCTGAGATAGTTCATTCTAGTATCTAGTCATCTGATCTGGTCCAGCCCCACAGACGGACAGTGGAGGGTAAGAGAGGGGTTGTATTTACATAATCATGGCAGTACCACTGATTTCAGAACCAAGTTTGGGAGACAGGATGGTTGGAATAGCAACTTGCCTTTCCATTTGCTCTCCTACAAGCCCCCTAAAATGCTGTGTGTATATGTGGAAGGGAGTGTGTGTGTGTGTGTACCAGCTGTAATTTTTAAAAATAGGACAAAGTTATGTTGTAATTCCAATTCTGGATGATGAGCTTTCACACAGCAAACAAAAATACACAGCAAGATTGAAGAAAGAAAAAATGAGAATACAAATCTCCTTAGAAATTTTCTTTGTTTTCAAACAAAGTACATTTCAAAAGGGAATCTGTCAGTTTTTGAGATGACTTTCTAAAATCAAAGTACAGCCTATCACCTAATCTGACTGATCAACTATTGTTGGAAATGTAAGACAGAGAAACTGTTGCTAGTTGTCCTCAGGTTATCTAGACAAACAATCCCACTCCACTGATCTACTTTTCTTTTCGCTTATTTTTTATTTATCTCCCAAATGCTTTGAAACATGATTTGAGGTAAAAAGCCTCTGAAGGTCAATGGCTGTGTCGCCGCAGGGTTATTGCTGAGGCCCCTCTGAAGCTGTGCAGCACACAGGCACCCTAGGCAGCGGATCTGGGGCGGGGGTGGGGGCGGGGCGCCAGACAAGTGGCTGGCTGGTTTGCCCAGGGACTTGGTGTCATGTAGGGACTTAGCTTTTTTTTTTTTTTTTGAGAGGGAGTTTCTCTCTTGTTGCCCAGGCTGGAGTACAATGGCATGATCTCAGCTCACGCAACCTCTGTCTCCCAGGTTCAAGGGATTATCCTGCCTCAGCCTCCCGAGTAGCTGGGATTACAGGCATGTACCACCACGCCTGGCTAATTTTGTATTTTTAGTAGAGACGGGGTTGCTCCATGTTAGTCAGGTTGGTCTTGAACTCCTGACCTCAGGTGATCTGCCCGCCTCAGCCTCCCAAAGTGCTGAGATTACAGGCATGAGCCACTGCGCCCGGCCAGGGACTTAGCCTTTAATCTTAGGGAATCTTAAAGTCCAAATTGGCTACAGTAGATGTTAGCTGTTAGAAAAACAAAACACATATGCAATATCATCACCAGCAGTGTTAAAGATAGCAATGACTACCCCTTCGGTTATAGATGACACATTTCTCTGAGCCCCTGGAATGAGCTGCTGTTCTGTCCACTGTTTAGCTAAATTTGAGACTTAGCAACAATACATTAATATTAGCAGAGCTTCACCACAATATACTAATATTATCACCACGAGACTTTATATTATGTTAATCAAAGAATCTCCATTCCACTTTCAAAGGCTTGAAATGGTTTTGTGCTATGTCCAACAGTTGAGTGCCTACTAGGTACTAGGTACTTTTCCGGTTAGGTTGTATACAGACACTCTATTTTCCAAATTTAATGAGAAAAAAAGCTCTGGGAGTTTAATTTGTTAGCTGGTATGCAACTGCTGAACGCAAGAACCACGAACTACGTAAATAACAGGAACTCAAATAGACATGTTAACAGCTAAAGTTCATTTTTTAAAAAATCAATTCAATATGCTACATTGCAAGGAATCAATCACACTGCAATCATCATTTACAAATCAAAGTACAACACACATACTCATGGGGGTATATACAACTAGGTAGAAGTGTGTGATTATGGACAAGTAGATTGAAACTGTAAATTATATAACTGTCTCTTGTAATTACCCTGCTTGAGAACCGAAACAAACTTCCTGTATAATTTTGCAGGAGAATGGAGACTGAGATACGGAATTGCTTTTTAGTTGGTTTTAACCCTTCCACAGCTATTTAATTATGTGTGATGAGGTCAGAGAAAGTTTATGCTTAATTTATGAAAAATTGGCAGGGAGGTATTTCAAAGTAAATCCTCTAAAAAGCTTCCGATTATTAATTAAATCTGGTGATTTCTCTTCCTCTTCAAGGAATATTTATATAAATTATTAGGTAAAATAAACAATGTTTAAAACAAATTCACGGGCATCATTCATTTTATTTCCTCTCTAAAAACATTCATTACATTCTATAAGTTTTTAACTGGATGCAACTGAAAAGCTACAGGGATGAAAGGCTGTCTTCAGAGGCATCTTCTGCTTCGGTAGAGAAAAATCTTATTAATGTCCTTAACTTCATGGAGAAAAGCTCCAACGCTGGGCGAACCCCAGGGCAGGACTCTTAGTCTACGAAGAGAGAATCACCCTCTTAAGAAGAAGGAAACCCGTTTTTCTCATAAATAGCAGAGCCTCAGTTCAGGACATTTTAAGTCATCCTAGCCTTTTTCTTCCCTTTCTTAAAAATCTAACTTTTAACATCTTTTCTCTAAGTTCTGTTTCTAGTGGCTAAAGATCTACCCCAAATTTTAGAACTGCTCAGCAACCAAGGAGGAGGAAAGGGCAGTTTTCCTGTACACATCTTACAGGGTCTGCTGGTGCTATTCTTCCCACAAAAAAAGAAAAATGGGAAAACAGTTCTCATGCTGCAGTGTCTCTTCTTTCTCTCCTCGGGCTCACAGTCAAATACCTTCTCTGTACTCCATCCTCACTCTGCATCGCCATTCCTTGTCCGAATCCTTCATTTCATCCTCATTCTGTTAATGCACAACCCTTCAATTATGTTTTTCTAAGTTTAAGAGTGAAAGTGAAATTTACAGGAATGCTGTTCACTGATGAACTAGACTCTACACTTCAGAGGATTTGATTCAAGTAAATTTCAGTATATTTCCTTCACATAAAAATGGCTCTGCAAAGGCTGACATGGAGTTGATGCCCGTACACTAAATACTTGTACACTCAAGTTTTCATTTTCGAGCAGTCAAGGTGAAAACCGTGTCTCTCTTTAAAACATGACTAATAGGATGCCACCAATCAAGTAAGTTTCAGTTTTAAGAGTTACAAAAACCCAAGCGCTAAGACACCATAGGATGTCACCTCCCATTTTAAGATGATCACTTTCTAAAAAAACAAAAATAAAACACAGATACAGAAAATGACAAAAAACAAATATATGGCTTAATGGATTATTAGGCAACTGTCCTTGTAACTATCACTCAGGATCAAGAAAGAGAACTTTGCTGGCTACTCCAGAAAACCTTCTATCTGCTCCAGCCAATCACCCCTTCTCTCTCATAAGTAACCACTAGACTGACTCTCACAATAATCTCTTGTATTTTTTTATACTTTCATCACCAAAACAGCCCAGCCACTAGAATAGTCTTGCCTATTAAAATAAAAAAAAAATCTTAATGCCATTTTAATCTAGGGGTTCCACCTTCACCCCTTTCTTTTCTTTGTAATCTATCTATGGATGAACTGGGGCCACTTGACCTATACTGTCCACACTCTAAGTTTTGCTGATCTCCTACTTGTACTGCAGCTCAGTATGCTCCTCTTTATTCTGTATCTCTTGCAAAATGGCAACTAGATCCAATGCTTGCTTGATAAGACTTGGGTTCAATCCACTGGCAAGACTACAAATATCCTTGATCAGAAGATACATAATTTCTGGTTGTCCTTTTTGCAACTGTTGTTTTTGTTCATTGTCTACATCCATTAATTCACAGTGGTGGTGGGGATTACAAAACGGTTATATTTTAATTCTGTCATTTTCTTTTCTTCTTTTTTTTTTTTTGAGATGGAGTCTCACTCTGTCGCCCAGGCTGGAGTGCAGTGGTGCGATCTCGGCTCACTGCAACCTCTGCCTCCCGGGTTCAAGGAATTTTCCTGCCTCAGCCTCCCGAGCAGCTGGGACTACAGGCGCATGCCACCACACCCAGCTAATTTTTTGTATTTTAGTAGAGACAGGGTTTCACCATGTTGCCCAGGCTGGTCATGAACTCCTGAGCTCAGGCAATCCGCCCGCCTCGGCCTCCCAAAGTGCTCGGATTGCAGGTGTAAACCACTGTGCATTTTATTTTCATTGGTTAGCTGGAATATGTTTATAAAAAGATGTTTCTGGCCAGGTGCGGCGGCTCATGCCTATAATCCTACCACTTTGGGAAGCCAAGGCAAGTGGATCGCTTGGGCCCAGGAGTTCAAGACCAGTCTGGACAACATAAAGAGACTACAGAAAATGAAAAAATTAGCTGGGCATGGTGGTGTTTACCTGTAGTCCCAGTTACTCAGGAGGCTGAGGTGGGAGGATCTCCTGAGTCTAGGAGGTTGAGGCTGCAGTGAGCTGAGGTCGCACCACTGCACTATAGCCTGGGTGACAGAGCAAGACCCTGTCTCAAAAAAATTTTAAAAATTTAAAAAATAAAATGATGTTTCCCCTCCTTTACTACTTGATTACTTCACTGTACAGTTTATATAAGAAAGGCAGGATAAATGCTTTAATTACATTTTTTGCGGTTTTCAAGATAATAAACTGGTTCCTATTATCCTCTAAATCAGTTTGTTTTTAAATATCATTATGAACTTATGAATTTAAACATTTGATAAGTTGCAATAAATTGCAATTTTTTATCTTTATTATTATATTTATTGTCTGGTCAGAGCCTCTTCAAATTGACTCCTAAGTCTTTTTGACATGACCCTAACAATTTTTGCTTCCTTGCTGTCTAGTATGACAAGCAGGACTTTTGTTTTGTTTACAGAAATAACTCTTCGACTTCATTTAAAATGATGACTGTATTTGCCCCAAAAAAGGACATATGCAAATTTATTGTGGAGAGTGATGTCCACCTGTATTATATTTTCTCACGATTTCAGCAACACCTTTTTGTACCTTCTGCTGTGTAATTGTGCTACATATTTATTTCCATGTGGACAAATGGTTACGTGTGAAACTGAATTGCTTTTAATCCACTCAACCATTTTTATACACTTTAGAAACATTAATTTAAAACAATTTTGCTGAAAAAAAGAGTTCCTCTATGATGTTAACTCAAAGCAGGACTCCATATAAATAATTACAAAACAGAGGTTTTTATATTGGTAAACATGAAAATGTAGCATGAATATTAGGGTACAAACATGCTAACCACAATCCCTCTGTGGGGGAGAAAAAAAATCAGATTCCTAACTAGTATTTTCCTAAACAATTCTAAACAAGTTAAGGAAAACCTTCTGTTTTACCCAATATGAAGTTATATTTAAAAACAAACAAACACAACACCAACAACCAACCAACCAACGAACCAAAACACTACCTTACAACCAGCTGAAGTCATAAATATGTTGTTTAGGGCCAGGCGTGGTGGCTCATGCCTGTAATCCCCAGCACTTTGGGAGGCTGAGGTGGGTGGTTCGCTTTTACTCAGCAGTTTGAGACCAGCCTGGGCAACATGACAAAACCCTGTCTCTACTAAAAAATACAAAAATTACCCGGGCATGGTGGTGCGTGCCTGTGATCCCAGCTACTCAGGAGACTAAGGCAGGAGAACTGCTTGAACCCGGGAGGCAGAGGCTGCAGTGAGCTGAGATCGTGCCACTGCACTTCTGCCTGGGCGACAGAGCAGGACTCAGTCTCAAAAAAAAAAAAAAAAAAAGAAAAAAAGAAAAAGAAAACGAAATACCATCATGAGAGGGGTAAGTGCAGGCAAACTTTTATCTTAGAATATTCTATCTCAAACATAATGTCTCTATTACAAGCTGGAAAATATGTTCAAGGGGGAATAGAGCTCCTGAAACCCAAACCAGGTATAGCACTAATTTCAGCCAAGCAGAGCAAAATCTTTCTTGATCTTGTTTTAACAATGGGTCAGGGCACAGTGGCTCACACCTGTAATTCCAGTGCCTTGGGAGGCTGAGGCAGGAGGAGAGCTTGAAGCCAGGAGTTTGAAACCAGCCTAGGCAAAAAAGCAAGAGCCTGTCTCTACCTGACCCCCCACCTCTCCCCGGGAAAACAGTCGGGAATGGTGGCATGTGCCTGTAATCCCAGCTACTTGGGAGGCTGACATGGGCGGATCACTTGAGCTCAGGAGTTCAACGCTGCAGTGAGCTATGATCGGAGCCACTGTACCAGCCGCAAGGGTGACAGAGAGTGAGACCGGGGTCTTAAAAGAAGAAGAAGAAAGAAGAGAAGAAGAGAAAGAAGAAGAAGAAAGAAGAAGAGAAAGAGAAGAGAAAAAATGTGAAAATGTGTCTCTTCCATATATGTAGATGCAAGTTAGGCCTTTCCCTCTCTGCACTGCCACAGCCTCTCTCACATTTGAAACTGCAGGGCTGGGAAGAATTTTGTGTCTGACACTCTACTACCCTATGGGCGAGGACTAATTCATTCATCCTTATATCCTCATCACCTAGACCATCCCTGGCACAGTGTATTTAAAGCATGTTTGCTGAAAGATAGGATGAAGGGATAAATAAAGTGTAAAAAACAAAGACTGAGAGGAAGTCTGAGTTTAAGCACTACTGGTCAAAAGCTAGCTGGATGTATCTGGCAGGTGTTGACACTCATACAAAGAAGTGGATGAACTAGACTCAGGCATGCACTGATTTCCCCCAACAATCCTTTATTGTGTATCCTCTATGTGCTAGCCACTGTGCTCATGGCTTGGAGTTTAGCAATGACCAAGTCCCTGCCCTCCTGATGGTCCCACTAAGGTTTCATTTTGTTCCAGTTACCGCTGAAGATTAGGTTATTCTCATCCCAATTATTTGAATGGAATTTGTCCAGTAGTGGGTTTCAAAATGACTCATTGCAAATGCCAGTCAATGTTAGAAATCCAAACAGACAAAAAATTTGTTTGGAAAAAAAAAAAAAACAACAAACAACCACCTGCATGCCAAAACTCGAAAAAATTCTGAGCTATGTAAGGCAAAACACTAGCTTTCAGAAAAAAAGAGAGAGACTGCAGACCGTATGTTTCATATTTACAATGTTTTCATTGAGGCAATGAATACAAACTATTCTATAAGAGCTATTTATTTGCTCTTATTTATGACAAGCTTAGCTTAAAAAAAGATACACAAATAAATCGTTAGCCGCACTGTCTCATGCAACTCATTTCAATGCATTCAGCAGCAGTCAACCTCTGAATAAATCACTGAGAGCTCAATTTCCAACCTTGATGTTATCTTTAGCATATTAAAACATATTGTACTTCAGACCAATGTAATAAAACAGTAATGGCAAAAGCTTTTAGTGAAACATATTATAATGAGAAAACAAGGAAAAATAGCCATTTTCCTTATTATATTACAGACTAGAATCCTATTAAAATAAATGTCATCATTATACTTGAGTACATAGGTCAAAATGTGTCTTCCAAAACCCAGCAAAAGCCCAAGGATATAGCTGCTGGTCCAGTATTTTCCAACAAGTGTCATGGGGGTGAAGGTGGGAGGCTCCTTATCTTAGAAAAGGCTATGAAGTACTTGAGCACCATTTCAAAAGCATAACTTATTATTCCTTAATGACTGCCTTGACTGCACTCACCCAGGAGCTGCTGGGAAGGCTAAGCAAAGAGAAGCTTTCTTGACAGCTTCTTATGGCTACAGCTGGAATTTTCCTTTCAAAATAAATGCAATCAAGAAATGAATTATCTGATAAGAGAAAAAGTAAGGAAAAGATAAGTGTCTCTTCAACCAGCTATGTACAAATGTGGATTATGTCACGGCTCTGCTTTCTCCGCCAAAGGTTTAGAGCAGACAGTGACATCTTTCTGATGCAACTGAAATGATCTTAAGATAGAGGCTGCATTTCAGCAAAAGTACCAGACCTCGAAAGAAGACAGGGCATACCTGGCATCATTTGGGAGTAAGTAAACCAGTGCTGATGGTTTATGTTCTAATAAAATAAAATTCTCCCTAAGAATCACACACAAGAAGGGAAAGCACATTTTAAAATTTCTTCCCGTCATAATTTAACATTTGTTCAACAATTAAGAACCTACTAAGTGCCACGCTCTTCTAGAAGATCAGATTGCAGCAAAAAGCAAAGTCCACACTCTCATGAAGTTTACTTTTGATAAAAGACATGGGCAATCAACAATAAATACAGTCATGCACATACACGGATGCACATACACGGATATAAATATGCATGCTATCCTAGCTCTGTCCTCTGAGAGGGCTAGAAGCAGTGACACCCAGGTAGCCATGGGCACATTTAAGTGATCAGAACTTGGTTTCCTTCTTTTTTTTTTTTAAGGCAAAGTCTTCCTCTTTCACCCAGACTAGAGTGCAGTGGCGCAATCAGCTCACTGCAACCTCCACCTCCCGGGTTCAAGCAATTCTCTGCCTCAGCCTCCCAAGTAGCTGGAACTACAGGCACCTGCCGCCATGCCCAGCTAATTTTTGTGTCTTTTTGTAGAGACAGGGTTTCACTATGTTGGCCAGGCTAGTCTTGAACTCCTGGCCTCAAGAGATCCGCCTGCCTCGGCCTCCCAAAGTGCTGGGATTATAGGCATAAGCCACTGTGCCCAGCCCAGATCCCGGTTCCTAAATACTGTTCTCCACCATAAGGAACCAAGGCTCTTGGGAGAAATGGATGATTCCAGCGCTGGCTTAAGAAAAGGATAAGCTAAATCTGGAACATCATGCTGTGGCAGAAAGGAAGAATCCACAGGACGGAAGCATGTGGAAAAGGCACAAGAACCCACTTGAAACATTTGCTGCTAAATAAATCCAGGACAACTTGATGTTTGGGGAACATAAAAATCAATCATGGTAATGACAAGATATAACCTATAGAATAAAATTAAAACCCAAAATTATACCAAAAAAATTAAATAAATGGGGAAAAAGAAACAATTCTTCCTTATAGAATGCCAATTAGTAAGTTGTAGAAAGAATGAAATTAGAAAATTACCATTTGGTAATTATAGTAATAATTATTTTAGATAAGAGCCATAAGTGAAGGTAAAAGTAGGAGGTGAAAATTGGATGAGAATTGATATTTATATAATCCCAAAGTATCTTCTCACCAGATACTTACTGATTACAAAGCGAAAAATGGTAATTTCACAGTGAAGAAGCCTGGCAGGTACCACCTAAACCCAGTGATGAGACAAATGTATTATCATATGATCCTGATGAAATGCACTGGGGAGGACATACGGTCACTTCTATGGTATTCCTGCCAAAAAATGTACAGCCTAAATCTAACTGTGAAGACACATCAGATAAACCCAAATTGAAGCACATCATACAAAATAAGTGGGTTGTATGCTTCAAAAATACCAAAATCATGGAAAACACAAAGCAAAGCAAAACAAAACAAAAAAACAGGTACTATTCCAGATTAAAGGAGGCGCCAGGGACATAACTACATACTCCACGTGATCCTGGAGGAGATTTTTTTTTTTTTCCTCTAGAAAGAACATCAGTATAAACTGGTAAAATTTAAAATTTGAACAATGCGCAGAGATTACTTTAATATCTTGATTTTAAGGCCGGGCGCGGTGGCTCACGCTTGTAATCCCAGCACTTTGGGAGGCCGAGGGAGAAACCCCGTCTCTACTAAAAATACAAAATTAGCCGGGGTGGTGGCACATGCCTGTAATCCCAGCTACTCGGGAGGCTGAGGCAGGAGAATCGCTTGAACCTGGGAGGCGGAGGTTGCGGTGAGCCGAGAGCGCGCCATTGCACTCCAGCCTGGGCAAAAAGAGCGAAACTCTGTCTCAAAAAAAAAAAAAAAAAAAAAATCTTGATTTTAATAATTTGTATTATGGCTATATATGAGAGCATCGTTGTAGAAAAACACTGTAATATTTAGGGATAAAGGTGCCACACGTCTTCAACTTACTCTCAAATGATTCTGAAAAGAAAATATGAGAGAGAAAGAGAGAAACAAAGGGAAAGATTGAAAATAATAGAGCAGAAAACAGACGTGATAAAATGTGAATATGTGCAACAATGTATGGGAAATTGTGGTATTATTCTTAGAGCTTTTCTCTAAGTCTGAAATTATTTCAAAATTAAAGAAAAAAATAGTGAGATGGATAAGGCACTGCTGGCAGCCCCTGCAGCAGAAGCAGTCCAGGGCTTGGGAGGGAGCACTCTGGGGCCCCAGGGCTCAGCAGTGGCTGGGAGAAGAAGAGCTCCTTGCCTTGTCGGTGTGAGGCTCTGAAGCAGGAACTGCAAATGTTTTGTGGGCAAGGGAGTTCTCTGCACGTCTGGTGGGGATGGAGGGAGAGAGAGATAGAAAGACTTTACAGACAGAGATGGGGAAGACTTTCAAATTATCTGGTTGAGAAAGGGAATCCTAGAATTCAAGAGAAAGGAATGTGTTCTCAACCAATCCATGATAGTCACTCTCTCCTCCACCCATTCCAGTTGTGGGCAAAGAGTCATAAAACCCACTAGGGAGTTTATGAGCAAATTGGGAGTTGGTGCCCTTTAGTCACTCTGGCCAAACTCTGCAAATGGCCTCCTCGGGAGCCTTGTTCTGACAAATCCCAGAGAAGCTGTTCTAGGAAGTGACAGACAAATGACTCATTCTGCAAGCAGCACATGGTCCCATGGATGACCATTCCACCTCACTCGGCTGCCCTGAAGAACACTGTTCAAAGCACTGCATTTGCAGTTCTTTATACAGATAGTCCCTGGCTTACAATGGTTCAACTTTACTAAGGTATGAAAGCAACACCATTCAGTAAAAACCATACTTGATCATTTCCTGGGCTAGCCATATGTGGTACAACACTTACATGAGATACTCAACACTTTATTATGAAATTGGCTTTGTGTTGGATGATTTTGCCCAACTGTGGGGTAATGTAAATGTTCTAAGCACATTTAAAGTCCAGGCTAAGCTATGATGGTTGGTGGATTAAGTGTATTAAATGTATTTTTAATTAATGATATTTTCACTTTATGATGGGTTTATCAGCCCATAGCCCCACTGTAAGTCCAGGAGCATGTATATACACACAATGCATTACATTCCACTCACATCTGTGATCAAGTGTGCAAGTGGGCAGCTATATCTCTCTCCCTGCTTGTGTCTTGTTTCAGCTTACTAAACTGGCAATTATAAAGATCTACCTGATTTACAACCTCATTTGACTTACTGAAAATACATCCCCGACTAAAAGACCCCAGGCTCATGTACCAAACAGAAATAAAATAAAGATAACCATTAAAAGGTCCTTTAAAAAACTAGAGCAGATTTTAGAAAACCTGTAACCCTAGTTAGCTTTCTATCCTGGGCTCCAAATTATGAGGTCAAAAATGATCATGAGAGGTCATGTGACTCACCCCTACCTTCAAAGGCTGTATTTCAATCATTCTGGAAAGATATTTATCTACTATTACTTTAAGTAACTTCCAAGAGAAGGTGCTATTAATTTCTTCAGCAGCCTACTCTATCTTCCTTAAAACTTTTATAGCCAAGAAATTCTTTTGGTTTTAAATTGAATTTCTATTGGGTTTACACCAGTTCGCATTTTCTTTGAGTGCTATAAAATTCTTCCCCTAGTCTCCTCTTCTCTGAGGGAATAACACCAATCCCTTTTCAACTTTATTCAGATCTTTCACCGCACTTCTTAAACCCACTCCAGCAGGGGCAATGCTAAGTGTACAGGAAAGAGAAAATCAAAAACCACACCCTCAGCACTGCTTTGCCTGGTCACATCCTGGTAGACAGCATTCATCATGGTGGCCCTGAGCCACTCAGAAAAGGTTTCAATGTGTTCTGTAGTTTTAAACTACAAGGTAGATTCTAATAACAGTTTTCACTAAAATGGTTTAAAAAAAGACATAGCATTTGAAGATAATGTATTTGTTACCCAGATTGTTTTCTTATGTAGAAGGCTTTAGTGCCAGATCATACTGTACAAATAAGATGCTACTGAATTTAGAGCTTGAACTTTTACCTAGTAAGTACCAGTTCCTTTTTAATTTTAGGTAGACAATTATTGTGGACAGCAAACGTATCAATTTGGAAATTTAGTTTATATCAATACAATTTAATTTATACCATCTAATATATATTATTATATAGGAAACTGTACTACTGGATACAGAGAAGTTGGAAGTATGACACCTCCATCAATAATTATCAAAAAAGGGTGAATAGAGTGTAAGTGTGATACCATATACAATATGGGACCAATAAATGTATGAGATAAAATTCCAGGAGGTGGGATCAAAAAGCAGAGATACTTGAGCTGGCTTGTAACAATGGGCAGGATTTTGAACAGACAGAGACTAGGAAAGGATTAGGTGATCACTTCAAGGAAGGGACTGCATAGACAAAAAATGGAGGTATAGGACCATGCTCAGACTATTTGAGAAAAAGGAGATTAGTAGATGAAAAAGCCTAAAGGACAGGCTGGAACTAGATGTTGGAAGACGTTAAATATTGAGCTAAGGAGTTTGCCTTATTCTGTAGGCATATAGATATGACCAAAAATTTAAGGCCTGAATGGCTGCTATGCACACCAGAAACTATATTTACGGACTACTTATGAATGGAAGACACACAAAACTAGAGAACAAGATAAATGGTTTTGCCCTCAGAAATGATTACAGCTAGGACTCTATAAAAATAAAAATGGTACACTGCATTTGGTAAGATGGCCCTCCTTGGGATTACTGGTTTCATGGATAACTAGGTCAGGAAAGTATAGATAAGACTAGGGTAATCAATCAATAACTAAAAATATTATCTAAAAATGGAAAAATAATCAAAATTTTTCTTTTAAAAGAATCACATTCTTCAATGTCAATAAATTATATAAATCAGTCAAAACTGCTATTCAGTTATTTTACACTTTAATCAGACATTAATCTTTACAATACCTAACAATGTAGATTTAGATTCACTGTATTTCTTCATGGTTTTCTGTGAGAACATTTACATTGTGGTTTTTGCATCTGATATAGCTGACGAACATTGTGCAAAGTCCTAAATTTTCCTCCTTTCAGTTAACAAGCAGATAAACTGCAATCTGGTAATCAAGAAGCACCTGGTTCCTAGTGACAGATTTATTTTTATTTATTTATTTTTTTTGAGACAGAGTCGCTCGTTCTGTCGCCCAGGCTGGAGTGCAGTGACACCATCTCAGCTCACTGCAACTTCCACCTCCTGGGTTCAAGTGATTCTCCTGCCTCAGCCTCCCCAGTAGCTGGGAGTACGGGCGTGTGCCACCACGTCCAGCTAATTTTTGTATTTATTTTTCAGTAGAGATGGGGTTTTATCATGTTGGCCAGGATGGTCTCAATCTCTTGATCTTGTGCTCCACCTGCCTCGGCCTCCCAAAGTGCGGGATTACAGGCATGAGCCACCACGCCTGGCCAATGACAGATTTTTACATGACCAGAAATGACTATTATCATGGGATATCTGGTCATCATGTTATCTAGATATTTTGAATCAATTCTCCAAATGTACCCCTAACACAACATTTACACATCCAGTATCATATAAACAAGGAAAAAAACAAACTACCAATTTTTAAAAACATTATCCGTGTGCGTACTTTTATATATTATTCCGGTTTTAACAGAGAAGGCTCAGAAGATATGAGTGCATATAAGATAAATATTTCTTGGGAAACCTCTAGATACAAACACTGTATTAATTTCCGTAATAGAAAAGGGAAATTAACAAAACAAGGTAAGAGTTATTTCTACTAGCAAGGCCGAGGACAGGCTGCCTAGAAAATTATTTTTCTAAATGGAAATATACCTTTTCTGCTTTGCACTATACAAGATTATAGGCAAAATTTTAGAGAGCTGAAAATCCTTTCAAATAATACTTCCTTTAGCTTTAATCACGAATAATTGCCTCTTTTGGTGCTAATGAGCATGAGCACCACAAAATGGAATGTAATTCTGTCGGTTCATTCAGGGTAATGGCTTTGTGCATGAGGCCCGCTGCCGAGAGATCTAGTCTCAATTTCCTAGAGTACAATCACTGAGCAGCAGCACATTTTTCACTTGAGGAAGATGTTCTAACCTATGTAAATATAAATAGAAAACTCATTATCTATTGATAAAAACAACAATGCAGGTTAAATAAAGTTTTATGTGTTACTGTTTCCTGTAACAGCCATCAGCCTCCTGGATCATGAAAGTAAATAAAGTACTTCACTTACTGAAATCAATGAGAAACCGTCCAAATCCTTGCCTTTGGTGCTGGGGCATGATCATTATGCAGGAGACATTATACTTCTGCTGGCAAAGCTTTTCCTGAGGGAAGGAGAAACAGATCAAGTATGTCAGAACCCTGCTGAAGTGGGCAATTCCCTGCACCTGCCACTGTCCTTGTAAAACTGTCCACTAAAGAAAGCCAATGGGTTAGGTCAGGATCAAGCAGAAAAATCCTACTATATTAATCAATCAAACTATCAACTAGCAACAAACCATCGACTCTGGCATGCCTCTCAACTACATCTTTATTCTTGAAAGTCAGTGCCATAAAATATGCATAAAGAATCCAAGGAAATATGAACCAAATAAAACAGAATACAGACAGTATAAAAGAAATGCTTTCCTTGCTCAAATAACTTCAGAGATAGAGAAAATAACATCCCAGGGAGTCACCCAGTGGAGTAAGTTAGGATTTAGCCAGCTATCTTGCTAAATATAATAATAATCTACAACTCTGCAACAGCAATCTGTCTTCTGCCTTTTGGCAAATGCCCCAGTGAAACTAAAACAGTATCTGTGTGGGTAGATGTGCACAAATATATTTCTCCTATGAATAAAAAGTCAATGTAAAAAGCTAGAGAAATAATTAATCTGCATTTCAAACCAGGAAAACAAAACAAAATGAAACAAAAAGACAACAAGAAACCCTAAAGCCTCCAAAGGTTAGACCAAAATACTACCAAACAGTTTGAAACCAGGAGGAAGATTGGATAGAACATGGTAAGAAACAGCTCTTACAGTTAAAGAAGAACTTGCAACTTTCATGGGATGTGGCATCAGGGCAGCATTTTTTTATTCAGAGTACACAGAAGTTGCCAAAACCTACACAGAGATCTGGAAAAGGCTTTTGAGGTCATGGATGCTCTGGCCAAATATAAACCACAAATAAGACTGACCACAAATGGTACCAACCACATCAAAGTTTTACTTCAGAACGCCCAGATCTTTAATGAACCAATTTGAAAGATCACAGGAGATGGTTGTGGAAAAAACCCTACAGGGCAGAATTGAATATTTCTTTGTGAAAAAGATGCATTCCCAACTTTTGCACATTTGTAGTTGTCTATGGAGCCGCTAAAAAATGAGGAGGAAGCAATGTGTGTCAGTTCTCCTAAGAAGATGAATTGTCCCTCACTGGATGTGCACATCAATGGCAAAGGTTCAAGTAATTTGTCTATTTTGCAAAGTTAGACAAATAGGTCACTCTCTCTAAAAAGAAATGTACTCTGGGTTAAGAGAATTTATCCTTGATGCCATTCCCTTCTTTGTCCAGAACCATTTCCACCTTTCAGAGTTTTTTGAGATCCAATATAGTAGTGATCTTTCTTCCCCCGCCTCGCAACTTAACGCGTTACTACAGCTAAATTCTAAGCTATGAATAAAATAACTACTACTTCTTTCCTTTCTGTTTACAGCCATCTATTATGTGCTTGGAAAGTCATATGCATGTAACAATTTGCACTGAACCTTTCTAGGTCATTCCAGCCCTTCTCTGGCTATCCTTGAACTGTCATTCCAATAACCTCTAGAATATGGTTCAAGAATAACCCCAAAGGGCCAGGGTCCTCTAGATTCCAACTGACACATGAGAATATGGTTTAGTTTCATCTAGTCTTTTTTTTTTTTTTGAGATGGAGTTTTGCTCTGTCGCCAGGCTGGAGTGCAGTGGGGTAATCTCAGCTCACTGCAACCTCTGCCTCCCGGGTTCAAGGGATTCTCCTGTCTCAGCCTCCAGGGTAGTGGGGATTACATGCATGCACCACCACACCCAGCTAATTTTTGTATTTTTAGTACAGACAGGGTTTCACCATGTTGACCAGGATGGTCTTGATCTCTTGACCTCGTGATCCACCCACCTTGGCCTCCCAAAGTGCCGGGATTACAGGCGTGAGCCACCGCACCTGGCCTCATCTAGTCTTTTAACATGGTTATTTTTTAGATTAATTTTTGTTTCACTATACTGCCAAGGCATATTAGTATTCCAAAATAGTAGGAAATAACAGCAGCTGCTGCCATGCTATAGAAGAAACTGACAAAATGAGAAAAGTTGAGCTAGTTCTGAGTAAAATGTTAGGTACCCTGGGAGGAAGAGAGGCAGAAATTCAAACTTCAAGAATCACCACCAACTCTACACATGGCTGCTACTCAGCGGCCAACACAAGACTCAGGAGCGGTATGGTCAGTGCAGCACGAGGAAGGTGGGCACGGTTAAGCCTATGTTTAAATCCACAGACACTGAAAGAAACACCATTTTCTAACAGGAAGGACGCAACCACTATTCTTTTTAAGTCTCTGGAGAAAAATGATCTCGACAAACCTACATAAAAGGTAAGGTGTTTTATTTATTAATCATATAAATAGATTTCCTATTTATTGTTTTATTCAGTGTTAATTCTCTATCATCTTTTGAATTTGTAATGTGCAAATTAACTTTCTTCTTTTTCATTTCAAAGCTTTACCAAATATGTGGATTA
The DNA here is from genome assembly GCF_008728515.1 of Papio anubis. NCBI lineage: Eukaryota > Metazoa > Chordata > Mammalia > Primates > Cercopithecidae > Papio > Papio anubis. Next base: position 71,619,572 of record NC_044986.1, on the reverse strand, counting down.
AAACACTGAGACAGTTTTCCATGAATGCTGTTATTTATTTTTGTTTATGATCTTTAGGTTGACTCTTGAATTTAGGATAGCTATAGTTTGCAAGTACCTTCACATATATTCTATCTTTTGAAACTCCATTAAAATGGCACTTCTATGAAGCATCCCATTTACATTGTGCAAGAGCAGATTCATTAAAATTCAAGTATCACCTAATATAAAAAATGTATCATAAAATAAATAAAAGATAGAGTTTGGACCTTCTACCTAAAAGTCTCATAATTATTGTCTCTATGTACCATCCTGGTAAATTTAACTATTTCCTAGGTGCCTCAGAAAAGTTAAGGTCATTACCCGGTAAACATCTCCAAACTCAGTTATCCTTTATTAAAGGAGCTATTGTTTCTTAGAAGCCTTTGAGCAGAAGAATGTGAGTGAACTGCTCTGAACCACTGAAAAGGACAAGCTACATCCCCTCAATATGTCGATGTTTCCCCTACTCTAATAGCCGGAGATACTCAGGCTTTTTTTTTTTTTTCTAAAAGACGGAGTCTCACTCGCAGTCTCAGCTCACTGCAACCTCCGCCTCCCAGGTTCAAGCAATTCTCCTGCCTCAGCCTCCCAAGCAGTTGGGACTACAGGCGTGTGCCACCAGGCTCAGCTAATTTTTTGCATTTTTAGTAATTTTTTGCATTCACCATGTTGGCCAGGATGGTCTCTATCTCTTGACCTCATGATCCACCCGCCCTGGCCTCCCAAAGTGCTGGGATTACAAGCATGAGCCACTGTGCCCAGCTGATACTTAGGCTTTCTAAAGGTGAGATTGCTTTAGAACTTAAAACCATAGCACAGAGAATAAGAGACGAAAGTGTAAAACCAGTCATTTTATCAGCTTGACTGTCCAAATGCCAGCGTCCTAACTCACTGAGATACTGTTGACCACAGAGGGAGGGCAACAAGGAGAAAGGAGAATTCTCTCTTAAATGCTACATTAAACTGAAACCTTCATGTTGACACCACTTAAAGGGAAAACGGAAATAAGCTTACACTGAGAAAATCAAAGATGCTAAGTGGTCCACAAGGCAGCAATTAGAATGTCATCAGGACAGCACACAGTGCTGAGGTCCTTTACACACTTACTAGGCACCATGTTTTTTGTTTTCATCTTTTAAAATGAGCTCTGAACAAGAACCTGAGCTTTTCAAAAACACATGTCACTTATTCAAATTACAGTAATGAAAAAGCCCTGTTCAAAGAATTGGGCTCTACCAAAAACATTTTGAAAAAGAAAATGAAGGTCATGCTGGCTCTTGTTTTACCTTAGAGAAGTATCCAACCAGATGACAGCCCTTTTCATCATTTTTTGTAAGGACATAAAAAAGGAATGGCTCGACATCATAATACAACGTTTTGTGGTCCAGGAAGAGCTTGGCTAACAAGCAAAGGTTTTGGCAATAAATTTTGCTCATATTCCCATCAACCTAGCAGAAAGAAACAGACAACATTATTTAACATAAAAATACCACGCCATATAAAATTGTTTCTTCTATATGGTATTTCAGAAAGTACATCATTTTATTTCCAAATCTTAAACTGAGAGATTAAAACACTCTATTAAGCAAGTACAGCTTTAACCAGAAAACAGCTGTCACTGGCAAATCAGAATTCCACATTTTCTCTTAAATTAGGGTATATTTGAAGTAGTTAAATTTCTCTTTTAGCTACCAAAGAAGGGCCAAACCACTAGTAAAGGAGTAATTTTTACTTGTAGTTTATTCTGAGCTAAAAATGATGAGGCATGTCCTCTCTCTTTATTTGAACCAAATAAATCTGTATTAAGGAAATATAAACAGATCAAAATACTTCTCAAGTAAGTTAAACTTTATGTTGTTTCAAAAGGGTTTCACATAAAACTAAAATTAATGAACTGTATTATTCTGATTCCTCAGAAGTGTGGATTAGCAAAGAGGTTTCCATTTTGGTTTTATCCCAAGCATCATCTTAAATATAATTGGAAAAGATAAAATATCTATGTTGGGAATACTTACAGAGAAAGTGATATGAATTTCAACCTACAATAAGCACCATGATTACAGTCTACTTCTCTTGAAAATAAAAGAATCAAGCTGTGATACTGATGGCTACAGACAGGAGGCTAGGCACAGATGCCAATTTCTTTGATCAAATGTAGTTACTTGTTGAAAATAGAAAACACAGCAGATTCAAGAAGAATTTCCCTAGCACTTTTCGTAAGGGAAATGGGTATTTGCTAACCAGAGCTCTTAAACAATGAACTTGACCATTCTCAGGTCTCCTGTGGACCATACGGGTTCTCATCTTGCACAAATTATTTTTAGATTTCATATAACTATTTCCCTTAGATGAAACCTAGGTCCCATACATAGCAACACAATCAAATACAGGCAATGGGCACAGCGGATACAATTCTCCCTTTAATTAAAGGAAGTTTTCATATATTTGAGAGTAAGGCCCTTTTGGAAATGGTAGTATATTACAAAAAGGTAAGATGCAGATATACATAACTGTGAACCAGAAAAATAGAGAGATGACAGTGCTGAAGAAAATTCTGATCAGTTGTGAAAGGTGTAAGAGGAATAAAGAAAGGGAAGAAGGCAGGAAAATCATAATCTATGATTATTCCTCCTTTATTTTATAAGTTTTGTAGGAAACTGCTAGGAGAAAAGTTGCCCAAATGTTACACTCTATTAACTCAGGTTCCAGAATAGGGACCTCAGTACTTATCAAATCCAACTCCTTATTCGTACAAGCGAATTTTAGAGACATGCTTCTCATGTTTCCCCTCTCATCTCTGGATGGTCCAAAAGCACCTGCCCTGAAAGAACAGCCCATCCTTACCAGCCTAACAAGACTGATCCCCTTGCCCCTGAGAAGACGTTCCATGGATTTATGACAGCTTCAACCCCAATGCTGACTCATGCCGATTTATTAAATAATTACTTAAGGCCAACAATGTGTTTTGAGCTTTGAGAAACAATGTTTTGGTTGGAAGAACAGATCTAAGGCATCAAGGAAGGATCCAATAGGAAAGCTGAACTTGTGACATTAGCTAAGCTTCAACTATGAGCAGCTGTGTCACTTCAGCTGGCTGGGGCTGGCGGGATAGCATAGCAACAGGAAGCTCAGGCAACATGTCTTCAGCCTTCCCTCTAGCCCACCGGTTCTTACTGGGGGTGATTCTGCCCCCCCGGGGGATATCTGGCTACGTCTGGAGACATTTTTGGTTGGTACAACTGGAGGGGGTGGTGGTGCTACTGGCATCCAATTAGTAGAGGCCAGAGATGCTGCTAAACATCCTATGCTGTATAGCATAGCCCCTACAACAAAGAACTAACCAGCTTGAAATGTCAATAGTGACCAGATTGAGAAACTCTATGCCTAACTTTTAGTAAGAACTAATATATCACCTAACCTTCCCAGCAACAATACCTTCTTCCTCCAAGCTTGCCAAAAGAGCCTGACAGAAAAGAGAAGGCTTTAAAAAAATCATAAGACACAACTGGCGTTTCCTGTGTTCTCTGATCAGTCTTGGGGAAAACCTAGTGGGCCCAAACCTGTCTGAGAAGGAGCCTGGTCCATGTGAGAAACCTACAACCTTCCCTTTATTTAATATGATGGCAAGACACTACAGGCCAGAAATAAAGAGAACTGTAAGGCAGAACAATAAGTGTCAGCCTGAACAGTTCAGAAAAAGAGAATCCAGAAGTGAAACTATATTTCACAGAAAGAAGACATCACGTTTGCTGTACAAGGTAGGCGTGTTCCCAGCACCCAGGAATGAGCATCAATGCATACCATGATGGGTCACAAAAGAAAAAAATGCAGCAGGCAACAGAAGTGTGCAAGTGGAGGGAAGAGCATAAAGGAGAGACGTGAAAAGTCCTGCAGACAGACAACAACCTGGGAGAAAGGCATGGTCCCTGCAAGGTAAAACTGACTCAGCTTAACTGAATCCCTGAAACTGACAACAGATACATAATTAAACAATGCAACTATATAGAGGCAAAGGCCTGCTACTAAATCAATTCTGGAAATACAAAATGTCTTCAAGAAACCCACAATGACAGACATATGGCCACAAGGGGTTCCTGTGAACAGCAGAGTTCTTCAGGGGTGGCCATCTACCCAGATGGGAGGGAGTCCCAACATCTGCTAGGGTCTCACCAAAAGGATTATCCATCCTGCCAAGAAGTGGATGGAAACACAGGTGGTTGTGTATTGAGGAGATATGTACAGCTGCTCAATTCCCTGGAAGAGTGAGCACCTGCCAGACATTGGCTAGAGCTGCTGAACAAAGCTCATTTCCCCTGCCAAAGAAAGTGGAATTTACAAAGAGCTGAGGAGATCATAAATTCATTGGTGAATATATCTAGTGTAGACAGGGATTTTGGGGAAGACAAAAATGTTAATGTGATGAAGTAGAGATTCTTCATCAATCTAAATGGTTGCTTAATATGGTTAGATAAACATTCCAAAACACGGAGATGTTTTAAAGGGCAGTTTGAATTTCAGTGCCAAAATTAAATATACTTTGCACCTTCTAAACACAAATCAGCACATAGTCAACAATTAGGAGTACTAGATTTCAAAAAGCTGAATTTTTTATTTACACGTGCTTACCTCAAATACTGAAAGGTCTTTCCTCCGGTAAATTTCATTTGCTGGAGGATGAAACCATCCGCACTTCTTGGAGTGTCTTAGCAAAATATTTTTACTTTTCATATATTTAAGACAGAATTCACACAGGTAAAGCTTTGGTAATCTGTTGAAGTTTAAAAATCACAGAATCTATCAGATAGATTATACTGTTGCGGGGGAAGATTAAATATTGTTCAATTTTCTCTACCTCATAAAAAGGTTGTATAATAACATTGGAGGCTGGGTGCAGTGGCTCACGCCTGTAATCCCAGCACTTTGGGAGGCTGAGGCGGGTAGTTCACCTGAGATCAGGAGTTTGAGACCAGCCTGGCCAACATGGTGAAACCTCGTCTCTACTAAAAACACAAAAATTAGCTGGGCGTGGTGGCACATGCCTGTGGTCCCAGCTATTCGGGAGGCTGAGGCAGGAGAACTGCTTGAGGCGGAGGGTGCAGTGAATCGAGATCGCACCACTGCACTCCAGCCTGGGCAACAGAGTGAGACACCATCTCAAAAATAAATAAATTAATTAATTAAAAAAAAAAAAGATAGCCAATAGTAAAGAGAGAACATAAAAACAACCTTACATTATTTTTCAATATAATCCATAATACGTGCTCCCTTTACTTTGTGAACAAATCATTTGTTTGCTTAAAAATATCCTATGTAAAGAAAGGTTTACAGATGTGGAACCACCACCCTAAAAATCAACTTAATAAGGATACCATCCTGTCAAGGGGCCAAGCATATTTTTCAAAATTCACACTTACTATCTTATTTCCAATTATATATGGTCAGTGGTATAGCTATAATATTTTACTCAGAAGTGAATTTATTATTTTTAAACAATCTGCATACATATGAGGCCGAAAAGTCCTTGAACTTAGTTGTTACCATTTCCACTTCTGGAAGAGGTAACTTTAAAGTTATTATTATAGATTTATACATGGTCTAATGCAGTAAATGGCAGGGCTGAAAATCAAAAGATCTAATTTGTTTTCTACCAATTCCACCGTTACTTTGAGTAAAAGACAAATTTTACCTCTCTTCCCTGCTGACTTTTTCTCCACCTTAAAAATTAGAACACTTTTTATTTCCATATTTTAATGAACACGGCTGATATTTATAAGAAAATGTTTAGAAGCACTTGCAAGGTCTTTGGAGTTTAAGAATGGGGTAAAAGGTTTTCAAGAGACAGGCAGACACAGATGAGACTACTTTCAAACCTTGCACTTATGTACAAATTTTATTCAAAGTTTTCAGAGCACACGGCTTATGATTACCTAGGCAAATGAAAGCTCATAGTCATTTTAAAAAATTGTTCAAGAACACACAACCGAATGGTATAAGCTAGGAGGAGAAACCAAAATTCTTGACTCTTACTTTGTCATTTAACTTTTAGAAAACACTTCGCATTTTCTCCACTTACGTGATTGGCCAGACGCTCATATGCTAATGAAAAAAATAAGATCTATTCTATAAGAAAGCCAAATTTATAATTACTGAAAACTTTGCAAACTAAAAAATTTTTGAAGATACTAGTAAAGTGTACCCTGATGTACTTCATGGAAGAAATCTATTCTCAATGTACCTATTTTGGGATATATTCGTTCACAGCTAATTTGAGTTCAAGACAAATGAAAACTTGGATACCATTTTTTCTCCTTTTTACTTTTTATTTTTTGAGATGGGATCTCACTCTGTCACCCGAGCTGGAGTGCAGTGGTGTGATCTCGGCTCACTGCAACCTCCACCTCCTGGGTTCAAGTGATTCTCCTGCCTCAGCTTCCCAAGTAGCTGGGATTACAGGCGTGCCCTATCACGCCTGGCTAATTTTTGTATTTTTAGTAGAGACGGCGTTTTGCCACGTTGGCTAGGCTGTTTTCGCACGCCTAACCTCAGGTTATCCACCTGCCTTGGCCTCCCAAAGTGATGGGATTACAGGAGTGAGCCACTGGGCCTGGCCTTCTCTTCAAAGTCACAAATGGTTCTAAAAGTAAAGATTTGGGGAACGGTCTCTTAAGACTACCCATTCCCATCTACTTTCTCCCATTTTTCCTTCTTTTGCTAAATTTCTATTAAAAACTTGAAAATAAAATGCCAGAAATCAGAGATAAAATGAACAGGCCTAATTAAAAAATATAAAAGGCAACCAGAGAAGAAAGTCTACCAAATAATTCACCATGGCAAATTTCTTTTTTTTATTGGGTTTCATACAAAACCAACATTTCCCCAATTAACCAAGGAAAGAAAGCACAGTCTAGAAGCTAAATGGCAAAATTTATAATGCCCGTGTAACTAAGGAGCATAAGGAATTTACCGAGAACAAGGAATACTATTAAAAGGTGCTGGCAAAAGCAATAGTTTGGGAAGCACTTAGCACTGACTATCAAAATTTATTTCCTAAAATCATCCTTAATTCCTGCTTTAGAATCAAGAATTTTCCTTTCTCACATATGTGACATTCAAGTTATACACCTGCCAGACTTATTCCATTACCTTGCATATTCCTGTGGGTAAGGCGAGGAGTACCAGGTTTGGATTTCGTATTTACCAAATTCAATCACAGAAGGGTACCGGCCACAGTCTTCCACCCCACTCTCACACTCTATTTTCTGTTAAATAGAAAGAAAAGGAAAATAATAATATATATACTTCACTTACATTTTGGTTCTTTCACCAGTGACTATCAAAACTTATCAGAATGCTAATCTTAATTGTGAATTTGCATGGTCTTAAAACACTATAGACCCTTATGAGATGGGTTGGTGCAAAAGTAATTGCTGTTTTTATAATTACCTTCAATGGCAAAAACCACAATTACTTTTGCACCAACCTAACATTACCTCTGTGTAAGATTCACAGCAAACGAATACCCTAAGAAACAATATAGCAAAGGAAGTAAGTATGGTATAAATACATACAAATGTCGATAGAACTGGATTTAACAATCTGTTGTAACAGATTAGAAATTAGGTGATTATAAATGATGTGGCTATTACACAGGCTTATTTATTACATATGTTTACAGTTTCCTATTCCTCCATGAGGTAGTATGTATCACAACTGTAATTAAATAATCAATTGTGAAATCTGCAGCTTAGCATTTGTCTCTTCTTATTTCTCTTATTTCCATGTAGAAAGCCATATGAGGTTAAGAACTCTGCCTGCCAGATTCACTGTGGTATCCCTGGTGTCTAGTACAGTGCCTGACACAGAACAAGAATATTTCTTGAATAAAAAAAGCCAGTTTTACCATGTTGGAATGAAAAAGTTTTAGAATTAGCAGTATCTTTCAGATAATGGCCTACTGTTCACGTTTATATATGAATGTCAGAAGAAGGCCAAAAAAAAAAAGATAATATTTAAGGACTTCGAATCTTTTTTTAAAAGAGGTGGCATCTTGCTGTGTTGCCCAGGCTGGAGTAAAGTGGCTATTCAAGGGCATAATCCCACTACTGATCAACATAGGAGTTTCGACCTGCTCCACTTCCAATCTGGGCTGGTTCAAGGACTCCCAATCTTAATAACGGGGGGAAATTTGACATTTATCTTAGCCAAAGGAAAGCTGATACAAGGCATCCTGATAGGGGCAGAATGAGGGTTGGAAATATCCAATAGCTCTAAAGGTAGAAACTGTCAGGAGTATTTAGCCTAACTGGCTGCTACTAAAAATAAAGCGTTAAGAGCCTACAGAAAACCCCTTCCCCACAAAACAGGAAGTGGGGTTGGGTAGGGAGTCTACCTGACCACATTGGCCAGAGAAACCGAATGTAGTCACTGACACAACAAATTCACAATTCATAACAGATTCGTCTTTGAGAAGTCTGACAGCCTCACCTTTCAATATCTGGGTGGTAATAACTTAGGCAGAATTAAAGTGGAATCACTTAAAGAAATTACTGGACAATAAAAATAAAACTGACTACAACTGATCGTGAAACACAATATTTTTTCATCAATGCAAAAGAGCTAAAAATATGAGACATTTTTCATATGGCTGGCCATCTGTGTTGGAAGAAACATCGGCAAATTTAACAGCGATGTTCCTCTTTTTGTTAATGATTTTAAATTGTTATTTTCTAAATTTAGGCAAAACTCATCAGAAATCTATTCCTTCACACCTAGAAACGTTTTCCAAAATCTGCCTCAACTAGTGCTACTCTGTTTTACTTTGTGAGACCAGCTGAGCCAATACCTACTTTTAAGAGTGGAGACAATTCTACAAAGTCCTTGCTTTTGAATGCACAGTTAATAAAAATGGGCATGATAATGGCTAAAGAATCACACAGGATGTTGAAAGGGATTCTCTATAAAATCAACACAGTAATTCCATATGGATAGTCAGAAGCCACATTTTATACTTGCTAGTACAATGTGGGATCCTCGCCTTACCTCCCAAGAAAGTTCCTGGGCCTGCTTAAAAACATCCAAATCCTCTTCAGTGACGACATCCTTGTTTCCAATCACATTTACATCTGCACTTTCTTGTTTGATGTTTATTTTTATTTCAGTATCTGTCATTTAAAACCAGCAGAAAGTGTATTCACTGACTTGAATCGTGAGTAACCATCATATATTACCAAAATGGCACCAAATTAGCATACTGGGCAAATAGGGATTTTTTTTAAAGCTTTATAAATAAGCTTTTACATCTAAGCACTGCTCATAGATCCAGCAGTATCCTTTCCCTGCTATACTCAAATTTTTATTTGAATTTATCACTGTCATCTTTTTACAGCTTTAATAAATATATGAGGGAAAGTAAGAGCAATACAAAGTGAAATCATATTTTTCAACCAAGATTAGAAGTTTTATCAATGTCTAGTTATAGCATTCCCATTATCAGTTTTGAGATAATAAATTCTACCACTTTGTCCAAATGACACATTTTCGGTTTTTGTTTGATAAAGGGTAGCAAATGTAATGGGCCAATTTGTTCAATGAAATTATGAAATCCGTTTTCTCCCTAAGGTGGATACACACACAGACACACTCACATCCAAAAGCACACATCACAGAGTCACAGATCAGGCTTTGCTGAGACGGAAGCAGGATGAACTTTGTCATGAGAAAGCAATGGAGCAGAGGGAAGAGCTGAAACACCCCCTGTTGGAAGCACTGACAGCACACAACCGAACAGCGCTGTGGCTGCAGAGGCGACATGGGGGAGAGCATGGCAGAAGCATGGCAGTGGCTACTCATGCGGGACTACAAAGCCATAAGCAACGCTATGGAGGCATCTGGGGGTCCTAGTGTCACTACGAATGGAAGTAAATAATAAAAGGTGGGAGAGTATTAGTTGGAAAAACAACATTTTGGAGGTTTAGTCAGCATTAGAAAAAGGTCAAAGTTTCACTGCTTCTGTATGAAAGTGAAGTGAGAACAAGAGAAATAGCTAAGACCTATGTGACAAATAGGAATTGATTGGTTGATTTTTTTCGGGGTTGGGGAGAAAGGGACGGGACGCAGGTTTGGTTGGAGCTTTGACCTTTTGCTTACCATCATCCTGATCAGGTTTAATCCTTCCGTCTGTCAAGCTCCCCTTCCCTGGTGAGGGGGTCCCCATCTGAGGGGTCACTTTATATTTTAATCTGCCTAGCATCCTGTGCTTTTTAAGGAAAGTTGTTCGCTTGAAGTGAGCAATTGCTTTAAAAATACGTCCTCTAGCCATCCCCCAGCTAGAGGAGGAGGAGTGAGAAATAAACCGACTTCTAATATCTCTTTTGCCAAAGAAGTGGGCTTTAGATTTTGCCGTGGAAGACAATTCAGTTTTACGACGCATACGTTTGGGTGGTGCATAACTTGGGTGTCCCTTTTTGCGAGACTGTCCCTGAGTGGTATAGATATGAGAGAGCCCATCAAAGAGTGCCTTCAGCTGGCTGTTAGTGGTCAGGCCGCTCAGGGAGGGCACGCTGCACTGGCTGGAAGAACTCTGGGGAGAGGGAGAAGAAGTGGCCGTGCTGGACTTTTGTGAACTGGGGCTCTGACCGGAGATGGGGGTTGGGGGTGGAAGTGAAGAAGGTGGAGGTTTTAGCTTTTGTGTGGTACCTGTAGCCAACACATGAGAAGTGCATGACTGTTTCTGAGAGACCTTTTTCCTTGGACGATAGTGCTTTGAAAAGTCTATTATTTCACCTCGTGATCTGCGACCATCAGGTGATGGTGTAAAAAACTTAGTAAGGCCATCAATGAGCCCTTTGGTTTTCTTGTTAACTTTAAGTGTAGAGGCAGAAATGTAGGTGGAGGTGGTGGTGATTTTGGTGGTGGCACCAGGCCGAGTGGGGTCTGTAACAGCCAATCTGCTGCTTGAGTCCTTCCCAGATGCAGCATGACCAGATGAAGGTGTGGTACAGACTTTAGTCTTTTGACCCCTACCAGGTGACCCCCTTCCTGTGAATGCATTCATGGATCCTTCATCACTGGTTACAGACCTAGGCAGAAATTTAGAGAATAGTATCAGCATTTAATAAATAGAATTATAAAGGTATCTAAAAACAAATTTATTGCAACTAGATGCATTCAATGGGCTTAAACTTAAGAACTGTATTTTTTTGTGTGTGCCACCACCTAGATGTTTCTCTGTGGGAAAGGCAGCAGCAACTGCATTTGCATGTCATGGTTTTTCCAGGGCCCATCCAACAGGTACTGGAAGAATCCATGTGGACCCAAGAGCAATATAAGCAAGAAAAATGCTGAAGAGACTAAAAGAACACCCGATGCTTTAATTATAATTAAATAAAAACAAGCTATCCTTTGGTGTTGTCACAAATAGTTATGATCTCCTGGAATGTCTTTTTTAAAGTATTAGGAGGAAATAAGTCATATGTGTTATCCAGAAGCAAAAGAAGAAGCTTATCTAATCTCTAGTTAAAAGTAATTTTTAATTCAATTTGCAAACTTATATAAATAGAGTTTGGATATGGCTATAAATTTGTACTTTTTTTTAAGAAAACATAAAAAGACACCCTCTTCCTCTCAGCAGTTTGTGTTTAGGATGGTAAGATAACCAATAATACTCTCTTAGGAGAGAAGACAATTAACTACAGCATAAAATATTGCTGAAAAAAGGACAACAATAGCAAAAAACTGAAGAAATGATTAAAGAAAAGCTACAGCGGGTCAGACATGACATGGAGAGTCTGGTGAAGAAGCGGCACATTTACCATGGTCATTATCAGACACTTGGCGTCAGAATCTTTATACCCCGGTTCTGCCCATACTGTTGAGTAGTCAACAGAAACTAGAGGTCACTCGCTAGCACAGCTGCTTACATGAACAGCAGCCGACTGTCTTCACCTCAGGCTACAGTTTGCAAAGCTACCCATTTCGTAGCAGAGTTTCATACAATAGAGAAACATTTGCAGATGAATTATGACAATGCTGGGGCCCAAGAATGTACTTTCAAAATGATCAATTTAGCTGCAGGCAAATAATGACGAAATGAAAGCCTTGAAAAGAGACAATACTGAATTATAAAAATATCTTAAGTAATTACAAATACAAGAGCACATTTTAGTGATCATCTTGTATACAAAGATTTAATGACCAGATTTCAGCTGCTGGCTGAAGGGGAGGTAGGTGCAGCTACCAGGCTCATCTGAGGTGGCTCTATTGCCAGGGACTCTGCCTGGCACCACCAATTCAGCCAAGTCAGGTGAACGTTGGAGATCTCTAGTGTCACCAGAGACACAGTGAGAGTTACCAACAAAGAACTCATCCAGGCTAAAATGTTTCACATCAGAATGCTGCATTTGGACTGTATCTGGAATCGATTGCCCAGAAAGGATAATATGCTTATAAAGCATGTAAAAAGGAAAACTCCCTAGACTGTCTTAAAAATTCCTAAGCTCAAAGGACAATTTTGGACAAACAAAAAGTTAGGATTGGTGCCAGATGCAATTTTCAGCTGTGTCCTTTGTTTAGAAAGTTTATATCCTAATTCGGTTTTTTTAATTGGGCCCTGAGGATACGGTCCCATGTTGGGAACAATGCTTACACAGGATGAATGCAAAAACATATAATTTCTACTTCAAATGATACTACTATGAAAGATTTTATTCATAACCATGTTTCATGTTTGCCTCTAGAAATTTTTTCAAAATCTATTGACAATGTCTACTGGTTAAAGGGTTTTTGCAAAGTTTCACAGAAAACTCTAGAAAGAAACCTGCATTTCTTACTTCTTCTTAGGAGATAAAGGTGCGGGAGGATACTATTTTCCTGAGAGCGAGTAAGATAGTGAGAACTGCTTCAGGTAAAATTAGGGGAAAAGGAGTAAGCAAGGGAGTGAGATTCTCGGTGTCTGTTCAAGGTGTGTGCAGAGCATGTATTCTTTCTCCATCACAATGGTCCTTTCACTAAGCCTGAAAAGATGGTGGTAGTCTGTTGGCAGAACTGTTATAGATGTGCAAGTCTCCTGATTCCATTTGTAAACACCTTAATGCTGACAGTCAAATCTATACTCTACACAGGTTAAAATAAATTCATTTCACCTTTTATTTTTTCTCTGCTTTTCCAACTAACTCCTGCTAAATGCTCTACTGGGCTTTAATGGCAATTATATGGCAACAAGATAGTGAAAATGGGGTTATCATAGCAGATTTCCAGGCCACTGCGAATATATTATTTTATATATATATATGTCTGCACACGTGCAGTTGTCAAATAGCTGTGTCTAACTCTTCAGAGGCAAATGGTCATCTGCAGGTTTTTCAGAAGCTCCTATTTCATAAAAGAGATCTTAAAAAGTGGTAATGCTACATTACTATCAGAAGAGAGAGGTATTTTTCTAAAATGTTATCTGGAATGATGAAAGAGATTTGCTATAGACATGGACAAATCCCTCTCGTTTTAAAATTCCTATGAAAATATTTATATAATTAAGCTCTTCTATGCTCAGCCAGTAATAAAGTAGGCTGAATGATTGTTTCCAGTTCTTACATTCTGCTTCCATCCTGCTGCTTGAAAAATGTCACTTAGTATCACAGCTACTGCCAACAGAAGACCCCAAAATGCCAATGGTAATTAAAAATGTTATTTTCAAAAAATTTCCACAGCTCAAGCAAAAAGAGAAGTATTTTTCAACCCTTGAGTTTGAAAAAATGATGCCAAAAAACCCCTAAAGGAATCTAAGAGAATAACAATCACCTATATTTTAAAGCAAAACATAAAAGATTTCTTTTGATAAGATCTCAACCTACAACAATCGTTGCTTTAATTTATTTTTCGGTCGTCCAATGGGTTTTGCATATCGTCGTTTTATTTGTGCAGCTTTCTCATGAAGTAGTTTTCTTCCCTTTTTCTTTGGTCTGCAGACTTGGCAAATCCACATCCCTGAATTAATATATATATGAGAAAAATATTTTAATGTTTCATTTTAAGAGAAGATATTAAATATCTGTAAAAAGCTGCTCAAGGATGCCTGTATGCTGAACTTTACTCCAAAAAATGCGTCATTCCCTTTTGTCATTTTCGTTAGGAAACCATCACTGCAGGTCAATTTCCCCAGAACGAAGGTGGTGAGGGCAGAGGTGGCCTCTCTCTCAGAACCCTTCCATAAAGCTGTTCCCAACATATCATTAAGCCTCTCACCAACATATAAACACACATGAAAACTCGCCCCTGTCAGATATTTTATCTTTTGATTTGAGGGAGACATTTTCAAGTCAGTCCATTTTTGGAATTTCTAGAAGAAAAAAAAAAATTATCATCTCTTTCTGGAAAGTTCCAAAACTAAAAAAATTATCAGTAGTTTTGAGTACTGCAGAACTACAATGATTAAAACTATACATCTAGCATAGGAAAATAGGTCAATGGATAAGAATGGGAAGACCAGAACAACCGAAGCCTACAGAAAAGTTTAGCATATCAAAAGGTCATATTTCAAATCAGTGGGGAAAAGATGAAATGATTCAATAAGCATGATAGAACAAATAGCTATCTACCTGGAAGAGGAATTATTTCCTATCCTTTATAAGAATAAATTCTAGACAGATGAATATTATAATATGAAAAAATAAAATGTTACAAGTACCAGGAAAGATATGTGGATATTTATATAATCTAAGCATGACTGACATTTAAAACTGAAGCCATAAATAAAAAGATTCATGAATCTGACTACATGAAAAAAAAAAGAGCTTCTGCAAATCAGGGAAAAAAAGGTAAAAATCCCAAGAGAAAAATGATTAATGGATAAAAAGAGGTACCTTAGAAAAGATGATATACAAACAGCCAAGAATAAAACACAAGAAATGTTCAATCTCACTACTTAAAAAAAAAAAAAAAAAAAATCAGACATATTTCTATTATCAAACTGGTAAAATTTAAAAAATAATAATACTGTATTTCATTAAATCTAAGATACTATATGATGCATCTGACTTCAAAGATATTAAAACATTAAAAACAAACAAACAAACACCTGTGTCTTAGACTCGAGATATAGTAACAGTGAGTACTAGTCACGATACAGGAAAATAGGTATCCTCATACACTGCTGGACAGCCTGAAAACTGATACAGCCTTTCATGTATCTAGCCTTTGATCCAACCGTTCCTCCCCTAGGAATTTATTTCAAGGAAATAATTGTGGATGGAAAAAATTGGAAACATTTGTAATATCCACCCTAAGGGATTGGTTAAATGAATTATAGTTCATTTATACAGGGGGCTGGAAAATCAAATACCTCCAGGAAGGACCTAGATTGTCTAATACATGTGACTGAAGCAAATTGGAACGTTTAAGACAGCAGGGAGTAGTGAGACTGTGGCAAACTGGAGCACGCATGCACCACCCAGAGGACTCAAACTTTTAAAAATATGGTGCCAACAAAGCATATCTGTGACCCACAGTTGCCAGGTTTGTAATCCCTGCTCTATACTATGGAGTTCTACACA
Organism: Papio anubis; assembly: GCF_008728515.1. NCBI lineage: Eukaryota > Metazoa > Chordata > Mammalia > Primates > Cercopithecidae > Papio > Papio anubis. The sequence goes on along the minus strand of NC_044986.1, from coordinate 71,604,006 downwards.
CTTATTAAAAACTATGTTTAGGAGAATATTTAATGATGTAGGGGTGCTTACAATCTATTAAGAGGGAGGAAAAAAGTACATTACAAAAACATGTACAGAATGTTCCATTTCCCTTCAAAGGGTATGTGAAGGCAGAGAAGGTATTTCTAATTCATTTTTATTTTTATTCCTTTTTTGTCTACCTGTATTTTTTAAATCTTCCACAACGTAAATTATGGATTTTTTAAATAAAAAGGCAAAGTTATTTTTAAATGTTTAATATATTGCAAAATGGGGGGAAAAGGCTGAGCTTAGCTGATTTACACAATAAATAGAAGAAAATTCACATTCCATCAGACACAATCAGCTATAAGATCATTCAGATGCTCGTGTTCAAAATATCAACTAATGGCCAAGAAAAAGGTGATGGCTTCCTGTTGTAGGACTTTGGAGTCACTATCATCCTCAAAAATATAAAATTTCTTAAGCTCTAAACACTGTGCTGAATAATATGGAAAGTGTTCTAAACTTTTGACCTACATAATCTAATCTTATTCTAATAGGGGAATGGTTTGGAGAGAGAGATGGTCTTTTTCATCCCTGGGTCTGAATTAGAGCCTTTCTTTTTTATATATGTATATACATATATATACACACACACACATATATATGTTATTTTTTTCTATGCTTTTGTAATCCTCTATTCACAACCCTAAACTCACAAGTATAGGGAAGGTGGGAGGGATGAAAAAAATGCTTAAAGAACCTGTATAACTCTGAGCTGTCAGACCTCAGGACAAAGCTAACCAATATGTAATAAAATACATTTTTAATACAGTTTAAAAGTTCACCTTTTGGCATTCTGGAAAGTGGTGGGTCACAGCATTCCATATGGAATCCTCTATCACAGGAATCACAAAAAAGCATATTATCCTGTAATATAACATATTAGAGACTAATTGAGACTGAAACCAACTGTAAAAGGCTAAAAATTATTTTGTTACTGGATTAACATTAATACAACATAAGGAAAGTGCACCAAGATCCCAGTTGCAGTCTGACAACACGTGAATTCAAAACTTTAGAAAGAAAGTAGCCATACTCTATAAAAACGAAAACACCTTAATACTGGAAATTAGCGAGTTACCTGGCAGCGGATTACGGGAGCCATACTTACAGCATTTCTGCCTTGGACTCTACAGGCACTGCATGTCTTGCATTCGATGCACTGCCACCTTAAGGCCTTTACATTTGTTGTTAATTCAGGACAAAATTTCAAACAGGATGGGTGTCCTATGAGAATAAAAAGCAAATTGCTTGATGGGAATGGTGCCTTTGACTTTTTTAAACTCCCATTCCCTAATACTTAATAGATAGCTGATGAGGCTTGCCAATGAACCTTAGGAACTTGAAAATGCCAACAGATCAGAGAATCTAAATTACAGATTTCCTTTCTGCCTTTTCCCCTTACCTTCTTTCCCTGCATGTAACAAAATGACTGTAAAATGTTTTCCCTAAGAGAAGTTAATTTATACCAATTCCAATCTCAAGCCTTTGAGAACTTGAAGATAACACAGGCTCAGGCGTTCTCACTCCTGCGCCCTGTTCAATCTCCTGTACTTGCCGTCTTCATCAACCACCATCTACCCAGGGGGTCCTGGTTTGCCACACACTGAGGGGAGTTGCCAAAGTTCAAACAATTCCTGCTCTCTATGTGTGATGAAATCATAAAACTTAACAGATAACTAAATAAAAAATTGAGACTGCTTAACCTAACTGCAGATGCCCCCCCCCCCCGCCCAAATCCAACAGTACACAAAGAACATCCCATTGCTGGGACAGACATTGCCATCTTGCCCCTGGGTCACTGAATTTAAACTATGGAACAGGAGCAGAAACAGTGAATTTGAGAGACAGAGTTAAGAAGCTGAGAGATCCAGGTTAAACAGGACCCATCAAGAAGTGCGGCCTCAGCAGGTTCCCCCATTTTCCCGAGCATTGCGTTTTCCACACTGTTTGGTGCACACTTTTCACCTAGCAGCGTTCCACACACCATGTCTTACTGCTCACTTCACAGAGGAAAACTGGAGACCCTGAGGGGCAATGCCTTTCAAAGAAGCCAGCCCTGAGCCAGCGAGTAATAGATTCCTCCAAGAGGTGTGGGGAGCGTGAGCCTAGATTGTTTGGAAGACTGTACAGTTTAAAATCTAATGGTCTTTTATCACATAAACTCAAAGAGATCTCCAAACTCCATTTTATTTTTTTTAAACCTGGTCTTTAAATAGTAAGAACATTAGTAAATCCCATGTGAAAGAACTTACAACCAAGCTGCAAAGGAAACCTGAGGGGTAATAAAAAAAGCAGATTCTGCAATTTCAAAACTGTTTTATAATTTCCTGACTTTGGCAGGCTCATTGTTTAAATATGTATTTTGGATTGCTGCCAAAAAGGTCCTCCTCCCTAAAGCTTAACAGGTGCTTCATAAAATTCCACCCACCAGGAGATTTGGCTTTTTGAAGTAAAAACATTCAAAATCAATCACCAATACTGTTAATAAAAGCACACTATTCCTGAGTTAAAAAAAAAAAAATCTAAACATCTGTATTTAAGATGTTGAGAAAATAAAATATTGTCACAGGATTATGACCTCAGGCAGGAGAGACACCCAGGCAGATGCATTTAACCTGTGACACTGTTCTTTTATGAGGCTTCTCTCATTCAAATGAATGCAAGGAAAAAGTCTGAATAGATAAAAATGGTATCAATCTCCTCTTTCTGCTCAGGAACGGCAAACAAAGACAGCCTGCTTGTCGACTTTTAAGAAGCATACTGAAGGGGGGAGGGGAGAGGTCTACTTTGATCAGAGCCCTCCCCTCTGTCCCCTTATATAGTGAGGGGGGTAAAAACTTAACTTTTAAAGAACAGCAATTTAAATTCCACCCTTAAAATGGTCCCATCAGCTTAAAAGTATACCATTTACTTCCCCCCTCTTTTTTATTACTTCCTGTAAGGCATACATCATGGGCACATATGACCTCAATTTCACGCACTGAATTTTTCTCTACATTCAAATCTGCTTTTGTACTTTGTGACTTAATATTCAGTAACTAAGGTAATTCACATCATATTACAGCTTACTATTTATTCTCACAGGTATCTTATGAAATACAGACTTTTTAAATAATTATACAGTTTGAAAATTAGTGGATTTCAGCCATTTTTCAATCAGGGGCAAGGAATATTCTTTCTCTTAATGGTTTCTCTCACTTCAAGCAATACTGTATCTCAACTACTACTATTTAAGCTACCCTATCAAATTCGAAAATCTTCAGCCTATCTTTCCTTAGGCAGCAATCTTACCTTTATTTAGCTCAAGAGAATTGGCCATAGATCCCTTCCAGTTCTAAATTTCTATGATTCTGTAAAGGATGCTGAGGGATGAAGAAATATTTCCATTTTATTTTCTCATGGCCAACTTTAAAATAACACAAAAGACTGTAATGTGTCTTGATATACTACTACACAATCTATAGTAATTAGATAAAGGAAAACAATGCTACTGATCAAGTAATTCCTTACCTCTGGTTTAGCCATTTCATAAACTCAACAATTTCCTCTAACTTTTTTCTTTTTTTTTTTTTTGAGACAGAGTCTGACTCTGTCGCCCAGGCTGGAGTGGTGCGATCTTGGCTCACTGCAAGCTCCACCTCCCAAGTTCCATGCCATTCTCCCACCTCAGCCTCCTGAGTAGCTGCGACTATAGGCACCTGCCACCACACCTGGCTAATTTTGTTTTTGTATTTTTAGTAGAGACAGGGTTTCACTATGTTAGCCACGATGGTCTTGATCTCCTGACCTTGTGATCCGCCTGCCTCAGCCTCCCAAAGTGCTGGGATTACAGGTGTGAGCTACAGCACCAGGCCTGTTTTTTTATTTTTGAGACAGGGTCTTACCCTGTTGCCCAGGCTGGAGTGTGGTGGCATGATCATGGCTCACGGCAACCTTTACCTCCCAGACTCAAGCAGTTCTGTCACCTCAGCCTCTCAAGTAGCTGAGTCTACGGGCACGCATCACCATGCCCAGCTAATCGTTTTGTATTTTTTGTAGAGATGGGGTTTTGCCACGTTGGCCAGGCTGGTCTTGAGTTCCTGGCCTCAAGAGTCCACCAGCCTTGGCCTCCCAAAGTGCTGGGACTACTGACACGCGCCACCATGCCCAGTTAATTTCCTCTAAAATTCTTGTTCTCTCTGTTGATGCGTTTCATGGTGCTTTGTCTTTCTGGAGTTTGTTTTACTACTGTATTCTGCAATTTATCAGATTTGATAGCCATAATACATATTCATTCACTCATTCAATTTCACACAAATACATTATCAAGTACTAGCAGCTTACAATAGTTTTATCTGGCAAAACCAAAAGAATACTATTTAAAATTAAACAAGTACCAATGGAACTACAAACCAGTGGAAAAGCTTTTGGGAGAAAGCACTGAGGAAGAAAAAACACAGGCTCTGTAGTAAGCAGAACAGCCCCTAGCCATCTGTGCTCTAATTCCCGTAACCTGTAACCATACTATACCTGTTGTGGCAAAAGGAACTCTGCAGAAGTGACTAAGCATACAGACCTAGAAATGGGGAGTTTATCTTGGATTATCTGAGTGGACATGATTGATCTAATCACCTTAATCCTTAAAAGCGGAGAACCTTTTATGAACTTGGTTAGATAAATGAAATGGGAAAAGGAGGAGGAAGGGTTCAAAGCATGAGAGAGACTCCACCTGCTATCACAGGCTTTCAAGATGGCGAGGGGGCTGCAAGCCAGGGAATGTGGGTGGCCTGTAGAAGCTGGCGATGGCCTTCACCTGACAGCAAGAAAACCAGGATCTCGGTCCTATCAACACAAGGAACTAAATTCTGTCAATAATGCAGATGGATAAGAACATGGATCCTCTCCTAAAGTCTCCAGAGAGGAGCCAGCCCTGCTGATACCCCGATTTTCATCCAGTGAGACCCATGATGGACTTCCAACCTACAACTGTAAGGTTAAAAATGTGTTGTTTTTAAGTCACTAAGTCTGTAGTAATTTATTTCAGTAGCAATGGAAAACTAATAACGACTCAGACACTAAGCCCCTCAGACTGGCTATCTGACCATCTATCTGTCCATCTCTCCTTCCTTCAACTAATATTTAAGGAGCACTGGATACAGTGAGGAAAAGGAGAGGCATCGTTCCCACCCTTTCAGATCACATAGCCCAGCAGGAAAGACAAACATTAAACAAGAATGAGCATTAATGCCTTACAATGGGGTGGCTTAGGGATATGGGAGAATCTAGCAGGAGGTTAGAGAAAGGCCTCCCTAAAAAAGAGACCCAAAAGATGAGTGTGATTGGATGGGACCCGATAAGGGGCAGAGCAGGGAAGATGGCATGAACAGAGGGAGAGATGAATGCATATATCCAAGGAGAGAGAAGTTGTTCAATGTAACCAATGTGCAGAATGTGAACAGAATAGTGATGTAAGATAGGGTTAAACCAGAGCCCAATCCAGAAGACTTTTGGGGGTCTATATTAAAGAATATTGATTTCTCCTAAGAGCAACTAACTGGTAGCCACTTATGAAATTCTGTGATCAGATTTATAATTTAAAAAGGTAACTTAGGCTATAGTATGGAAAATGGATTGGAGGAAAAAGGGTGAAGCCTAGATTGAGGTCATTATAATAGCAGATCTGAGTGGGGCTGGTGGGGATGCATCGATAAGTTTAGCATTCAAGATATATATTATGATTTAGAATCAGTGTGTTTTTGGTGATTCCTTGGTGTGAGAGAATAGGACAGAGGATGGCTCCAAAAGTCCAGTTTGTATAACTGAGTGAGTAGCTAACAGTGTGCCATTTGCTGAATATAGGAAATCCTCCAGGAGAGGCAGGATACTGTTTCTTTGCTGGGATTTTTGTTGTTATTGTGTGGCTATTGTTTTGGGTAGAGGAAGCAGTGCAAGGTTGATGAGCTGTTCTGGATATTAACTTTGAGGTGCCTCAGGGGTAGACTCGTTGGAGAAGCTCTATAGTTGTTTGTATCTAGGGTCAGCTCAGTAGAAGCTACAAGGCAAAGTAACAAACACAGGGCCATGACAGACATCTGAAGAAACATTTAGGGAATGGAGAGAGGACCAAGCGGCTAACAAATATATGTGGAAAGAAGTGGTGGAGAAAAAACACAGATAAAATGGTGTCACGGGGGCCAAAGGAAAAGAACACCTCAAGAAAAAAGATTCTCTACAAGATCAAATATGACTAAGATAAATTATTTGGTGTAGATTAAAAGACACTGATTAGATTTTGATAAACACTGAAAAACGATCATTAGATGTTGCTACAAGGAGGTAACTATTACCCAGACAAGTTTTAATGAAGTTACATCCCTTTGGATGGTCAATCATGCTTTGGGCTTTTGTGGGGATGGGGCTCACCTTCTTCCTCCACCGCCTTTTCTTGTTTTTTTATTTTTAATTTTTGAGACGGAGTTTCACTCTTGTCACCCAGGCTGAAGTGCAGTGGTGCGATCTCGGCTCACTGCAACCTCTGCCTCCTGGGTGAAGCCATTCTCCTGCCTCAGCCTTCCAAATAGCTGGAATTACAGGCATGCGCTACCAGGCCCGGCTAATTTTTTTTTCTTCCTTTTTTTAGTAGAGACAGGGTTTTACCATGTTGGCCAGGCTGGTCTTGAACTCCTGACCTCAGGTGATCTGCCCACCTTGGCCTCCCAAAGTGCTGGGATTACAGGCGTGAGCCACAGCGCCTGGCCTCTTTTCTTCTTTGGATCATATCTTTAGGTTTCTTTCTAGTCAAGAGTCTTCTTTCCAACCTAATGATTCAATCCGCATCTAGTCAATGTGAAACTGGATGACTAAGCAACCAACTCCTGGGGTGACCTTAAGAAACTAATGGTCTTTTAAATATTTTTATATGCCCATATATCCATACACTGCCCCTACCAGTTCCCTCCACGAGCATGCAAGTTTTGTTCAGGGTTAACACACAAATAAAGACAAACCCAGGAAAGACTTCAGGTCTCCCGAGGGTGCACTGATATTCTACTCCACGGCTCTTGCTTCCTTTATTGTACAAAAGGGATTTCTCTCACTCACCCAGCTGCATCACAGCAGCCTTTCTTCTGTCTCCCGTTTCAATGAGTTTCCACTTAGAATGATGCTGTAATTTTGAACTGTACACTTATCTTAGATTTGCTAATTTGAAAACACACATGCACACAACTCATCTGTAAGTAAGATTTAACCACCCAGCAATCTGAGCAGCAGACACAAAATTTCATTTGGTATAATATCTAATACTTATGTGAAGCTAATTAAAGATAATTTGGTCTTAATGAGGCAAAGAGAATATAACAGTGTTAATTTCAAAGTAGGCTGATCCATGAAAGTCAAGTAAAATCATTTCTAACATTTCCACAGACCTAGACTATCTGATGATTCCCACATTCATATTAGTGGTTGGAATAACCCTTCACATTTGTCTCATGTTTTATAGTTACTGATCATCTTCCTATCATTATCTCACTGGATTCCACAATAGCTCTGTGGATGCAGGGTGCAGACATTCTCCTTTACACTGCAGAGATGAGGAAAACCAAAGTTACACAGCCAGCAAGTGGCGGAAGAGAACTGGAGTACAGGCTAGGGACGCCACATTCGGGGCTCCTGGCACTGTGTACCTCACCTTACGTTTTTACTACATACAAACTTGAATGATTTTTTTTTTAAAAGAACTTTTAGTAGAAAAAAAAATGTTAAAGAAAATACTGCCCATTGAAAGCATCAAGCCCCTTTCAAAACAGATAAATTTCTAATTGGCTTTACTTTATGATGTAAGCAGAAGGAAACATTTATTACTCTCATCCATGAAATCTAAGCAGAGTCTAAATGTGATATCATATGAATGGTACTTCAGATAGGGATGGCTGAAAAGCATCAGGCACATATGGGAAACACATTTAAGAATGATCCTTCCTACAGGCTGCCATCTATATTTCCTTTTTCTGGTTTTATGCTGCTAAGGGTATTTTTTCACATAAACAACTTACGTTTTGGGATCCCTTTGATCATTATGAACAGTCTCAATTCAATCCCAGAACCAACAGACTCTTCTGAGGGTGAGAAGGCAGCCATTTCCATAAGGTCAAGTAGGAGTCCCAGCTAATCTGTAATTCCCACTTGAAATGCTGAACTGTGACAACAGGGCTCACACCATTATTAGAGGGTGCTGTTGAGGCATGCTGATCTATTGTTTTCTTTTTTCCTTAGAATTACCAAGGTGTCAAAACAGAGCCTTAGAATCACAAGAACCGGCCGGGCGCAGTGGCTCACACCTGTAATCCGCTGAGGCCAGCAGATCACGAGGTCGGGAGATCGAGACCATCCTGTCTAACACTGTGAAACCCCGTCTCTACTAAAAAAAAAAAAAATACAAAAAATTAGCCGGGCATGGTGGTGGGTGCCTGTAGTCCCAGCTACTCAGGAGCCTGAGGCAGAAGAATGGCATGAACCCGGGAGGCGGAGCTTGCAGTGAGCAGAGATAGCACCACTGCACTGCAGCCTGGGTGACAGAGCGAGACTCCATCTCAAAAAAAAAAAAAAGGCCACAAGAACCCCCAAACTCCCTAAAATGAACCATATTTAATTTTGACCCTTCAGTTTAAAGAGGAAAAAACAACAAAGTCTATTCTTCTGATCTATCAGATGAATAAATATCTACAAAGCACGTCCCTGAGTTAGGAACAATAGTTTTTTTGACTAAAGCAGCCAAATCCAGGCTGGCACAGCGCACTCAAGGGAAGATTAAGTGAACTTCAGCACTACAGCCGGATCCCATTGCAGAGTCCAGAGAAGCACTCTGAGGCATCCTCTATCCTCAACAGAGACATGATGACCCCAGGGCTTGAATTTCTGCCATGACCCATACCTTGGCCCCAAAGCCTCTGGCTCTCTCCACTTGAAGACTGGCTCACAAAGCCTCACCAGCCACATAAACTCTCTGGACAGTATCCTCAAGTCATTATTCTCCATTTGTTAAAAGAGAAAACAAGAGGATATTTTTGAACAGAGAAAACATAACACTGTACCTGAACACCCCTGGCTTTACCCTGAAAAAGTCTGAGCAAAAAGTAAGAAACACCAGGGGAAAGAAATTTTCAGTGACCTCAAATATAAAGGAGATCAAGCTCCCCTCTGGCAGGTCTTCAATCTGGGAAAGACGAAGGGAGATTGATTACATCAGAAAATCTAAGATCTACCTGTTTAGAATTACACCTTTATACCCTGTGAAGGAGGCCTTGAAGTTATGATCTAGAAGATAATGATCTCGAACTTCTTATCAACTCAAGTAAGTAAGGAAATATATGAAGGGAACTTTTCTTCCCACATTTAAGTATGTCTTTAATCTGTCTAGGCACCCAGACAAAGAGATCCTAAGGAAATAAAACAGGGAAGGGTATTTTTAAAGTACCACCTTAAAAACCACAAAGGGTAAACCCTAGACAAGTGAACACCACTAAATTGATCAGGCATTTACACAAAAGAGTAATTCATTCAGAATGAGCCTCATGAGAAAACCCAAAAGATAACGACAGAGTCAGAACTGATGAGTGAGGCACTACCTCACCAGCATAAAACAGGGATATCGTAGGGCTGAAATGTATTAAACTGAACATACAGATAATGTTTCCATGCCCTTTTGTCACTATCCATGATGCCATGGCCAGGTAAAAGAATTTTAATGAATCTGTAAAGCCTATCAAAAAGACTGTCAGAATGCATTTTTCAAGCAGGGTTTGAAATGTCTTATTTCCAAGGCTCCCCCTTCTAGTTAGCACCTGAAAGCTGCTGAACTACAAAGGGCCTATCAAGTTAAACCTTCATATAAGGAATAAGAATCATTACACAACACTTCATTCTCAGTATGAAACATTTCTTCTATCCAACCATCAAGTAGCTGTCATAAGTGATGATAAGATTTTAAATTACGTGCAGCAATCAAGGATAACAATATCAAACATGCTAAACCATAACACAGCTGACATGTGTAGTACACTTACCATAGTTCTTGCAGACCTTGTGCCAGGCTGTTTACTTGTGCCCTCACATTTCACTCCCATAAAACCCAAGAGGTTGGTGCTGCCATTATCTCTAATTTTCTAACGAGGAAACAGGGGCTCAGAATGGTCAAGTAACTAACTCAAGGTAGAGGAACTGGGCCATGGCTGGCTCTTGAGTTTGCTCCTAGCCAGTACATCTCAAGACTTCCTAAACAATAATTAGCTATGGTGTTCTGTTGGTTTTTGTTTTTGCTTTTTTTTTTAGAGATTACTATAATTAGAGAAATAGTCATGAATTTTAAAATAAGACTTTGGAGAAAAAAGTTTGGGTAGTCTGGGAAAAAAAATTTGAAGATTAACAGAAAAGGTTTAATTTTTACTTATTTTTTGCTATTAATTTTTAAAGATGGGGTTTCACTCTGTTGCATAGGCTGGAGTGCAGTGACAAGATCATAACTCACTGTAATCTCAAACTCCTGAGCTCACACAATCCTCCTGTCTCAGCCTCCCAAGTAGTTGGGACTACAGCACACCCAGCTAATTTGTGTGTTATTTGTAGCAACTGGATCTCACTATGTTGCCCAGGCTGGTCTTGAACAAATGATCCTCCCACTTAGGCCTCCCAAAGAACTGGGATTACAAGTGTGAGCCACCGCACCGGGCCAAAAAATGATTAATCTAAAAAAATCTAACAACTACCACACATAAACACATATATGTCTATATGCATGCATACATGTGTGTATATGTGTATGCACACATGTATTACCTAGGCAAATATGACCTGTTTAACAAAAAGGAAGATTGGCTAATAAAACAAATTAACGTTAGCACAGTTTGCCTTTAAATTTCCATTATGAAACTGGAGGAATGGCCTTAAAATCTTACGAGAAAAAGGCAGAGGTAATAGCTACCTTGAAAAATTTGAGGTACTGCAATTTGCCAAGAGTCCCTACCCAACAATTCCTTGATTTCAATATCACCTTCTGTACAAACTACCCTTTTCTTATCTTATTCCAGACAATATGAATTTCTTTCATGCCTGTTGACTTATTGATACTATCATCACAGTTTCCAGAACATTGTCTCTCTCATTTGAAGTCACACAGAGCTGGGCTGTAATATTACATTTCAGCAGTAGGTGTCATGACCTGAAACACTGGAGACCAAAATACTTCTTGAGACTTCAGGTTATATTAAGAGAAAATAAGCCAGTGATTCCAGTTGTACTCAGCTTGAAAGCTCAGAATTCTCTACACTGAATTTACCTATAATGCAGACATCTCCACAATGAATTACCAATGCTGGTATAAAATAAAAGCTTAATCATAAATATGTATAGTATTATATAAGCATATATAATATCCATATGTCAGTACTAACATACTCACGCTTTTTTCTCTATTCCTTTTTATTTTAAAATTTAAAGCCCATGCTATAACCATATAATTGCCTTAAATAACAATACAGTTTTAATAGAGAGATAAATAGCATGAAGTTATGATAATGGGAAGTCATTGTACAACACATAGGAAAAACACAACTTACCACTACTGCCACAATCTGCACAAGAGAGGAGTTCTTCTGGTTTCTTTTCACGATTTGATTCTTTAGTCCCCAAACAGAAGCTACATATTGGAATGGGATCAGCACGTGGCTATGACAAAATTAAAATAAAAAATACTGTCACTTTTCCATTTCAAAATTAAAAACATTAAAATCAAAGCTTCTTACATTTTTCACTTAAAGCTTCTTCTTTCTTTAACAAAGAAAAACTGCTAAATAACATATTTAAATAAACATTTTCTGCTAGTAAAAAAACTCATATTATTTTTGAGACGGAGTCTTGCTCTGTCGCCAGGCTGGAGTGCAGTGGCACAATCTCAGCTCATTGCAACCTCCACCTCCCAGGTTCAAGCGATTCCCCTGCCTCAGCCTTCCGAGTAGCTGGGATTACAGATGCGCACCACCACGCCTGGCTAGTTTTTTGTATTTTAGTAGAGATGGGATTTCACCATGTTGGCCAGGATGGTCTCAATCTCCTGACCTCATGATCCACTTGCCTCAGCTTCCCAAAGTGCTGGAATAAATCTCTTAAATTATTTGACACTAAAGTATTACCTGAATACATTTCAGTATAATGTATGACTCAGAAGTCATTTTTATTAAACAAATGAAATCTAATACCTTTATATATTATATAGCTTGCCTGAAATGAACATAATTAAGGATTCATTGGACATTTCAATTGTTCCCATTATCTATATGCCTACAATAAATTATCCATTCAGCATTATAGTCTATGAATATCATGTATAGACTGTTTAAACTTATTAAATGTTGTAATGCAGGTTGCTATTATTCACCTACCAAATATTTGACATAAAATATCTGTATGTTTTTAGGTGACAGAATAATAGAATGAGCAGGATTCTGTGGGATCACTTGAAAAGGTCATTATCATCAAGGGTTTTGTGGCATGAAGGTCTTCAAAAGTAAACCACACCACACCAAACAAAGAAGATAAACCCTCAATCTCTGACATTCCCACTTTATTTATTTATTTATAGACAGAGTCTCACTCTGTTGCCAGTCTGGAGTGCAGTGGCGTGATTTGGCTCACTGCAACCTCTCCCTCCCAGGTTCAAGTTATTCTCCTGCCTCAGCCTCCTGAGTAGCTGCGACTGCAGGCGCGTGCCACCACACTCAGCTAATTTTTGTATTTTTAGTAGAGATGGGGTTTCACCATGTTGGCCAGGATAGTCTCGATCTCTTGACTTCATGATCTGCCCGCCTCAGCCTCCCAAAGTGCTGGGATTACAGGAGTGAGCCACGGCGCCCAGCCTGACATTCCCACTTTATACAAGAAACAACAAAACATTTGTCTAGTCCCCAACCACCCTTTAACTCTCGTATGAAAATTGCTTTTAACAATGTATAAATCTACATACATTTTAGTATCTCCATTGTTATTTACTACTATCAGCAATGCTAGTATTCCCATCCATAGGAATAGCTGACTGTGCCTACAGATCTGGTCACATTATTTTCAACAGCCAAAACTACGAAAACTATAATTTTACCGCATATTCCAAGCCTTCACACGTGTTGTCTGCTAGCCATCTGAATGTTACTATGATGTCTCTCTATTTGAATCTCATGAATCAAAAATTCAGAGCAAGAACACCCAACATAATCACAAATGTTTTTAAATGTAAATTAAAAACAAGATTTTGCTAGGTCTAACTCTCTAAATATACATCAGCATAGAATAAACTTCATTTGTTCAGCCACTCTAGCCCAAATGCCTAATGCATTTCCTGGTGCATAGTAGGCACTCAAAATATATCTGCTAACTGAATACATGAAGGAAATATATGCTAGTTAAGAACAAAAAAAATCAATGGTAATAATGATTCCGACAAATGCCTTGGTTCCTTGTGACAACATGTCATCAAAAACAGAAAATCATCTCATGACCAAGCATTTACAAAATTGTTTAATATGACTGCTAATCTCATCTTACAAGGGCATTCATTATCTTCCCTTTACTTTCAGCTTAATTTGTTCTTATAACATGCACAGGCTTTACATTCTGAGGTAGCTATGCAAATGTATTTTTGTAGCCCCAGTTAAAAAGTATATTATAAAACATTCTGTACTAGAAAAACCAGAAGAGACAAGCTATAACAAATTGGTCACTGACTCTAGCCACAGTTTTTTAAATGCCAGATAATCAGCACTGCATAATTATGGACCCATAGTTATTACTTGCAACTGCTCAACTGCAGTACCTTGGGAACACTTTTGTTCCTTTAAATAGCAATTAAAAGAACAATCTGGCTTTAAAGTGACAACATTCCCCTGATAGATTCGAGCTAAAACCCGGTCCTCTTACTAATGGGATTCCTGCTTTCATTTGATATAACAATGTTCAAGCTACTGCTGCCATCCTTGCAGTGATAAATAATTTACAGAATGTCACATATCATTCATGCAATGAAACAAATCCAAATCTCCAATCCCATTTTTCTTTCCCAGATGAATTTTTAGCTGTGAGAGAGACATGGCCATCAGCCAGCATTCATGTTCATTTTTCGTTTTTTAACTAAAGGTAACACAAAGGACAAAGGTTGCTAGTAGTTCATGGCCAGAAAGACTGATGTCCCGCGCTCTGCCCAATAATAGAAAGCATAGATGTTATCACTTCATGCTACATTCAAGTGAACCCCGCCATGCTGATGTATGCTCACAACCATTTATTTTAAGGATAACTATCTCACAATACTCTATAAAACCACTGCATTATATAGAAATGTCTGCCCTGCTGAATTATTGATAATTCAAAGCACTTTTTGCTAACCTCAGTGTAGCCAAGTCTAATTAACTTTAAAAAATTGTCACTTGTACGAAATGAAACTTTTACAGTAACGCAAGTAAATGGGTCACAGGATTATTATGATTCACTGTTCTCAATCAGACTACATATAAACTGTTTTTTAAAAAGTCCTTTATAATAAAGTAAAATGGATTCCAGTCAGAAAAAGATCTGAGTAAATGGAAACTTGATTCTATACAAATCTACTACAAGTCAGTCATATTTAAGATGTTTGAAAATGATACCAAAAATCTCCAAATTCTTAATTCCTTTCTTTGAAATTTCACAAAGGCACCTAACCTGTTGATCACATTTTCCCATCAACAAGCCTGAATATTTTAAACTAATCCCAAGAAGGAATGCTCATGAATAAGTCTAAAGATGAATACATCCAGCAAACTGTGCTCTGGAAGGATCTCCTTGTCTCCCATGCAATGGCCCTGGGGCAGCTGCTAGGCTAGAGGCTGTTCCTGTACTGTCTCATTTAATTGTCTTAACAATCTTGCCTGGTATGAGTATTATCTCCATTTTAGAAAAGAAATTGAGTATCTAAGAAGTTAAGCAACAGGCGCGTGCCACTACACCCGGCTAATTTTTGTATTTTTAGTAGAGATGGGGTTTCACTATGTTGGCCAGGATGGTCTCAATCTCTTGACCTCATGATCTGCTGTGTAGAGCTGTACTCAAACACAAGTCTGTCTTCACGAAAGCCCATTTCTTACTTCGCTACCTCCCCTCCATTCCTCAGGATAACAAATGTCTAAAATTATCTTTCCATCAGTGGCAATAACTCTTGACTAATGTGTTCGTAATCTATTCCATACAATTTCTCCCATGACCAATGGCATATGGTTTTAAAAACTATTAAAAAGGTAATCACTAAATGCCATGGATTATTTATTAATTACTATAGGCAGAAGGTACCTTTACAATGGAGAAATCTGGTGGACACTTGCTAAACCAGTATGGGACAAAGTGACGTCATGTGCCTTCTAAGTGCCTATCCTGAAGGACTGAGCACCGCCTATATAGTATTATTGCCAGAAACACTTATCCTAAGTCCAATCATAAAGAAACAATCAGGCAAATCCAAATTGGGTGATATTCTCTGTAACAACTTTTCCATACTCTTCAAAAAATGTCAGAGTAAGAGACTGTTTGGGGTGGACACGCTGGGTGTCTTCATCCAGGTGAAAGCGTTAGATTCGTTCTTGTGGTTCCGGAGTACCAAACTTACACCAATATGGGTTATCACAGAGAGCCTTTCCAACAGAGCTGTCTAGCAATGGAATGGATTCTTTTTTTTTTTTTTTTTTTTTTTCTGTTTCATTTACTTAGTTTTTATTTTTTTAATTGTGGTTCAAATGGCATTAAGTTCACAATACTGTGCAACCATTACCACCACCTATCTCCAGAACTCTTTTCAACTTGCAAAACTGAAACTCTGTATCCACTAAACAATAATTTCCCATATTCTCTTCCCGAACCCCAGGAAATCACCATTCTACTTTCTGTCTCTATGCATTTGACTATTCTAGCTACCTCATATAAGTGAAATCATACGGTATTTGTGGAATGGATTATTCCTGAGGCAATAAGAGGCCCCTATAATCAAGTGGCCATGGAGAGACTGGATGGGCCCCATCAGGATGCTGAGGACACAACAGTATACAATTTCACCTCACACAATTTGGGGATCTGGGACTCTTCAAAGATTCCATCCAGATCAAATATTTTAATGGTTCTAGAGTTAATCTCTAAGGTCTTTCCCAGTTCTAATTTTTTATTGATTCTATAATACTTAGAAATTTTAACAGTCTTCAAGACCTTTGATCTCAAAATAAGATAGCCTTTTCTAAGGAAATATTCTTTAAATCTAGGACAATGCATTTCTGAGAAGCTTTATTTTACTTTATGAATACTTCTGTTTCTGCCCAGAAGGAAACTATATATTTGTTAGCCTTAGTCTAAGTAACTGGACAAAAATAAATGAAAATTCCTGCACTAAATCAGAGCCAGGAGTATTTAGACTCATATCCTCCTCCTGACAATGACACAAAAAGGGGTTTTGTAAGCCATTTCCATGGTATCTGTTCACAATGATCAGGGATATATAGCCCTCTCTCTCCATAATCCCCCATAGATCCATACTTCTTAAGTCATCTACATCTTTCATGAGACTGCTGAAAAAAATACACCATTTTAGTAATCCCAAGTGTTAAAAACAAAACAGTTCAGCATTTTTCATTCATACGTTCATACTTGCACCATAGAAAGACCCAGATTTAAACCCTGCTCTCTAAGCCTCAGGTTTCCTCATCTGTAAAAGTGCACAATAGTGTCTGTGTTGTCTGGCTCTCGGGTTGTTAAAGTTCAAATGTGAGTGAGTGTGGAAAGTATTTTGTAAACTACAAAGTTCTACTCAAATATTGTGAGTATTGCAAAATTTTATTTGGCTATAAAAACAGAAAGAGCAAACAAACAACTTCAAGTCCTTAATAAACATCAGAACAAATGAATTATTCTGGAGTTTAGAATTACTCTATAAAAGACTTTCATTTTCTGAGCCCCCATGATGAATATTAATCTTAGAGGATTTTTTTAAAGAATGAATTAATCAGGGAGTACAGGAACAGAGTAGAAAATGCCTCCACTGAGAGCCAAAAGGCCTGCAACTATTTAATAAAAGGAAAACTCAAACTAAATGAAAAGAAAAAGATATCAGAGAAAGAAAAGCATAAACAAATATAAAATATTAAATGAATAATACCACAAAAGCAAACAAAGATGAATACTGGCTGGGCACAGTGGCTTACGCTTGTAATCCTCACACTTCGGGAGGCCGAGGTGGGCAGATCACCTGAGGTCAGGACGTTCGAGACCAGCCTGGCCAACATGGTGGAACTTTGGCTCTACTAAAAATACAAAAAAAAAAAAAAAAAAAAAGTTAGCCAGGCATGGTGCTGGGTGTCTGTAATCCCAGCTACTCAGGAGGCTGAGGCAGAAGAATCGCTTGAACCCGGAAGGAGGAGGTCGCAGTGAGCCGAGACCGCACCATTATACTCCAGCCTGGGCAACAAGAATGGAACTCCATCTTAAAAAAAAAAAAAAAGACTTTTCTATATCTCTTTAGTTTGTACTCCTTTGTTATACTGTACTGAAATGTGAAGTTTAGGTAATGCTTTACTGTTTAAATCACAATGCTTTTCTCAAGTCCCATATATGAATGCTATGCCACAGGCCACCTGTCTAACGTCACCTAACTAGTGAGATGGAGGAACTCCAGCCTGCTGACACCAAGCCCTTCACTCTCTGGCTTTCCCCATGGTTTGTCCCTCCTTTCACTTGGAGCTTGATATACCTCAGCAGAAAGGCTGTCCCTGACCATCCTCTCTGAAACTGTACTCCACTGGCACCACTCTAGAATCTCTATACCCTTTTTTTTTTTTTTTTTAAAATAAGGAGACACCACTCGCTTTGTCACCCAGGATGGAAAGCAGGGGCATGATCAAAGCTCACTGCAGCCTTGATCTCCTGGGGCTCAAGTGATCCTCCTGCCTCAGCCTCCCAAGTAGCTGGGACTATAGTGGCGCGCTACCATGCCCAGCTAATTTTTTAACTTTTTATAGAGATGGTGGTCTCGCAACATTTCCCAGGCTGTCTCGAACTCCTAAGCTCAAGCAATCCACCCACCTCGGCCTCCCAAAGTGCTGGGATTACAGGTGTGAGCCACTGTGCTCGGCTCCACACGTTGGCTTTATTTTTCTTCACTGCACTCATCATTAACTGAAATATTGCATCTCATTTATTTGTCCGTTTCCCTTACTAAACCATAAGTTCCATCATGATGGCAGACACTGTTCATTTCTGTAGCCCCAGCTTCAAAGTATATCTAGGGAATAAATGAATAAACAAATGAACAAACTGCTCTGAAGTTGGGAACTGGTTTCTCCAATTCACAGGTCCCAAAATATTGTCAACTGTCTTTTATTTTCATATATATCCTCAATGACCACAAACATTACATGTCAAGAAACCATCAATGGCAAGGTGGGTTCCACCACTGTTTAATCTGAAGCCTTTTTTTACTCTGACACACATAATAAATGACATTTGTGTTTGCTGTATATTTCCCTGGCCATAAACTGACAAGACGGGACCAAAATTTAAAAATCAGTTAGGAGGAAAATTATCTGCCCAGTATTAACTATTAGGGTTTGCTCAGTAATAGTCACTATAGGCTGTAATAGTCACTATATAAGATAGATTATGTAGTCAGTAATAGTCACTATATAAGATAGATTTGGGGCATGACCAGTTGCCAGCACCTAGTTGTAGTGGCACTCCCCATCCCCAGTCCCACCATTTCTTTCCATCTCTAGAAAGAATATAAGGTTATTAAAAAAAAAAAAAGAAAAGAAAGAAAGAAAGAAAAAAAAAAGAGTCGCTGGTTGTGGTGGCTCACGCCTATAATCCCAGCACTTTGGGAGTCCAAGGCAGGTAGATCACTTGGGGCCAGGAGTTCTAGACCAGCCTCAACATGGTGAAACCCTGTCTCTACTAAAAAAAATACAAAAATTAGCTGGGCATGGTAGTGCGCACCTGTAGTCCCAGCTACTCTGGAGGCTGAGGCAATAGAATCACTTGAACCCAGGAAGGGGAGGTTGCAGCAAGCCAGGATCATGCCACTGCACTCCAGCCTGGGCAATAGAGCAAGATTCTGTCTCAAAAGAAACAAAAATTAAAAATTTTTAAAAAAAAGAAAAAAGAAAAAGAAGGAAGCCAAGTAAAATGAATACTGCAATGGTAACAAAATTGTAACAAGACTACGTATCTGTTTAGTCTTTTTAAATTTAATTTTCATTTCAATCTATATTTATTTTGAGACAAGCTTATGAGACTGGCTAATTTTTTTTATTTTTGGTAGAGATGAAGTTTTACCATGTTGCCCAAGCTGGTTTCGAACGCCTGGGCTCAAGTGATCCACCTGCCTCAGCTGGTGTTGGAATTACAGGAATGAGCCGCCATGTCTGGCCTGTTATAGTCTATTTTTAAAAGAAAAAATATTTTACAAATGTTGGTGCCTTATTACTGGTAATGAATTATTGTCCACAAACTTCACAACTGATGGCACTGCAACAAAGGTTGAAAACTGCTTCCTGTTGTTACTAAGGTTTTTTTGTTTGCTACTTCAGAACTCTATTTGACACTTACCTAATAAAGAACTAGACTTTATTTCTTGCCACTTAACCCACTTACGCAACTGATGTCTGTTGGAACAGATCAAGCCCGCTCCTAATTAGGATAGAGATCACGCACACTCAGGATTTTCCTTCACAGCAATCTGCTTCAGATATGGTCTTCAGAAACTCACTAACTCCAAAAGTAGGGATTTCCTGTGATGATCTAAATCATCCTATTTTTTTCCAGAGCGTTATTTTGTTCCCATCTGCATCTGCAGTAACAGTAACTATGGTCAGGACAGCCATTCCTCCACAGGGAGGTTCATGCCCAGCACTCCCTCAGAGCAGCCCTGGGTCTACTTCACATCCTTTGGGGTACAATAGAACTCTGTTTACGACAGGTCTATCACCCTTTTCTCTACACTCCTGCCCCCTTTTGTTTTATTCCAAGGCTATTCTTGCAATTTCATCATGAATTGGACATAAGTAGACACCAAACAATTTTTTTCCAAAAGATAATTGGAGATATACTTACTATAAGACTTTACACAGGCAACACTGTCATCATAATTTTACTCTCCCTATATAGATTTTTATTGTATCACCTCCCCTGCTCATTATACTTCTCTGTGGGTAATTGGTTCTGTGAGGGAGTACTATATCATCCCCACTGGCTCTGTGGATTGAGTATCTGTATTACTCTGGGCAAAAGGATTTATTATTGTTAATGTATGGAGATCTTGAATGTGACTGCTGTATTTTTACCTCCTTGTCACACGATGAGGGTGCTCCATATTTTAAGTGACAGAAAGGAAGTAGGAAAATCTAATAAAATAAAAATATTCAAAAGCATCCCTACATATATCCCTAAAATACATCACTTCTTTTTTCATTTAAAGAAATCATTTAGAAACAAAAAAAGATATCAAATGACCACACAGTGGGAAAGTCCCATGATCAAAGGCTGACTCAGAAGTATAAAATAATAAAGCTTAGCCACAACAGAGTAAGAAAAGAGAAGGAAAGATTTTCTAAGAACATCAGCCACAACAGTTTTGAATTGTGTGGAGTTAATTGAAATGCTCACACTGTATCCTGTAGTCTAGAACTTGTTCTAATTAGGCAGGTGTGCCATTTATAAGAGTGCTGATTACGGAAAGTGATTCCATTGGAAGGAAGCAAATTAATCCTGCACACTGCATTTAACAATAGCATCTCATTTGTGTGGTGTGTGTTTTCTGGTTTTTCGAGGTTTTTTTTTTTTTTCTTTTTCCTGGTAGATGAAGCCCACAAATTTGTTTGGGGGTGGGCGGGGAGGGGGAGAACATTCATGAAACAATTGCTTGCCCCAGGGCCTTCAGTGTCTTATCTGGACAGGGACTTTCTCTCCTCCACTTCTGCCATTAGAAACGGCAGATATTGCATTTATCTTCTTAAGAGGGACCAAAGTCTGATTCAACACAGCTGGAAATTCAACACATGGTTACAGGAAGTCTGTTTAGGATTTACAAACTATTCTCTTTGGCAAGTATATCATGATATTAGCAATATAAACCCTACTCTGGATTTAGAAAAATGGAATTTTAAAATCAACTTACATTCAAGTTTCACAAATCTTTAGTCGTTCCTTTTTAAAAAGAAAATTAACAAAGTGCCTCTCTAGTGATTCCCAACTTCAGTGCTGCAGGAAACTCGACTGGAGCAGGGCCAAACTTCAAGACTATAATTTATTTAGGGATACAAAAATTGACAGGGATGTAAATAGAAATTCTGTCTTAAAGACAGCAAGAAAAACAGAATAGGAAAACTTGGGCACTAGATTCTGAAAACAATGCAAGAACTGCCGTTGGTAGAAATTCTATATTGTAATTCATCTCTATGACTTGGGAATGTTTTCCAAGTGAGGCTAGAAGCATAATAGTAATGCACAGATTAAAGGATAGGCATCAAAACAATTTACAAGAAACACAAGCAACAGCTGATACTCAGTAGAGCTGCGTATCAGCTAGAGGTAGCTAGGAGCTTCTGCAGTTGCCCCAAGGCATTCATTTTAATTTAGATATCGTGCTACAAAACTCTGCCTAGGCACACTGTGAACTGAATGTAGACATTCTTACTATCAATCCTGCCAAGAGAAACCTGCTCTAACTGCTCAGGAGACACAGGCAACTCAATTGAATGTAATTAGATCCAAACAGGAAAGTAGAATGAGGAGATGGGACATAGGTAAGTGGTTATTAACAAGCTAGAAAAGTCACACACTAGTCGCTTTCTCAATAATATTATCACCACCACCTCTGACAATTCCCTGCACTCACAGAGATTTACATGGCAGTTGAGATGTTATGTGCTATTCAATAAGTTACTAATATTTACTCAGCAACCAAAGTATGCCAAGCAGAATATAATTGGTACTCCAAGTGCTTGTCCTCACAGAACCAATAAAAGTAGTGTAATTCCATTACTACACTTAATTCTCAATTGCCCTCTGGGCACACAAACCATCTGGTGTGCAGAATTTCCATGCTCCTGACTTCTTTTGTTTTCCTTGCTTGCAGACTACCTCTGACCCTTTCAATTGCAGTATTCATAAGCAGTAGGAAAAGAGGATTATGTGGATAATTACTACCTGAAGGTCAAGAGCTCTGACCTTGTTTTTTGGAGTTAATTCTGTGCAGAAGAAGACTCATCCTTAGACCCCCTTTGTGGTAGAGTTTCTAAGTCTCCTTATGCTTTAGGCCAGGCACCACCCTGGGCACTTACATGAGCATTATCTCAGACAGACTCTGCTCCCTGGCACCACAGCTTCACTGTAAGGTGTGTGGGAACTGCACAAAACCAAAGCCCCTCCCCGCATACTAATACAAGCTGCAGCAAGGCCAGGAGAAGAAATGCCAGGCGTGATAGGCTTTCCTCCGAGGGCGAAGATTTTAAACTTAATTTCCTGGAACTTTACAAGTCTACAGAAGCCTACTAAGGGTAAACAGTAGAAAGAAGGAAGAAAAAGCCCATTATTTTGGTGAAATTGGTAAATTTTTGCATATCTTAAATAGCTTAGTACATGGTGAGCTCATGGAAGGAGATCCTTGTTTGGTTTATCTTAATTACTACATATAATAAAGAACTATACACACAGTAGATGTTTGATAAATATCTGTTGAATATAAGAATGTAACATTTCTCATACTTGGTACTTTCTTATCACTTTCTAAATTACACTGTTCAGCATATAAATGGTAAATAAATAATAATAGAACAGCACATGGTTATGGGGGGAAATACACACTTTAAATGTTTGTGCATTTAGAACCTTCATATCTTCCCATTTACAGTTGTTTATTTTTTTTTTTTTTGAGACGGAGTCTCGCTCTGGCGCCCAGACTGGAGTGCGGTGGCTAGATCTCGGCTCACTGCAAGCTCTGCCTCCCAGGTTCACACCATTCTCCTGCCTCAGCCTCCCGAGTAGCTGGAACTATAGGCGCCTGCCACCTCGCCTGGCTAGTTTTTTTGTATTTTTTAGTAGGTACGGGGTTTCACCGTGTTAGCCAGGATGGTCTCGATCTCCTGACCTCGTGATCCGCCCGTCTCGGCCTCCCAAAGTGCTGGGATTACAGGTGTGAGCCACCCCGCCTGGCCTGTTGTTTTTTTTTTGTTTGATTGGTTTTGTTTTTTCAGCCAGGAGCGGTGGCTCATGCCTGTAACTCCAGCACTTTTTTGGGAGGCAGATCACTTGATGTCAGGAGTTTGAGACCAGCCTGGCCAACACGGCAAAACCCCATCTCTATTAAAAATACAAAAATTAGCCAGGCGTGGTAGCACACGGCTGTAATCCCAGCTACTAGGGAGGCTGAGGCAGAAATGTTTGAACCCAGGAGGTGGAGGTTGCAGTGAGCCAAGATCATGCCACTGCACTCCAGCCTGGGCAACACAGCAATACTCGTCTCAAAAAAAAAAAAAATAACCCAAATATAACAAACAAAAAGGGTTTTTTTTCAGTTGTGGCAAAATATAAACAACATAAAATTTACCATTTTAACCATCTTTAAGCATACAGTTAAGTGGCACTGACTACATTCCCATTGTTATACAACCAAGTTGAGGAATATTTTACATGCAATGAAATGTACAGTTTGATGAGCTTTGAATAAATGCCTACACTGGTAACCCACACCCCTATCAAAATACAGACCACTCCATAACCCAGAAAGTTCTCTCCTGCTACTTCCCAGTCCATACCTTTCCACTTCCCTTCCTAAGCATTCACAAATCGGATTTCTATCACCACGATGATTAAGTCTGTTCTAAAACTTCATTTAAATGGACTCAGACACTATGATTTTTTTGTGTAGGGCTTCTTCCACTCTCCAAAATATTTTTGACATTCACATGTATTGTTGTATCCATCAGCAATTCATTAATTTTTATCACTGAGTAGTATTTTATTGTAAATATATAAAATTTTATTTGTTCTCTCTATAATTGATTAGCATTTGTCCTAAGTTTAGGGCTAAAATTTTAAAAATAGCTATGAACATTCTTTATTTTTTAGAATATGTGCTTTCATTTCTCTTGATTAAATACCTAGGAGTGGAACACCTGGGTCATTAGATGTGGCTATATGTTTAACTTTATTAGAAACCCCTAACTAGACTGATTAAGAAAAAGAAAATGCAAATTACCAATATCAGGAAGTAAGGTAGAGATATAACTACAGACCATTAAGACATTAAAATAATAGGAAATATTATTAACAACTTTATGCCAATAAATTAGACAACAGAGAAGAGAAATGGACTTCACTGATAGACAAACTTAACAAAATCAACCCAAGAAGAAACAGAAAATCTGAATAATCCTAAATCTACTACAGAAAATGATTCATTATTTAAAACCTCCCTAGAAGAACCCCAGTCCCGGATGACTTTACTGGTGAATTATTTCAAATATTTAAGAACACAATGCCAATTTTACATGATCTATTTCAGAAAACAGAGGAGGAGGAAATATTTCTCAATTGATTTTATGAAGCCAGCATAATTCTGATACCAAAATCAGATGAAGATATTATAAGAACAGAAAATTGAAAGTGCAATCAATATCCCTCATGAACATAATCCCCATTATAAAAAGTTTTACTTTAAAAAACAAATCACCTTTACTTAGGTATAATTACATTGAGGTGCAATTTACTTGCAACAAAACGCAACCTTTTAAAGTTTGGGCAGGCTGGTGGGCACAGTGGCTCACACCTGTAATCCCAGCACTCTGGGAGGCCGAGACGGGCAGATCACTTGAGCTCAGGAGTTGCAGACCAGCCTGATCAACATGGTGAAACCCTGTCTCTATTAAAAATACAAAAATTAGCTGAGTGTGGTGGCTGTAATCCCAGCTACTCAGAAGGCTGAGGCAGAAGAATCTCTTGAACCCAGGAGGTGGAGGTTGCAGTAAACCAAGATGCACCACTGCACTCCAGCCTGGATGACAGAGAGAGACTCCATCTCAAAAAAAAAACAAAAGAAAAAAAGAGTTTGGGCAAATGATACATCCATGTAATAATCCTAACAATTAAGACATAAATCCCTCTCTTCACCCCAAAATGTTCTCCTGCATTCTCATCCCTTTTCAGACCCAGGCCATCACTCATCTGCTGTCATGACAGATTAGTTTTGCCTGTTACAAAATTTCATATATGAAATCATACAATCTGTACTCTTTTATGACTTAACCTTACACTTGACATGTTTTTGAGATTCATCCATGTTGTTGTTGCATGTGTGAGTAGTTTATTCCGTTTAATGCTACTTAGTGTCTCATTTTATCAATACACCTAAATTTGTTTATCCATTTACCTGCTGATAGACATCTGAGTTCTTTACAGTTTGGGGCTCTATGAATAAAGTTCATATGAACATTCATGCAAAAGTCTTTTTTGTGTACATGTTTTCATTTCTCTTGGGTAAATATCTAGGAGTGGAACTGCTAGGCATATGGTTAAGTGTGCGTTTATTTTATAAGAAACAGGCGAAGTGTTTTCCAAGGTGCTTGTGCCATTTTACACTTCCGGTTGCACTTGGTATTGTCAGTCTTTTTAATTTTGGCCGTTCGAGAGAGTGTATGGAAGTATCTCATTGTGATTTTAATTTGCATATCCTTGATGACTAATGATGTTGTTCATGTTTTCATGTGCTTAATGGCCATTCATACATCTTCTTTTGTACAGTTTCTGTTAGAATCTTCTGCCCATTACAATGGTCACTGCAATATATTGTCAGACCCTCTTTCAGTGAAAAACCTATTGTCCCAGCTACTGAGAATGCTCTGGGAAAGTACTCAGCTATCACTCCCTCCAGAGATTGCCTCAGCTGCAGAGAATCACATTGGCCAAGACATATCCTTCCTAGCATGGGTCATATCCAGTGATACAGGCCCACATTACTGAGTGATGCAGAAATAAAAAGGCACCATCAGGGCCCAACTCAGAGTAATTCCGAAGGTCCAATTCAGCTTCAGAGCAAGCTGTGAATTCATCCAAGGCTGTTCCTGGGCCGCATCACTGCTCAACATCTCCCTCCACCCAGTGCTGCTTTGTTGCCCTCCTCCTCAAAAGCCTTAATACCAAGGGCATCCCTTACTAAATATCCCACACCTGAGCTTTATCTGTAGATGCTTCCTGAGGAACACAACCTGTAACACCCATTGTTTAATTGGGTTGTCTTATTAAGTTGTAAGAGTTCCTTACATATATTGGATACAGGTCCTTTGTATGTATGTATATAATACATAAGATGTAAGTGTTGTGAATATTTTCTCCCAGTTTGTGGCTTCCCTTTCCATTTTCCTGCCAGTTTCTTTTGAAAAACTTCAGTTTCTAATTTTGATAAAGTGCCATTTATCGATTTTTCTACTTTTTGTGTTCAATCTAAGAAATTTTTACCTATCCCAAAGTTGCAATGGTTTTATCCTATATTTTCTTCTAGTTT